>NC_084480.1:49556541-50756541 GCF_030035675.1 Rhineura floridana
GAGATATCAAAGTTCTGCTGATTGTAGTTCTGGTCACAGTCATATTGCTCTCTCCCTTGAGGTGAATACATATAACTGGCCATCTTTAGTTTTGCAGTTGGCAATGAGTAGACACTGGACCATGTCTGCTTGGTCCCTTGGTTATCAGTTTCTTTATCCCTCTCTTTCTGTTGTGCTTCCTTAAATGGTTAAAGGGGTGAGATGGGGGAAAAGGCATGGGATGATGCATCTGCAACCAAAGTAAGCAAGAAATCATATCTCTTGGATGCACATATTCTTAGCTAGCTGAAGCAGCTCGGACACTTCCCATCACCTGAAGGGGCTCAGGTGATAAAACAGGAAGATAGTGAAAGGTACTCACAAACCCAAGGATAAGGTGGTTTTCTTCCTTCTCTTGCTAGCCCATCTTCCTTTCTGCCTGTGATCTCCTTGGTCATTCCAACAGTGACTAGGCTTATGGCCCAGGCAAGATACCATGAGATGTAGAAGCAGGGACTTGGCCCAGTAAAAACTGCAAATTGGTGCAGAAATGTGGAGAACTGAATTTAAGACTAGAAAAATGAGGAACTTAGAGAACCAAAACTGACAGATCCTTCCATCCTTTCTAACTGTTGCTCAACGCTTCACACAGCACAGCTATAGAATTGATTCCCATGAGATGTAGTGATGGCCACCAGCTTGGATGGCTTGAAAAGATTGCACAAATTCATGGAGGGTAAGACTATCAGTGGTAGGGTTGCCAGGTTCTTGGCCTGAGACTGATCCTGTATCTTTAGGAGAAGAGAAAGTCAGCCAAGTGCAGGTGTTTTTGCAATGCTGTAATAGGAAAAACCACAAGGTGGAATTCTCCCTTCCCCCTGCCCAACTTTTAAAGATACAGAAGACCTCTTAGTTGCCAGGCCCAGCCTCCAAGAGGTTTCTTTTGTATCTTTAAAAGTTGTGCAGGGAGAAGGGAGAATTCCACCTTGTGGTTTTTGCCATTATAGAGTTGCAAGAACACCTGCACTTGGCTGACTTTCTTTTCTCCTAAAGATACAGGATCAGTCTCAGGGATTGAACCTGGCAACCCTAATCAGTGGAATTAGTCATGATGGCTGTGTTTTACTTCCAGTGCTTCTGAATATGCAATGCTTGGAATCGCAAGTGGAGAGAGCACTGTTGCACTCAGGCCCAGTTTGTGAGCTTCCCATAAGAATTTGATGGGCTACTAGGAGAAGAGGAAGCCGGACTAGATGGGCCTAATCCAGCAAGGCTCTTTTTATCTAGTGCATTATCCCTCCTGGGATGGGTTAGGTGAGGAGTGGGGATCCTGTGGCCCTCCAGATGTTGTTGAACTCCAAATCCCATTTGCCCCAGCCAGCATGGCCAATGCCGGGAATTATGGGAAGTGAAGTCAAGCTACATGTGGAGGGCCACAGGTTCCCTATCCTGTAAGAGTAAGCAAACTTGCATGTTCCCTTTAAGGGATATTTGGGAAATATCCCATGTACCTGTTTACCAGTGATGTAACTTCCTAAAGGGTGGGGTTACCTGGCTTTCTCTTCCTCCTCCTTTATCTGGGATTTTTGCATATTCTCCATTAAGCCTGAGGAGATCTCCAAGATGACCATTATTGTTGGGAGCTGGGCAAAAGGAACTCCTGTTTTGTTTTTTGTTTGTGCTTCAGAAGGGAGATAGAGCTAGGGCCCTCCAGATGGATAGGCTTGTTTACCTTTACCTGTGATGCTCTGACTGACTTCCTTCTGTCACTAGACTGTTGTGTCTTTAGGGAAGCTTACCTGCCCCTCCTCCTTCCACCCTTTCCACTCCTTTCCTCCTCTGACTGTCCGGCAGAGAGGAGACATCCCTTTGTCTCTGCTCTCTCCAAGGCATGAGGCTAACCCCTACACCTGGGCGTTATGCCTCCAACTTAGTTAGTTAGTTAGTTAGAACTAGGTATGCTTTTCTATCTACAATGTATTTCTAAGAATAAAGTAGCTTTTCTTATTTTACTAAGTCTCAAGTCTTAGATATGCAGGGTAAAAGCCTGCTTTCTTAGGTAAATGCATGCACACGCTGGCACACTCACATTTCAACATCTGCTGTTACTCTGCTGCTGTTGTGTTGCTTTAAACGAAATTAAGCACACAAAATACACACAGCACAACAATTATTATGGACTGAGACTCCTTTTATTTAATCTAAGCTAGAGCCTATGTTTCCTGAACATATGAAAGGTCGTGAGTAAACATTCTTTATCTTTTACTTAAGAAGATTGTGTCTGTAATTATTTGAGTCTGAGGGAAAGGGTGGACTGGTTGATTGTCATCCAGCTGCTTGCGTTTATATCTCTGCTAAGAAATAGGACCACAAAACTATTCCTATTTCACACACATTTTAAAATACCAAACATATCCTTGGTCAGGCTAACAGCCAGCAGATTGCTCATGGTCACCTTGTGACCTTCACAGCTGAGTGCCAATTCACAGTTTTCATGCAAGATTTTTTTCTGTTGCTATATGTTGTTTACTGCAGATAATACCATAATATATAAAAAGGAAATGTGTGCCTCCAAACACTTAGATGGAAACACATAGTACACAATTTAGGAAGCCCTTATTGGCCCCTAGCTCAAAGTCATTATCTCCCAGCCTCAGTTAATTTGCCTGTGGAATAAAACAAAAATTACCTAATAAAGCTCTTTTAACTGAAGCCCATATGCTCTAGTCCTGCCCAGAGAAAATCAAAAGAACAGCCTGCTGGATCAAGCCGATGGCTCATTTAGTCCAGCATCTTGTTCTCACAGTGGCCAACCAGATGCCCTTTGGAAGCCTACAAGCAGGACCTGAGCACAAGAGCACTCTCCCCTCCTGTGGTTTCCAACAACTGGTATTCAGAAGCAGACTGTCTCTGGGGCAAGAGAGAACAGGGACCACGTCTAGATGGCAGGAGCAGATCCGAAGGGCTGAACATTGGGAGAAAAATCTTGATGATAAGAGTAGTTTGACAATTACTTAGCAGGCATATCCTATGCTTAAAGCATCACTGCTGAACTGAGCTGCCTTTAGAAAGAAATTTCACAGTTATATAAGCATTTCTGCATTAATCACAGCTTTCCTGATACCTCACTAAGTGGGGTATTATTCAAAATTAAAAAGAGGGGACATTACATGTCCAGATTTTTTTTTGCAAGTCCCCCCAAGGAAGGGGACTCTGCACTCTCTCTAAAAACCCTTTTCCCCATCACCAAGCTCATGTTGTAGCCAGGAAGATCCTCCAAATTGTTCATCTAATTCTATCTGCCTCTACATTTAAAACAATTGTCTGTATTTAGCCAACTAATGTAACAAACCAAACATAAATATTTAAAATAAAGATGATTCTTTATTTAATGCAAATAAAAGGATCATGAAGGAAGACACATTGTTTTTATTGATCAATACCCTGTCTTTCCTTCCAGAGGCCAGGTAACAAATGTGGGTTTCTTCCCATTTTATACTCACAACAACCAGATGAAGTACCAGAGAGAGAGAGAGAGAGAGAGAGAGAGAGAGAGAGTTTTTTACTGGTCCAAGGGACTGAACTCAGATCTCCCAGGTTCAAGTCCCAACACTCTGTCCAGTGAAGCACACTAGATCTCAATAGGCTGTGTGAACTGTACCATGTTTACTTATTTTTCTCACCAACATATGCTTGGTGTTGTTCTTTTTGATAGTGCTGCACACAGGCCCCTCTAGACATCCTTTCTGTTGTGCACTGATGATGATTTGTGCTCATGATAGTTTCAGGGTAGTTACAGAGTAGTTATATGTGATTCCACTTTCAATACCCTTTGCACTTTAAAAAGTTTTGGAATGCTTAGTTTCTAGTTGGTGTATGTCCCACAGCTGAAATACTGTAACTTTTCATACCACAAACATTCCAGGGATTTCCCCCCTTAATTTTGTTATGCTAGAGTGAAAGTCAGGTGAGAGTCCTGTCCAGACAGCAATAATGCAGTAACACTGAGGAAGCATTGCAGAACACCAAATAAAGTGGAATGATGTATAAATGGTCCAGCATAAATCCACCCCTAATGCACTATTATTGCATCACATACAAGTTGCAGAACACACCTGCAAAAAACCACCAGTCTGGAGGAACCCTACTTGTTGGCAAAGTGGGGTGCCCAAATGCTTTCTTCTCTCACCAGTCTCCATTTGCACGTGTGCCCAATCCAGAAGGGAAATTGGTACCCAGATGCCTATTCCTTCCATGTGATGATCATCCTTATTAGATTAGATAACTCTATATGAATCAGACAAATACATTTTATTGTCTAGGAAAATGATCTTGAAAGCATTGCCTGAATGAAGAAATGTTCACAGATGTTTTACAACATAGACCAACATAATCAAATGGAGGGAACTGCTCCAATTAAAAAGTGACTAAATATCCATGTTTTAAAGCTGCAATTAATGACTCAGTCACATCTATCCATGCCTTCAAGTTCTCAGTTAGCACCAGCCAATAGAAGGCAAGAGTAAATGATTATAAGAAATTAAAGGATTTCTTACAACAAACAATCCCTACAAGCAACGATCCACATTTTCCCCATTAAGGAGCTCAAGACATTAAGGTGACAAGCAATATATTTTGTAAAACAACAGGGATATAAGAGGCAGACATGTACAGATGTTGCATTTTTCATACATTTTTGTGGTCAGGGAGCAATGTTTGAAGATATATGTGTGAGGTCATTTGAATGCACTCTGCAACTGGTCCTCCTTAGGCACATGAGACCATCTGGTGGTCAGATGTGGATGGCAGGTAGACTGATTTGTTTTTCACTGAAGTCACTGAGGAATGGAAATGTCAAGTACCCGCACAGGGCAGGGGGGAAAAAAAGGTAATTACCCACCACCCAACAGCACAGCAGTGTCTGCTTAGCAAGCCTCTAGAAAAGTAATTCAGTAAATGAAGGATGAAATTACAGGCATCATTGTGTTTCTTTTTCTTCTGTGCAGAGGAAGGAGCATGCCAAGCCCTCACTGGAGTGGTTAGGAAGAGTGATTTCTGAGTATCTACTCGTGGTGGTCCACATGAGTTGAAAGACTGGTAATTGAAGAAATTGCTCTACAGTTACTTAGCTGGGAGGTTCTTGAGAGCTGTGATGAGTTTCTTGACGTGTGTGTGTGTATGTAAGTAAATCCTGTTTTCATTAGTTATTTGAGGCTTGCTGCAAAGCCTTTAAACTACTGTGTTGGTGGCTGCGAGACTAGAAGGTGGAGTCGCGTGGGGGTACATATACCAGACCAGAGCTTGGAAAAGTTACTTTTTTGAACTACAACTCCCATCAGCCCAATCCAGTGGTCATGCTGGCTGGAGCTGATGGGAGTTGTAGTTCAAAAAAAGTAACTTTTCCAAGCTCTGTACCAGACCCCCACACTGCCCCCCAAGAGTCCATCTCTGATGGAAACTCTTGGCTGAAACAACGGCCTTCTCTTGGTCACTGCTCCTAAGGGGCAATGGTGATGGGTTACCCTCCACTTTTCTTCATTCAACACTACAGCACCTTGCTTTTGATGCTCAGTCTGGTTATGATACAGCCTTTGTTAACTTGCTGTCTTCCAGATGTCTTGGACGACAACTCTTATCAGCCCCATCAGCACAGCCCTGGAATAGTCCAGGACAACTGAAAGGTACCAAGTTGGTAAAGGCTGGTCTGATATGTCTTTGGACCCCAGCCGCTGGTAACTCTTCTTCCTCTACAAGAAACTATGCATAAGAAACTTGCGTTTCTGCCTGCCTGGTCATGGATCCCCAGGTCCTAGCCTGATAAATCAAGAACCTTATCCTTCACCCATTTCTGCTGCCTGATCTTATTAGACTTCTTGAACCTCAGCCCTATGCCCAATCCACCAGTCTTTCTTGCCCTCTGAGCACCAAAGTCACACATACTTTTTTTTTGCAGACTGAGATTTGTAATATGCTCATCCCAGTACATGTGTCAGGAAGCAAATACCCATATTATCTTCTCAGCGTATGATTTGAGTCCTGCATGTATTTTAAATTGCAGCCTTATTTTCATTCCCAGTTTAGGATTCAGTGATAATTTATATGATGTAGAAAGTGCCTTCAAATAACCTTCAGATAACCACAGGGCTCCAGTCTGAGAACATGCTTGCCACCTCTTGGCACCATGTACGGTAGGAATTCCATGAGAATTCTTTATGTGAATGGCCTGATTGGTCAACAAGGAATAACATCTGATTTGGTTTAAAGGTTTTAAATATACCTAGGCAGGAACTTATCCAGCTTTGCTTTTGATTTAGTTGAGTGCTGAGGCTGTGCCTAGACCATCCTTTTGGTGAATTAATGGGAGACATTTCTGCTCAATGTGCTGTGCCTGGGATGCCCACCATGGTGCTCATGGGACCACTGTGCCCTTTGACACACTCCTTGGTGTCCCCTCCTGTTTTTTTCAATTGACTTCTTCCCCCCTTTTTATGGGGGTGGTGGGTTGGCTGGAAAGAGGATGTGCAGACCCCCAGCTGCCCTGCCCTTTTCCCTTCCTCTCCTCAGAATGCCTTTGAGCCCTGCATGGGCCACAGATAGTCTTAATAGGAAGGAAAGGAGAAGGGTAGGGAACTGGAGGCCAGTGCTTTCCCTTTTAGACTCCCTCAAAAGGTCTTTGAAAATTATCCTGCCTGCTAAACTTATGGAATAGGGATAACAGGGACAGGGAGTGATCTGGGAGGAGGTGTTCATAGAATCATACAACAGTAGAGTTAGAGGAGGTCTATAATATAAGCCCATCAAGACCAATCACCTGCTCAGTGACGTTTCTGTCTGATTGGGTGTGTTTTGCCTGAGTTTTTTTTGTTTTTCTTTGAGCTGTGTGTCTTGCCTGTTTCGTGTGTGTGTATTTGCCTGGCTTTTCTCTTTGATTTTGGCTGTGCGTGTCTTGCCTGCTTTTTGTAAGTTTGAGGTGGGTCTGGTCAGGATGTGTGTGTTTTGGGGCCTGGTTTTGTTTTGTTCATTTGTGTTTGGGGGGATGTGCCAGAGCTTGGAAAAGTTATTTTTTTTGAACTACAACTTCCATCAGCCCAATCCAGTGGCCATGCGGGCTGGGGCTGATGGGAGTTGTAGTTTAAAAAAGTAACTTTTCCAAGCTCTGGGATGTGCTTTGCCTGCATTGGGAGACTGGTGTGTGTGCATGCAATGTCTGTCTTTCAAGGAAGAGTTGCTTGTTCTTTGTTTGCTGGGAGGGTGTTTTGCCTGTTTTGGGGGGTTGTACTCATTTTCTTGAGCAAGTTACTGCCTTCATGACTTGGCAAGCCTCCACAGCAGCCATTTTGCGATAGTGCCCATTACAGTTTCTCAGACTGACCAATGTGCCCCCAGGCCCAAAAGGTTTGGGGTCCCCTGCCCTGTGCTCTCCCCAGCAGCAGAACTCTTACACACACACAACATTTGATAAAGGACACACAAGTGTTTTATGGGCTGCTGCAGATAAGCACTCATGCAAAATACAGACACACTTTTGAAACTGCATGGGTATGGGGGAGGGAGTCGGGTTGTATCTGATGTTGACAGGGTTGTCACTGGTGCTATTCACTCTGTACATGTGACCGTTAGTAAAGCAAATTACAATAATAACAACAACGACATTACTAATATATTTGACATGAATGCTGATAGCACTAGCAAAATCATCCCCTACAGCAATTTGCAATGCAAATGTTGCCGAAACAGATTTATAGAGGTACAATATATATGCAACAAGCAGAAACTAACAGTCTCTTCACAGCCTAACATAGCAGCAGAACGTCATAGGAGAGGAGAAAAATTCTCTCCACCACTACCATCACTCCCAGCCAGGCGGTCAGCACTTTCAAAGGGAACTCTATTCTGTTTAGAGACCAGAGTGGTTTGTTCCAGGGTGCCAGTGACCACAGTAAAGTTGGTGGAGGAGAAACCACCATGGAAAATGAGAATTAGGATTGTCTCTTGTTGCCTAAATGCAGGGACATTTTTCTGCAAGCCTTAGATGTGTTTTCAGATAATAAAAACATGACTTGCCTTTGCAGAGGCATGTCAGGCTTGCTTTGAAGAAAACCAGCAAAAAAGAAACCACATGCTTTTGTCAAAGTTTGCCATAGAGACCGACAGCATGTTGTTGTGTGCTCAAGCCTTTTTGTTGCAAAATGTTTTCTGTTATTTATGACACACACTCAATTCACACATGATGGGATGGAGGTAAGTTGCCAATTGTACACCCTTGGCTGTCGCTCATGTGTGCGTAGCTGTCAGAGGTACATATGAATGCAGAGATAGTCCAAGACATTTTGGTGCCTGGAACAAACAAAAAATCCCAGGAGTATCCCCCTTGGTGATAAAAATTAAGTAACAAGCTAAATTGGGGATGGGGAACCTGTGGCCTTCCAGATGTTGTTAGCCAGCATGGCCAGAGATCAGAAAAGACGGGAGTTGTAATCCATCAACCTTTGGAGGCCACTCGTTACCCACCCCCTGAACAAAATAATTGACAATTTGTAATCCACCTCATTCTACATAAAACTAACGCTGGATGTTTTTATTTAATCATTTTTATCCTGCTCTTCAGCCCAAAAGGATTCCCAGAGGGGCTAACCAGTCAATAGGAATTAAAATCAACCAAAAAACCCTAGAATAGATAAGTGTTACGGCAAAACCATAAATGATAAAACCAGAGCAAAGCAAGATATTCATGCCCATGGCTATTCAGAACTCAGTGGAGCTTACGCCCAGATAAATGTGCATGGGATTACAGCCCAAAATTGTATATATACACTTACCTGAGAGTAAGCCCTATTGAACTAAGTGGGGTGTACATCTGAGTAAACATGTATAGGATTGCATTGTAAAACAGCATCCAAAAGACCTAGGCAAATTAACAAAGCTCTTCATTAAGTGCAAGCTCGTGGCACAGTTGGAAGAAAAAGTGAGAGGCCTGGAATGGCGTGTGGCCACACTAAGGACTATAAGAGAAGATGAAGAGTTCTTAGACTTTTCTCTTCTCCCAGGCATTTTAGCATGTGTTTTTAAATTGTTTTTTAAAAAATGAGTTTTTAAATTTGTATATTTGTTTTTAATGTTTTTAATTGTTGTAAACTGCCCAGAGAGCTTTGGCTATGGGGTGGTATACAAATGCAATAAATAAATAAATAATGCTGGAACAACAGCAGCAAAGAGAAATGGAGGTGGAAGAGCAACAGCATGTGGTAGCAGAAGAGGAGACTGCTTTTGAGAGGAACAACGAAGTGGAGGAAACTCTGTGGGAAAGGTGACCATTAGGAGCAGAAGAGCTAGAAGACACCCTCCACCAGTGGAACTATGGAACCGCTTTCAACCACTGGAGGATGAGACTGGAGGACAGCATGTGGTGGAAGAATTACAGGAGACCCCGTGCAACAACAAGCAAGAGCCTGAAGCTCAATCAAGCAGGGGCAATGAAACCACACCCCACAACAAGAAGAAAAAAGTACTAGTAGTGGGAGATTCCCTATTGCATGGGATTGAAACCCAAGTATGCTGAGAAGATCCGTGGACTCGCCAGGTATACTGTCTACCAGGAGGACGGATTAGAGATGTGATGGAAGTAGGGTTGCCAGATCTCCGGTTTTCAGCCGGAGTCTCCGGCAAAAGGGGGCCGTCTCCGGTCTCCGGCCATACTTACGTTAAACACGTGGATCTCCGGCTTTTCAGCGGCCCCCTCAGCCACGCATGCGTGATTGACACACGCATATGTTGAAGGCTGTGGCTGGCCGCCTTCCCACCCTTTCTCAGTCAGGCAGGGACTGCAGAGACAGGAGGACGAAGCGGCTGCCAGCAGGTGCCTGAAGCGCCATAGTTGTTCCTGTGCTTGAGCGAGGCCCAGCATGTCTAGCTGCCGCCCCTGCAGGGACCCCCCCCAGCAGCAGCCCCTGCCCGCTGCCGAGCGGCACACAGCCACAGCCCCGCCGCCCACACAGCCGCAGGTGAGGGTGCTGGAGTGGAGCCCGCAGCCGCATGGCCAAGTGAGGGCAGCCTCCTGGCCCAAGTCTGCCACGTGGGTGCCTTTGTCCAGCTGCCGCCCCTGCAGGGACCCCCCCAGCAGCAGCCGCCGTGGGAGCGGTTGCTAGAAGATGGTGTCTGAGCAGCCTGGCAGCCTCAGCAGGAGCCGTGAAGAGGTGGTGGCAGTGGAGGCCAGGCTGGGCTGGCTCCTTCTTAGCCCCAGCCCAGAGCCAGTTCCCCTGCTCCGGAAAGGACGGCTGGCCGCTTCACCCCTCATGCTGTGGGCGCTGCTGGGCGGCAGCAGCCACGATGGGGCTCAGCAGTCTCTGGCTGGGGGGGCATTGCGGTCGCTGCCGCCCAGCGGCGCCCACAGCATGAGGGGTGAAGCGGCCGGCTGTCCTTTCTGGAGCAGGGGAACTGGCTCTGGGGCTAAGAAGGAGCCGGCCCTGGCCAGCCTCCACTCCTGCTGAGGCTGGCAGGCCACTTGGATGCTGTCTCCTAGCAACCGCTGCCGAGACGGGGCCCACACAGCCTGGCAGCCTCAGCAGGAGCCATGAAGAGGCGGTGGCAGTGGAGGCCAGGCTGGGCCAGCTCCTTCTTAGCCCCGGCCCGGAGCCTGTTCCCCTGCTCCAGAAAGGATGGCCGGCCGCTTCACCCCTCATGCTGTGGGCACCGCTGGGCAGCAGCGGCCGCAATGGGGCTCAGCAGTCTCTGGCTGGGGGGGCCCATCGCGGCACCCACAGCATGAGGGGTGAAGCGGCCGGCCGTCCTTTCCGGAGCAGGGGAACCGGCTCCAGGGCTAAGAAGGAGCCGGCCCTGCCCGGCCTCCACTCCTGCTGAGGCTGGCAGGCCACTCGGACGCCGTCTCCTAGCAACTGCTGCCAAGACGGCACCTACGTGTCCTGGCAGCCTCAGCAGGAGTGGTGAAGAGTCGGTGGTAGGGGCTCTCTCTCTCTCTCTCTCTCTCTCTCACACACACACACACACACACAATTAAAAGATTCAGGCACAAAGATTAAAACATGCACACATGCACAAATGTAAACTTAACTTCTTCAGTATCACACAACTATCAAACTAAGAAAACTAGAGGAACAGTTCTTTCCTTTAGATGTGCAAAGTAGCACTTGACAGTTTTAAACATTTATCAAAGTATTATTGAAATAAGCTTAGGCCCATCATCTTGGCTGCTAGCATTCAAGACTTTAAGATTCAGTAGCAGCAACCTATACAACTTTTTTTCTGCAATGACAAGTTACTATATTTCAGCTGATCAAGGTCATCATAAGATTCTCTCTCCAAAGCACTGCTACTTCTTGGTATTCACAGTTTATTTTAACTATTTCAAGTGTTCAAAGTGCTTCACGTGCACCATTTCAGTAATCATTACACCACGTTAAGGCAGAAGCAACTCACCCAGTGGAACAGATCTACAATGCCAATATCTTAATGCCTCGTTATTATTATTATTATTATTAAATTTATTTATACCCCGCCTTTTGGCCAAAGGCCCTCAAGGTGGCTTACAAAGAAAAATAAACACAAGTATAAAAATACAACAATAAAAGCAATACAATTTACAAATTAAACTAAATAACAAATAACATTAGAAAAAACATGTTAGAGACCTTGGCAAATAGTCAAACCAGAAACAACTCTGTGCCCTATTAGCCTTGAGCACTCTGCATAACCGTCTGTAATACCTGGCCCCACAACATGATTTCATTTTCTGTGTTTACCTAGCTCATGTGCTTGGATAGTGAACGAACTAAACTAAGATACCTGATTTTCTAATCCTAAGAGGTCTCTTATTTCTAGTTAATTTGTGAAATGGCTGACTGTAATGAAGAGACAATGACTTCATGCAGGGAACGAATACACATGACTTAACTAGAAGTGTTTACTGGGCTACTTAAAAAGTTTTAAAATATGGTCCCACTAACACATTAGATTGATTACATGTTGATTTATTAAAGCAAACAGTTTCATGTACAAAATTAGTACATTTCCCTCAGTTTTCAGCCTCACATTGTTGTTCATAGCATGAAAGGCAGGTCTGTGTTCTTCTCTCCATGCCCAAAGTAGATGTAGCCATGTTGTTTAGTATTGGGAACATGGTAGAATGTGAGTCCACTGAAAGCAGCAGCAAAGCTGCTGCTAGAAAGTTAGCATTGCAGCTCCACCCCACATGGTGAGTCGCTTCTGCTGTGAGGTAGGCCACAATAATTCTCACACTGCAGATGGGGAACCAAGAAAGATTCCATCAGCTATAGGAGAAGAAAAGAGACGGGAGTGCATGTTCTCCCCTTCTCTGCTGAACAACCAGCAACTTTTGGCTCCTCCTGCTCTTGAAATCTTTCCATTTCAGCTGGTGATTACAAGAACTCAAGAAACAGTAGCAGTTTTCTTTCTTTTTTCCTCCAAATCCCTTTTCCTTTTGTGGCATTTCTTTTTAGATAAAGGATGGGGAACTTCAGGCTTCTCTATGTGGCCATCAAGACTCTCCAAGTCATACCTCCTATCCAGCCACACCAATTCTCCCAGGCCACATCCTTCACAGGACCAGCTCTGCACCCTCTGTGAGTGTTTTAGGCTGGCTGAAATATATCTTTGAACACTGATAATAATTCTTGCTTGCCTACATGAAGAATAGGGAGGTGTGTGAGAGTGCAGAAACTACCCTACTGTTCAAAAGTGAAGTGCACATTCAGTACTCTGCCCGCTTTTGCCTCAGCCCCACCCACCACTGGCATGTAGTCCCCAGAAGTGAATGTGGTCTTTGGGATGAAAAGGTTCCCCATCTCTGCTTTAGATTGTAGGCCTGAGGGCAGTCTTACATTACTGTCTTACATTTGTAAGCCACTCTAGGCGTAGTGGTTAAGGTGTTGGACTATGACCTGGGAGACCAGGGTTCGAATCCCCACACAGCCATGAAGCTCACTGGGTGACCTTGGGCCAGTCGCTGCCTCTCAGACTGAGAGGAAGGCAATAGTAAACCACCTCTGTCTGAATACTGCTTACCATGAAGACCCTATCTGGGATCAACTTGAAGGCAGTCCATTTCCATTTTGCATCACCCTAAGCTTGTGAGAAAGAATGACCTTGTCACTTCAGATGGACCTAAGAACATCCTATTTTAGGTAAGATTTCTATTTTAATCTCCAATCAGAGAATTTTTTTTTGAATGGTATGCTCCAAGCAACTGTGGTTGATACAATGTATCATGTTTAATGATGTCACTGGGGCCCGCCCCGTGACGTCACTGGGGCCCGCCCCGTGATGTCACTGGGGCCCGCCCCCATTTTCTCAGGTTTTTGGATGGTTCCGACCTGGCAACCCTAGATGGAAGGGTTGCCATCGCTCATCAAGCCCACTGACAGGTATCCCTTTCTCCTCATCCATGTGGGAACAAATGATACTGCCAAATGAAGCTATGAAGAAATCACATCAGACTTTGAAACTCTGGGAAGGAAACTCAATAACATTGGGGCCCAGATAGTTTTTTCATCCATCTTTCCAGTACTTAGGAGTAGAAAGGGAAAGAAAAATACTCCATGTGAATGAATGGCTACGAAGGTGTGGCCAATGTGAGAGATTTAGATTTTGGGACCACGGGCTATGCTTCCTGGAAGATGGGCTGCTGGCAAGTGATGGGTTACATCTCACAAGAACTGGGAAGAATGTGTTTGGCCACAGCATGGAGAAGTTCATCAGGAGGGCTTTAAACTGAATCCTAAGGGGAGGGAGACGCAAACTTGGTGGTAACGACTGATGAAGGCTTGTGCACAGTAATGGGAACAGAGAGATGGGCTCTAATAGGGCCCAGTAATAGTCCTCAGAAAAATGTAGTAAGGAAGCCAAGCCATAAATCACATGGTCTTTGATGTCTGTATACTAATGCATGGGAAACAAGAGCATGGGAAACAAGCAGAACAAACTTGAACTCGTAATACAGGAGGGTAATTAATTAGGTATAAGTGAAACTTGGTGGGATGACTCCCATGACTGGAATACAACAATTGAAGGATATCACTTGTTCAATAAGAACAGAAGGAATAAAAAGGGAGGTGGAGTCACATGTTAAAAATATATATCCCTGCACAAAAATACAGGAAGATGAGCTTGGTAGCTCCACTGAGAGTATCTGGATTAAAATTAATGGGGTAAGTAATAAAAGGGAAGTGGTGCTTGGAGTCTACTACTGACCACCCAATCAAGGAGAAGATGAGAATGTAACTTTTGAAAAGCAAATTGCCAATGTTTTCAGGAGGCATGATGTAGTAGTAATGGGGGACTTCAATTATCCCGATATCTGTTGGGAGACAAATTCTGCCAAACACACCCCCTCCAAGAAATTTCTGACTTGTGTTGGAGATAACTTTCTCCTACAGAAAGTGGAGGAAGGAACTAGAGGATCAGCTATCCTGGACTTGATTCTAACCAATAGAGATGATTTGGCGGATGAAGTGGCAGTTACAGGAACTCTGGGGGAAAGTGACCACACCATACTTGTTCTTGATTTTAACAGAAGCAAAAGCTGAGAGCAGCCATACATGCCCCCTGGACTTCAGGAAAGCTGATTTTAATAAATTCAGAACAATTGTAAGTATGGTTCCATGGCAAGCGACCCTAAGGAGAAAAGGAGTCCAAGATGGGTGGGAGTTTCTAAAAAAGGAAATTCTAAAAGCGCAATGGCAAGCAATTCTGTCAAGGAAAAAAGGGGGAAACAGCAGAAGAAGCCAATGTGGCTTCATAAAAAGCTTAGAGCTGACCTGGAAACAAAAAAGGACAGGAAGTGGAAAGAAGGCCAGGCCACAAAGGAATACAGGCAGGTATTACGGAATTGCAGGGATGGTGTCAAGAAGGCTAAAACTGAGAACGAGCTGAGGTTAGCAAGGGATGCTAAAATCAACAGAAAGCCTTTCTTCAGGGACGTCTATAGTAAAAGACATAGAAAAGAAACAGTGGCACGGCTACTCAGTGAGGATGGCAAAATGATAACAAATGACAAAGAAAAGGCAGAAGTCCTCAATTCCTACTTTGGCTCAGTCTTCTCCCAAAAAAGGGTCTATGACCCTCCTGGGAAACATGAAGTATAAGGGGCAGGATTGGAGCTTGAGCTTGATAGACAAATGGTCAAGGAATACCTAATCACTTTGAACAAGTTCAAATCTCCAGGGCCTGATAAATGGCATCCTAGAGTATTGAAGGAACTGGCTGAAGAACTATCAGAACCGCTCACTATTATTTTTGCGAAATCATGGAGGACTAGTGAAGTGCCGGATGACTGGAGGAGAGCTAATGTTGTCCCTATCTTCAAAAATGGCAAAAGGGAGGAACCGGGGAACTACAGACCAGTCAGCCTAACATCAATCCCTGGAAAAACTCTGGAGCAGATTATAAAGCAGTCAATCTGTAAGCACCTTGAAAACAATGCCGCGATTACTAGGAGCCAACATGGATTTACGAAGAACAAATCCTACCAAACTAATCTTATCTGGTTTTTTTGATCAGGTAACCTCCCTTGTAGATTGTGGGAATGCTGTGGACATAATATATCTTGACTTCAGTAATAATAATAATAATAATAATAATAATAATAATAATAATAATAATTTATTTTTAGGCCGCCTATCTGGCCGAATGAACGGCCACTCTAGGCGCCGTACATAGATTAAAACAAGATACAACATATAAATACAGTTCCAACATCAGTCTTCAAATAATCAACCCACCCACATCTGTATGTTATAAACTAAAATTACCTAGGAATCCTGTATGCCCGCTGAAACAGCCACGTTTTTAATCCTTGGCGAAAACCTACCAGGGAGGGGGCATGGCGAAGATCACATGGGATAGAGTTCCAGAGGGTGGGGGCCACAATCGAGAATGTCCTCTCTATGGTCCGCACCAGCCTAGCTGTTTTCACTGGTGGGACCGAGAGAAGGTCTTGTGAGGCTGATCTTTTCAGGAGGCATATTTGGTGATGCTGGAGGCGCTTCTTTAGATAGACTGGACCGAAACCGTATAGGGCTTTAAAGGTTAACACCAACACCTTGAATTGGGCTCGGTAGACAACTGGTAACCAGTGTAGGTCTTCTAGCACTGGAGTGATATGATCCTGGCAGCTGCCGTTCTTAATCAGTCGTGCCGCCGCATTCTGTACCAGTTGTAATTTCTGAACCGTCTTCAAGGGTAGCCCAACGTAGAGCGTATTACAGTAGTCTAAGCGAGAGGAGACCAGGGCATGCACTACCCGCGGGAGCAGATGGACTGGAAGATAGGGTCGCAGCCTCTGTATCAGATGTAATTGATACCAAGCTGCCTGGCTCACTGCTAACACCTGAGCCTCCATGGACAGCTGGGAGTCAAGAATGACCCCGAGGCTGCGAACCTGGTCCTTTAGGGGCAATCTTACCCCATTCAACACCAGGTCAATATCTCCCAATCTTCTCTTGTCTCCCACAAGCAGTACCTCGGTCTTGTCGGGGTTCAGTTTCAGCCTGTTTCCTCCCATCCATTCACTTACGGACTCCAGGCACTTGGAAATAGTATCCACAGCCAACTCCGGTGAGGACTTAAATGAGAGATAGAGCTGAGTGTCATCCGCATATTGGTGGCACTGCAACCCAAATCCAGGCGGCCCAGGAGGATACCGTGGTCGACGGTATCAAAAGCCGCTGAGAGATCTAGGAGGATGAGGAATGAGTGTTCTCCCCTATCCAACGCCCTCCTCAAATCATCCACCAGAGCGACCAAGGCTGTTTCAGTTCCATGACCAGTCCTGAAGCCCGATTGGAATGGATCTAAATAATCTGCTTCCTCCAAGTGTGTCTGTAACTGTTTAGCCACCACACGTTCGATCACCTTGCCCAAAAATGGTAGATTAGAGACTGGGCGAAAGTTGTTCAGATCTTGGGGATCCAAGGAGGGCTTTTTCAAGATGAGCTTTATTATCGCCTCCTTGAGGGCAGATGGCAATGCACCCTCTTCCAAGGAAGCATTTACCACCGCCTTGATCCCATTGCTCAGTCTCTCTCTGCAGCCCACAATGAGCCACGTGGGGCAAGGGTCAAACAAACAGGTGGTCGGTCTCACAGTAGAGAGCACCTTGTCCACTTCCTCAGAGGGAAGAGGCTGAATCTGATCCCACCGGACCGGATAGCAACTGGCCGTCTCTGGCCTGCTTCCTGTGTCCACGGCGTACGGAATCGAGCTCTTCAGGCAATCGATTTTATCAGCAAAATGTTTTGCAAACGCGTCACAGGAGGCTTTAGAGTGCTCCATGGGTTCCTGTGCAACTGGACCAACCAGGCTACGGACCACTTGGAACAACCTCATGGGACAACATTCTGCGGATGCAATAGAGGCAGCAAAGAAATCTCTCTTTGCTGTCTCTGTTGCCACTTGGTAGGCCGCTATTGCTGCTCTAACCAGTGTCCAATCGTCTTCGGAGCGAGATTTCCACCACCGGCGTTCTAGTCATCTCACCTCCTGCCTCAGACCCCGCAGACATGGTGTATACCAAGGTGCGGTTTGAGTTCTATTCAGGGGGAGAGGACGTTTTGGAGCCACCCGGTCTATCGCCCTGGTGATCTCCCTATTCCACTCTGTCACCAGGGTTTCGACCGGGCGACCTTCAGACAGCTCCAAATCTCACAGCGCCGTCAGGAATCCTTCTGGCTCCATCAGGCGTCTGGGGCGGACCATCCTAATAGGTCCCTGTCCCCTGCGGAGGGTGTGCAGCAATAAGAGGTCCATATTCACCAGATAGTGATCTGACCATGACACGGGGTTCGAAGAAATAGCCCCCATTTTCAGAGCACTGCCTCCCCCTCCCGAGACAAATACAAGGACGAGAGCATGACCGGCTACATTGGTGGGCCCAAAATTACTAAGGTGCAGTTCCCAGGAAGTCATGGTTTCCATGAAATCCCGAGGGGCTCCTATGAGATCTGTCTCGGCATGCAGGTTAAAGTCCCCCAAAACCAAAAGGTTAGGAGAGAAAACCCGCACGTCCGAGACAACCTCGAGCACCTCGGTCAGGGAGTCAGCTGTGCAGCGGGGTGGGCAGTACACAAGGAGAATCCCTAAACTGCCCTTAGGGCCCAACCTCCAGTACATGCAATCAACAAACTTGGTCTCGTGGAGAGGGGGTCTGGTAAAAATCAAGGACCCATGATAGATAACTGCCACTCCCCCTCCCCGCCTACCAATCCTCGGCTGCCGTGCGTACTGGAAACCGGCTGGACACATGGCCTCAAGGACAGGAGCTGAGACCTCATCCAGCCAGGTCTCCGTAATGCACATCAGGTCTGCGTTCTCATCCACGATCATGTCGTGGATGAGGGATGTTTTCTGTACTACAGACCTGGCATTACACAACAGCAGTCGAAGATTGGTTGGAGCTGTACATCCCCCAGTTATCTTCTGGTGGTGGGCAGGCCCGGAACAGGGGATAGATATTATGCATCTATCCCTTGTTCCCCAATACTGGCCTGGCCTGCCTCTCACACCCCTCTGGCATCTGCCGCCTAGCCTCTTAATGTCGTGGCTTCCCACCCTCCCTACATGGACCGTCTCCGCTCTGCACATGTCCCCCTCCCGCCTGGGCCTCAACAGAATCCCTCACCCCCCCCAACAATACACGCAAGTTATCAAAATCTGTTATTGACCACCTCCCTGCACGGTCCAGTTCTTCCAAGGTAGTCAGAGCTGGCGTATTAATGGCACTCTTTCCCTTTCCCTTGAGTACAAGCCACAAGGGGGCAGGCACACAGCACCCTGATCTATCACTCCACGTTCTTGCTCCACCACCTCAACCACTCCAGGAACGCCGACGCCACAGCAACCCGGCGATGGAGAACACTTGCGGCCACCTGGAGGCGCAGGCCTGGGTGCCCACCAGGCCCAAAATGCCTCAACACGATCCCCCTCGTCAACATAGGGCCACGCCCACACCTCGGCCGCTCTCCACGGCGTTTCTTCGTCTCTGCCGGGTCAATTCTCTACACCAAGGCAGGGAGACAGGTCACACCCCACCTCCAGCCACCCTCCACAGCACTCCCCAGCCACCACCGGTCCGGCGCTCCCCACGGTCTCTACAGGCCCTGTTGTCCTCCGCGGCATTCTCTCGCCGCTGCTGGGCCACTCCTCCAGGTGCTCTCTCGCCGCCACCGGTCGCTCCTCCACAGCGCTCTTTCGCCGCCGCCACCTCCGGGCGCTCCTCCGCGGTGCTCTCACTGCTGCCGCCGGGCGCTCCTCCGCAGTGCTCTCACCGCCGCCGCCGGGCGCTCCTCCACGGTGCTCTCACCGCCGCCGCCGGGTGCTCCTCCACGGTGCTCTCACCGCCACCGGGTGCTCCTCTACGGCGCTCTCACTGCCGCCAAGCCGCTCCTTCACGGCGCTCTCTCTCCGCCACCGCCACCGGGCGTTCCTCCATGGCGCTCTCACCACTGCTGGGGGCTCCTCCACGGCGCTCTCACCGCCGCCGGGCCGCTCTTTCACGGCGCTTTCTCACTGCCGCGCCCGTTGCCGCCACCGGTCGCTTCTCGCTTCTCGCCTCCGTCGCCACAACACTCCCTCCACAATATTCCTCTGTTGCCTTGTTGCTGCCATCCCGACGCCCCAAGGTAGGTAGGGAAGGCAGACTTCATTAATTAAAAAGGGGTGAGGACTACTCAACTCCACGCACATGTGGGTCCCCAAAAGATGTAAAAAGATGATAAAATAGATGAAGATAGATGTTAAAATGGATGGTAAAAGAACTTGGCTTACGGAGCTCCGACTACCGCGTCCTCCTAAGCCACCATCTTCGATCTGATGCATGGTGGTAGTGCTCAGACTCCAGTGGTCTTCTGATTCTTCCACAGACCACATTAGAAATTAGGCTGACTACTAGCAATCTGCTAGTAAGACTGAGCTCTACAGTCTGCAGATGCTAATGTACAATGTTGGCTCAGGGAACCTCAGCTCTTCTGCTTCTGCCTTCTCCTTTCTTGCCCTCTGGCGCGATCTGCAAAGCTTTTGACAAAGTGCCCCATGATATTCTGATTAGCAAGCTAGCTAAATGTGGGCTAGATGGAACAACTATCAGGTGGATCCACAGTTGGCTCCAGAATCGTACTCAAAGAGTGCATATCAATGGTTCCTTCTCAGCCTCGGTAGAAGTAATGAGTGGGGTACCACAGGGCTCGGTCTTGGGCCCAGTGCTCTTCAACATTTTCATTAACAACTTGGATGAGGAGGTACAGAGCATGCTTATCAGAGTTGCAGATGATACAAAATTGGGGGCACAGCTAATATTGTGGAAGACAGAAACAAAATTCAAAGAGACCTTGATAGGGCGGAAAACAACAGAATGCAATTCAAAAGGGATAAATGCAAAGTTCTACACCTAGGAAAAAGAAACCAAATGCACAGTTATAAGATGGGGGATACTTGGCTCAGTAATATGACATGTGAGAAGGATCTTGGAATTGTTGTTGATCACAAGCTGAATATGAGCCAACAGTGTGATGTGGCTGCAAAAAAGGCAAATGCTATATTACGCTACATTAACAGAAGTATAGTTTCAAAATCGCACAAAGTATTAGTTCCCCTCTATTCAGCACTGGTTAGGCCTCATCTTGAGTACTGAGTCCAGTTCTGGTCTCCACACTTCAAGAAGGATGCAGACAAACTGGAACGGGTTCAGAGGAGGGCAGCAAGGATAATCAGGGGACTGGAAACAAAGCCCTATGAGGAGAGACTGAAAGAACTGGGCATGTTTAGCCTGGAGAAGAGAAGACTGAAGGGAGATATGATAGCAGTCTTCAGGTACATGAAAGGTTGTCACACAGAGGAGGGCCGGGATCTCTTCTCGATTGTCCCAGAGTGCAGGACATGGAATAATGAGCTCAAGTTGCAGGAAGCCAGATTTCGACTGAACATCAAGAAAAACTTCCTAACAGTTAGAGCCATATGACAATGGAACCAATTACCTAGAGAGGTAGTGGGCTCTCCGACACTGGAGGCATTCAAGAGGCAGCTGGAGAGCTATCTGTCGGGAGTGCTTTGATTTGGATTCCTGCATTGAGCAGGGGGTTGGACTTGATGGTGTTATAGTCCCCTTCCAACTCTACTGTTCTATGATTCTAAGTATGTATGCATGGTATGGAGAAACTGGATAGAGAAAAGTTTTTCTTCCTCTCTCATAACACTAGAATTCATGGACATCTAATGAAGCTGTTGGAAGATTCAGGACATATAAAAGAAAGGAATTCTTCACACACTGCATAATTAAACTATGGAATTTGCTCCCACAAGAGGCAGTGCTGGCCACCAACTTGGATGGCTTTAAAAGAGACTTAGACAAATGTATGGAGTATAAACTTATCAATGGCTACAAACTCTAAAGGATATGTTCTACCGACACTGTATGCTTCTGAATACCAGTTCCCAGAGTGCAGGACACGGAATAATGGGCTGAAGTTGCAGGAAGCCAGATTTTGACTGGACATCAGGAAAAACTTCCTAACTGTTAGAGCCATACAAGAATGGAACCAATTACCTGGAGAGGTAATGAGCTCTCTGACACTGGAGGCATGCAAGAGGTAGCTGAACAGCCATCTGTCGGGAATGCTTTGATTTGGATTCCTGCATTGAGCAAGGGGTTGGACTTGATGGCCTTATAGATGTTTAAGATAGGGCCTCATAAGGTCTGTTGTATTGTTCTAAGGTCCTATTCTTAATGTTTTAAATTGTCTTAGTATCTTAAGTGTATGTTTCATGGTTTTAATGTCACGAATAGTTTAATTCTATTTTAATTGTATATTTTTGTATGTTTTTTTTACCTATGTGTAGTTTTTATTTGTAAGCTGCCCTGACTTCCAGTTTTGGAAAAAGAGCGGGGTAAAAATAGATGTATTATTATTATTATTATTATTATTATTATTATTCCACCTCTACTATTCTGTGATTCTATGATTCTATGATTCACCTAGTTCAGGATGGGGAAACCTGTGGCCCTTTAGATGTTGGACTTCAACTAACTTCCATTTTGGCTAGCATGGCCAATGGTCAGGAATTATGGATGCTGGAATCCAACAACATCTGGCCACAACCTCCGCATCCTAGATTTAGTGTCTAAATGATATCACTCAGTGAGCCCCCTTATTCCAAAGATGGGGAGAGCATTCTGAAGATGAATGCTGTGATCACTGTGAATCTTTCCTTGGCAAAGTCGGGGAAGTCACACTTGCAGGGTGGTGGGAAGCTTCTGCCTATCCCAACTGCCATGTGGGAGCATAACATCATATTAAAGACACTGTTTTTACTCCCATTTTCTCTTTGCACAATCCACGGTAAGGGCTCAAAGCCAACTGCTAACTTGGTGTTTTTCATTCACACTGATGGGAAAGGATCGAGCACGCAGCGGCTGTGAGTAGCACCAGACGCACACTAAACCTCCATGTGAATCAGCCCCATGGTCTCACACTCTTTGCAGCCTTAACAAAGAAAATAGCTTGGGCCTATGTTCCTTTGCAGTACTGACTGTGGCATGAACATATGTATTGTTACATGTTATAATTGGCTCACAAGCAGCCTGGTTTATTTAAAGCATTTACAGCCCTGGGTTTTCTGCATACGTACGCATAGCTTAAATTAACATTTCCATGGTGTTTATCAAGAACAGATCTGTGAATGAAGGAGGAAGCAGTACTCTTAAGAGTTGTTGCTTTGAAGTTTGAGCCGAACCACAACTCTGACACATTTCTACTGACAACTCATTTGAACAGACTTGTCTGATGACTTATTTATAATTTCATCAGAGCAGCTTTTCCCTCGACAGAGTATGCTTTAGCTCATGGTTGCTCTTTCCTCACCTCAGCAGCATTGCAAAACAATTTATCAGGAATATGTCTTGTAGGAAATTAGCCAAGCATCATTCCAAAGGGGTGACTCTTTAGGACACAAATGATGAATTGCAGCTTACTGAATTGCCAGGCTTGATTTGATCTAAGGTTTGGCATAATCTTAGTGAACGTGTTTTAACTTCTTTTTCTACTTTTATACATAATATTTTAATTCTGTTGATCAAGCACCACTGAATTTCTCCCCCATCCGCAGCCTTTCCCAAACTTCACTTGGCTCACCAGCTACCGCCATTCCTGGATAGAGATAATCTAGCCATGGTAATCCATGCTGTAGTAACCTCGCAATTGGATTACTGTAATGTGGTCTATGTGGAGCTGCTCTTGAAGATGACCCTGGTGTGGAATGTGGCTGCCAGGTTGTTAAATGGAGCACTGAATTGGAGCCATACAACATTGGTTCTTAAGGAATTGCACTGACTGACAATACATTTCTGGACCCAATTCAAGGTGCTTGTGAAAGACCTAAATGACTTGGGGCCTTGACACCTGAAGGAATTCCTCTCCTTTTATTGTTCTGCCTAGGCATTCAGATCTTTCAGGGAAGCCTTCCTTAGTGTCCCATATTGGGGTATTATCCATCATGTAGTGATGCAGAAGAGGGCCTCCTTCATAGGAGGCCCTGGATTGTTTATTACTGGTGGAATGCCCTGCCCTCCAAGATCCACCTGGTGCCAACTTGATTTTTATTTTGGCATCAGATTAAAACTTGCTTATTTACTCAGTTCTTATGTTCTTATTATAAAGATTTTAATAAGTAAACAACAGAAACAACACCGGCATCATTTTAGATAAGTGGATCAAGTCTATACTGCAATGATGCCTACCAGTGTAATAGTTTGTTAAAATAGTGTAGGGGAGGTGCATAGGTTTGTGCTGATGCTGCTTGTCCTAAGGAGGGCAAATGCCTTTCAGAGTGGGCCATTTCTAGTTCTATCTCTGCCAGTTTTATGGCACATAATAGCTTTGCATGCCACCAATTCAGTGCATCTGTCAACAATGGCTGTTGCAAGTGCTCCTTCTTAGCCCACCCACATTGTGAGTTAGGTCGCACTGACAATTCAGTCTTTGCACTCACCCTAATTCATTGGCACATCAGCTGATAGGATTGGCCCATTAGTCACCACCACTTAAAGATTTTATAGTAGACACAACTGTGGGTAGTAGCACACCCCAACTAAGAAGTCCTGTTTCCTTGACCCAGGAAGGCCCCATAGTTGTGTCCAGCTGGGAGGGGGGCACACATAAATAAAGTGAGCACCTCTGCATCCTTTGCACAATCACAGGCACTTTTACTTTGAGCGAGGCTTGACCATTTCATAGGAACTCAGACCTGGCTGGGACCCATGCTAAGTAAGAACCAACACAGGTCCCTACTGGGTGGGTCCCTTAATGAATGAGCGCCATGTCAGTTGAACACAGAGTAACAAAAACTGTTACAAAAATCTACAGAAGAGGACCTATCATTCAGTGGGATTTTAGCTTGAGAGGATAAATATTATTTGCATAAGGCTGCCTAGTGAACTTTGTGACTGTGAGAGGAATTTGAACCCAGGTTTACCTAATGCTAATCTGGCATTGCTTCCACTACACAAGGACTGTTGGCAGCCATGCATACAACATGAATCTGGTTACTCAAATGGTTGCACATCTCCACCACACTGAGCTGGTAACACCGCCAGCAGCCTTGAAATTTGCACAAAAAGCTCCAGTGATTTATATGAATTAGGGGGAAAGAGATGAAGTCAAGAGATAGACAAAGACTATAAGAGACCACAAATGTGGTGAACCACATAATGCCTTCCAAAAAGATTCTTGCATTTGGTCATCAGACTCTTGTAGCCAGGAATCAGTCGGTGCTTTACTGGCACTGGTAGCTGTTGCAAGTGCTCATTACACACACCCTTTTGTAACATCTTGCTGCAGCTAAATAACAGCACTTTACCTTCCCAATAACAAGCAACATTGCCTTGATTAGAGAATTGTGAACGCCTCACCAACAACACAATCCCTGACAGTTTCTCTCTGTCTCTCTCTACTTCCCATCAGGCATTTCTATCAGCTGCCCAAGTGAAGAAATGAGGGCCAGAGCTGCATTCCATTAATTCTAGCTTTCTAAGCTTGAATTAATTCCACTGAGACACTTGAGAAACATGTCAGTGGAATTTGTACCCAGAGTGAGGAATTAAAAAGGCAGGGTGACCTGCGGATTCACAATAAGGTGAAGGGCGAGTTTTGTAGTCATGTTTTATCATCTTTGATTTTTGCTGAAGTAGAATGATAGCATTATGTGCTGAAGTAGGTAAGGCACAAAAAATGCATTGGTCTTAAGAGCAACCTGTCCAGATAGATGCATATAAGGATGATTACAGTGTTTGGGGGAGCAGGGAGAACACTCTCAGTCAATTTGCAATTTTTTTTCCTGAAGGAAAGTAAAGGAAATTTTTATTTTCCTGCTGATCTACCATCAATGACTTAATTGTGAACATTCATAAGTAGAAGACATTGCTTCTAGGGGGCCTTGTGTCCTGCTTTACAGGGGACAGACTTCTGTCTGCATTCTCCATTTGAAGAGCTGTCCAGTCCAAGTCTAGATTTAAAAAGGGCCACCAGAAGGGTTCAAGGGAGAGCAGGGGGGCTTGAGGTGGCCCACTACCTGGACAGCAGACTGGGGGCACTTCCAGACTGTCACTGTTTTCGGGTGGCATTCAGTCACATGCCAGCACATTCAGGTTGTGCAATTAAAGTTGATGCAGGGCACTTCATGAAAACTTTTTTTAAAAAAACTGAGCATTCATCTTGATGTGTTTTCAGGGAGATTAGATGGTGCTGGCTATTTAATGAGCATTTATTCTGATCTGTCTGCAGGGAGACTTGAAAACTTTGCATCAAAGCAAGCGTTATCTTGTATTTTCCAGTACATTTTCCTGTCACTTTCCTTACTGCAAAAAGACCAAGTTTTTGGGGAAGCAGGCTTGCCGCCCAAGACTTCCTAATCAGCAACAATTGCACAGTCTGAATTTGCTGATATATATCTGAATCCTGCCTGAAAATAGCGGTAGTCTGGAAGCACCTTCAGAGCCCTTGCACAACAAACCCACTTCCTCAAAAGAATGGATTTTTTACAATAAAAAAACAGATGGGAAAATGTACTGGGAAGTGTGTGATAATATTTGCTTGTTGCATACAACATTGCTTAACCTCTCTGCAAACAAATCAGGATGAATGATCAATAAGCAGGTAATCTGGAAGCAACCTGAATAGGCCCATTGATTGCAGTCATCCCCATGATTGTATTTCTATTTAAATTATTGCTGTTATTTGTAAATTTGCATTTATCTGTATAAATTAGCATATGCAAATTTTGCATAAACCTATGCCCTCTCTTTTGACAATGCCTAAGTGGCCACTGTAGTTGTCCCAGGCTAGCAGAGGAGATCCATGCACAGAGGCAGGAACAAATGCAGTTCACGTGTGTCTTTATGCATCCACATTATATCATGATGGACATCAGGCCAGACTGAACTGCCTGGATGTCTGCCATGATGGGGATGTGTGTATCCTCATTAGGGACTACCAACTTGCAAAGCTAGAGTGCCTTTGACATTTGATGTCAAAATGCCTAAATTTAATATGGTTAAGATATCAACTTACATAGTCCATTTGCAATACAATATTTCTGGGGAGGTGGTGGGAACAGTACATTCTTCACTCTTTTGGCTGGAGCTTTGTCTGCTAAAGCCTGCCCTCTCTAGAATTAAGTCATATTTTGTCATGATGATCTTGAAGAACTCACCCAATATTAAGCACAATGTGTTTGTCAATGTAATACAGGGAGTTGCTATGTTAACACTTTTGTGGTAGATTGTTTTGAATATTTTTCAGATATGAATGTCCTTAATTTCCAAAGAAATCACCGTATCAGCATTTCCAGTAAGTCTCAGCAGTTCCCTTAACCACCCACCCATCATTAAAGTTACTATCTTTTGGAAGGGAATTAATACATTTTTCCAAATAAATAAATAACACTCTAGCTAAATCTAGAAACATCTCCAGCTGGTTCAGTGGATCCCATCTACAACAGTTACAGATGTATGTAATAATGTTGTTTGCATCATTTCTCATATGTATAACTAAAGACTGCTAAGAAAAAAAAAAGGTTTATCAATTATTTTAAAATTCTGAAGGTTTTTTTCCATTTCAAAGTGGAATGATATTTCGTATTTATACAAACAGAAAATGAGGTATGCTCCTTGGGAACTCAGAGAGCTTTATTCTAAAAACACTGTAATAAGTTTGCTTCATTTGGCTCCAGTCCAAGTTGTTTACTAAAACTTGTGTCTGAAGTTGAAGAAAAAAATTCACTCTGGCTGCATCACAGCATACATTTCAAGCACATTATTTCCCCAATGAATTCTGGGAACTGTAGTTTGTTAAGGGTGCTAGGAATTGTACCTCTGTGATGGGTAAACTACAGTTCCCAGGATCCTTTGGGGAAAATAATGTGCTTGAAATATATGGTGTGTACGCAGCCTTAGTGGCAAATGAAAGTTTCAATAGTTATGTGAATCAAAACAGCTGAAAATTTGGGGCCTAATCCAGGTTTTGTAGTGATTTGAAGTGTGTGAGCCACTCAAGCTGTCACTAGTGGTCCTCAAGCTGCAGTTCACATCTGAACATTTATTTATGTAAATATATAATTTATAAGCTGCCCTTCAACATACATTTCCAGGGTAGGGCGCCAATTAAAAGACTGAAATAGTACAATAAAGTTCAAACAGTAAAACTCTATAAAACACAGAAGAATTAGCCAACCAAACCATAAAACAATAGTTAAAATCTGCTGTTCAACACGGTGGGATACATGATAATAATAATAACAATAATAACAACAACAACAACAACAACAATAATAATAATAATAACTGGCTGGTGCCAAAAAGACATCAGAGTGGGTGTCATATAAGTTTCTCTGTGAAGGGCATTTCAGAGGGGAAGGGCCACAGCCAGAAAGGCCTTCACTCTTGATATGCCAGTATCAACTGCTCTTGTGTTGTAGTTCAAAGACTGATATCTATAAGTGGGGAAACAGAATCATAAACTACTTAGCACAGCCTTTCCCAACTTTTGGGTCCCTGATGTTGCAGGACTACAATTCCGATAATTCTTGACCATTGGCCATGTTGGCTGAGGCTGATGGGAGTTGTAGTCCAGTAATATCTGGGGACACAAAGGTTGGGAAAGGCTGATTTAGAGTATCCTTGACTGTTAAGAGAGAGCCTCACATACATCATCTGAGCAGAGCTTGGAAGATTACTTTAAAAAAGTAATAAATTACAGTTACAATTACATGGCCCAAAAAGTAGTAATTACCGTTGCAATTGCAATTGCTCTGAAAGTAACTGATTACTTTGCTTTTTCTCAAAAGTAATCACTACAATTATATTTCAGTTACTTTTTTAAAAAACCGCCTACAAGGTGCTGGCCTTGGCTGCTGCACATCTAAGCAGCCTAAAACAACATTAAAAATAAACACATACATACAGAGGTAGTAGAATAACAATGGTGGTAAGGGAGGTGGGGAGGGAGGCAGAGGCCACTACTCAGATCTTTGCATGTCAAACCAAGTACAACCCCCCCACTCAGCCAGCAATCATAATCTCTTTCACTTAACCACCTCCCGGACCCTGCCCTGCCACCAACTAAGGGACACTCACCCAAGCAAACATTTTCCCCTGAGATGCAAAAAAGTTAAAATACTGCAAATGCAGCAAAATAGCCAGAAAGGGTGGTAGAGGCCACTTTGTGTGCCAAGTGAAAACACAGTATTCACACACACACACACACACACACACACACACACACACACACACACACACACACACATGTTGTCATCGTTCACCTCCACAATTCTTTATCTCTATTCTGCTGCTGCCTCCTTCTCCTCCTTTATCCATGTTCTTGCCCTCTGGCTCCTTTTTCTCTCCACTCCATTCTTCACCCCCACCATCCATTTTTTAAACAATTATTTTCTCCACTCCACCCTGTCTCACTCTTCACCTCCTCCCTCATTGCCTCCTACCTACCCACAGAGCACGAGGGAAAAGCGATGCTGCACAGAAGCCCAGTTTGAGGCACATGACTTTCATCCACAAATCAGAGGAGCAGAAGACTTCCCCTGCTTCCCCCCCCCCCTAGTAATGCCCAAAAGTAATGCTGGAAACATTACAATTACTCCACAAAAGTAATAAAATTAGTCCTAGTTCTATTACAATCAAAATGTAAAGGAATTTCCCACTCGTTCCTCAAAAAAGTAATGAATTACAAGTAATTCGCTACTTGTAATGAATTACTTCTAAGCTCTGCATCTGAGTCAGTAAATCCTCCAACAATCCTGTCTGTGCACCTGTCCCCTCATTGCAGATAGAGGGCTGAAGCTGAGTGATACTGAGCTCGGGTGTGCAAACAAAAAAGAGGCCAGAGACTCATAGCACTGTGATGTGAGCATGTGTTATGAGTGCTCGGCTAACCCTCATTTTGGTTCAAGTGGAATCAAGGGGGTGCAAGGCCTTGGAGCATTCTGCACTATAATTCCTACACCACACCCCCTGTTTTCTGATTCATTGTGCATTCCTACAGTACTGTGAAATAAGAACAGAAGCAAGGCCATTCCGGGGGCAACTAAAATAACCAAGAGAAACTGAAATAAATGTTATCTTCTTCCTTGGCAGGCTTCTCTCAAGTTCAGTAGAACAATCCCATTGTTTAACGACAGCATTAGAAAGTAGCCTGAGTTTTCTCAGTGTCAGCAAGAAACATGTACGTACGTACACACACACACACACACAAAATCACCTCATACCCAGACCCCTCCTTTTCATGAGAGTGGGAAGAAAACAAAAGTGTCTTTTTAAAAAGCGGGTCTTGAGACCTAGGAGGGAGTAATGGCAATCTGAGCTCCAACATGGGTAACTACGCTCTCAAGGAACAACGTGGGACTGCGGGCCACAACCAGGAAGGGAGTCTATGTGTCAGCACAAGCCTTGAGGCAAGCAGATTCCTTCCTGCTTTTGGGCCAGAGCTCCTTCACATCACTTCAGCTGCATTCCACCGCCCACTCCTGGGCCTAGGATAGGTAATCTCTCCTACCTGCCATTCCTTATAGCCACAGGGACCTTTGATTTCATTAGTTTAAAGTTATGACTGGATTAGGAAATTAATTATTAATGCTGCCACGCACCCAATAATTTTGTAATGCAATTCTTCTCTTTTCTCTCAATAAAAGATAGCTTTGCTTTAGTCTGGTTTGCACCTGCATTTTGGGGGCTATACACGCACACTATTTAGGCACACTTCAGGGCAAAGCACTTGTTTTATCCTTAGCAAAAGATCCCCCTCCTCTCAAAGAGGTGTGTTTAGATGGGTGGCAGGTTCACACACTCAGGTTCCCAAGGACACATGTCGTAACACATGCTTTGAGCTCCCTTCTTAATATATATGTGGCTGTGGCATATTAGGGAATTGAACACTGATATATGTTTACTCATTTATTTATACAAGCATTCCTTTATTGCAACATCATAAAATATCAGGGTGGTGTACAACAATAAAAAATACACATAATAATTACAGTGACTGGCTAATCAGTTTAAACAACTGCAAAGACATTAAGAGGTTGTGGACACTGGCCAGCCAACCCCCTTGGCATTGCTGCTGCTTCCTTCTCCTCCTGGTAGTAAAGTGCTCTGTAGGTTGCTGGCTGAAACAGGTGGTTCTGCGATGGAGTATTTCCTATCCCAAGAGTGGGAGGAAGCCATGGCAGCTGGAGAAAGAGGATGGGGAGGTTTTTTCCCCCTTCTCCCTCTCATAATACTAAAACATCATTGGGCCACCCAATGAAGCCGAATTTCTAACACCTTCTAGTTCACAATAGGCAAAAGGGAGTTAAAACTATGGAATTAGCTCCAACTCGATGTAATGATGGCTGCCAACCTGGATGGCTTTCAAAGAGTCTTAGACAAATTCATGGGGGATAAGGCTGTCAGTGGTTATTACTAGCCATGATGGCTAAGTTTTACTTCCACTGTCAGAGATAGTAGGCCTCTGAATACCAGATGCTGGGAGTCACAAGTGGGCAGAGTGCTGTTAGGTCCTGCTTGAGGGCTTCCCATAGGCATCTAGTTGGTCACTGTGAGAGCAGGATACTGGACTAGATGGGCTTTCGGCCTGATCCAGTATGACTCTTATGTTCTTTGAAGCAGCAAGGGGCAGGCAAGTGAGGGGAAAAAAGCTTGGTAGCCCAGTCCCTATCATTAGGCAGAGTGAGGCAACCATCTCAGGCAGCTGGTTCTAGCTTTCATGAAAAGGCAACAAACTGTTAGTTATTTAATTATCATGTATTCTTCCTACCATAGAAGAGAAGAGGTGCTTGTGTGATCTTCTCCCAAAATAACTTGATCAGCCTTGGACACTTGGACATGGGGTAGGCAGGCCCTATTTGCTGCTTCACTTTAGGCAGAAAAATGTCTTAGTCTGGCCCTGTGTGCCTGCCACTTTGCCTCCATTGCTGCTGTGACTGCAGGTGTCTGATAGCCAAATATCTAGATGGGAGGGTTGTATCCTTCACCTGTCTCAGGCAGGCAACCATGCTGAGGGGCACTTCAACAGGTGTGGAAGGTCACAAAGACCTAACAGCCAGTGGCAATCTAGCATATGCCACCAGCATTTATTTATCTATTTTATTCAAGGCGTCTTACAAAAATTAAAACAAAAACAATTAAAAACATATGAGTAAAACATACAGAAAGTTATAATTAAAACATAATTAAACTACCGATAGAATTAAAACCATTTAAAATGCAGCGATTAAAAAAAGCAAACTAAAAATCATTAAATGACACCCTATTTAATAGCCCTTACAGTCAGTTCTCAAAAACCTGTTTGGATAGAAAAGTTTTCACCTGCTGATGGAAGGACAGCCGGGAGGGAGCCAGTCACTGATACACTACTAAAGTGGGAGATAAAGGGAGCGGAGTGAAGCCTAAACTACTGGCTGTAGGTCTTTGTCAAGCTGTTTATTCAATTTTGGCATTAATGTGGAAGACAAAATGGAAGAGGCCTTTTCAATGCAAATGCACCTTTTGCCTTATGTAGGTTTCACTTTCACATCTCAGGCCGACTAAAACAGGAGCCACATTGTTGTTGTTAAAATCTGTATCCTGCCTTTCAGCCAAATGGTGTTCAAGCCAAGGCAGTTAACAGCACTAATGTAAACACAATAAAATATAACCACATATAATAAATGCAGCAATTAAATACAAAGTAAAACACATAAAAACAAGGCAGGAAAAACATCACTAACATCAATAAAACAACCAGTTACAACATATTGACAAGTTGGTAGGGATGGAAGCATCTGTCAGTTTTGAGTCAGTTTCTCATGTTACCAATCTTAAATTCAGTTCTCTACATTTTTGCAGCAATTGGCAATATTTTCTTTTTAAAAAAAAAACACTCATGAAAATTCATTAGCATTTTAGTGAGCATTTTTCTCAATAAACACATTTTTGTTTGCAGTTCTGACTACTTTGCAAGCAATTTTGCTTAACAGAATGCATTTTGTATGTTATTTGCACTAATGCTTTCATTTCTATGCACACTTTCCCCTAATATATCCATTTTTGTAAACACTGCGTGGTTGGGGAACTGCATTGCAAAATTCAGATAAGTGTGTATTTTGAAGGTTTGCATATTGTTTGCATGTTATTTGTTTTGGTTTGCATATTGTTTCAGAATGTGTGAATTAGGTAAGTTTGCCTTTAAATGTGAACTGAATTGAATTTCTCCCCCATCCTTTCAAGTTACCTTATGGACCAGAGGCTAGGGATGGAAAGATATGTCAGTTTTGGTACTCTCAGTTTCTCATTTTTCCAATGTTAAATTCAGTTCTCTACATTTCTACAGCAATCAGAGAATTTTTTTAAAAAAATCCTCGTGAATATTCACCATTTTAGTGCGAATTTCTCCAAATAAACACATTTTTATAGGCAGTTTTGACAAAGATACATATTTTTACAAGCCATTTCTCATCACTTCATGCCTTTTTGCCTGTTATTTTCACTCATATATTCATTTTTATGCATACATTCCCCTAATACAGGGATTTTTGTAAATATTGTTTAGTTGGTGAACTGCATCCCAAAATTCTAATAAATGTGGATTTCGAAGGATGGCTGTGTTTCAGTTCTCATGTTGTTTCAGAAAGTGCAAATTTGATAAATTCTGCTTGAAATGTGAACTGAATCGAAATTCTCACCCATCCCTACCAGAGGCTTTTTAAAATATAAATGTGTTTGCCTGCCAGTAGAAGGCCATCAGAGAGAGGACTCTGCAGGGGTGGGGGAGGGTTGGCAAGGAATTCTTAGAGCCTTTAAGGCTCATGTGTGAAAAAACACCTTTAGCTGTTACAATTCCAGGGAGGTAGCAGCAAAAACAATAAAGGGTCTTCTGGCACCTTTAAAAAGAACACACAAGCTTTCATGGACTTACACATTATACATATAAAGCACATCATTTTCTCCAAAGTATCCTGGAAACTGTAGTTTACTCATGACAGAGCTACAATTCCCAGCACCCTTAACAAACTACAGTTCCTAGGATTTTTCCCAGGTGGCGGGAAATGTGCTTTAAATGTATGGAGTTATTCAGCCTTAGTCTTTAAGATGCTACAGGACTTTATGGCTGCAATCCTACAGGTGAGGGAAGGGAGGGAGAACCAAAGCTGGATGAGCCACTTCATTCAAAGCCCTATTGGACTCACACCTGCAGAGCAGCAGCAAGGGTGGAGTGGTGGCCGTGTATTCCTCCATTGTTTTCCAGGATTTTTTTTTTAACTACACAAGGGATGTCAACTATTCCAGCTCCAGAAGTGGTATCATTTGTCCCCTGTCCCAGGGGTGTGTTGGAATACCCCCCAGTACTCCTCTTTCCAACCTTCTCTGACATTGAATCCCTAACATCAGGGAGGAACCGGCTGTGGACTTTCTGCAGAAGGTCAGTCAGAGTAGGCTTGCAATGTCAGTTCTTTCTACAAAGGTGGACCTCTCTCTGTGTCCTTGGAGAAGGAGGTCAGGCACATTATATGGCCCCAGGGACATTCTTCCAGAGTCCATAGGATTACAAGGACCTAGTACTGTGGAACACTAGCTCTCTCTATCTGTGCCCAGTATGTCTATTGGGCCCTCTGCTACAAAATGAGACAAATTTACATAAAATTTGCATATATTATGCCATATGCAAATTTGTGTCCTCTTTTGCAGGTGAGAATGGAAGACCAAAAAGTAAATCAGGGCCAAATACAAGTAATAATATGTCTAACAGATAGAATGTCAATAGGTGAAGCAGCTTACTCCATAATTGTATTTCCATATTTGAAGACTTACCCAGTTTCATTTCTGCCTGCTACACAGGTATTAAAGGCACAAGGGTCCTGTTCTTTCCCAGTGCTAACCTTAAACCATGGAAAAAGCACATGAGTTGTAAAGCAGTTACTAAAGAAGGTCTTTCATCACTTGGTCTTAGGCTGGCAACACTACATTCAGTGCAAATGACACAGCATGGTATTTCAGGTGGAGGGGGGTCAACAGAGATTTAAAATTTACGGCAATCTATTCAGATGCTCATGCTTGGATAAATTCAAGATTTAAATTGCTAAAAAAGCAAACAATGTATTCTAAAATTATTTGCTGTGGTTATTATGAATGGGCTCCTTCTAGGAAGAAGGGCGGGATATATTTATTTATTTTATTTAAAACATTTCTAACCCGCTTTATCTTTCCAGAAACTCAAAGCGGCGAACAATTTCAATATAAAAACATAAATACAATATACATAATAAACTATAATCACTTACAAAAATATAAATATACTAAAACTACATAGTAACATATACATGTTATCATAATCTATTAAAATTAGAACATTACCATTCCTCATTTAAGTTAAACACCATTTCTCCTTAAAAATTTTCCTATTCTTATTCCTATTCCTTCTTTAAGTTGAACGCCACCCGGAATAGGAATGTCTTAACCTGGCGACGGAATGCCAAAAGCGAAGAAGTCAATCGCACCTCAACTGGTAATGAGTTCCAAAGTGTAGGGGCGATGACAGAGAACGCTCTATCTCTAGTTCCCGAAAGATGGACTTGTGAAACTGAGGGAATCACAAGAAGGGACTCATCAGAAGATCTCAGGGGGCGGGAGAGTTCATAAAATGACATCCGATCGGACAAATAAACAGGGCCCAAACCGTATAGGGCTTTAAAGGTTAAGACCAGCACCTTGAATTGAGATCGGAAGCTAACTGGCAGCCAGTGGAGCTGTTGTAACAAGGGGGTTGTATGGGTTCGAGGGCCAGCCCCCGTCAGCATTCTTGCTGCTGCACGTTGAACCAATTTAAGCTTCCGAACTGTCTTCAAGGGCAGCCCCACGTAGAGTGCGTTGCAGTAGTCCAACCGGGATGTAACTAAGGCATGTGTTACCTTCATCAGATCAGACGTCTCTAGAAACGGGCGCAGTTGGCGAACCAGTCTTAATTGGGCAAAGGCGCTCCTGGACACGGCCGAAACCTGAGCATCCAGATTCAAAGCCGAGTCCAGAAGCACACCCAAACTGCGAACCTGAGTCTTCAGGGGGAGTGTAACCGCGTCCAACACAGGTAGATTCCCTATTTCCAGGTTTGTCCCACGACTGACGAAAAGCACTTCTGTCTTGTCTGGATTTAATTTCAACCTATTGACCTTCATCCAATCCATCACTGAGGACAGGCACTGGTTCAGGGGTCGGACGGCATCTTTGGCGTCAGGAGGGAAGGAGAAATGAAGCTGGGTGTCATCTGCATATTGATGATATCGGACTCCAAACCTCTGAATGATCTCACCCAGCGGCTGCATATAGATATTAAATAACAAAGGAGACAGAACCGAACCCTGAGGAACCCCACAGGTTAAAGGCCAAGGGGCTGAGCGGGAGTCTCCGAGTATTACCTTCTGCATCCGGCCCTCCAAGAAGGAACGAAGCCAGCTCAACACAGTCCCCCCTAGCCCTATCCTGGAAAGCCGGTCCAGAAGGATACCGTGATCGATAGTGTCAAAAGCCGCTGAGAGATCCAGAAGAACCAACAGGGACACACTCCCCCTGTCGAGTTCCCTGCGGAGGTCATCTACCAAGGCGACCAAAGCCGTTTCGGTCCCGTGGCCAGGTCTGAAGCCAGATTGGAGAGGATCGAGATAATCCGTTTCATCTAGGAAACGTTGAAGTTGAGTAGTCACCACCTGCTCTATGATTTTACTTAGAAAAGGCAGGTTGGAGACTGGTCGATAATTACCTAAACACAATGGGTCTAAGGTAGGTTTTTTCAGCAATGGTCTTACAATCGCCTCTTTCAGGCATGCCGGAAGAAGTCCTTGTTGGAGAGAAGCATTAACCAACCCACAAACCCACATGACCAGGCCCCCCCTGGCCTGTTTTATAAGCCAAGAGGGACAAGGATCAAGAGGGCAGGTGGTAGGTCTCATCCCTCCAAGAAGTTTATCTATATCTCCAGGTTGAACAGGTTGAAAGGAATCCATCATAATATGACAAGCAGAGGCCGAAGGTACATCCTTAGAGACTGCATCAATATTGGCGTCCAAGTCGGAGCGGATCTGAGCGACCTTATTCGCAAAATAAGAAGCAAACTCCTGACATCGAGTTGGAGGGTGTTCCACATTATTCTGAGAATAGTCAGGATTGAGCAGACTTTTAACCACTCGAAATAATTCTGCTGGCTGATTGCTGGCTAAAGATATGGAAGTCATAAAAAAAGCCTTTTGCGTAGCTCGTCTAGTAGCCAAGTATGTTTTAGAGAATGCTTTAACAAGAAGTCGGTCAGTTTCGCTCCGAGATTTCCGCCATCGTCGCTCTAGACCCCTATGAGTGCGTTTCATCGCCATCAGCAAACTGGAGAACCATAGAGCTGATTTTGCTCTGGTACGCATGAGGGGGCGTTCAGGAGCGATTGTGTCTACTGCCCTGGTCATCATGGTATTCCAAAGCTCGACCAGAGCATCGACAGGATCGCTTACTCGGGAGACAGGAAATTCCCCAAGAGCTGACAGGAAACCAGCTGGATCCATTAATCTCCTGGGGCGGACCATTCTAATGGGTCCCTTCTCCCCGCAGTGGGTATGAGTCACAGTTAGTCGAAAACTGACCAGGTAGTGATCGGTCCATGACAATGGAGCTATGGAAAGACCCGCCACACCTAGATCACTTTATTTATTATTTATTAAATTATAGTAGTAAATAAATGCTATCACACAGGTCAGACAGGTAGCTTTCTTTTCTTTCTGAGCAAAAAGAATTTGAGACTTTGACACACAAACCCGTGTCCTCTCTCCATAGGTGGGAAAACAGTGAATCACTTCCTTACCACATATTGCTGTTAAAATCAGCTTAACCCACCCCCAGCAACAGCATTTCTTAAAAAAAACCAACACCTCAAAAGACTAAGACTGGAACACCACTTCAGGTGTGAAGCACCCAGTGAACATATCTTTCTGCTGCACCATTGCACTGCTTCTTTCTTGACATGTTGGAGTAAAAACAACAGCTACAAAACATTTGGGCAACTTGATAATACAGTTTTAGATATAAAATATTAAAAATGAACATATGTAACTGTATAAATGTAATAGAGCATTCACAAGTAAAAAAAGAGATGATAAAACACTAGAAATAAATTCACTAATAGAAAAAATCCTTGCAGTTTAATAACATACCTATAGCCAACAGGTTTCTATCTAACTTTAAAAAGCAGGGAAATTGGGCAGCTATAGTGAAGGCACCAGGGGAGCAGTAGACCTGACCTCCTCTCTGAGATATTATACTGCCCTACAAAATGCAAAAACACAATTTAAAATGTAAAATGTAAAAATTCAAGCACAATTTGGGTTGCTCTTTCACAGTCCAACCCACTTCCTGTGAAATTCTTGGAAGAGTTTGGTAACATGTGCCTCTGAGCATATGGTGAGTGGTGGCAACACCTGCAATCAGGACTGTCTCTAAAGATAGAGAATTACATTTTTAATGTTTGTAGTTCTTCTTGCTTTGCTTCTTTCTTGTGTTACTACAGAGCGTCTAACCTAGGAAATCATATTTCTCTCATTATTCATCATAGAAATCTGTGTCAAATTTATTTTTTATTAATTTCAAAGCCTTTTCATCAGTCAATGTCATATGGTGACGAAGACAGCCTTTTATGTTTCAAACTGGAGGTTATGTTCTATTTTTATTTTGGGTGCATTAACAGTTGAATCTGAAACTGCAGTTTGATGTAAGATCAGACTGATTACAATATGTTGCTATTTAAGCAATGAATCTAGCTGCTGGAAAAACAGCTTGGCCTGCCCAAAATGCATGTTTTCAGCCTGCTATGCTTAAACCACTCCACTTAAGGAAGGGTGGGCATGGTCAATTAAAAACATAGAGCTCACCTAGAAATTTGATAGAATATATTTCATCTCCCATTGTTTTATCTTGTGTAAACTGAGACACTCATTGTCCATTGAAGACTATTCTACAGAATACTGAATGCTGTTATTCCACAATTGTTTTGGAGTTTTTTTAGTGTATTTTTTCAGAGTGTTGCTGTACTTCACATATGTACAGAAACAGAAGCAAAAGAAAATGCTTCACTAAAATTGTAAATCAAATCAAACATATTTAAAGTGACTATCTGAACTATATGAACTGTCTTAATATTTTTGCTTCCTCCCTACTAAAACAAGATCAGCACAGCACATGACTTGTTTCTGTGAAAGACCAACCCAAATTGTGGTTCCATTTTTACAAATTTGTAGGGCAGTACAATATTTATTATTTATTTATTTATTAGATATATATCCCACCCTTCCTCCCAGTAGGAGCCCAGGGCAGCAAACAAAAGCACTAAAATTACTTTAAAACATAATAAAAAACAGAGTTTAAAATATATTAAAACAAAATATCTTTAAAAACATTTTTTAAAAGCTTTAAAAACATCTTTAAAAAAAACTTTAAAAACATATTAAAAAGCAATTCCAACACAGACACAGACTGGGATAAGGTCTCTACTTAAAAGGCTTGTTGAAAGAGGAAGGTCTTCAGTAGGCACTGAAAAGATAATTTACATAATTTAGATGGTGCCTGTCTAATATTTAAGGGAAGGGAATTCCAAAGGGTAGGCTACACTAAAGGTCCATTTCTTAAGTTGTGCAGAATGAATCTCCTGATAAGATGGTAGCTGCAGGAGGCCCTCACCTGCAGACCACAGTGACTGACTGGGTATATAAGGGATAAGATGGTCTTTCAGGTATTCAGTTGCAATCCCTAGAAGAGGGGCTGACTTTTACACCACTCTGACCACTGGAGCTCTGTTAGGGGAATAGGAGTCTCCCAACAACTCTCAACACCCTTCACAAACTATACTTCCCAGGATTCTTTGGGGGAAGCAATACCTGTTTAAGGTGGAATAAATGTCCGATGTGGGTGTTGTTGGCAGCGGTGTATCGACAGTGTGTGCCCAGCAGGATAGAGCAAGTTGAAAGGATACCCACACACGGGCCGTTAATTGTTAAGAGTCTTTTACTGACAGGATTTCGTACAGGAACGGTTACAATACAGATACGAATACTTTCCTTTACTCTCCTAACACCCCCACACCTTGTCGTTTCTTTTTCAAGGCTTTATAGACTGAGTTTGCTCTGTGCCAGCTGCAGCCTCTGCTGTGAGCTGTCCTTGAGCTGCTGCACACCTTAACCCTTTACTTGTCTTTCATTTCTGTCTTTCTGGAAAACTAGACAGATAGACTCCTCAGCAGCCTACAGTTCCCACCTTTTCCATAAAGACACAGTTAATGACGGTTTCCCCCCCCACAATTACAGTCAGTTTCTACAGTTATGGCGATCTTTATTTAACACATTCTAAGTACAATGTTTCACCATCATCCGTTTCTTTGCACCTGTTTGTTTCTTGGCCTGTTACTGTGCCAATCTGAAACCTTTCAGGTGGTTTACCTAGATTCCCTCTTTTGGAGCGTCTCAATGTCACTTGAGGCTCTGTTTCCTCTTTGCCTCCCTCATCCATGCTAGCAAGAGGTCGTTCCTCTTCCTCCTGTTTTATCCCTTGTTCTATTTCATGTTCTGTGGTTGCGTCATGTTCCTGTGAATTGCCCAGTTCAACATACTCAATGTTATCCCAATCCTGTTCCTGAACTTTGATGCTTCTGCTAAGCACCACCCTTCTCTGATTCTGTATCCAGATACGGTAATAAGCATTTTGGAATCCCAGTACATGCCCTTTTTGTGCTCTAGGAGCCAGTTTCCCATTCTGTTTTCCTTTGGGAATGTGCACCCAGCACTTCGCCTCAAATCTCACAATATGCTGCAGTTTTGGTTTCTTTCCATTGAGTTTTTCATATGGTGACATTTGTATTGCCCTATGATACAGCCTGTTTTGAATGTAATTGGCGTATAACATACACTCTCTCCAAAAAGCATTTGGTAACTCAGAGTCCCTTAACATGGCTCTAGTTGCATCCTGTAGGGTTCTATTTTTTCTCTCCGCTATTCCATTCTGAAATGGAGAAAATGGGGCTGTTAAAGTTTGTTCTATCCCTTTCTTTAACAAATACTGCTAGCGATTTACCAGTGAATTCCCCCCCTTGGACAGAGCGTATTCGTTGGATTGTTATACCGTGTTGCACCTCAATCTTTTTCACAAACCGTTTTAGTTTCCCCTCTGCTTCGTCTTTCGCATGTAACAAATATATGGTGCAAAACCTGGTATAGTCATCTACTATTACTAGAAAATACTTGGCACCACCTTGTGTTCTTTGAAACGGTCCTGCAAGATCAATATGAATCGTTTGATATGGTGCACTTGTGCTACTCTCTGCTTCTTTACATTTGGGAGCAACTGTGGCTTTGGTTTGATTACATATATCACATTCCACATACTGGTTACACTCTTTTAATGTTACATCCATACTATTACTGGGTGTTTTTATGATCGTACCAAAATTAGCGTGGCCTAGTTTCCTGTGCCATAGGTGAATGCATCTATCATGAGGTTTCTTGTTTGCAATCATAGTAGCACGTCCTGTGGGGTTTAATTGTATGTAAAACAGTGAATTCCTAAGATACCCCTTCAAACAGAGTTTGTCCCCTTTCCTTATCTCACATGTCCCTTGTCTAAACGTGACGATATATCCCATTGCGTTCAGTTTCATAACAGACATGATATTACTTTCTAAGCCTGGTACATATAATACATCAGTCATTACAGTGTTAAGTACGCTTAACTTTACAGTTCCCCTCCCCAATACCTGTTTGTGCGTGCCATCCGCAAGCACAACATCCTCTTTCGAGGGAAGTGTAGTTTTGAATAATGTTTTGTCCTTTATCATACTGTGGGTAGCGCCTGAGTCTACAACCCATACAGTGCAATCTCTGTCCTCTTTTCTTGAACCTGATACTCTGACTATGTGTACTTTCGAAGGCTTCCTTCCTTGTCCGTTCCACTTCGCTTCACAGTCTCTTTGTAGATGAGTATTAGAACCACAGACGTAGCAGGCCTTTAGTCCGAAAGATCGTGCTTCTGTGTCCTTAAAGTTAAGCTTTCTGCTTTCTCTTTTCTCATTTCGCTCCCTTCCTTCGGCTTCCTTTCGTCTCTCCCACTCCTGTAGCAGTTTGCCCGATACGTACTCGACTGTCAGACCCTCGTCTGGCATAGCTTCCAACGAGCTTACGATCGGATCCCAAGACGAATTCAGTGAAGAGAGAATGATGTACACTTGTTGCAACTGTGTGTGCACCACATTCCTTTCTTGCAGCTCCGCAAACAGTTTCTTTATCTCCAATAAATGGGCAAACATTGTCCCATCATCAGGCATCTTCATCTGATAGAGTCTTCATGCTAAATGGATTTTACTGCTGGCTGTTTTTCTTACGTGCACCTCGTTTAATGCAGTCCATATAAGCCTCGCTGTTGGCTTATCTTGAATATGCAGCAACTGGGAACCATCTACTGCCAATATGATAAACGCCCTTGCTCTTTCATCCATTCGAATCCATGGAGCCGGTTGCAGTTCCGCCGGTGGGTCGGTCACAATCACCTGCCATAAATCTTCCTTAGTAAGGAACGCTTGCATCCTTAATCGCCAACAGGAATAGTTTCGTTCGGTGAGCCTTTCCAAAGGCATCCTGGCTGAAAGTGAGACTGCCATGCCTGCAGCCACATCTCCTTAACACTTCTGGACACTATTCCGTCTTTCTTCCTTGGCACTGTGGACAAGCTGCGCTTTCTAAGCCTCTTGGATTGCTGGGCCTGCTGGACTTGCTGGGCTAGGTGGGCTAGGTGGGCTAATAACCCTTGTTGGCAGTGGTGTATCAACAGTGTGTGCCCAGCAGGATAGAGCAAGTTGAAAGGATACCCACACACGGGCCGTTAATTGTTAAGAGTCTTTTACTGACAGGATTTCGTACAGGAACGGTTACAATACAGATATGAATATTTTCCTTTACTCTCCTAACACCCCCACACCTTGTAGTTTCTTTTTCAAGGCTTTATAGACTGAGTTTGCTGTGAGCTGTCCTTGAGCTGCTGCACACCTTAACCCTTTATTTGTCTTTCATTTCTGTCTTTCTGGAAAACTAGACAGATAGACTCCTCAGCAGCCTACAGGTGTGACCCCTGATTAGCCAAGCCAAACAGCTGTGAGTCTGGCTTTTAGAACACTGACGGTTCTTACTGAGCATGCCCGACGCTATAATAGACTCCAATGTTAAATTTCTTAAATTAATTAAAAATCACCAGGCATTTTTTTTAACTTTTAAACTGCAGAAGATGAAGGTCAGAGTATATGGGGCAAGGTCAGTAATAGGTTTACAGGTACTCTGTTAACATGGCTGATTTTTAAATTAATTTCAACAAATTATGGGACCACTGACAGAAAAAAATCCAACCGGGATCTGGATTTTTTCCCTCTTGCTTTACACTTTGAACTCTCAATTCTCTGAGTATTTTGTGTATCACCATAGAAGGTTGTTAAACAAGCGTTTCTGAGTTCAGGTCTATAAGGTTGGTAAGGTTTTGTTTTGAAATGAGTTTATGGGAAGCAGCAGAATGGCATGGGGGGTATTTTTAATTTAACATTGGGGAATCCGAAAAATCCATGATGGCTAAAGTATACAGGCACTCTTGTGATGGTATAATGCCACTCTCGTGGTTGTATAAAAACACATACAAAGCCAGGAAAGCAGGCATTCCTTCCCCTCCATGCTTTTTTTGCTCCATTCATCTCCTGATACTTTACAGCTAAACAAAAAAAAAACTTGATAATAACAGCAACAACAAATACTCTGAGCACATTCAGTTTCAAATTTGGAAGTTGCTTAACTCATCATTGTTTTTGCTCACTCACCTCCTTAAGCAAGTCTCCAATTCTCAGCCTAACCTACTTGTACTGTAAGCATCAGATTTTGCTTCCTTTAACCAGAGTACAGCATCTTTGTACTATAAAGGACCATGTTTTTCTGCCACCCCTTCCAACTTTCTAGAGCTCCAAGGCTTCAGCTAATCTTACTTTGGCCAGATTATTGCATGTTGATTTAGGGAGCAATCCAAACCCAAGATCCACCAGGATGAGGCTGTACCTGGCTGAGCATGAGCTCAGCCAGCTGAAGTCTCCCTTCCTGGCTCAGTCAGAGATACATTTGTATAAGTCCCCCATCCCAGCTCAGTTGGGGCTCAACCAAGGCCAGTGTAAGACCTGAAAAAGGGGTATTCTGGGAATGTGGTGGGGCAGGCAGGGGAGACTTATTCCAAACTCCTTTCAGCTCAGTCACATGACCTGTCACATGACCTAACATCCCTATGGGCTAAAAGGGTGTTGCAAGTCCAACTCCATTTTAAAGGCTCAGGGGTGAGGTGAAGTGATTACCTGAAGTGATTTCTCTTTGTTATCACAAAGAGATTTACCTCTGTATAGACATGAATAGTATAATACTGTAAGCTAATTATACAGTGAATTCTTAACAAGTGCCCGGGCCTTAGCTCCTTAGCATGCCCAAACCTCTTTGCAAAGATTTCATATTTTGTATTTGCCATTTGGAGCATGGGGGGGGAGGATTCTTTAACACCCACCTGCATTAAATATGTAGCAGTATTTGCAGAAAATAACTTTCTCCAGTACCTGATCTCAGATCAATATACTCCAGAAAGATGCATCCTAGTTGCTAGGAAGGTCAACAGAAGACAACAGGGAAGCAACAGCTTTTCAGAACCCCAGAGAATCCTATCACCTAATATCCCAACAGCTAACTCATAAAATAGTAGAGTTGGAAGAGGCCTATAAGGCCATCAAGTCCATCAAGTCCAACCCCCTGCTCATCACTCATAGTTCTGACATCACTCATTGATAGGGTTGCCAGGTTCACGGCCTGAGACTGATCCTGTATCTTTAGGAGAAGAGAAAGTCAGCCAAGTGCAGGTGTTCTTGCAATTCTCCCTTCCCCCTGCACAACTTTTAAAAATACGGAAGACCTATTGGTTGCCAGGCCTGGCCTCCAAGAGGTCTTCTGTATCTTTAAAAGTTGTGCGGGGGGAGGGAGAATTGCAAGAACACCTGCACTTGGCTGACTTTCTCTTCTCCTAAAGATACAGGATCAGTCTCAGGCCCTGAACTGGGCAACCCTACTCATTGACTAAATTTATTGAAAGGCAGGAGGAGCTAGTATCATGGACCCCATGGAAAACCTTTGACAGGATTGGAAGAATGGAGAATGGGTTACAGATATTGTGGAGGGGGCTGGGGAAAACATGGAAGAAATACTTCCAGAAACCTCTAGCAGCTCTGTGTCTAGTGAGTTAATTGATGATAGTAACTCTCCTCATTCATAACAGAGGGAAAGGAATCCCCACTGGCACCTAGCCTAAACCTAGGGCTCATCCAGACGACTGTAAAATGTGTGACACCCGCTATGTGTGTTCATGATTTTTCGGTTGTCCAAATGACGTCTCGCACTGTTACGCATTTTCGCGGGTTACATCCGCTCCTTGCAATTCCGGCAAAAATGCGATTTGCTGTTTAAAATCAGGAATCATCCGCTGTGCCTTCAGGAGTTAGGATGCAATATCACTGACTTTACAGCTGATGGGCGGTTCTTGGGCATTTCCCCTTGCCCCTTCTCCTCATTCCAGCCAATCACGTATCTGTACTTTTGCATATGTGCGAGAACAAGCCTGGGAAAATTGAACCAATCATCGCAATGGTGGGGTGTTGGGGGGGGTCTGCAACTACTGCGCAGATGCATTTTATTTTTTGCCAGCCTGCAAACTGGGCGGCCACTCTGGGTGAGATCTGCAATGCACAGCAAGCGAGAAAGCAGGGGTGGTTGGTTTCAGCCTGCCTCCGGAAAGCTTTGTCAATTTCATTGTACTTGCTGGGGTTTTTGCTTCAAATCAGAAAAGCATACATTGGTTTAAGTGTAATATCGCAAATACAAACAAGAAAAGGTTTGCTGGTCGGTTTCAAGCCTGCTCTGGAAAGCTTTGTCAATTTCATTCTCGTGGGAAGGAAAGGGAGAAGGAGGGGGAGATGACACATTTCTTGCTTTTTGGAGAAATAAGTTCAATTGCCAGCATGTGTATCTCCTTAAATATCAATAAAGGCAGAAAAGCATACATTCATTTAAGCATAATATCGCAAATACAAACAAGGCAGGCGTGAAACCGACCAGCAGCCTTTTCTTCCGAGGCGAGAACTCCTTTATAGCCATATTGTGCTTCGTTGCAAAGGGGGAGAAGAGCATACATAATTTTTTTGCTGACCAATAGGTTGATAGGGGGAGGTTTTAGAGGCGGAGCTTGGAAAAAGCAAAAAGAATGTAGGGGTCTTACTGCTGTGTGTGTGGGTGCAAAAAAAGCATTTTTTTTAATTGGGAAAGAGTGAACTAAAAGTCAAAGTGAGGACTATCAGATGACAAACCGGGCCCAATTCAAAGTGCTGGTATTAACCTTTAAAGCCCTATACTATTTCGGCCCAGTTTATCTGAAGGAGTGCCTCCAGCATCACCAATTATGCCGCCTGACAAGATCAGCCACACACAAGACCTTCTCTCGGTCCCACCAGTTAAAACAGCTAGGCTGGTGCGGACCAGAGAGAGGTCATTTTCGATTGTGGCCCCCACCCTCTGGAACTCCCTTCCTTTAGACCTCTGCCATGCCCCCTCCTTGATGGCTTTCCGCCGATCCTTGAAGACCTGGCTGTTCAGGCAGGCCTATGGGCTTTCTGGGGTGGGTTAGTTTTTAGTGCTGCTGATTACATGTAAGAGTGGGTAGCTTAATTATTGAACGTTGTTCTTATGGTTTTATATTGTATTTTATCTTGTTATTGTACGTCGCCTAGAGTGGCCATTAACTCGGCCAGATAGGCGACTCAAAAATAAAATTTTATTATTATTATTTATTATGAAAACTGTGGATTATCCCGCTCCGTTTGGATAAGACCCTAGATGAGATAAACCCTAATGAACAGTCTGGACTTTTCCAGAGAGAGGAGAGTGAAAGGAATTTCTCAGAGAGGGAGATAACAATTTTGCCAAGGTCACACAGAATAGAGGAAAGGAGGCTTCAGCTAAAGGAATTTCCTTTTTTCCCCAGAAAGAGCCCCTGCCTTGCTGCAAAAGCTAGAAAATGCTGAAGTTAGCCAGTGCCAGTAGTGTGCCAACCCATCAGCTTTTATAAGGAGTGTTGGGGGGGGGAGAAATCCTTGTTGTGACAACTCTCTGCTGTTGCTGCCATGTCTAGTTCTGTATCCTGATTCATGCCTGGAATGTCTGATGCTGCATTCCTGTACTAACTTATGGAATAAAGCCTTTGCAAAACCCAGTTTAGTCCCGAGTTTGCTTCTCTGGTTGGGAGCCAGGGTAGCCAGGGTAGCCAGGGTGGCTCATATCTTAGAAGGGTGCCTACAGATTTTGTTTATAACTTTCTTTGTAGAAGGGCTAGCTACTTTTTAAAAAAATGAACATTCAGAATCTAGGTCCCCTGCTGACTTTGGGCCTGGTACATCAGTACTCGCCACCTCTTGGGATGCCTGAAAGTAAGGTTGTAGAATCGTAAGACTTGTTGGGCAAGATGGGATCCCTAAATATGAGGCAATGGGAAAGGACATGATTTGGGGATGCACAAACATTTCTTCTCTAGTGGCCCTTTTTGAAACAATTCCTTCCATAAGGCCCAGAATGGAACTTGCAACAGCAAAGATAAAAGAGGAAATAAGGGGAAAGGACTTTTTGATATTTAGTTTCCTCCTGGAAATCAAAACAAGACATTGAGCAATGGGGGGTTTCTGCACTTGGTTGACTTAGAACAGCTGCTCGCCAATTTTTCTAGCTCTGGGAAGAAAAGCAGATTGCTGTCTTGGGTCTGAGGAGCTTTTCAGAAGCAATCCAAGTCAAACTTCCCCTCAATGACTTCATTCAAAGCTGGTTTACATCACGAAGAGAAACTCTGTTTATTTATTTGTAATAACTTCAGGATTTTTATGGACCCACAAGAGGATGTAATTTAAGAAAACATCAGCAAACTTTCCCAAATACCAAAGTTTCAAAATGAACCATGCCAAAAACTGCTTGGTGGAAAGAGTTCATTATTAAAAATAGGAAATGGTGGCAAAATGGCTTTTGTAAGGGACCCCCAAGTGAATGGCTCTGAAGAATGTATTTCCATGCACAATAAACATATCTCTATATGGATGAACTGCAAGACTAGGTAAATGTCTTATTTATTTTAATCCCCTGACAAGCTGACCATTTTGGGCATTTCCAGCAGGCTAAGATAAATGGGTTTGTACTTTGTAGTATGTTGTTTAATTATTTGTTTCCTTTGCTTTTTCATGCTTTCCCCCCAACACTTAGAATGAATCAATTTCCCCTTTCAAATAATCCCTTCAAGTTCAAATGGGGCCCTTAGTATTATGATTAATTATTTAAAAACATCTGGTTAGGACGGAGCCAGCTCAGTACCAGCTTTTCAAGGGAAGTTTAGGTAGCATCCCTCTTCTTCAAAAATTATTGGCACTGTTCTCTCTGCTTTGATTAAAGCCACCTGACTCAGAAGTAAACTATGAGCATTCTGGGCTGGGGACAATCTCTTCCTAAAAGAAGTCCGTGGCATCTCCCTAGCGACTGCCAGTAGTACTTGGGTTTTTGACAGCATTTCCAGGCCAAGCTGGGCTTCTCATATTCTGTCACACAATATGTTTTAAGTTTGGATTGAGCCCAACATCTTTTTTCCCCAGTGGTTTAAGTCTCCAATCAGGCTTGTAAATGTTGGCCCCTGCAAGGCTCTGACATGACATGTTCATGGCATGCAGCCTGGAGATGTGCACTTGAGCCCTTTCCTTCCCAAGGCTATCCCCTGCTGGTTTGGGACACAGGGTGTACAATTTTCCCACCAGTATCAGTAAGGAAACTGGTTCACTTGGATTCACTGGTTGAATTGTTTTCCCAATAAAGCCCCGGCTTTGGATCAAGGTGGTCAGAGCATGCCCAAATTTTCCAAGCGTTTTCCCCTCCCTCCCAATTTGAAGAACACATTGTCCAGTGTCTGTAAGGCTTCTGCTTCTTGTTTGACATCTCTTATTTACAAAGCAAACAGAATGTTCCTTTTAACACACCATCATGCTAAGTTTATTAATGAAGAAAACAATCCCATGGGGTCAGCCCAGGAGACCCTTGGAACCTGCCAGCAAAAACTCTTCAAACACTCAACGCGTCAGATCCTCCAAAATGATATTTCACACAATGAAGTAAAAATAATATTTTCCTTTCGGCCTTTCCAGCTGCTTTTGTGGACAGCAGACAGAAATTATTTTCTTACTCTACTCCCAGAGCAGAGATCTGTATGGAGAGTTGCGTTTATTTGTTTAACATGATGATTTCATCCTAAATGTCTCGACAGCAAATAGTTGGGGGTTTAATAAAGGTTCTTTGAAAGGACGGCTTGAGCGGTTATTTGTAGAAGGAAAATGCAAAGTATGCAGCTCTCAGGAGGAGAGACCAAAATGGCTGTTGTGATTAGAGGGTGTGGGGAAGAGGAGAGGGAGGACCTTGAACTATGCTGGGCTGACCAGGAGAAGGCTGGAACTCCTGGGGTATCATTTCCTCCCACTCTCCAACTGATCTGCTGCACTGGATTATGGCACTGGAAAGAGGGCTGACCTTTTGATTAATAAGTGTCTGAAAATGTCTCCCCACCCCAGAGAAAATGGCTGAAAAAGGACAATAGGCCCTTTCTTCAGACTTGACTATCAGATTTGGAAAATAATCACTTGTACTTGGCTTGTAGTAGTTGTCAATGAGATTATATTTATTGTTATCATTTTATTTATATACCATTTAATATCAAAACAGGGTTCTCAGTGGTTTACAAAGTATGGGTTGCACAAAGATTAAAATATAATCATCTATAATTAAAGGACACAACCAAACAATTCCATTGAAACATTAATATATAAGACATCTATAATTAAAATAAGCAGCTGTTAAGTGTTCCGGTTAAACGGCACCAGGAGTTGCAAGCTTTCTTGACAAAACAGGAATTCCACTTGTGCACAGATATGGTGAGAGACCTGAAGTTTATTTATTTATTTATTATTTTATTTATATCCCACCCTTCCTCCCAGCAGGAGCCCAGGGTGGCAAGTTTGTTTGCGTCCCATTTCCCATGATGCTTTGCACTTAGAAAAACTATTATAAAATGAAGCATTTTTCACAATTGTCATTCTGGAAGAAAGACACTTGGAGAAAATTAGGATGAAAACATTTTTTTAAAAAAGCAGAGAAATTGCCTGATTGTTTCATTTCTGTCATAGATCATAAAATGAATTGAATACATCTGAAAAATTGGAACCACTACTGCACAACTCCCATTCAGCTGAACAGGGCTTGCGCAGAAGAAGTTCCCAGTTGATGATACTCATAACTCCTTTGCAGAAATGAGATGTGAAACAGTATGTACTGATTTACATTTTTGTTCTACTGTGAGCTGCTTTGAACATAGTTATATGGAAAAGTGGCATACATACATAATAAATAGATATAAATATGTATGTGTAACTTCCTAAACTGAATGTACAAAACTAGCCAGAGATCTTTTTAGAGACAGTATATATGCTCCATTTTTATTTTAGTTAAATTAACAAAATTAAATTAGAATCAGCATGACGGTTTTGGGTATGTTAATAAATGCATGTTTAATTCTAAATTAATATAAACAAATTTATACAACACATGGGCAAATTAGACTACTTATTACACAACCAACATGTCACATTTTTCTTATTTATATTCTTCAATTAAAAAGGAATTCATTGTCTAGGGTGATGTGTATGGTAGCAGGGGCAGGCAAGAGGGCTGATGGAAAGAAAGAAACGGTTTAATTGGTGGTCATATATAACTAATTGTTGTACTTTATCAAAAATAGATCGTTAGCTAAATCTAAAGGAAAATCATAGCAGTGTATACCATCAGATATTTATTGTAATGTACAAGACATTTATTATAATTTAGGTATTTAGTAATTTATATATTCTGTACTTTATCGGCAGTTAGATGTTTTCCTTATGAACATAAGAAGAGCCTTGCTGGATCAGAACAACAAAGGCCCATCTAGTCCAGCATCCTGTTCTCACAGTGGCCAACCAAATTCCTCTGGGAAGCTCACAAGATGGATCTGCTAGGCCTTGTGACTCATAGTTGACCTCATGGTAGGGTGCCTTTTCAAGCAGCCCCCCCAAAAGAGGACAAAAAAACTGATTTGTACAACCTTGGCATTTGCTAATCTAGATGCATAGATGCAAGTTTTGAAATAATTACAGCAATTTAAACAGAAATGTGGCACATCTCACCATAGTGGAGAAGGCTAGGTAGCCAGATGACATGTGTTCCTGCTTAGTTGCTGTCCTGGTACAACTGTTGATGGGTGACTTCAAGGAACTCCTGCCTTTCCTTCTTAGTGTTCTTTGTTTTTAAACTGGAGTCGGGGTTTCTAATAGAGGACTCCTTCAAATAGAGGGCTGAAATAGGACAAAAGGCTACCATGCCTCACAGCAGTATTGTCCGGTAAATCCACTCCTGCCATATCCCACAGGCTGATTTTTGCATTTACACTGGGCTACTGTGGTTTCCATTGGACCATCTGCATGGGTTGAGACACAGATCAACCACAATGACAAGTGACAAACAGAGAAAAGTTTAGCATTATGTACTGGGTGCTGCCTTGTTTTTTAATCATCATGCCAATGGCTTGGAGGGAGTCACCCTCTGGCCCGTGTGAAGGAGGTATATGTTATTCTGTCAAAATCTGCCAACAACAGTACTGGCAGTGCAAAATAGATTTAATTATTATTCCTACACGGAAAAAAGTCCTGTATTATGGAGTGCCATCTACTGGCACATTTTTTTCTGTTTTTATAGCAACCTGAAAGTTAAGACAGAAAGGAATAGGGCTACTTCATCATTTTCCCCCTCTCTCTGAAAAGTATCATGAAGGAAGAGGCCACACAGAGGATCTAACAATAACAAGAACTTTACTATAACTAACTATATACAGAGAACAAGGCCCACAGCATGGTGCTGCTTGTAAGGCAGGCCTGGAACTGAAACTGCCACAGACTGGGGCTGACTCAGCACTTTCTGGTATGGCAAGCCTGGAGGGCCAATACACTACACCCCTCCCCCCTAGCTCTCATAGTCCTGAAGATACTTGGGATGAGCCCTGGTGTGGGTCGATCGATGACAATTTTGCATTGAAGCTGATGGTGCATCCCCTACTTCGCCATTTGGCTCTGGTTCATGCTAGTCCACTTCAGGGCCCAGGCACAACTGCTCTTGTCCAGCATCAGCAGCAGCCACTGGCTCATTTTCTCTTTCCACTTGAGTATTTCCAGCAACCTCAGAGAGAACTGATGGAGCTGGTCTTCATCTTCTCATCTGGTCCACATGTCAACATAACACATGGCCGTCTGGTGTTTGAGCCCTGTAGGACAATGGGCCCGTGGCTTGGGTCATAGTGGCAGGAATCCATGTTTCACCAGCACTGTAGTTCCTGACATACACTGGGTCACCTGGGGTGAACACCCGTGCAGGTTCTTGAATGGCAATGGACTCCCTTGGTCGGTCCTTGGTCAAGTCAGGATACAACTGATCAAGCAGAGTCGTTAGTCGTCTGTTCACTAATAGCTCAGCTGGGCTCCTTCCTGTTGTGGCACAAGGTGTGATATGTTGTGTCAGGAGAAAACTTGCAAGGCATCAGTGCCAGTCGCCTTCTACAATCCGTTTCAATGCATCCTTTGTTGTCCTGACCATCCTCTCGGCCTGGCCATTGGTTGCTGGATTAAAAGGGGCTGAACATGCTGAATCAGTCTATTATCCAGGAATGTGTGGAATTCTGCAAATGTGAACTGGGGCTCATTGTCTGAGACAATGGTGTTTGGCAACCCATGTGTTGTGAAAAGCCTGCTTAAGGTCTTGATAACAATACGAGATGTCATTGATGATACCAGAACCACTTCTAACCATTTGGAGTATGAATCAACAACAATCAAGAAAGTTTGTCCCTGGAAGGGGCCTGCAAAGTTGATATGAAGCCATGACCATGGTGTTTTTGTCAATTCCCATGAGTGCACTGGGGTATGTGGTGGAGCTGGTCTTGAAACCTGACACTTCTCACATCTCTTGATGCATTCTTCAATCTCACTGTCCATTTTGGGCCACCATGCATAGCTGCGCCCCAGAGCCTTCATTCGCACTATACCAGGGTGTCTGACATGTAGGGCCTCCAACACCTGATGTCTCAACACAGTACGAATGACAACTCTATTTCCCCACAGGAGGCATCCCTTATGCACTGATAGTTCATGCTGTTTGGATACAAATGGTCTGAATTTCTCCTCAAGCTTCCCTAATGGCCATCCCCTCCACCCCCAGTTGAGAACACAGACAAGAACTGGGTCCTTGGACGATGCAGTGGCAATATTCCCAGCATGGAGGGGTGGTTCCGGTAATGACTCTAACAACAGCACATACAGCTGAGGGGCTTCATCAACCCCAGCAGAAGAGAGAGGAAGGCGGCTCAAAGCATGAGCATGGGCAATGTTCCTGTCAGGCCAATGTTGCAATGTGTAATCATATGTGTTCAGGAAAATCGCCCACCGCAACATGCGCGGAGATAATATTTGAGGCATCTGCTGGTTAGGGGCAAACATCCCAATAATGGCTTGTGGTCAGTAGCAATAGTGAATGGTCAACCATAGACATAGTCATGGAATTTTTTTGTGCTAGCCGCAATAGCCAGGGCCTCCTTATCAATTTGGGCATGATTCCATTCTGCTGAATACATTGTTCTGGAGTAGAAAGCAATAGGTACCTCATGAGAGTCCTCAAGTTGGTGGCTCAGGACAGCTCCAATACCGTATGGAGATGCATCACACGTGAGAATCAAGGGCTTCCTTCATCATAGTGCACCAAGACACTGTCAGACGATAACAGATGTTTTACATCACAGAAAGCCTTATCATGCCGGGCTGTCCACTGCCATGCAGCATGCTTTTCAAGAAGGCGATGCAGTGGTTCTGCCACTGTAACCTTATGTTTCAAGAAGGCATGACAGAAATTCAAGAGTCCTAAGAAGGCTTGGAGTTCCTGTTTATTACAGGGCACTGGAGCTTCATGAATTGCTTAAATTTTTTCCGGGATAGGCCAAATGCCAGTGGCATCAATACTGTAGCCAAGGAATTCAGTTTGGGAAACACCAAATACACATTTCTCATGCTTGACCTAGATACCGGCAACAGCAAAACAATGCAGTACATCCCGCACTCGTGAGGCAAGTTCAGCAATAGAGTTGCCGGCAACCAAGACATCATCAAAATACAGTATTGCACCTGGTACTTCTTTGAGAATGTCCTCCAGTAAGCTCTGAAAAATTCCAGGGGCCACTGAAACACCAAACTGGAGGAGCTTTACTCAGAATGCTCCATGATGAGTGGTGATAGTCTGAGCATCGGCAGTAGCATCATCCACAGACAGTTGCTGATAGGCCTGGACCAAGTCAAACTTCGCAAAAACTTTTCCTTGTGAAAGTGATGCCAAAAGATGACTCACCACTGGGATTGGATATGGATGCTGATGCAGGGCTTTATTGATAGTGCACTTATAGTCACCACAAATGTGGATGTCGCCATTGGCCTTCAATGGAGTGACAATGGGTGTCTCCCATGTAGGGTGTGTCACTGGCTCCAAGATGCCTTGCTCTATGAGGCGATCAAGTTCAGCAACAATCTTTGCTCGCAGTGCAAATGGAACATGTCGGGGTTTCATATGGATGGGGGCCACAGTAGGATCCAAGAACAACGAAACAGGAGGCCCTTTATATTTCCTAAGACCTTTATCAAAAACAGCTTTGAAATCATTTACGATGCTATCCCATAATGATTCACCAATCTGGTGGACCCCCGTGAGAGCAATGCCCAATGGCTCAAACCAATCTAAGCCAAGGAGGCTGGTGCGATGCCCTTGAGCAACCAGTAACTGTAAAGTTCCGTGGAAAGTTTGGTAATGTGCCTCAACTTCACAGACACCCTTTATTGGAACCTGATTTTCCTAGTAATCAGTAAGTCTGGAGTGGAAAGGGACAATTTGTGGGCCCCCACAAGGAAATATTTGCTGGTAGGTTTCTGATGAGATGATAGTATAACCTGAATCCGAATCAACTTGCATGGTGCATGGAGTGTCCTGGATGGTGACTGTCACCTTCATCTTCCTCACATTGGCTGTCACCTCCTCTGCATTGTCATATGTGGAAAACTTCTGTACAGTGTGTGTGGTACGGCTTTGTGTCCTTGATGGTGTTTTCCTTTCCACCGCATTTCTGGGGGTGGCTGCTTCCTCTTTGGCTTGTCATACTCGCTCAATATGCCCAACTTTTTGACAATACCGACACTGTGCACCTCTGAAACGGCAGGCACGCCATTCATGGAATCCACCACAGCTCTTACATTTCACTGGAGAAACTTGTCTGGATCTCAGAGGTCCTGCAGCACCTATTGTGGTTGATGAGCATTTGCACTGCAGCCTGTGGATCTCTAGAAGCTGTTGATTTGAATCTTTAGCCAGCTGGGTTTCTGAACAGGGTGAGTTTTTTTGCCAAGTGCACTTCTCGGGCACTTGCTGTTGCTGCTTCTGTAGCCAGAGCTTCCTCTAATTCAGTCTTGAATGTGAGCTGTCCTTTTGCAAACAGAACTTTTGCAGGCTGTCATCACGCAACCCACAGACCAGGCATCTCCTCAAGGTTTGGGAAATAGCAGTGTTTTGCCATGCATCTTAAGTTCAGCAACATACAATGACACACTCTCTGTTGGGGCCTGATTTTGTTTGTAGAAAGAATTATGTTGTGCTATTTCAGACAGTTTTGGAGAGAAATGTCATTGTAAAGCATTCAAGATATCCTCATAAGATGTATTAGCAAGTTTTGCTGGTGCTACGAGGGCCTGGGCTAGGTCAAAGGTGTCCGGCCCACAGACCCTGAGAAACACAGCACACTTCTTCTTTGGCTCTGTAATGCCATTTGCTGCCAAGTAAAACTCCAGCCTGGCTCCAAAACTTTCCCACTTGCTGGGACATGCAGGGTTAAATTCTTCAAGATGCCCTTGGGTGGCCATATTCCACAAGATACACACTGACCTGGAGTGCTTTGCAGTGGTTTCCAAAAGGCCCAAGCTGATGTCCTAATCCAGTCTAAGGAGAAATGCTCTCTCCCTTTAAGCCTCTAATGTATGAAGAAAACACTCTGTGTGCCTCAGTATCCCACCTTCGTCGCCAGTGAAAAGTATCATGAAGGAAGAGGCCACATAGAGGACCTAACAATAACAAGAACTTTACTATAACTATTTATATACAGAGAACAAGGCCCACAGCATGGTGCTGCTTGGAAGGCAGGCCTGGAACTGAAACTGCCACAGCCTGGGGCTGACTCAGCAGTTCCTGGCATGGCAAGCATGGAGGGTGAGCTTGGAAAAGTTACTTTTTGGAACTACAACTTTTTGGAACTACAACTCCCATTGGCCCAATCCAGTGGCCATGCTGGCTGGGGCTGATGGGAATTGTAGTTTTAAAAAAATAACTTTTCCAAGCTCTGGGCCAATACACTACATTCTCCATGAGAAAGCTAGCAATATTGTCGCTGATGTGCTGCTTCTTGCACAGATGTATAAAGGCCAGCCATTTTTTTGAAATCAAGATGCTGCCTTCAAGGGTGTGTTCTTCCAGTGCGGGCATCTCTGGAGGTGTTCTGTAACCTCTGTCCAGCCTCACCCACAATTTCACATTGACACAACTTATGACCAAGGCTTTCTTGGGAAGCCTATGGACTAAGTAAAAGCATCCAACATTTAAAAAAACACATGCATACAAAACATACTTTGGATTCAGTAGCAAAACATATAAGATAGGTTGTCTGTGTTATTGCCTAAAACAAGAGTGGGCAACTTTTTTTTTCTGTTGAGGGCTGCAAACCTGGGGGGGGGTTATCTGTTGGGGCCTCAAACTGGTGGGTCAGACCAAAGGTTGGAAGGACCACCCCCTTTTCTCCCTTTCTGCCACTCCCTTTTGTCTTTTTGACCCTCATTTTTCTTCCTGGTTTCCCCTTCCTTGCCACCCTCATGAAATTAGGCCAAGGACCACAGGTTGTCCACCCCTGGTCTAAGGAGCAGTCATTGCATGCAATACAGGTGAGAAGGCACTGTACACTGCCTGTCAAAAGAGAAACATTGGAAATTATTTCTTGGATGCTAAAGCTGATGGAACCAATTCATCAGCTAGTTTGATCTAGCATACAAAGCCCTAAATGGTTTGGGTCTCAAGTCCCTAAAGGAGTGATTCCCTCAGCATCAACCAACCCTAGCCCTACAATCAGCAGGGAAGGTCCTGTTGATGGTGCTGCCAGGGCTGGTCCCAGGCATGCTGGGGCCCTTGGGCACCACCCTGCCCTGGGCTCCAGCACTCCCCTTCCGCGATGCGCGGCAGGATGTCTGCCGCACATCACAGGGCAGGAGCTTCAGAGCCCCTGCCATTCCCTCGCTCAACCTACCTTTCTTAGCTGTGTTTTGCGGCTGCGCATGCTATGTTTGCATGGCTGCCCTTTACCAAGATGGTGGGCGAGGTTTCCCTAAGGGGCTGAAGCCTCTGCCGCCATCTTGGCTGATGACAAGGATACACACGCATAGCACACATGCTTGCCATCAACCAAGATGGCAGCAGAGGCTTCAGCCCCTTAGGGAAACCTTGGCTGCCATCTTGGTTAAGGGCAGCCCTGTGTGCGCTGCATGCACAGCCGCAAAACACAGCCGAGCAATCCTGCCACAAATCACAGAAGGGGAGTGGAGGGGCCCCCGTAGCCCCAGGGGCCCTCGGCCAGGGCCCCACCTGGCCACCCTTTGGAGCCGGCCCTGGGTGCTGCCTCTGGCGGCTGCCCAATTGGCGTTGACCCATGACAGGGCCTTCCCAGTGGTGGGTTTCCACCACTCTCTGGTGAGATGTGTCTGTCTCCCTCATTATTGACTTTTGGGAGAGATTTAAAGACATTTCCTATTTTCCCAGGCATTTGATAGCTGATGGATAATGGCCATGACAAGCTTGAAATGAGTAACTGTGCAGGAATGTGATTGCTTTAAAATGTGTTTAGATTATCTAAATGTTTTTAAATGGTTTTTAATTGTTTTTAATCTCATCCTGACGCTTGGGGTCAGTACCTCCCCTAGGTGCACTTTTCATCCTGCAATTTACACATAAGTAGACCTACAGGGTAGTCCTTCTACGACATTGTTACAAACTGTCAGCCTTACAACATCCCCAAATTTCAGCCACTTGCCATTTTCCTTCTGGGCACAATAAACCACCTCAAGTAAAATATACCCCAGAAATGCATTGAATTTTGCCACTGGGGTCTATTTTGACCCAAGACAATGTTAGCAGATTGCAGTTGAAAAAGACCCCCCTTTTTTCATAGAAAGAAAAGTCAGGGATAGGTAACCATGGTGCACTGGAATCAAATTATCCCTTCCATCTTTGCAAGGGCAAACAAGATTGAAGTCACATGACAAAGTCACAGGACAAAGCAGTAAACAAACGTGCAATCGCATCTGCAAGGTCCCATCGTTGCAGAAGTACACACCTTTGGCTCTTGGAAGAAGAAAACATGGCTTCTATAAGCAAAGTACATTTTATTTTACAATTGGTGGGAATTATAAACCCCTTTCTTTGCCCAAGCTCCCTCTTGCCCAATATTCTGGGAAATGTTGCCCTCCTCCCATTTTATGCCAATATAGCTGGCAAAATCAGGCAAATTGGAGGGAGGCAGGCAGGCTGGATTCAAAGTGGAGTTTTCTTTCCTCTTTGTGCCAATCTAGCTGGCAAAATCAAGCAGACTGGAGGCATTCCTGACCCAATGAGCTGGGTGGGTGTATTTTGGAATGCTCAGGGCAGTTTTCTGGACCACTACTACCACTTGGCATGAAACAGCTATCAACAGAGTATTCCATACTGATGCTGTTTATTAACGGGGTTAGAAAATACCCCACCCAACCATCAACATTAGTTTTTTGTTATAATAAATTAAAGTTGTTTCTGAACAGTTTACAGGGTTTTTATGACATTTTAACTTCTTTTTTGCTTTAAAATATAGGTTTTGTTGTTTGTGATTGAAAATAAAGATCATAGCTTTTTAAAGGACCAGAAATGTTGTTGTTTACTCAGCATGCATAAGTAAGGGGCAAGCATTTACTTGCTCAGAAAAATTGTATCTCCTCTAGATAGTTGTTTTCTGTCTGAGTGTTTGGGCATTGTCAAGCACGCTTGTGCTGATACCTCAAAATGGTTTCTGGGAGTAAAAAAACGATCCAACCTTACCATTAGAAATCTCACTGGGGTCAAAATATACCCCCAAAACCTCCCTGACAGGTTTTCGCAAAGCCTTAAAGACCTGGCTATTCAGGCGGGCCTATGGAATGGGGGAGGATTGATTTTTATGTGGTTTTAACTGGAATTGTTCTAAACTGATTATGATTATGTTATTGGTTTATTATGTTGTATACTATGTATTGTTTTTACCATTGTAAGTCGCCTAGAGTGTCCACTAACCTGGACAGATAGGCGACCAATAAATAAAATTTATTATTATTATTATTATTATTATTTCCCTCAAGTCAGAATGAGGGTTAAATGTTTGAAACCTGTTTTTATTTTATTTTAAATGTTATTGTTTCAATTTTCTGAAATTACTGTCCTGGGTGACATTGGGAGGAAGGGCAGGATACAAATGTATTAAAGAAATAAATGAAGGCCAAAAATATTTTGTTACTGCTTTCCCAGCAGTGGCCCATATGGTAGAGCAGGGCTGTGGAGATGCCCTCCCACCACCAGCATGGCTGAAGCATCCGAGATTGGGCTGGGGTAGAGCAGGGCAGTGGTGCAGTTGAGGCTCCACAGACCTTGCCACCACCCCATCCCATCCAGGTAAGCTGCAACAATGCCAGTGTTTGGAGGGTGGCTCTGTGGCTGTACCTTACTCAAGCACATTTTCTCAGGAATAAACCTCACTTCCCATGAGATGGCCACCGCAAGTGGGGGGCTGGTTAAAAACAGCACCCAGGTGGTGTGCTGCTTCATGTGGCCATCTGCTTAGGTGCAGCAGATGTTCATCTGCAGAACATTTCTTCTAGGGTTTAAAGATAAGGAACCATTAAAAAGGAGAGTAGGAACGTTGAAGCTTCCTAGCAACAGTTAGCAGCACCAGGTCAGCAGACTGAGCAGGCCCACATGTCACCTGGTCTCTCTCTCTCTCTCTCTCTCTCTCTCTCTCTCTGATGAGAAGCATTGTATTTCCCTGTAAATCATGCTAATTATTTCCAAGTTTGCACCTAGGCATATAAATCATCATGCAAATGTGTCCTTTTTTCCTTTGGTGATGCAAATCCTCTTTTTTAGAGATTCATAACTGGCCATCCTAATGTCTTCTTGGCAGTTAACAGTGGGTGAGGCTGAGAAAATGACATAACAAAAGGAATTTCATATGGTAAGCCAATGTGCACAAAAACCTCATAATGTGCAATTTCAATCAACCTCTGTTTAGCTGACCTGGCTTCCATGTAAGTGTGCTTATGGTTAGAGTGAGGAGTTATTTATATATTTACAACTTATCTAAAACTACAGTTCATCCAAGCAGATCCCAGGGTGGTATGCAGTAGATATGAATAAAATTGGATACAAAACTGTAAAAACAACCTTCAAGACACTAATGGGGAGATGGTAAATCTGTAAAGATGATTGAGGCAACAACCTGGCTGAATAAAAATATATTAACCTGGAGCCCAAAAGATTGAAATTTTGGTGCCAGTCGAAGGAACTTGCGGATGTACTCTCAGAACCTCTTGCCATCATCTTTGAGAAATCATGGAGAACGGGAGAGGTGCCGGAGGATTGAAGACGGGCAAACGTCGTCCCACTCTTTAAAAAGGGTAAAAAAGAAGATCCGGGGAATTACAGGCCGGTCAGTCTGACTTCAATACCGGGAAAGATATTAGAACTGATAATAAAACAGTCCATTGGCAACTATCTAGATGACAATGCTGTGATTAGAAGGAGCCAGCATGGGTTTGTCAAGAAAAAATCCTGTCAGACAAATCTCATCTCTTTTTTTGATGAGGTCACTAGCTTAGTAGATGGCGGAAATGCTGTAGATGTCATCTATCTAGATTTCAGCAAGGCGTTTGACAAAGTCCCCCACGACTTTTTGCTTAGCAAACTAGTCAAATGCGGACTACATGGAAATACTGTCAGGTGGATTCACAACTGGTTGGAAAACCGTACTCAAAGAGTGGTCGTCGGTGGCTCTGCTTCGCACTGGAAGGAGTTCTCGAGTGGAGTGCCACAGGGTTCTGTCCTGGGGCCAATACTCTTCAACATTTTTATCAATGACTTAGATGATGGGGTGGAGGGAAGCCTTATGAAGTTTGTGGATGATACGAAACTGGGAGGTATAGCTAACACAATGGAAGACAGGAATAAAATCCAAAGGGACCTGGATAGACTAGAAAATTGGGCTGAAATTAATAAAATGACATTCAATAAAGACAAATGCAGGATTCTGCATTTAGGCCACAAAAACAAAATGCACAGGTACAGGATGGGAAATACCCGGCTTAGCAGTAGTGCGTGTGAGAAGTACCTTGGAATTGTAGTGGATCGCAAGTTGAACATGACCCAGCAGTGTGATGCTGCAGCAAAAAAGGCAAACGCGGTTTTGGGATGCATAAACAGAGCTATAGTTTCCAGGTCGAGGGAAGTAATAGTCCCACTATATTCTGCATTAGTCAGGCCTCATCTGGAATACTGCGTTCAGTTCTGGGCGCCTCATTTTAAGAAAGATATAGACAAGTTGGAGCAGGTTCAGAAGAGGGCGACGAGGATGATAGCCGGTATGGAGAACAAGTCTTATGAGGAAAGGTTGAAGGAACTTGGCATGTTCAGTCTGGTGAAGAGAAGGCAGAGGGGTGACATGATTGCACTCTTTAAGTACCTGAAAGGCTGTCACATAGAGGAGGGTACAGATTTGTTCACTGCTGCCCCAGAGGGTAGGACTAGGTCTAATGGTTTTAAGTTGCAGGAGCGTAGATTCAGATTGGACATTAGAAGGAACTTCTTGACAGTAAGGGCAGTTCGGCAATGGAACCGACTGCCGAGGTGGTGGGATCCCCTTCGCTGGATGTCTTCAAGCAGAGGCTGGACAGCTATCTGCGGGAGATGCTCTAGCTGTGGATTTCCTGCTGTGAGCAGGGGGTTAATAATAATAATAAAAATAAAATTTTATTTATGAGTAGCCTATCTGGCCGAATTAACGGCCACTCTAGGCGACGTACATTTACATGGTAAAGTACGATAAGAATCAATAAAACCACAACAATAATTAATATACCGGTATTAAAAGCAACCCACCCCAGATATCCCATAGGCCTGCCTGAACAGCCAGGTCTTCAAGGCCCGGCGGAAATCTATCAGGGAAGGGGTTGGACTCGATGGCCTACAAGGCCCCTTCCAACTCTATGATTCTATGATTCTATGAATCAGTTTGGGGAGGGCATTCTTAAGTCAGGGCACCACCACAGAAAAGGCCTCGACCCCACTACACAGGTCGCTATTGTCAAGCATAGCCAGGACTAACATAAGGACGTAAGGTGAGCCTGCTGATCAGCCCATCTAGTCCAGCATCCTGTTCTCACAGTGGCCAGCCAGTTGGCTTTAGGGAACCCTCAAGCAGGACCTAAGCACAAGAGCACTTTCCTCTCCTGCAATTTCCAGGAACTGGTGTTTGGTAGCAGGGTCGGCCCCAGGCATGCCGGGACCGAGTGATCCCATTCAGCAAGTGCACATCTCAGTGATGTAAGACTCTCAAATAACATCACATTTACAAAATCACATATTTGTATTTTATGTTAATGCTTTTTTTAAAAAACAGAAACTATAACTTAAGTTCTGTATTCACTAAAATACATGAAGATTCCCATTTCACCCATAGGTATGAAACCTGCACCTCTGATTATACATGTTTTTAAGGAAAGTAAGTGATCTTGGGTAAGCACACTTATCAAATCATATTTAATCAGCAAGAATTGAAACAATACAGTTCTGGGAATCATTATTCTCTTGCAACAATTCCTGTTATTAATAGAATTTTTCCTTAGCCAACATCTGACCATTTGTCACAATGCTTTTAGTGTGTTAATATGAAGTTAAACAAGTTCCTTATACGATACCTCTAATCAACTAATTTGTAATAGCGATTTGTATCTTTTTTTAACTTCTGCATAATCTTCAGCCTTCAGTTGTATAGACCCCTCGGTAGAACTACATAGCTATGTCAAGGAAACCACAGAACAATAAATACTTGCAGCATAATCCAATAATTCTATTTACAATAATTGACTCTTTTAATTAGTCACAGAGAACTGCAGTGAAGTAAAGGCTGGAGAAGTATGAAAACTGTTAAAGGCTGGAAATAGTTTCCAGAACATATTTTTAAAAAAGCAATGTACATTTAGCTAAAGAACATAATGTGACAATCTAATTAAAGGCTTACATTTTCCTCAATGAAAAAAGTATGGTCCCAAGCCTAAATTTATCCACTGTACAAACCAGTTTCTGCTTATCCAATTACCACTTTCACAAAACTGCTATTTTAAAAAATGAATCTCTCTTCATTGTGCTCCAAGCACAAAATGCACACATTTGAACATAAAGCATTGCGCTTTCTGGTTCTTACTATACGACTGCAGGGTTTTATTACAAAACGCTGTTGTTATGAGACATTGTGGGGGATCCATTTTTTAAAACAAGAAGAACATAGAGCATCCCAGATGTGTGCCAAAATATGAACTTTAGGAACATTTTTGCATCAATTAATTGATTGGAATATAATTATTTTTATATTATTTTAATCTACCCTATTTGTATCCCACCCTTCTTCCAAAATGGCTCAGGACATACATAAGGTTTTCCCCCCATGTTATACTCACAACGATCCTGTGAGGCATGTTAGCAACTGACCACAAAATCACTCCAAGAAGGGACTGTAGATTTCAACCCAGGAATGAATCCTGGCAGAGGGATGGGCAGAAGAAGTCACAGTTCCACCAAGATTTGCTGTGCGGGCTGAGTCCCCCAGGGATGATCAGGCAAAAGTTCTGCTGCTGCAGTCAATGCTAATTGATGAAGAACAGGAAGAGCCGTGCTCTGTTTTCTAGGGTGTGACACCTGACTGCACCAATTTGTTTGCTGGTCATTGGAAACAGAGCTTTGTTGCAGTGGGAGGAGCCAAGCTGAACTGAGTTGGGGGTAATGGGCAGAGATAGAGAAGTGGAGGTAGACAGAGTTGAGGATGAAGTTGAAGAGGCCAAGCCCTAAACAGTGAGCTTCTAGTTCTTCCGCCAATCTATTATATTCATGACCTGTATGTATGTGTTTTCGGCACAGCAGGGGTGCCCGTTAGATTTAAATTTTTAATTGAATATTGGGTTGCCTTGAGCAAACATTTCTAAAGCCCCTGAACCCAAGTTTTTAAATAATAATGATAACCATACAGAACAATCTCATGTAGCTTTAACTGGTATTGTCTCTTGCTTTTATTTCACCTGCACATTTCAGTTTCCTCCCTTTCCCAGTGTAACATGTGAATGTTTGCAAAATGTGTCACAGACAGCTAGGAAACAATCTGAACCCAAGATTGGCCAGGATAAGCAAGTTAGGAACTGGCAGATCTCTGGCTCAGCCTAGGCTATGCTGGTGTAAATCCCCAATCCCAGCTCAGCTGGAAACACACCAGTGTAAGACTCTCATCTCAGCTCATCCGGTGCTCAGCCAAAGCCAGCTCAGCTGAGGCCAGCATAAATCCCACAGAGGGGGCAATCTGGAGGTGTGGAAGAGGTGGGATTTATGCTGGATCCTAACTCCATTCAACTGAGTTATGTAACCTGGAAATCCAATAGAATTTACATCAGCAATAACGATGGGGTAAGTCAAATTCTGTTTTAAAGGGCCATCACAGCCAGTAGTAGCCTCGCTCCTGAATGGGGTTTGGATCTGGCGTATTTAACTTAAGCTGGTGTAAATTACACTGGCTTCCCATAGTTAGGAAACTACAATTCCCAGAGTTCCCTGGGAAGAAGGTCTGATTGTTAAAATTTGGACTTCAAACTTGAAAGTTTGGACTGAAACCTGGAGCAAATTCCACTACCCCACTGACATGGAGCCACCAGCTGCCACTAATGTATGGTGTGGATGTGACCCAATAGCAGGTTATACGAAAGACCTTTGCCTGAGGTCCTCAAGAGCAGTAGTGTAGTGGCAAATTCAGAAGTGCAGGGTCCGTTCATGATAGTCACAGCCACAGACCTCCCTCTTTTTTTGCTGCCCTAGGAGCCAATAAGCATGAAAGGAGAGAGTGTTAGCTACTGAAAAGAGTATTCTCAGTAGCTGATCCACTTCCTTTCACTCTGATTGGCTCCAATCAGCAGGAAAGGACAAGGAAGCAGGTTGGAAGACTCTCCTTAGAGGCTAACACATTTCCCTTTCATGCTGATTGGCTCATAGGATGCTGGAGACATAGGGACCCTGTCAGATCCTGCTCCCAAAAAAGTAAGGGGTCTAAGACCCCTCTGAGACTCTGGACGACTACAGCTCTGCTGAAGAGCCACTACAAGTCAGGTTAGGTGTGAGTGGGCTGTTGGCTGGCTTGCTCTCAAGCTGTTTCCCAAGTTCCTGTCTTTGATTAAAAGTTCAAAACGTTAATATTTTATACTTTTACATTAAGAGAATTGTAAAAGGTCTAATAATGTGAGAGCAGACAGCTGGATTGGGAACAACAATTTAGAGAGTTCAACAACATTTTGGGTGTCCCTATTTCCCCTCAGAGAAGATGCTGCAAGAACTGTTCACTACCTCTATTTGTCTTTCCCACATCCTGCCCTTGCTTCTCCCAAACAGGCACACAGAGTTTGTTAGACCTGAAATAAACAGATACAACCCCTGCCTCCAATGTGCTGTTTATGCCGGAGCAGAATCTGATTCTCACAGGGTTTGTAAAATATCCCCCATAAAAATACAACAACATTCTGCTCCATTTAAATCAATTAAAGCCTGTTCACTTGGCTTCCGTGAGGTTTATGATAACACTTTTGACGAAGGAGACTAGTCCTAAAAACAAGGGCTGTCGCTAAGTTAAAAGATTGCCATCAATTTATTGTGTGAGTAATATATCTGGCTAAATCTGCATAAATGCTCATATTACTAAAAGAACAGCTTTGAATGTGGAAAAGAACACTTTCTTTGTTTTTACATAGTGTGTGTAGGTGCTGGATCAAGTGAGATCCTCAATTTGCCCCAGTGGGCAAGAGGGTGGTGACCCTGTGAGGAAAGATCACAACATTAGGGGCTTTTTAGTTGAGACAAAAGGTGAGTAAGAGACAACATGAAAGAAGTTCTCAAACTGGGCCGAAGTAACAAGTGGGGTACCACAGGGCTCGGTCCTGGGCCCAGTGCTCTTCAACATTTTTATTAACGACTTGGATGAGGAGGTACAGAGTATGCTTATCAAATTTGCAGATGATACAAAATTGGGAGGCACATCTAATACCATGGAAGACAGAAACAAAATTCAAAAGGACCTTGATAGGTTGGAGCATTGGGCTGAAAACAACCGAATGAAATTCAACAGGGATAAATACAAAGTTCTACACCCAGGAAAAAGAAACCAAATGCACAGTTATAAGATGGGGGATACTTGGCTCAGCAATATGACATGTGAGAAGGATCTTGGAATTGTCATTGATCACAAGCTGAATATGAGCCAACAGTGTGACGTGGCTGCAAAAAAGGCAAATGCTATATTAGGCTGCATTAACAGAAGTATAGTTTCCAAATCGCACAAAGTATTAGTTCCCCTCTATTCAGCACTGGTTAGGCCTCATCTTGAGTACTGAGTCCAGTTCTGGTCTCCACACTTCAAGAAGGATGCAGGCAAACTGGAACGGGTTCAGAGGAGGGCAACAAGGATAATCAGGGGACTGGAAACCAAGCCCTATGAGGAGAGACTGAAAGAACTGGGCATGTTTAGCCTGGAGAAGAGAAGACTGAAGGGAGATATGATAGCACTCTTCAGGTACATGAAAGGTTGTCACACAGAGGAGGGCCGGGATCTCTTCTCAATTGTCCCAGAGTGCAGGACATGGAATAATGAGCTCAAGTTGCAGGAAGCCAGATTTCGACTGAACATCAAGAAAAACTTCCTAACAGTTAGAGCCATATGACAATGGAACCAATTACCTAGAGAGGTAGTGGGCTCTCCGACACTGGAGGCATTCAAGAGGCAGCTGGACAGCCATCTGTCGGGAATGCTTTGATTTGGATTCCTGCATTGAGCAGGGGGTTGGACTTGATGGTGTTATAGTCCCCTTCCAACTCTACTGTTCTATGATTCTAAGTATGTATGCATGGTATGGAGAAACTGGATAGAGAAAAGTTTTTCTTCCTCTCTCATAACACTAGAATTCATGGACATCTAATGAAGCTGTTGGAAGATTCAGGACATATAAAAGAAAGGAATTCTTCACACACTGCATAATTAAACTATGGAATTTGCTCCCACAAGAGGCAGTGCTGGCCACCAACTTGGATGGCTTTAAAAGAGACTTAGACAAATGTATGGAGTATAAACTTATCAATGGCTACAAACTCTAAAGGATATGTTCTACCGACACTGTATGCTTCTGAATACCAGTTGCTGGAAACTGCAGGAGTGCCCTTGCATTCATATGCTTCTTGTGGGCTTCCCATAGGCATGTGGTTGGCCACTGTGAGAACAGGATGCTGGACTACATAGGCCACTGGCCTGATCCAACAGGCTCTTCTTATGTTCTTGTGACCAAAGTCGGAAACAGTAGTGTAGTGGCAAATTCAGAAGTGCTGGGTCCTGTCATGATAAGTCACACCACACCCCCTCACAGTGATGTATCTGCACAGACATGCCCCCTTCTAAGATACAATAAAATGAGCCTTCAGTCTCTTAATTTGTTTGGAGTACTTTCCCTTAGTGATGCACTGCAGCAATAACTGTAAATCTCCATGTGTTGCCTTTCAGCTAGATCTACTATTTTATGTGCATGTAAATGGGCATCTTAGAAGATAAGGGACTTATTTATGTAATTTGTTAGTCAAGCTGCTTGTATGTGGTTTTCATTGTACTTACATTTGTTGTTATATAACGCAGTGCTTCCAAACCTTTATGAGTACAGGATCCCCTTTGTAAGCTCAAAAAAAATTGTGACCCTCCTCCCCATGGTAACTGTAATTTTAGTTAATTTTAAAAAATGTTGCGTGGCAAAATCCCTTTGCTTCCTGCAGACAGGGAGGTGCTGTTTTCTTTTCTTAATGCAAAGGTCCAATCAAATTGGTATCCCCCTCCTGCACACACACAGTCTGAAGATGTACAGTCCTATCTCCCAACACCAGTGGTTTACAGTGTTGGGCTAAGATCCAGGTTCAAATCCCCACTTGACCTATCTCACAGGGTTGGTGTAAGGATAAAATGGAAGGGGGGGAACCCTATGCACCTTTTTGAGCAACTTGGAGGAAAGGTGGGATATAAATGCAATAATAATTAAATAAATACATTTCAGCTGCTGTATGTGGACCCCAGCCTCAGCCAACCTGCTGACCTTTGAAAAAATAATAATGATAATAATAATAAAGAAGCAGCAATGTGGTAGTGGTGGGGATGCTACAGTCCTTTTGCAGTCATCTTCGGATTGCATACAAAGAAGGACTGGTCTGGAAACACCCTTGCATAAAAACTTTCCCTGCACATAAAAGTGAATACATAGCAGGACCTTTCAGATCATTTGAATTGGCTCATATTTTTGGCTGCTTAAGGGAGGAAAGACTGGGGAGGGGGGCTTTTGTTTCTTTTTGCAGGATTTCTGTGGCTTGACAATCTCTTGGGGCTCTTAATGTTTGTAATAGAAATAAGCCCTTGCAGTTTAGGTAGTTATTTTATGAGTGTCGTTATATTTCTCAGCTGGCCTTCTGTTAGGGAACTATGTGGGGCCTCTTTAAGTTTGGAAGGCTCTGCAAAGATTTTGTGGCCTGAAGTAAAGACTTGTCTGCCTAGCTCTGTCTTTGCTAGATCTTATACGACTCTTAAAACACACTATTCTACTGTTGCATGTATTTCTCTTCATTGGATCTGCCCTGCCATTAATCCAAGGACCTAAGGCTGCAGTCCTATGTACATTTACTTGGGAGTAAGGGTGCTTTCAGATGGGTGTTTATTGTGGAATCAGTACTCCTTGTGCAGGCAATTTTTTCAGACATCATTGGCATCAAAATCTAGCCTATACTGCTGCCAACAACCCATTGGCAATGTCTGAATGACCTGTTTGCAATATTAAGCCCCCATCCGGAAGCATCTTAAGCCCCACTGTAAGCATAGTAGACCTTACTCCTGAGTAAATGAATATAGGATTGCACTGCAGTGGGAAATATAAGGTCAGTTAAGATATCTTTTACAGCACCAATTACTACTAATGAAAAAGGCAATATAAGCTACATTTCTAGTTACAGTATATTCAAAAGCTTGCCGACTCTCTCCAACAGAAGTTGGACCAGTCACAAAATATGAGCTTGCTTGCTTGCTTTGGACATATTCCAGTTCTGCTGAACAAGCCCCATCAGAATGGATGAACTCTGCACATTTGTGTTCTTGAATGACTCCCATTGGCTTGGAGTGAGGCTTGCACAGAAGCAGTTCCCAAAGGGTTGTGCTCATTTTCTCTAGCATTCCTGGAGATGAATGGCTATTGCTAGGAACAGCCAAGGCTGGGCGCTTACCAAAGCCCAGCTAGTGAATGGATGGACCAGAGTCAGAGCCCCAGCCCTCCACCACCACCCTGCCACAGGGCCTTGGATATGAAGAAAAGGAGGAGCTGATGTAATATATTCAGGGCATAATTACAAACTATTTTAAATGGTATGTATTTCTTAGGAAGATGGAACCTGGGGTCCCTCTAGACTGGTGTTTTATTCCGGGTGTATTCTGCAACATATTCTTGACTCAATCATAGTGGTGGATTTATACTGCTTTTATTTGTTCTGCGATGCTTCCCCAGTGCTATCACATATTGCTGTCCGGAGGAGCTATAGCACAAGAAAAGCGGGACAAAAATAAACCAGAACAGTTGTGCTCTAAAAAGTTATGGGATTTATGCAAGATGTTACAGTATGCACTGACTGGGAATGAAGTGATCTGCGCTTTTGCAGGTGCAAGCTGTATTGAACGTGGGATTGTGTGTGACCACCCCAACAGCACTGTGAGCACAAGCCATCACTAATGTGCAATACAAAGGACATCTGGAGGGGCTCTGTGATTGAGTCAACCCTTTGGAATAAGAAGAGTAGTTCCATTCGCTGTGGGTTTCAGCATTAGCATGCAATGTACGCATGCTCCATTTCCCTCTGAGCCTTTTATTTCTAGTATGATTTTATTTTTATTTTTTTAAAAAACTGATTCTCCAAGTTATGGTACTTCTTTAAAAAGTCACTAAGGAAGAAGCTATCCAGAGGAGCACACAGAAACAGATAATTTAGTGTGTGCTATGGTCACTGAATTTCTAATACTGTAATCCTAAAATACATTACCTTTGAATTAAGTTACACTGAGCATATGGGTGCTTTCAGACTGTCTCTATTTTGGGGTGGGATTTAATCACATACTGGCAAATTCAGGCTGCACAAGTAGAGTTGATGTGGAACTCTCGTGCAACAAACCTGCTTACCCAAAAGATCTGGCTTTTTGTGATAAGGAAATAGATAAGAAAATGACTTGGAAAGGCTGGGATAATGCTTGATGCAACATTGTGTGACTCCTTGCAACTAATCAGAATGAAGTAGCTGATGTTGTATAACCTTCCTGTAGCTTTGTGCAAACAAATCAGGATGGCCTGTTCAATAAACAGGTCATCTGTAAATGTCCTATATTTCAGTGTAATTTTTTCAGTATGGTGGGTTTGGAATTTGGGTGTCAAGAGGAGGGAAGCTTTCAGAAAATGGGTTGAGAAACTGGATGTCTGAAATGTTACTATAGCATTGGAGTCAATAGAGGATCTCCAGTTTATCTCATTGGTTCTGGGTTGCACCCACAGAAAGGGGAGCAGAGGAAGCCAGTGTTATATAATATGGAGCTACAGGACTGTCCCCTCTAGCATACCCCTGCCCATATACTGCAGTAATCTTTGGAGGTCCTCCTCCACATACTGCCACTATCTCAGATGAGGCAGGTGACAACTAGGAACAGGGCCTTTTTTTTGTTGTGGTACCCCATCTATGGAATGCTCACCGGACAACCACTCATATAACTTTTTGGTGCCAAGCGGAAACTTTTTAATTTCCCCAGACCCTTCAACAGTGCAAGAAGTGGCTCACCTAGCAACAGCCACTCCATCAAGCTGCAGAACAAAGGGAGGGGAAAAAATCATCTCTGCTGAGACACCAGCTGCCCTTGGCTCGCTGCTCCCCAACTGTCACAGCCATTCCATCTGACTACTTGATCCATCCCAGGCCACATTCACAACAGACGTTTATTCCACTGTTATTATTATTATCCACTATTATTGCACTTTGAACACCCATGGCTTCTCCCAAAGTATCCTGAGAAGTGCAGTTTGCGAATGGTGTTGAGAGTCGTCAGGAGACCTCGATTCCCCTCACAGAGTTACAATTCCAAGAGTTCTCTGGAGATTGATTGTTAAACCACTCTGAAAATTGTTGTGCTGGGAGGAGAATAGGAGTCTCCTAACAGCTTTCAGTACCCTTCACAAATGACACTTCCTATGATTTGGGGAGCAAAGCCATAACTTTTATGTGGAATAAATGTATGGTGTGAATAGTGCATAATAACTTTTAAAAGTTGGTGCCTGAGCTTGCTTTTTTCCCTCCTCCCTTTCTACTCCTTTTTCATTGTGTGCCTTGCCTTTTAGATTGTAAACCTGAAGGCAAGGACTGTCTTATTCCTGATCTTTGTAACAGCCACGCTGGGAACCTTTTCAGCTAAAGAGCAGTGCAAAAAGGCTTTTAATAGATACATAAATGGTAAGTTAATGGCACAGCTGAGATTCAAACAAGGCTTCCTGATTCGGCTGTGACCAGATTGTTTTAATTCTGCAATCCTGTGGGGCCTTTTTCTGTGTTTTGTTGTGTGTGTTTTTTATCTTATTGTGGTTATTTTTATGTTTGACAACATAAGTTGCCCTTGTAATAGTTTTTGAAATGGGGGAATAAATTGTAAAATAAAATAAAATAATTACCCATAGCCAAGCCACAAGCTGACCAGTCCTGTGAATGTCTTTCCAAGGGGGATGTAGGAGCAGTTTTCAGTAATGGGGACACCTGTACTTATTATCCTGCCTTCAAGCTCCTCAAAGCTGTATACATGTCCTTCCCCATTTTATTCTCACAAAAACCTTGTGAGTGTTGCGCTGTGTGTAATTTGTGGACTTAATTTCATTTAAAGCAACACCACAGCAGCAGAGAGTAACAGCAGATGTTGAAATGCGAGCGTGCCAGCATGCGCGTGCGTTTACTTAAGAAAGCAGGCTTTTACCCTGCATCAGCATCACTGAGACTTGAGACTTAGTAAAATAAGAAAAGCTACTTTATTTATGTCGGAGAGTCGCAATGCTGGGAACGGAGAGTACTGACCAAGCTTATGTGTGTGTGTTTGAATCCTTGCTAAAGATGATACCTTCCCTGCAAATTAGTCAGACAGAGACTTTAAGCTTTAAAATAAGAAATAACTACTTTATTCTGGAAGTACATGCTTGATAGGAAAGAGGCCTATATCTAGCTAACTAGCTAAGTTGGAGCAGCAAACACTGAGACCAGTGCTTGCCCTCATGCTTTGGAGGACGGGTAGAGACAAAGGAATATGTCTGCTCCCCTCTCAAGAGAAAGAAGAAGACTGGGAAGGAGGGAAGGAACTGGGATCAACATCCTCTGCATATCAGTCTAGCAGGAAGGAAGAGACAGCAGGAGATCAAAGGACAGGTATAGCCTCGCAACCAAGAGGTCTCTAGCTACCCTTTTTAACCCCATGCAGCCTCAACCCAAGTTGGAGTTGAACCCCATATATTCCAACAATTTATAGAAATACATAGTAGATAGAAAAGGCATACCTAGTTCTAACTAACTAGCTAAGTTGGAGGCATAACACCCAGGTGCAGGAGTTAGCCTCATGGCTTGGAGAGAGCATAGACAAAGGGATGTCTCCTCTCTCCAGGACAGTAGGAGAAGGAAGGAGTGAAAAGGGTGCAAGGAGGAGGGACAGGTAAGCTTCCCTAAAGATGTAACAGGATAGCAACAGAAGGAAGTCAGTCAGAGCATCACAAGTAAAGGTAAACAAGCCTATCCATCTGGAGGACCCTATCTTCCTTCTGGAGCACAAACAAAAGAACAAAACAGGAGTTGCTCTTGCCCCACTTCCAACAGTGAGGTGGGTTAGGCCCTAAGGTCATTGTCCAGTTAAGCTTCATGGCTTACTCAGGGCTTGAACCAAGGTCTGTCTAGTCTTAGACTAAAGCTCTAACCGCTAGCTTACTCTGCCACAGCAGCTCCATTGAATTTCATTTCAGCTGTTAAAGGCACAGGAGCCCTGTGGGGCAGGGGAGTGACAATAACTCCATATATCCTCAAATGTTTCAAAAGTGACGCTTTTCAAAACGCCACTAAGGGAAATGAAACACCTACAGGGAAATTTCTATACATGAAAATGTATCCAAAACCATGTTTTCCGTACCTTTTTTTAATGATGTAACTGCTCTGTACTGAATGTGTGGCGATGCTCTGTTTACGAGGAAGAGCCAGGTAAGTCAATGGACAAGGGGACCTGCTTCTGAGTGGGGTCTAGCAGCATTTGAAGCAGAGCAGGGGATTCTCTCTGACGCCTGTACCTGCTGGAAGATACCATTTTCTCTTTAAGGGATTGCGATCCACCACCTTCTGAAGCCAGCAAGTTAGGTTCTAAACAGATTTGCACTCCGATTCCTAAATATGTTTTATTTGGTGGCAATTCATAGAAGCTTTCTATACCAAGCTACACTTTTCTTTGGTAACCTCTTGCGGCGATTCTACTTAGTGGTCGCAATCCCAAATGGAGCCCCGTCCTATGCATAGCTAAAAGGTAAAGGTGTCCTGCACTTGTAGTGCGAGTCATTTCTGACTCTTAGGGTGACGTCTTGCGATGTTGGGATGGGTTTGCCAGTTCCTTCCCCGGCCTTTCTTTACCCCCCAGCATATGCCGGGTATACTCATTTTACCGACCATGGATGGATGGAAGGCTGAGCGGACCTCGACCCCTTTCATCGGAGATTCGACTTCCTCCTTCCCCGGCTGTGAGCAGAGCTTCAGCCGCCGCTTACCACTCTGCGCCACGGAGCCCTGCAGGCCTAAATCCATTCGCTTTTGTGTTGGATAGGGCTGCGAACTGCACTTAAGTCCTTTGATTCCACTCTCTCAGGTTGCGATGGCCTTGGTGTTTTTCAGCCTGTTCATTCACTTGTGGCTCTGATACTCAGAAAAAGACGTTTGCGTTCCTTTGGTTATGTATGGACACAATCTTGAAGGAACTCACTTGCTGCTGACATGACCCACTCACCTCCGGGTATTTTTAAGGATCCAGATTGCTTCTCAGATCTTTGTCGATCCTCAAACCCATCTAGGTAACGTGATACGTCTTTCTTTCTTTCTTTCTTTCTTTCTTTCTTTCTTTCTTTCTACGTGTTTCTTGTCCCGGTTCTTAAGCTGATGGTGCGGATAACATTTCCAGTGGCACAGAACTCTTTCACATTTCCAACTTTGCTCGATTAATGGCGGGCTTTTCCTGTTGTAAAAAAGGCATCTCTCCTTTTTTAAAAATAAAGGATGCCCTTTGTCTCGGCTTTTGCAGAGAGAGAAAAGGATGGATAGATGTGTTTCGTTCTGCTTTTGCTTTCCAATCCACCTGTCTCCTCCTGGCATGCACTCTGGCTGGCTCTAGATCTCTTTCACAAGCCAGTCTACATATTGGCTTGCACAGCGCAATCCGATGCATATCTACTCATAAGTCAACCCCATTTGATTTAATGGGCCTTGCTCCCAGGTAAACGTGCAAAAGACTGCAGCTGTCATGGGTTTTTATTTGCTGAACATGACTAAATTAAAGAGGTTCCTCTTTCCTAGCTAACTTTGGCACAGCTCTTGGTTCTGCTTGTATAGCTGCCTGCCCTCCTGGTATTTTGCCTGCCTGGTGCGAAGGTTGCGGATATCGCCCGTCGTTTAGATAGTTTGGTAGACAGTGCTGGGAAGGAGTCAGTGGTCGTGGTGCACGTTGGCACCAATGACATGGGGAAATGCAGCCGTGAGGTCCTGGAAGCAAAATTTAGGTTGCTAGGTAGGATGCTGAAAGCCAGGACCTCCAAGGTGGCTTTCTCTGAAATGCTACCGGTTCCACGTGCAGGACCAGCCAGCCAGGCCCAGCTTCGCAGTCTCAATGCATGGATGAGACGATGGTGTCGGGTGGAAGGGTTCGGATTTGTTAGGCACTGGGGAACATTTTGGGACAAGCCGGGCCTGTACAAAAGGGACAGGCTCCACTTGAACCAGAATGGAACCAGACTGCTGGCACTTAAAATTAAAAAGGTAGCAGAGCAGCTTTTAAACTGACTGAGGGGGGAAACCCAACAGGAGCTGGGAAAGGTCCGGTTCGGAATAAACCTCCCCCCTGGGATAAAAACCAAAGAAATGATGAAATTTTAAAAGGGGTAGGCCTAGAAGTAGGCATTGTGAGAGCAGGGGCACAGGATATAAATTCAGAAGAGCAAAATTACCACAGGCCTAACCACAAGTGCCAAAGACACTTGAAGAGAGACACTGCTTACAAGTGCCTGTACGCTAATGCTAGGAGCCTCCGAACCAAGATGGGAGAACTGGAGTGCTTGGCCTTAGAGAAGAGCATTGATATAGTGAGCATAACCGAGACCTGGTGGAATGGAGAAAACCAGTGGGATACAGTTATCCCTGGATATAAACTATATCGGAAGGACAGGGAAGGACGTATTGGTGGCGGAGTCGCTCTATACGTGAAAGAAGGCATTGAATCCAGCAAGCTCGAAACCCCAAAAGAGGCAGACTCCTCCACAGAATCGTTGTAGGTGGTGATACCGTGCCCCAGGAGGGACTTAATACTGGGAACGATCTATCGTCCCCCTGATCAAAATGCTCAGGGAGACCTTGAGATGAGATATGAAATTGAGGAAGCATCCAAACTAGGAAATGTGCTAGTAATGGGTGACTTCAACTACCCGGACATAGACTGGCTGCATATGTGTTCCAGTCATGACAAAGAAGCAAAGTTTCTAGATATTCTAAATGACTATTCCCTAGATCAGTTGGTCATGGAACCGACCAGAGGGACGGCAACCCTGGACTTAATCCTCAGTGGGGACCGGGACCTGGTGCGAGATGTAAGTGTTGTTGAACCGATTGGGAGCAGTGACCACAGTGCTATTAAATTAAACATACATGTAACTGGCCAATTGCCAAGAAAATCCAACACGGTCACATTTGACTTCAAAAGAGGAAACTTCACAAAAATGAGGGGATTGGTAAAAAGAAAGCTGAAAAACAAAGTCCAGAGGGTCACATCACTCGAAAATGCTTGGAAGTTGTTTAAAAACACTATATTAGAAGCTCAACTGGAGTGCATACCGCAGATCAGAAAAGGTACCGCCAGGGCCAAGAAGATACCAGCATGGTTAACGAGCAAAGTCAAGGAAGCTCTTAGAGGCAAAAAGTCTTCCTTTAGAAAATGGAAGTCTTGTCCAAATGAAGAAAATAAAAAAGAACACAAACTCTGGCAAAAGAAATGCAAGAAGACAATAAGGGATGCTAAAAAAGAATTTGAGGAGCACATTGCTAAGAACATAAAAACCAACAACAAAAAATTCTATAAATACATTCAAAGCAGGAGACCATCTAGGGAGACAATTGGACCCTTGGATGATAAGGGAGTCAAAGGTGTACTAAAGAACGATAAGGAGATTGCAGAGAAGCTAAATGAATTCTTTGCATCTGTCTTCACAGTGGAAGATATAGGGCAGATCCCTGAACCTGAACTAACATTTGCAGGAAGGGATTCTGAGGAACTAAGACAAATAGTGGTAACGAGAGAGGAAGTTCTAAGCTTAATGGATAATATAAAAACTGACAAATCACCGGGCCCGGATGGCATCCACCCGAGAGTTCTCAAAGAACTCAAAGGTGAAATTGCTGATCTGCTAACTAAAATATGTAACTTGTCCCTCGGGTCCTCCTCCGTGCCTGAGGACTGGAAAGTGGCAAATGTAACGCCAATCTTCAAAAAGGGATCCAGAGGGGATCCCGGAAATTACAGGCCAGTTAGCTTAACTTCTGTTCCTGGAAAACTGGTAGAAAGTATTATTAAAGCTAGATTAACTAAGCACATAGAAGAACAAGCCTTGCTGAAGCAGAGCCAGCATGGCTTCTGCAAGGGAAAGTCCTGTCTCAGTAACCTATTAGAATTCTTTGAGAGTGTCAACAAGCATATAGATAGAGGTGATCCAGTGGACATAGTGTACTTAGACTTTCAAAAAGCGTTTGACAAGGTACCTCACCAAAGGCTTCTGAGGAAGCTTAGCAGTCATGGAATAAGAGGAGAGGTCCTCTTGTGGATAAGGAATTGGTTAAGAAGCAGAAAGCAGAGAGTAGGAATAAACGGACAGTTCTCCCAATGGAGGGCTGTAGAAAGTGGAGTCCCTCAAGGATCGGTATTGGGACCTGTACTTTTCAACTTGTTCATTAATGACCTAGAATTAGGAGTGAGCAGTGAAATGGCCAAGTTTGCTGACGACACTAAATTGTTCAGGGTTGTTAAAACAAAAAGGGATTGCGAAGAGCTCCAAAAAGACCTCTCCAAACTGAGTGAATGGGCGGAAAAATGGCAAATGCAATTCAATATAAACAAGTGTAAAATTATGCATATTGGAGCAAAAAATCTGAATTTCACATATACGCTCATGGGGTCTGAACTGGCGGTGACCGACCAGGAGAGAGACCTCGGGGTTGTGGTGGACAGCACGATGAAAATGTCGACCCAGTGTGCGGAAGCTGTGAAAAAGGCAAATTTCATGCTAGCAATAATTAGGAAAGGTATTGAAAATAAAACAGCCGATATCATAATGCCGTTGTATAAATCTATGGTGCGACCGCATTTGGAATACTGTGTACAGTTCTGGTCGCCTCATCTCAGAAAGGATATTATAGAGTTGGAAAAGGTTCAGAAGAGGGCAACCAGAATGATCAAGGGGATGGAGCGACTCCCTTACGAGGAAAGGTTGCAGCATTTGGGGCTTTTTAGTTTAGAGAAAAGGCGGGTCAGAGGAGACATGATAGAAGTGTATAAAATTATGCATGGCATTGAGAAAGTGGATAGAGAAAAGTTCTTCTCCCTCTCTCATAATACTAGAACTCGTGGACATTCAAAGAAGCTGAATGTTGGAAGATTCAGGACAGACAAAAGGAAGTACTTCTTTACTCAGCGCATAGTTAAACTATGGAATTTGCTCCCACAAGATGCAGTAATGGCCACCAGCTTGGATGGCTTTAAAAGAAGATTAGACAAATTCATGGAGGACAGGGCTATCAATGGCTACTAGCCATGATGGCTGTGCTCTGCCACCCTAGTCAGAGGCAGCATGCTTCTGAAAACCAGTTGCCGGAAGCCTCAGGAGGGGAGAGTGTTCTTGCACTCGGGTCCTGCTTGCGGGCTTCCCCCAGGCACCTGGTTGGCCACTGTGAGAACAGGATGCTGGACTAGATGGGCCACTGGCCTGATCCAGCAGGCTCTTCTTATGTTCTTATGTTCTTATGGTGGATCAACAACTTCCTGCTACATATTTTCCGCTGGGAAGCCGCCTTGACGTGAACGGATCCCTTCGAATCTCAGCCCTTGCAAGGCATCCCTTCCGCTTGACACTTGGACGTTTATACTCGCCCAGCAGCTGGATCTGGCGAAACCTGCCCCCTGGCTCTGGTTCCCCTTTGTGTGGCTTCGCCCGCTTGCTCTCACTCCCCCCCCCTTTCCTCAGACTTGATGGTCTGGTGGAAATCGAAGGGGATTCACCGGGGCTGTCGGCAGGCCCAGACTCCAGGCCGACGCCGAGCCAGCATTGCAGAGAAGCCGAGCGGAATTCGGAGGCGGATTCAGATACCACCGCAGGAAGGCAGGTTTGATTTTATTTATTTGATTTATATCCCACCCTTCCTGCTAGTAGGAGCCCCGGGCGGCAAACAAAAACACTATAAAACATATGAAAACAAAACGTCTTTGAAGAAACCTTAAAACATTAACTAGCTTTAAAAACACATTCAAACAAAACATAGAATCATAGAATCATAGAGTTGGAAGGGGCCTTGTAGGCCATCGAGTCCAACCCCCTGCTCACAGCAGGAAATCCACAGCTAGAGCATCTCCCGCAGATAGCTGTCCAGCCTCTGCTTGAAGACATCCAGTGAAGGGGATCCCACCACCTCCCTAGGCAGTCGGTTCCATCTTTTTTAAAAAAGCTTTAAAAATATCTTTACAAAATAATTACAAAATAATGGAAACATAAGAGAGAAGACAGAGTCAACCTGCCAAGAACTGAAACTGGGACAAACAAAATGCACAAAAGAACAAACTACAGTTTCTCAAGAGACGGTGTGGCGCTGGAAAACCCTTTCCAACCTAGCCGGGCCACTGAGCTGTCCTGGGATCATGTAGTGGTTTGTAACTGAATGGTGATGTTGTTGTTTTTCTCCTGCCGATTCTGTTAAGCATTTTTACTCGCAAACAATCAAAGAGTCTTGTGGGACCCTAAAGATGAACACCTTTATTATGGCCCTCTTTGTCAGAAGCAGGGAGTGAAATCTCTGTTGGGAGGTATGTAAAACTGTAAGGTGGAATGGTAGTGAGTTGCAAAAATTTCAGTCAGTGTTAATTAGAGCTTAAATATATCTTAAACAAGTGTGCCTTTAACGTTTGAGTGTCAGATTGGCGATAATTGCTGAGGTGATCGTAGAGTAGCAGGGCAGGAAATCATTCGCGGGGGAAAAAAATACACCAGTCAAGAAGAGAACAGATATCCTGGCACTGGCAAACTCGTATATGTAGTGTGGTGAAAACATCCTTTGTCTCGATTTAACCCAGAACTGATGGCTTGGAACGTCTTGATGAAGAAAGCTTACTCAGCACTTCTGGTTCGCTCTCCTGGGTACTCTGTCAAAATCAAGAGGGTTCGCTCGGAAGAAAATGTGTTTAGGAGGTGCTATGATGCTGACCATACCTCTGCCCCAGCAATCTCTATACAGTAGCGTAGTGGCAAATTCAGAAGTGCAGGGTCCCTTTATAATAGTCAAGCCATGCCCCCTCACAGCCGGGGCCCCCTTCCCACTTTCCCTTGCCTCCTTTGCTCTCTCTGTCATCTCGCGAATCCACACTTCACTACAGAAGACGTCCCTTGGAGCCCATGAAAATGAAGGCTGTGTGTTAGCTACTGAGAAAAGTCTTCTCAGTGGCTGACTCACCTCCTTTCACTCTGATTTGCTACAAACAGTATGAAAGGACTTTTTCCAGTAGCTAACATGCTCCCTTTTCATGCTGATTGACTCACACACAGGGACCTGGCTGGGACCCTGCTCCCAAAAACGTCCCGGGTCCACAACCCCCATGACCCGGACGATCGCACCCCTGTCTCTATATAACTTTTATGGTCGAATCCTAGACATACTCGGAAGTAAGTCCCATGGCCCTCAAGGGGACTTACTGCCATGAGCATGTGGACTGGACTGCAATCTTCCAGAGTCGTCCTATGCGGTGTGCTGGGATCTGGATTAAGCTCTGAATACTTACACGGTGAGCAGGCTGATCTGGGTTGGCGGAAGTCTCACTGGCCTCTATGGGGTATATCCAGGGCTAGCCCTGCTCAGAGTAGAGCCGCTGAAATAAATGAACCTCATGTCCGTTAATGTCGGTGGGTCTACTCGGAGTAGGACTAGCATTTCCCAGGCATTTTAGTATGTGTGAAAATGTTTATGTTTTAAATTTAAATTTTAAGCTTTTTAAAAAACCTGTTTTAAATATGTGTTTCATTGTATTTTATGCTGATTGTTGTGAACTGCCCAGGGAGCTCCGGCTATGGGCGGTATATAAATTTAATAAAATGAAATGAGTTTGTTTCTGAGTAGACATGGATAGAATTGCGCTGTTGACTTCTAAAATCTTGGGCCTCCACAGTTATCTCGAAGCCATTTACCCTCAGTTCTCAGTGGCGAGAAAATGCCAAGAGGTGATCGTGCTTACTTGCAAGAGAAAAGCCACCGATGCGGTAATAATAATAATAAATAGTGGTGGGGCTGAACATTGGCCTCGAATGGCGGCTTCTAAGCCGCGATTTCCTCCTTGGCCCCTGACAGCACCGGACCCGCTTCTCCCAGCTCCAGGAAGAAAAAGGAAAAAGTCTTGGGCGACTTTGCAGCCGGTGCCACGGCGTGCATCCTGCTCTTGGGACTTCGTCCTTGCCAAGTTTGATTGGGATGTCCAGCCAGCCTCAAACCCAGGTTAGGAGCCACTTAAGGCTACATGCCTCTCTGCACACTGCAAGCCTGACCATGGCTCCTCGGAAGTAAGCCCTTCTGGATTCAATGGGGCTTCCTCTCAGGTAAGCGAGGTTAGGTTTGCAGCCAACTGGGCGGAGGATCGACGGGAGGGACAGCTCGGTTTTCCACGAGGCAATTCGGGGGGGAGGGAGAGGCGAACGAAGCAGGAATACGTCGGGTTTCCTGGTCCCTCGATCGGGGCAGGGCTCAGCGAAGCGGCAGGAATGAGAGAGGCCACCGCCGCGGCTCCCCAGGGCGTTTATCCTCCTTAAGCGCCTTTGGCTCTCCCGGTCGCCTTCCTCTTACGCACGAGTTAGGCTTCATTTGGCGCCGTTCTTCTGGACGCGAAAGGAAAAGCAAAGAAACCCGATGACAAGGAGGGAGGCGAGGAGTCTCAGCGCCTCCACGGCTGGAAGAGAACCCAATTTTCTAGGAGAGGAGAACGTGAGAGGAGCGCCGAAAACTCAGGCGCTTGGGCTGAGGTGTCGAGCGAAGGAAAAGCGATTAGGAGTGGACACCGGAGGCCTCGCTCTCCCTGGGACCAGCTTCAGGTGTTCCAAAGAAAAATCTTCCCCAGAAGTAGTAGTAGTAATAATAGTAATAGTAATAATAATAATATAGTGCCTTCGGGTGTTCAAAGCTCTCCACTGTAATTCTGACAACAACCCTGCCAGGTAGGTTGGAATTATGATGTCCATATAAGCAGATGCTCTCTTGGGCATTCAAGGACCCGTGCGATGGCGAAGGAGGGGCTTTCACCCCATCTTAAGTCCACATTGTAGAAGGCGCAGGAATGTGGATGGAATGTTACCCGTGGCAATGCAGTTCCAATCTCAGAGCACTGGCGAAAGAAATATTTGTTTCTGGTATGGCTCGTGGGAAAACCTGAAATGAATCGATTCCCCATTTAGCCCCCGCCTCCCGAAGCTAGTTTAAAGCTTCCTCCAAAACAGAACCCCGACCCTGGTGTACAGCGCTTGACAAGATCCTGGACTTTTTTGAGGGCAGAGATCCAGTGGATCTCCCTCTCCGGTTTTTCACCCTCCAAGGAAGCTGGGCGCGAGTCAATCCTAAGGAAAATGGCACGGATTGGTTTTCTGTCTTCAGAAGTGCCCCGACCAACGGGCCGGGCCGTCTTCTCTAAGGACGATGGTGAAGGCCCCATGGGCCTCCTGACATTGCTGGGCTCCAGCACCAAGCATTCCCAACTGTCGGCAGAGTTGGCTGGAGCCCCTGGCAGTTGGAGTCCCACAAATCTAGAGGGCCGCAGGTCCCGCACCCTGGGTCTAACCCAACATCCTGTTGGAAGTGGGGCAAGAGCAACTCCTGTTTTTTTCTTTTGTTTGTGCTCCAGAAGGGAGATAGAGCTAGGGTCCTCCAGATGGATAGGCTTGTTTACCTTTTTACCTGTGATGCTCTGACTGACTTCCTTCTGTCGCTAGACTGTGACGTCTTTAGGGAAGCTTACCTGCCCCTCCTCCTTCTGCCCTTTCCACTCCTTTGTCCTCTGGCTGTCCAGGAGAGAAGAGACATCCCTTTGTCTCTGCTCTCTCCAAGCACGGCTAACTTCCGCACCTGGGCGTTGCACCTCCAACTTAGCTAGTTAGTTAGAACTAGGTTTGCTTTTCTATCTGCTATGTATTTCTATAAATAAAGTTGCTTTTCTTATTTTACTAAGTCTCCAGTCTCAGTGATGCTGATGCATGGTAAAAGCCTGCTTTCTTAGGCAAAAGCACGTGCACGCTGGCACACTCGCATTTCAACATCTGCTGTTACTCTGCTGGTGTTGTGTTGCTTTAAACGAAATTAAGCACACAAATTACACACAGCGCAACACATCCTGCTGTCCCTCCTGGCGCAGCCAGATGACCCCCATCCCCCGCAGCAGCTGGAATTGAAAGGGCAGACGGCTTCGGAGCCTGGAGATGCCATAACTGTGCTTACCAGTGGTGGACAAAGACATTCCGGCCACGACGAGGCCGTATGGATGTGCCTCTGAGGGCCAGTTGCTTGAGGCGACCACGTGCGGAGAGCGACCCTAGTGCTCAGGCCCGGCTTGCGGGCTCTCCGCAGGCCCCTGGTTGCCGGCTCTGAGAACAGGAGCCAGGACGCGGTGGGCCCTTGTGCTGATTCTGCACGACTGGCCAACTTTCAAACGGGCAAACATTTGGGCTAGAAGCCAAAGAGCTCCAGGGGGGCGGGCATGCATAGCGCCCAGAGAGATTTCCCCCTTTTAAGGTGGCTAGCCTGCACGCATTAACCTGGGAGTAAGTCCCTTTGAAATCAGTGGGGCTTACTTCTGAGTAGACCTATGGAAGATTGCTGCAGCAGTGCCCGGCTGCTTTTGCAAGTCCCTTCCCTTTCAAACGCGGGTTGCCGCGTAGCTTTGAGCGAGAAAAAGCGGGAGCAAGCCCAGGCCCCTCTCCAAACCGGCGAAGCTCTCGCCTCCTTGGATTCCAGCCCTGGCCCCGAGAAGTCACTCGGGCAGGGCGAAAGCACCAGTAGATGAGCGGGCTTTACTGGCAGTCACGGAAGGCGTCCGGTGGCTCCCAGCGCATTTCGTATGGCCTTGGGATGAAGGGATGTCACCGTTTTTATTAACATGGCGAATCTGATCTTGTTCAGTGGTTTTAGGCTTTGTGCGGTTATTTTTGGCGAACGGAACAATCGGGATTTAAATGGAAAACAGTCCCCTGGGAAAGGCTGGTGGCCGCCCTGGTGGCTCTTGAGCCGGGCAGCCCGCCTCCCCCGAGTGATATGTTCTCGCCTCCCACAAGCTAACAAGCCATTTATTTGCCCCGCGGAACCTTTCCAGGCGCGTCGCTGTTCTCCAATAGGGTTGGAATCGCGCTCATTCACCGAGAATCGCCTGGAAGTCCAATTTATTCCCGGGAAAGTTCCCTTTTAAAACAAGTGTGTTTAGGATTACAATCGTTCCTGCAAAGCTGCTTCGGTCGTATCCTACATCCCCCAAAGGCCGTTAGTTCACTTTCACAAGCCTTTAGATCAGGCATGATTTTAGCTAGGGCCCAGCCCCGGAGCCTCCAAATAGGGCTGCCAAATTTCCTTCTGCTAGGGCTCCTCTGTCTTTGCCATGACCCAAAATTAAGCGGCTGCTGTTGCTGTCATACAAACGATTTTTTAAAAAAACAAACCCACTTGTTAGTGAGTTATTACAGTCAATCGTCCCGGTTGGCAAGCCGGATTGGGCATCCCTCAAACCCTATAAGTGTCATCCACCCTTACTCCCTAGTAAGTGGCCTGGGAAGAGGAAGGCCACGGAGTCAGCCTATCAGCTTGGCATCGCGCGATGCTGCTGGGGTGCGTCTGTATGAGAGTGAGAGTGAGAGTGAGAGTGAGAGAGAGAGAGAGAGAGAGAACAGTCGTCCTCCGCCGTCCCGCCTCGGGACTGGCCAGTGGCCTGGAGGCGAAGCTCGGCGGACCCGAACCGGGTCGTCGATTGGCAGGCGGGGCCCTTGGAGCGGGACTAGCCTCCTCTTGCTTCGGGCAGAGCGAGGCGCTCCCATGCCGTGTAGATTAGAGGCTAATGCGGTGCAGGCGATGGCAAGCTCTGTTTATATACTCCATTTCTTCACACAAGTTCCGCGTGCCTTTGCTGTCTGTGGTGGTCCTCTGATCCCGCTGACCCCGGCCATGTGGTTTCACTTTTTCTTCTGATCTCAATTCCAGGACCAGCGGGGAATCAAATACAAATTGAATAGTAACCATTCACAGAGCATTCTTTTCAAACGCCTCTTAAGTCCTCTTTGTCTTGTCGCGCAATTGAGAGATAAATGCCTCGCATTTTGCCCCATTTCCCCAGTTTGCTTTCTTTTTCCCGCCTCCTCGCTCGCTCTCGGTGCGGGTGTGGTGTCCTCACTTTAAAAACAACAACAAAAAACCTTCCCCACACTCGCACGCGCACACGCTTTTCTTACAGTGCAAGGCAAAAAAAAAAGTTGGGGGATCCTAGAGAAAGCAGTGCCTTCCGCATTTGGGTCGGTGAATCCCCAACCTAGCTGAAGTTTTCAAGGCGCGTCGATTTCCTCTGGGCGCGGGGACCGCGGGCTCCCAGGTTGCGTTCACACGGCCCTCCCCACCCCCCATAAGCGGAGCGCTGGGAACAGAAAACGTTGCTGGCAGAAGAAAAATCCCGCCCCACTTGATCCCACGGGTCAGCCTCGGCTTTCTTTTCTCTGCCGTCCTGTCTTCTGCAGTGTCAGATGAGGGCAGGAGCTGTTTATTCAGCTTTGCGGGAGAACGCAAGAGGCGTTTAAACAATCTGTTCTTCTTGAGGGGAAAGGACACGACCGGGGGGGGGGATGTCTTGGGCTAGTGCTGAGCCCTCCTGCTTCGACTCCATGTCTGAGCGGGGAAAGGAAAAGGCCCCCAGAGCTCAAAAGGCCCCCCGCCCCCGATTAATATGCCCTTCAGACGACCAGAATAACATTACGAATGAAGACTTCTCTTCGGATTCTCACTGTGCAGGGGAGGCGCGTGACGAGGAGGACGCTTTAGGTAGACTGATGTCGTAACCGCTTCTATTATCATTACTTTTTCATTATGTCTCATCATTTAGTATTTGTGATAATAATGCATTAACGTAAAACGCATCTTACACGGCTCTGCTAAAGTGAGGAGGGGCCTCGGAGGACACCTCTTGGCACCCGAGGCTAGAAACCATTACTCGGTGAGCAAGCCCCACTGGGGAGAGTGGAATTTGAGGATCACAACCCTTTGCTCTCCTTCCTTCTCTAGCACGCCTACTTCGACCTAACCCCGGTTTAACTCGGGATGAGAACTCCACTCTGGAACCGCAAATGTGGCCCCCGTGCTCAGCACCGCCTGTAAATATCACTTCGGTTCAGCTGGTCTATTAGTTTGTTGCTTAACAGCATTGATTCGATACGAATTAATGGAGGGAGGTGGAATCGCATCTGACCCTCTAGTCAGTGGCAAAAGCTGTCATGGAGCCGACAGGGTTAGGGCCGCGCTCTGAAGCAGCTGGGCAGTTGCCATCTTTCATCCCCCCCTTCACGTTAATTCAGTATCGGGAAGGAACCGGAGAGCAAAGCCAAAGAAAGATCCGGTCGTGCAACTACAGTCAGAGTTGTAAAGGCATCGAATTGGCTGCATTTGAAACGGTTCCCCCTGAAAAGGAGCCAGCTTTGCCATCGCGTCAAAATCTGGTCGTTTAAAAGCTATTTTTCTAATGGCTGCTAGCCAAGAAATTAGTTATCTGCTTTGTTGTAGTCGGGGACTCAAACCCGTGTTCTGCAAGAAATACTTTTCAATTCGCTTCAGTACTGAGATGCGCGAATGCTTCTTGGAAACGTTTTTTTTTAACTATTAAAGTAATATAATTAAAATGTAGCACACCCATTAATGAACCGTGAAAAAGCAAGGCAGTCAAACTATCGCACCAAGATTAGGGTCTGTCGGCTGCACCCAAAAAATGTCACAACTCCGCTTCCGAGCCATGTGGGAATAAGTCAACGGATCCAATGAGATTCCCGGCCCCATTGACATCAGTGGGATTCGTAGGGCAAACCTCAGCACCTTTGCTTCGAACTTAGAAACAAGCCCCCTAGAGTTCAGTGGGTCTTCTCATTCCCTAGCAAGTGGGCATAGGATCTGAACACAGACTTTCTTGGAATGGAAGTGAATCCTGTGTAAGACCGTTTACCGCGGAAGGGCGAGAGGTACCTTTAACATTGGAAGTAAAGGGGCTTAATTTGAAGGGGGGCGCGTGCTTTAGGGAGGAGAGGTACAAATATAAACCCAAACGCTGATCGGCCGACTCAGAACCTACTAGATCCGTCCCTTTGTACTCACCGGCGGATGGTGGCGCAAACGTGGGTTAATAAATAGGGATACCCCTTTTGGGAAAAAGAGGGTTCTTTCACGGAATCCGGAAACAATTGGCTCTAATTCGTGTTAGTGCCTTATGAAGAGGACTGCCTCAGCGGGTGTTAACTGCTCCGGATTAACTCTGCTCCGGAGCAAAGAGGCGGGGTGGTGCAAGAGCGGCGGTGAGGGCGGCATACCTGACCGGGAAGCCTCGGCCTGTCCTCCCACCTGCTTCCCATTAACCTCTCCTGCCGCGCTCCCGCCTCCTTCTCCCGGGTTCTTATAAACTTCCCGTCGTTTATTTAGCCTGGTTTTCATTGCTGCGGTCGTGCATCGGTTGCCGCTTTGTTTGGTTTATTAACCCGTAGGGTTACTTTAACTAAATATTTGGGCGGAATAGTTTCGGGTTGGATTTCAACGTTTTCTAACAAAATTACCCAGTTTTGCGAAGCCAAACAGAGAGCTCTCTGTTGACTTTATTAGTCAATTGAGCAGCCTTATAAGGGGAAATAAAAATAAAAAAGTTGCGAAGTGTCCCCCTCCCCTTAACCACGGGGGGGAGCCCCCTTCCTCCTCGCAACCCTTCCCGAGATATCTTTTTTGGCCCTTGGATGGAGAGAGCGCATGGAAACCGGTGTCTGGTCCGATTCAGTCAGGGCAGTAGTTCAGAGCTTTCGGGGCCCGGAAAAAACAGAACCCCGCTTTCAATGAGAGAGTTGCACACGTTCTTGTTAGCTTCCAGTCCCATGACCCGAGTGGAAGTGTATAGCACTGCGCAGTGGAGCTGTGAGTCATTGCGGTGAAAACTGCTTACCTTTGATTTGGAAAAGGAAAATCATCCAGCGACTGACAGCAGGGCGTTAGAGAGGATTCTGCCCCCGCTTACTGTGCAGTATCAGTCTATACCTGTCTACTCAGAACTAAGTCCCACTGAATCCAGTGGGCTTACTCCCAGGTAAATGTGTATAGGATTGCGGCCTTACAGTACCGGGTGATCAGAGAAAGGAAGGAAGGTTTCGGGTTGTTCTTGGGAACGCAGAGGACCGATAAACTCCTCAGTCAGCTTAAATTCAAGGGCGTCGCAGCAGACCAAAGGCGATAGAAGAGAACGTGCAGGTCCACGCAAAAACCCAAGGGCAGCTCAGCCCATAAATCGGGAGACAGACAGCTTGATTCCTTAGAAAGAACCGCCCGCGTATTGACTGAGGCTTTCTCCCAGGAAAAGTGCCTGAAATCAAATTAGCACTGTTCACATTACTTCTAGATCATGTACTAGTATTAAGTACGTTTTAGATCACCGAGACTTTAATAAAATGTATTCGAAGCCTTTTGCCTAAATGGTGCATTAATCTGAACTTGGCTTTTTTTGTTATTGTCTGAATTCATTCAGGGATGTGTGTTCTTGTTCTGGCGGTGTCGTCGATTGCTCATACTATTTTGGTCGGACTCGTACATTTTCAGTTTTATAACAAAAGTGGGGTTATAAATCGGTTTGAGGAGAGGCCGCATACGCAGCTGGGTCCCAAAAGGCGTGTGAACGTGCCCGGAGCATAAAGGGCAGACACACTTCCTCAGCAATCGAGGCCCCCCTGAAATAATTTCCAGTCATAAGATTCAGTATTATTGTCCTGACTCCTGCCAGTTGACGAAATCAGAGCGGCCCCTCTGACTTGCTTTGCGGATCGCCAACCAGCCGAAAGAGAAACGGGGGGGGTGTAGATGGATTTTTCGCTAGTCGGTTTGACTCTGGTAGGACTTAAAACCCGTGGTTGTCGCGGGTCCAAAGTCATCGATCCCGCGCAACCCAGTTACGACTGCAAGCCTGTCACTTCTCCGGGAGTAAGTCCCACTAACCTCAGTGAATCTTCTTTCATATGTCGAGGGTTGCACTGTGAGGTCAGAAGTCTTGGGTCTAAACGGGCTCAACTCCAAATCCTCCTTTTCGGCGGCTTGTTTGACCTGGGGATTTGCGCCAAAGTGCGCGGGAAGGGTCTAGCTCAGCATGCAAGTAGAACCCCTCTCATGTTAAATAGCCATGTGAGCCGGCCCCTTGTTGGACGACAGCGCCCATCCTCCGCCTTTGACCATTGGCCAGGCTGGCTGGGGCTGATGGGAGTCAGAGTCCAACAACATTTTGAAGCCAGTAATTTTAATGATGCTTTCCTATTATTTTTAATGGTGTTTTCTGCTTGATTACATACATATCTTGCTATACACCGCCCTCATGTTTTGTGAGATGGCAGTATGTAAATAAACATCTGGACTGGTACAAACTGGTTAAGTCTTTCATGATTTAACTGTTGAATTGGATTCAAATGAGCAATTTCACTCCGTCCCACACACCCACCCACACCGGTCTAGGGGAGATTTTCTACACTGGCCCTCCTGGCTGCTGGCTGATTCAATTGACAGTTAGTTACCCTCCTGTCTACCTTGCTATTCATGCAAGGTGCATCTTTTGATGGGCAGAAGAGCCCCCTTTGGGGTGATGGAATATATGTGGTTCAACTCCAACTTGGGTTGAGGCTGCATGGGGTTAAAAAGGGTAGCTAGAGAGGAGACCTCTTGGTTGCTAGGCTATACCTGTCCTTTGATCTCCTGCCGTCTCTTCCTTCCTGCTAGAATGATATGCAAAGGATGTTGATCACAGTTCCTTCCCTCCTCCTTACCTCTTCTTTCTCTTGTGAGGGAGAGCAGACATATTTCTTTGTCTCTGCCTCTCCTCCAAGCATGCGGGCAAGCACTGGGCTCAGTGTTTGCAGCTCCAACTTAGCTAGTTAGTTAGATATAGGATTCTTTCCTATCAAGTATGTACTTTCAGAATAAAGTAGTTATTTCTTATTTTAAAGGTTAAAGTCTCTGTCTGACTAATTTGCAGGGAAGGTATAATCTTTAGCAAGGATTCAAACACACACACAAAAGCTCGCTCAGTACTCTCCGTTCCCAGCATCGCGACTCTCCGACATGGGGAAGGTGTTAACACAGAGTCACCCCCACTTTTCAGACAGTGAGGAAGTGTGGGCGCACTGCTCTATTGCCCCATTGTCCCTCATCCTCCGAAACTTGGGTGGTGGCCTCCGGGGCTGACTCCCTTCTGAAGAGCCCCTGCCCCCTTCAAGCAGACAGTTTCGACCAGGAGAAGGAGGGGGAGGTGAAGTGGACTGGGCTTGGCAGTTAAAAGGGGAACCTGAGATTCAGGGAACCCCTGGAAAACAGCCCCTCAGTGAGTGACGGGGAAGAGAGGGTGGGGCATGCAACTTGCAGTGGTGGCTGCTGGTGCCCACTGGGACTGACAGGGCAGAAGGCAGGGAGGCCCAAAGGAATTGGAGCCAGAGACCATGGCAGGCAGAGCCAACGAATTCTAGTTGTGCCCCCCCATCCTCCTCCTTCCCCCTGCTGAGTTGTACAAGGGCAACCTTGAGACAGAGGATGCAGAAACAAGTAGACAGAAGTGGACACTGGCTGAGGGTGGACTGAGGCTGGTGGGGCAGTGCCCCACTTGCCCTCATGGACAAGCCTCTGCCCTAGAGTCTTCTGCCAAGTCAGGCCAGCCACATCTTTCTGTTCCTTTTTGAAGATGATCACTGTCCAACCAGCTGGTCCACTAGGGCAAATGGGGCACTGCCCCACCAACTTCAGTCTGCCCTCAGCCAGTCCCCACCTGCCTCCCTTCATACTCCCAACCAGCTCAGGGGACGGCCCTGGCTATCAGCGGCCACCTCTTGAGTATGTTTTGCCCTTGTACAACTCAGCAGAAGGATGGACAAAACAAGATGTAGCTGGATCTGCCTGCTGTTGGCCTCCCAGCCTTTTCCCTGACCAGTCCCAATGGGCACCAGCCACTTCTTTTCAGTGGAAAGGCTCCCTTTGTCCCCGTTTTCCATGCTAGGGGACAGAGCAGACTGTGTGCTCCCTCTCTTTGCATGGTTTCATCCAGCTTCTCCCCAACTTCTTTCATGGGCTCCTCTCCCTCCCTCCCTCCCTCAGAAATGGCCCAATATCTAAGCATTCTCTGGAGCTGGCCATCATGTTGTGGTGCTAAATTTCTTAAGCAGAGAGTAACAGCGGTCTGAAATGCGAGTGTGCCAGTGTGTGCGTGCGTGCGTGCGTGCGTTTATTTATTTATTTATTTATTATTTCAATTTATATACCGCCCTTAGCAAAATAGCTCTCAGGGCGGTGAACAAACGAGATAAAATACAATATCAGCGGCCACCTCTTGAGTATGTTTTGCCCTTGTACAACTCAGCAGAAGGATGGACAAAACAAGATGTAGCTGGCTCTGCCTGCTGTTGGCCTCCCAGCCTTTTCCCTGCATTAGGATCACTGAGACTTAAGACTTAGTAAAAAAAGAAAAGCTACTTTATTTATAGAAATACATAGTAGATAGAAAGGCATACCTAGTTCTAACTGACTAACTAAGTTGGAGGTGCAATACCCAGGCATGGGAATTGTTGGAAGTGGGGCAACAGCAACTCCTGTTTTGTTCTTTTGTTTGTGCTCCAGAGGGAAGATAGAGATAGGATCCTCCAGATGGATAGGCTTGTTTACCTTTACCTGTGATGCTCTGACAGACTTCCTTCTGTCGCTAGACTGTGACATCTTTAGGGAAGCTTACCTGCCCCTCCTCCTTCTGCCCTTTCCATTCCTTTGTCCTCCGACTGTCCGGGAGAGAGGAGACATCCCTTTGTCTCCACTGTCTCCAAGCATGGGGCTAACTCCTGCACCTGGGCGTTATGCCTCCAACTTAGCTAGTTAGTGAGAACTAGGTATGCTTTTCTATAAGTCTCCAGTCTCAGTGATGCTGATGCAGGGTAAAAGCCTGCTTTCTTAGGCAAATGCACACACGCTGGCACACTCGCATTTCAACATCTGCTGTTACTCTGCTGCTGTTGTATTGTTTTAAACGAATTTAAGCAACACAATTACACACAGCGCAACAAGGGTTACGGGCCCAGCAAACTAAGTTGAATTCAAGTTGTAGCTGAAACTAAAAGTGCTTGCCTGTAATTTATAAAGGAGACTTTAAGTTAGAAAGAAAAGCAGAACAAGGATAAAGGATGGCTGAAGTATTTTCGCTTGAGAGATGCATTCCAAGGCTGGAAAAAGATAACTTCGAACTATGGGATTTAAGATTTAAAGCCCTGCTGGAAGGAGAAGAGTTGGAAGGAATCCTGACTGAGAGAGAACCCTTGGCTGAGGATGCAAACGCAATGGCTTCATGGAGACGTAAGCATGCAAAAGTAAAGTCTCTGCTTATTTCTGCTTTATCAGATGAAGTATTAAATATCTGTACAGGCTGCAACAGTGTAAAGGAGATTTAGGAAAAGCTGCAGGGAGTCTATAACAAGAAAACAAAGAGCCACATCATGTTTCTGTACAAAGAGTTATTTTCTCTGAAAGAAATTAATGAAAGAGGCAATCTGGATATATAGAGCGATTTTTAGAACTTCTTGTTAAACTTCAGAGATGTGGCAGAGTATTAGATGAAGAATTACAGAAAGGATTGCTTTTAAGCTGTCTTAATCAGGATCATAAATTAATTTCCTGCGTACTGGAAAGTTCTGATCAAAGTCTAAGTCAGCTTATATCGTATTTAAAGGACCAAGACTTTTGGGAAAGGCAGGAAATGGAGGCTGTGCCTGAGCAAGCAAACTTTACTGTGGGGCGAAACAAACAGACAAAAGGTAGCCACATGAGTCACCACCCAAATCCACAAAAGGGCAGAGACAAATACAGCAGAGACAAATACAAATTCTTGAATGCTTAGAAACCATGCATGCAAATGTGGTCAAGGAAACCAGCGATTTTGGATGCTTGCATACCTGGCATAGAAGAATGGAACATGCCAACTTTGCCACAGTTACTGCTCTTGAAAAAGAGAATTTAGCAAGAGGCATTAAAATGAAACAGTGCAGCTTCAGCTTTGGGTAAGGCTTCACTCTCTTTCCAGGTCTCTGGCTCTGGAAGTTCATCTCTCACGAGGTAAGCAAATCTCACTGATGGTACACCTTTGTTGGTGCATTCAGAGCATCTGGGTGCTGGCGCTTCAGCTGCCCCTTCTGGCTCTGATGCCTGTTCTGGCTGTGTTGCCTCTTGTGGCTCAGTTGCCTATTGTGGCTCAGACTGCTCGCCTTCCTTTGTAGGTATATTATTGCTATACCTTCTGTGGTGGAAGAATAACTCAGCTTCTTCCTTTTCGCTGTCATCTGTTTGGTGTGGCGCCCCTTCTGGTCAGTGTGCGCACTTTCCTTCATCAAAGTGGACAGCTCTGCATACTTCAACTTTGCCAGTTTTGGGATCTGTTACTCTGTATCCCTTTTGCGTTGAAGAATATCCAAAGAATATTATTTCCCTGGTAGTGTTGTCAAGTTTTGACCTCTTTTGTTTCAGGATGTGCACAAAGGCCTTGCACCCAAATACATGAAGGTGAGACACACTTGGTGTCCTATCATGTCATAGTTCAAATGGTGTTTTGTTGGTTGCAGATGCAGAAAGTCGGTTCTGCAGGTAGGTGGCAGTAACCGCAGCTTCTTCCCAGTACCTCCTTGGTAACTGTGCATCTTCTAACAAGGAATGAGTCATTTGTCCAAGGGTCCTGTTCATTCTCTCCACAACCCCATTCTGTTCTGGGTTGTAGACAACTGTAGTCTGGTGCTCTATGCCTTCCTCATGGAGAAAGTCTTGCATAGCCCTGGACACATATTCCCCTCCATTGTCAGATCTTATGATCTGCTTTTTTCTGCCAAATTTGTTGGACACAATTCTGACATAGTCCTTCAATTTTGGAAGTACTTGACTTTTCTCTTTTAGCAGGTACATTGTAGTATACCTGGAGTAGTCATCTATAAATGTCAGCATGTATGAATTTCCACCCTGGGATGACACTTTCATTGGCCCACAAGGATCTGTGTGAATTAATTCTAGAGGCTTTTTGATTTTCCTCTCACTTTTCTTAGGAAATTTTGGTTTCACACTCTTTGTCTAAATACAACATTCACATGTCTGTGTACAATTGCACTGTCCCATTTTAATGCCTCTTGCCAAATTCTATTTTTCTGGAGCAGTTACTCTGGCTAAGCTGGCATGTCCCATTCTTCTAGGCTAAATATGCAAACATTCAGAATTACAAGTTTCCTTGACCACATTTGCATGCACAGCTTCAATGTATTCTAAATGTAAAAGTCCATATTTTCAATTTCAAATTTGCAGTGCAACATATTTCTCCTTCATCTATAACATGGCAAAAGTCTCCACTCATATAAAGTTCACCTCCTAATTCCATTATTTTAGTAGCACTTATTAAGTTGTCTTTAAAACCTGGAACATATAGGCAGTTTTTAAGTTCAAGCAGTCTTTGGCCATATGGCATTTTGGAAAGCAATTCTACTGTACCTATTCCTTGACAAAATAATATTTGTCCAGATGCTGTCAATATTTTTTGCTTGTGATTTTTAAAACTTTTAAACAGATTTCTATCAATTACAAGATGTGAGGTGGGTCCTGAATCAATTAAAAATCTGTTTTTGCTATCATCTTTCCTCTCATCAGACACATGGTAACTAGAAGCCTCTGTTTTTGGCTTTTCAGTCTGCCTTTGTTTAAAGTCAGGCCTCGCTCCTGTCTGCCACCTATCACATTCCTTTTGAAGATGATTTGGAGAGCCGCATTTAAAACAGAACTTCTGTCTGTGTTTGTCTGTGCCCTTTTGTGGATTCGGGTGATGACTCATGTCACTACCCTTTGTTTGTTTGTTTCTCCCCATAGTAAAGTTTGCTTGCTCCGACAGAATTTCTTGTTCCTGTCTTTCTTTAAAATCTTGGTCTTTTAAATATGATATAATCTGACTCATGTTTTGGTCAGAATTTTCTAGCACACAGCAAATTAATTTGTGACACTGATGAAGAGAGCTCAAGAGTAGTGCCTTCTTCATATCATCATCTAGATCTTTCCCACATCTCTCAAGTTTTTAGCCAGGAGTTCTGTAAAATTTTGAACATGCACATTCAGGCTGCCTCTCTCAGCAGTCTCCTTCAGAGAAAGCAGCTCCTTATAAAGATACATTATGTGGTTCTTTGATTTTCTATCATATACTTCTTGTAGTTTCTGCCACATTTGTTTTACATTGTTACATCCTACACAAATATTTAGTGCCTCATCTGATAGTGCAGAAATAAGCAGAGACTTCACTTTTGCATGCTTACGTCTCCAGGAAGTCTCATCTTCCGCTGAGGGTTCAGGATCACAGAATTCCGTTCATATCTCCCCCTTCTAGCAGGGCTGTGAACTGCAAATTCCACAAGGCATAATTATCTTTTTCAAGCCTCAGGATGCTTCTCTCAAGCACTGATATTTCAGCCATCCTTTCCTATCTTTTGTTCTGCTTTTCTTTCTAACTTAAAGTCTCCTTTGTAAATCACACACAGCACTTAGCCTTTTATAGCTTCTAGGCACAACTTGCAATTCAACTTAGGTTGCTGGACCCATAACCCATGTTGTGGTGCTAAATTTGTTAAGCAGAGAGTAACAGCAGTCTGAAATGCGAGTGTGCCAGTGTGTGTGCGCGTTTACCTAAGAAAGCAGGCTTTTACCCTGCATTAGGATCACTGAGACTTAAGACTTAGTAAAATAAGAAAAGCTACTTTATTTGTAGAAATACACAGTAGATAGAAAGGCATACCTAGTTCTAACTAATTAACTAAGTTGGAGGTGCAATACCCAGGCGTGGGAATTGCCCTGATGGCTAGGAGAGAGAGAGCAGAGACAAAGGTGTCTCCTCTCTCTCGGACAGTCGGAAAAGAGAAGGGAGGGTGGAAGGAGAAGGGGCAGATAAGCTTCCCTAAAGATGTATCAGTCTAACAACGGAAGGAAGGAAGTCAGTCAGAGCATCACAGGTAAAGGTAATCAAGCCTATCCACCTGGAGGACCCTAACCAGTGGTGTGCTGGAGCTGGCTCATATGGGCTCACGAGAGCCGACTGTTAAAGTTTTGAGAATTTTGTGAGCTGGGTTGTTAACAGAGGGAGCGGAGGAAGTCTTCTGCTCCTCTGATTGGTGGACAAAAGATATGTGCCAGAAGCATAGGCTTCTGGGCAGAGCTTGGAAAAGTTACTTGTTTGAACTGCAACTCCCATCAGCCCAATCCAGTGGCCATGCTGGCTGGGGCTGATGGGAGTTGTAGTTCAAAAAAGTAACTTCCATGATCTTTTGATGGGCAGCGTCACTCTTTCCTCATGTTCTGTGTTAGGAGGCACGAGGAAGGAAGTGGAGAGAGAGGGGGGAAATGCTACTAGCCGGAGCAGAAGGCAGCTGCAGAATGGAAGTAAAGAGCTGTGGAGGTAAGTGATGATGATGATGTGTGTGTGTGTTACCCTTTCCCGCTTGCAGGGGTGAACTTCGCTCTCGTCCTACTGCCCCCCCACCCGTGCTCTTTTGCCTCCCTGTCAAGCATACCTCAATTAATTTTTGAGACTTAACAAATTTCTCTTTGTGTTCTGTTATATCTGTGTAATTAAACCCTGATAGTTATTGAAAACTTCCATCCTGATGAATATATTTATTTATTTATTAAAAATTTATATACTGCTGGATTGTAAGAAACCTCTAAGAGTTTTACAAAACACGTTAAAAGTATCAAAACAGTTAAAAACACTTAAAAACACTTAAAAACATTTTTAAATGAATTAAAAACAGCAACAGACAAAAAACCCCACAAACATCAGCATCTATGCATCTGGATAGGCTTGCCTAAACAAAAAAGTTTTAAGCAGGTGCCGAAAAGAATATAACGAAGGCACTTGCCTAATGTCAATGATTAAAAAGAAAGGGCATATTTAATTTGTTGTTATCTTGCAATCATTTATTTCCTTTCTTTTTTGCTCTGTCTTTTAGTTTTGAGTGATTCACATCATGGTCAATTTTCTAATGTAATGCTCTAATTTTAGGCTCCTCGTATGGCTAAAAAACATTGAGGAAGATTGCAGAGTGGTTCTAAGGCAGCCTTTCCCAAACAGTGGGCCACCAGATGTTGTTGGACCACAACTTCCATCAGCCTCAGCCAGCATTGCCCATGGTCAGGAAAGATGGGAATTGTGGTCCAACAATATCTGGTGGCCCACTAGTTGGGAAAGGCTGTTCTAAGGCAACCACCGTTTGGTATGAGAGTTCAGAAATTTGTTGTTGTTATGCGTCTTCAAGTTGATTACGACTAGTGGCGACCCTATGAATCAGTGACCTCCAAGAGCATCTGTTATAAACCACCCTGTTCAGATCTTGTAAGTTCAGGTCTGTGGCTTCCTTTATGGAATCAATCCATCTCTTGTTTGGCCTTCCTCTTTTTCTACTCCCTTCTGTTTTTCCCAGCATTACCGTCTTTTCTAGTGAATCATGTCTTCTCATGATGTGTCCAAAGTATGACAACCCCAGTTTCATCATTTTAGCTTCTAGTGATAATTCTGGTTTAATTTGTTCTAACACCCAATTATTTGTCTTTTTCGCGGTCCATGGTATGCACAAACTCCTCCTCCAACACCACATTTCAAAGGAGTTGATTTTTCTCTTATCAGCTTTTTTCACTGTCCAACTTTCACATCCACACATAGAGATTGGGAATACCATGGTCTGAATGATCCAGACTTTAGTGTTCAGTGATACATCTTTGCATTTGAGGACCTTTTCTAATTCTCTCATAGCTGCCCTTGCCAGTCCTAGCCTTCTTCTGATTTCTTGACTATTGTCAATGTTAATGACTCTGCCAAGGTATTGATAATCCTTGACAAGTTCAATGTCCTCATTATCAACTTTGAAGTTACATAACTCTTCTGTTATCATTACTTTAGTCTTCTTGACGTTCAGCTGTAGTTCTGCTTTTGTGCTTTCCTCTTTAACTTCCATCAGCATTCGTTTCAGATCATTACTGGTTTCTGCTAAGAGTATGATATCATCTACGTATCTTAAATTACTGATATTTCTCCCTCAATTTTCACACCTGCTTCATCTTGGGCCAATCCCACTTTCCATATGATGTGTTCTGCATATAGAGTAAGCAAATAGGATGATAAAATACACCCCTGTCTCACAACCTTTCCAATGGTGAACCACTTGGTTTCTCCATATTCTGTCCTTACACTAGCCTCTTGTGCAGAGTATAGATTGTGCATCAGAACAATCAGATACTGTGGTACCCCCATTTCTTTTAAAACCATTCCATAGTTTTTTGTGATCTACACAATCAAAGACTTTGCTGTAATCTATAAAACATGGGGTGATTTTCTTCTGAAATACCTTGGTCCATTCCATTATCCAGCGTATGCTTGCAATATCTCTGGTGCCTCTTCCCTTTCTAAATCCAGCTTGGATTTTTTTTTCTGGAGAGCCGGTTGTTAAACATTTACCAGCACACCACTGACCCTAACTCTATCTCTCTTCTGGAACATAAACAAAAAACAGAACAGGAGTTGCTCTTGCCCCACTTCCAACACATCAGAGGAGTCCAGGTGAGAGGAGAGAATGAATAAGGGCAGGGTGACAACTACGGAGCAGCAGACCTTATTTATTCTTGGTCATTTACTTGGCCCTTGCAGCTGGGCTGCAACATTACCAGGAGGAAGGAGGTGTCATAGAAAACAAATGAGTTGATTTTTTTTGTGGAAGGTGGGTGGGGGACACATTGGGAGGCTTCCAGATGGGTGTTTGTTGTGGGACTGGTGCTTCTCATGCATGCAAGAGTCTATGAATTTTTTTTACCCAGAGCTGTTTCTCTCTGGCCAGCATGGTAATGCAGGCTACTATTTTCTTAGCAGACTGGTTAAAAAATTAAATGCAGACTGGGGGAGGAATGGAGCTGATCAAAGGACTTTTGTTTTTCCATGTCTTGTACAGTGGGACTTGCTCCCAGAAAAAGTGTATATAGGATTGCAACCTTACTCTGCCATAGAAGTCTACATATCTATGATACTGGGGACCTGAAAGGTCTATAAACTTCCAGGCATTAGTCAGTTGTAAAAGAAGCTATTTTAAAGATGTGGATAAAATTGGATAAGCAAATTGCTAAGCAGAGCTTTATAATTAGGGTGTGGAGTAGAGAGAGATCACATGCAGCAGTTCAACATACATAGAAGGCGGAATAGCAGAAAAGCCCACGAAAGATTTGTTTGCATTCCATGAAAAGGCTCACCTTTCAGCCATGCACTTTTTGATATTTCCTTAAACATACAAGGATAAAGCACTGTACTCCCCCTCCAGTCATTAATCAGCCCATCAACAGCTTAGCGGCAAAAACATATGTAATTTCATCCAACAGGAATGCACAGTCTGAACTTGGTGGTGTGACGTTGGGCAAAATGTGTAAGGTGTCAGTCATCATGTTTAAATAGAGTGAGGTTGACAAATAGTCAATTTAAATGGGGAAACTATATTTCTATGTTTGTAATAGGTTTTATCCTAGAATCTCATAATTTTTATATATCTATCTTCATAGACTATTTTGTGACATTGTAAATACACAGGCTGGGAAGAACTGAAAAACTGCACGACTTGGTTTCTATGACCAAAGAATTTTACCCATGCCTTACTAAAACTACTTTTGAAACTGAAAAGATTTTGAAAAAGCAGTTTGTAATATGGCAGTTTCTGATGTTCAAACGGGGATGGGGGGAGCAGGAAAAATGCTACTGGGCAAGTCCAATAGCCCTTTCAATACCAGCAAAATGTTCAGAGCCACCTCTTAGACAAGGGCTAAGGGGCTAGTTCAAGTCTCTGGCCTTCCACAGCCAGCCACAAAATGGAAGCATCTCTTCCTGTTTTTTAATCTTGTTCCTTTACCATTGCTTTATAGTCAATGGCTGGAAGTAAATACTATTTTTTAAAATGACATGTGTGCTATTACAAATATATTATAAATAAATCACAGATAAACGGAGAAAAACACACACCAGATGCCACACAAATGGTGTAAAAAGAAGAGTTCAAATCCTTTTATCTTGGAACTTATAATCCTAGTAGTAAATAACACAAATAAATACAAAGTTTGAAATTTTCCTTTTTTTTCAGAAATATTAGTGAATTAATGAAGTTGTAAATTTGCAGTCTTAGTAGCCCCTCCAGAGCTGATAAAACCTGCCAAATAACAGGCAAATAGGCCCAGGGCCTTTTGTGCTGGACATCTTTAATGTTCTTTTTTTATTTTAAAGGAAGCATCAATAACATTTTAATTTGGAGGCAGAACTGGATGAAATTTGTAGATGATGTCATTTCTTCCGAGAGCATAAATCTGGGCAAATTCTGAAGGATAGCCACAGTAGTCTTTCCACAAGGGCAGCTGTTACAATTTGGGGGTGGGTGCAAAAGAAATAACCTAATCTCCCCAAGTGCTTGTGGGTGATTGGTCTGATTGTTACTGACATGAGAGAGGTGTCCCTAAGTAAGAAACCTGCCTAATTGCCAATAAATAGGTCCAGGATCTTTTGTGTTGGGCATCTTTAAATTTGACTTGGGGGAGAAAACTAAAAGGTATTCACTTCATGGATAAAACCATTCCCTCATATTACAACATAGCCCTCCTGCCCTCTCCTCACTCTGGTATTTCCTCTCTCTTGCCCCATCACTCCATCGTGACATTGTTTCTTAGACAGCAAAGTTAGCTACATTACTTTTGTTTTAGCAAATGCTTATCTACAGAATTTTTTCAATGTCTGGGTCACCAAAGCACCACAAAGAGCTTCAGGGCCCCCTTCTTCAACTTATGCCGCCTCGTACAGATCCTGGTTTGCCACTGATGAGCCCCAAATCAACCTGAGACAGAGATTAAGCTCAGGATTCAGGATTTGTCCAAATCTGATGCACATCCCTAAAACAAGCACTTTGTTTTAGCTAGTGATAAGGACTGGGAGCCAAACTAGGTGGTAAGTTAAAGATGTCTCACATTTTAAAAAGCAGCTGCAGTGTTGGGGAGGAAGGGTTGACTCCCTCATGCCAGTTCTGATCTAGGTCGGTATCTGTGGCTGATTTAAAACAAACATACATACACATGCACACACCACATACACATGCACACACCACACACACACACACACACACACACACACACACACACAGAGAGAGAGAGAGAGAGAGAGATTTAACATTGCTTCTAGTTGGGTCCTAAAGGGTTAAACCAGGGCTAGGAAACCTGTAGCCCTCAATATGTTATTGGACTGCAATTCCCATCAGCCCTAGCCAGCATGGCCAATGGTCAGGAATGATGGGAGCTGTAGTCAAACAATACCTGGAGGACCACATGTTTCCCGTTCCTGGCCATTATACCAATGCCTTTAAGGAAGAGGTGGGCTTTGAAGAAGGACCAGACAGTGCATAGTAGATGTTATCTGAGGGTGTTTCAAGGGTAGTAGGCACAGGGGTAGTAAAAGAGAATGGGCACAGTCTTTTAGGGAAGAAGGAAACCTTTAGGCAACTAAGCCTGCAGCTGTGCACTCACATACCTAAAAGTAAACTCTGCGACTGAACATAATGCAGACTGACTTCTGAGTAACTGTTTGTAGCTAGGATTGCATTGTGAGGGTGGTAGATTATATACAAGGAAGGAGCATAACACAATATATTCTTCAATGTGAGTCTTCTCCAGAAAAAACAGAAATGCTGACTCCTTTCCACAATAGCATAAAATGATAAGCTGGTTCCTGCCCAGGACACCATACAAATGTATCATGAGTGATAAGCCCAGTTCTCTTCTTACAGCTATATTTCTGTTTAGGGAAAACATCATGTGAGAAGCACCTCTCTGAGCGACTTCTACCCATTTTGTGGAAAAGTATATAAAGTGCAGCCAGATAGAAGTGGCAGTTCCTCTCATTTCCAGTGGTTGTCATTCCTATGTAATATCCAATGGGGAACTTGTGTACATCTGCTCACCTTTTAAAGCGTTAAATGAGGATACCTTGTTGATCAACCCAAATGTACCGTGTGTGTGTTTCATTCAATGTATGAAGCCCAGCTCCATGCTCCTCCACAGGATGATGTGTTGCAGGAGGCCACAAGGGTCAGGGCCTTATGGGATGTTCTTCTTAAAAAGGCCCATCTAGCTCCATCATTGGATGTCTTGCAATGATTGCTGAATATATAGATCTTGCAGGATGACTGAATGAATAAATAAATAAATAAATTTATTTCGGTCCATGACCAGCAAAGATCTTGCAGGATGAGTTTGGGACTGGTTAAATGCTATCTCCACCTAATGAGGGAGAACCCTCCCCCTTTTTTCTCTTCTAATTGATGTTTTCTCTGTGTGTTAAGATCTTGGCTTCTGTCTGCTGTTATGCCATTGTAACCTTCCCCAGTCATGTTTCAGACTACAATTCCGCTTGCCTGACCATTGGCCATGCTGCCTGGGACTGATGGGAGTTGTAGTCCAAAATATCTGGAGGGCACCAGGTTGGGAAAGGAGTGCTATTGTAATGTTGGTGTTTTTGTGCTTTTAATATTATCTTCTGGTATTTTGTTTATTTTTTAAAAAAGAAGTTAGCTGCTTTGATGGATCACTGAAGGTAAAATGCAGTACATATTTATTATATAAAATAAATATTTGATAGTTTGGGTGTTCAGTCTTAGGCTGCAATCCTTGCCAGTTGAGGTAGCAGTCCAATGCAGTTTTGTACGGGAGTAAACCATTTGAACTCAGTGGGATTTGCTTCCAAAGAACTGCATTGTTAGTTGCATAAGTTTCCTTTCAGACATTACAGCAGCAGCAAAACAACCAATGTAGGAGACCCTTGCACGTCTGGGCGACTGCCCTTATTGCCATGGCTGAAGTCTCTCTCAATCACAGGAAAAACAATAAGAGTCTTGTGGTATTTTTAAGACTAACAAATATATTATGGCAACAACTTTCATTAATGAGAGTCTGCTACATCAGATGCATGGATCTTCATAAGATGCACTCTTGCCCATCAAAGCTTGTGCCATAATAAATTTAGTCTTTAAGGTGCAAGAAGACTCTTTGTAACTATATGCCCACTTACTTGTATAGGATTGCCGCCTAAGGATACTAGGTTGGCTCCATGAACTTTAAATTCCCTTAGAAGATCTGTCTCTTCAAAACCCACAGCCACCACTTGACATTTTGAAGAACATTTTTACTTTTTACATTTAATTTTCTGTCCATTTCCCAAGCCAGACATATGCTAGTGATAAAATAAGGACGGTGACATTAAAGTTTAAGCAGTTACATAAGGCAGCATGCTGAGCTAGACTAGAAGGGAAAAAATATTTGGTTATAAATAAAAGAATGTGTCATTATTAAATTCTCATTTAAGGTCAGTCCTCATTTTCAAGCAAATTGGCTTCCAGAGTCTCCTTTGTTGTGTGCAAATTGCATGTCCAAAGCAACAAAGCTCAGACTTCCAATTCATTAAGGAACATCACATTGTTGGGAACAAGGATCTGTCTCTTTCTGAGCTCAATCTGTCTGAATGTAGGAGAGTCAGGGCAGAAATTGCAAATGGACTCTACTCTGCAGACAACAGCAGTGAATATTCTCTACTCTGCAGACAATAGCAGTCTGACTGATCTCCCACCCCCAGCTTAACCTTACCTGCATGCTTCCTGTGGGATAGGCCAGAACATGGATTAGCATTCAGCAACTGATTAGGAAGTCAAGAGTGGGAAATCATGATTTTTTTTTAAAAAAGGGATATTGTTATAAAGTGAGTGGAATCTCATGCAACAGCTTTATTTCTAGAATTGTAGTCTGTGCAAGGAAGGCTTCTTAATCTTAACCATATAAGTACAGATGCTATTTTTCTTCAAGAAGATATTGCCTATGAAAAGGAAATGTGGAGAAGGGCCATAGCCCAGTGGTAGAGTATCTGCTTTGCATACAGAAGATCCCAGATTTGATCGCAGGTAGAGCTGAGAGAGGCCCCTTTGTGAAATCCTGGAGAGCCGCTGTCAGTTAGTGAAAACCAGGGATGGGAACCTCTGGCCCTCCAGATGTTGTTGGGCCACAGCTCCCACCATCCCTGACCATTGGCTGTGCTGGCTGGGGCTGATGGGAGTTGGAGTTCAATAATACCCGGAGAGCCACAGTTTCTCCATCCCTGGTGTACACAGTGCTGAGCTAGAAGAACCAAAGAGCTGACTCAGTATAAGGCAGTTTCTTCGGGTCCTAAAAGATGGCATTCAAAAAGAACACAAGGCATCTTATTCATTCTTGGGCTGTGAGCATTGGCCAAACCTGGAGGAGGAATGGGTTGATCTGCCAATCAGTTGTGAAATCTCTTTGAAACAGAATTTTGTTAAGAACGCATTCAAACTGCTCCCACCCGGTTTTACAGTAAAAAGGGGTGGGGTTTGACTACTGTTGTGTGCCCCCCCCTCCCCGTTTTCAGAAGAGAGAGGTGGAGATGCACTGGAACCGGCACAACAGGGAGTGTGTTTCTACTCCTGCAGGCAGATCTTAAGACTGCACTCTGGCTGGCTCTAGATCTCTTTCACAAGCCTCTACATATTGGCTTGCACAGCGCAATCCGATGCATATCTACTCAGAAGTCAACCCCATTTGGTTTAATGGGCTTTGCTCCCAGGTAAACGTGCAAAAGACTGCAGCTGTCATGGGTTTTCATTTGCTGAACATGACTAAATTAAAGAGGTTCCTCTTTCCTAGCTAACTTTGGCACAGCTCTTGGCTCTGCTTGTATAGCTGCCTGCCCTCCTGGTGGATCAACAACTTCCTTCTAAGTATTTTCAGCTGGAAGGCAGTTAGCTACATGCTGAGCTGCTTGGCTGCAGACTATTAAAGAACTAGTCCCCACAACAAAGGGAGAAAGGCTGAATCCTTCATCCAGCTAGTGTGCAATTCATTACTATCTATCTGGATGGGACTTAAGTATGTGGAACTGACTTCAGGGCTGAAGCCAAATAAAATAATAATTATTTGCGTAAACGGGTCATCCTTAATAGTGAAAAGAAAGTCAGAACTCTCAGCAAATTTTCAGAACTGTTGCTTACGCCTAGGGTAGTCAGGTTCAGGGCCTGAGACTGATCCTGTATCTTTAGGAGAAGAGAAAGTCAGCCAAGTGCAGGTGTTCTTGCACCAGTGTAATGGGAAACACCACAAGGTGTAATTCTCCCTTCCCCCTGCACAACTTTTAAAGATACAGAAGACCTCTTGGAGGCCGCAACCAAGAGGTCTTCTGTAACTTTTGAAAAGCAAATTGCCAACATTTTGAGGAGGCATGATGTAGTGGTAATGGGGGATTTCAATTATCCCGATATCTGTTGGGAGACAAATTCTGCCAAACATGGCCCCTCCAAGAAATTTCTGACTTGTGTTGGAGATAACTTTCTCCTACAGAAAGTGGAGGAAGGAACTAGAGGATCGGCTATCCTGGACTTGATTCTAACCAATAGAGATTATTTGGTGAATGAAGTGGCAGTTACGGGAACTCTGGGGGAAAGTGACCACACCATACTTGAATTCTTGATTTTAACAGAAGCAAAAGCTGAGAGTAGCCATACGTGCACCCTGGACTTCAGGAAAGCTGATTTTAATAAACTCAGAACAATTGTAAGTACGGTTCCATGGCAAGCCACCTTAATGAGAAAAGGAGTCCAAGATGGGTGGGAGTTTCTAAAAAAGGAAATTCTAAAAGCGCAATGGCAAGCAATTCCAACAAGGGGAAAAAAGGGGGGGGGGACAGAAGAAGCCAATGTGGCTTCACAAAAAGCTTAGAGAGGACCTGAAAACAAAAAAGGACACATACAGGAAATGGAAAGAAGGCCAGGACACAAAGGAAGAGTATAGGCAGGTATCACGGAATTGCAGGGATGGTGTCAGGAAGGCCAAAGCTGAGAATGAGCTGAGGTTAACGAGGGATGCTAAAAGCAACAAAAAAGCTTTATTCAGGTACATCCATAGTAAAAGACAGAGAAAACAAATGGTGGCACAGCTACTCAATGAGGATGGCAAAATGATAACAGATGACAAAGAAAAGGCAGAATTCCTACTTTGGCTCAGTCTTCTCCCAAAAAAGGATCTATGACCCTCCCCGCAAACATGAAGTGGAAGGGGCAGGATTGGAGCTTGAGATTGATAGACAAATGGTCAAGGAATACTTAATCACTTTAAACGAGTTCAAATTGGCAGGGTCCATTAAACTGCATCCTAGAGTAAACTGGCTGAAGAACTCTCAGAACCGCTGTCTATTATCTTTATGAAATCATGGAGGACTGGTGAAGTGCCGGATGACTGGAGGAGAGCTAATGTTGTCCCTATCTTCAAAAAGGGCAAAAAGGAGGAACCAGGGAACTACAGACCAGTCAGCTTAACATCAATCCCTGGAAAAACTCTGGAGCAGATTACAAAGCAGTCAATCTGTAAGCACCTTGAAAACAATGCAGTGATTACTAGGAGCCAACATGGATTTATGAAGAACAAATCCTGCCAAACTAATCTTATCTGGGTTTTTTGATTGGGTCTCCCATATAGACTGTGGGAATGCTGTGGACATAATATATCTTGACTTCAGCAAAGCTTTTGACAAAGTGCCTCATGATATTCTGATTAGCAAGCTAGCTAAATGTGGGCTGAATGGAACAACTATCAGGTGAATTCACAGTTGGCTCCAGAATAGTACTCAAAGAGTTCTTATCAATGGTTCCTTCTCAAACTGGGCGGAAGTAATGAGTGGGGTACCACAGGGCTCAGTCCTGGGCCCAGTGCTCTTCAACATTTTTATTAACGACTTGGTTGAGGAGGTACAGATCATGTTTATCAAATTTGCAGATGATACAAAATGGGGAGGCACAGCTAATACTGTGGAAGACAGAAACAAAATTCAAAGGGACCTTGATAGGTTGGAGCATTGGGCTGTGAAAACAACAGAATGAAATTCAACAGGGATAAATGCAAAGTTCTACACTTAGGAAAAAGCACAATTATAAGATGGGGAATACTTGGCTCAGCAATACGACATGTGAGAAGGATCTTGGAATTGTCGTTGATCACAAGCTGAATATGAGCCAACAGTGTGATGTGGCTGCAAAAAAAGGGAAATGCTATATTAGGCTACATTAACAGAAGTAAGAACATAAGAAGAGCCTGCTGGATCAGGCCAGTGGCCCATCTAGTCCAGCATCCTGTTCTCACAGTGGCCAACCAAGTATAGTTTCAAAATCGCATGAAGTATTAGTTCCCCTCTATTCAGCACTGGTTAGGCCTCATCTTGAGTACTGTGTCCAGTTCTGGTCTCTGCACTTCAAGAAGGATGCAGGCAAACTGGAACAGGTTCAGAGGAGGGCAACAAAGATGATCAGGGGACTGGAAAGAAAGCGCTATGAGGAGGGACTGAAAGAACTGGGCATGTTTAGCCTGGAGAAGAGAAGACTGAGGGGAGATATGATAGCACTCTTCAAGTACATGAAAGGTTGTTACATAGAGGAGGGCCGGGATCTCTTCTCGATTGTCCCAGAGTGCAGGACACAGAATAATGGGCTGAAGTTGCAGGAAGCCAGATTTCGACTGGACATCACGAAAACCTTCCTAACTGTTAGAGCCATACGACAATGGAACCAGTTACCTAGAGAGGTAGTAGGCTCTCTGACACCGGAGGCATGCAAGAGGCAGCTGGACAGCCATCTGTCGGGAATGCTTTGATTTGGATTCCTGCATTGAGTAGCGGGTTGGGCTTGATGGCCTTATAGGTCCCTTTCAACTCTACTATTCTATGATTCTATGATCTTTAAAAGTTGTGCAGGGGGAAGGGAGAATTCCACCTTGTGGGCGTGAGGAATAAATTGTACCCTCTGCTTTCCTGTCAGGAATGGAGCAATTCACCAGAACAGCTGGTTTGGCAGAGAAGGCCACTGTGGTCAGTAGAGATAGTTAGGAAACATTTACAATTCTGGGGGCAAAATACATTGTTTATTGTTTATTGTCAAGGTAAAAGACCAAAACTTTGCCTATGGAATTCATTTGATGGATAATTTGGGGTTTGCACACAAATGGTTTCTTTTCAGCCAATGATTAAAAGGTTTATTATTCTTTTAGGATGAAATTCCTGGAAATTCGTGCCACTTGAGTGAGTGGAATCTATCACTAAAGGGGCTTTGGATTTGTTGCGCTGTGTGTTTAATTTCGTTTAAAGCAACACAACAGCAGCAGAGTAACAGCAGATGTTGAAATGCGAGTGTGCCAGCGTGTGCGTGAGTTTGCCTAAGAAAGCAGGCTTTTACCCTGCATCAGCATCACTGAGACTGGAGACTTAGTAAAATAAGAAAAGCTACTTTATTTATAGAAATACATTGTAGATAGAAAAGGCATACCTAGTTCTAACTAACTAGCTAAGTTGGAGGCATAACACCCAGGTGTAGGGGTTAGCCTCATGGCTTGGAGAGAGCAGAGACAAAGGGTTGTCTCCTCTCTCCCTGACAGTCAGAGAACAAAGGAATGGAAAGGGCTGAAGGAGGAGGGGCAGGTAAGCTTCCCTAAAGGCATCACAGTCTAGTGACAGAAGGAAGTCAGTGGGAGCATCACAGGTGAAGGTAAACAAGCCTATCCATCTGGAGGACCCTAGCTCTATCTCCCTTCTGGAGCATAAACAAAAGAACAAAACAGGAGTTGCTCTTGCCCCACTTCCAACAGGATTGAGGTGTCGGGTGTTCTTGTTCATTGTGCTAGTGAAAAACCAGCATGCTATTTTCCTTCCCTCTTCTTTTTGGAGGATCAATGTAAGTCCCTTCCTTCTTGATTCTGCACATGTGACCTGCACCTGCTGTATCTGGGAGGACCTTAATCTTAGGGACTGGCTTAAACTGCAGCAGGACAACTTGTGATTTGCATCACTGTGCACTGTGTTCCTATGTCAGTAAACAGGGACAGAAGGAAGCAACAGCACAGCCTGCAACTGTTCCTTTGGAGCTGGGCAATTAGCTCCCAGTACAACCAACAGAGAGTGAGTTGTAGCTTGAAATGTAAGGCCCTCTCACCTAATTCTATATGCTTTGGAAACATTTTGGTCATCTCTTAACCTGCATGGCCTAAAATGACTCGTACGGGCCACACATACAGTATATCTTCAAATGATGAAGTCTGGTTGATGTTTCTCACCGATTGGTTATGACCTCTTCTTTTGATGTACTAAGAGAGAAGCAAGCTTCCATCTCAGTTTTGATATTTCAACTTGTCAAGCTTGCATAGATAGCTAATCCTAAATTCACTGCCATTAAAACTTTTATTTTGTTAACCAGAGTTTTGGTGCTGCTTCCATTTCAGTTTTGGCTTTTTATTCAATTAGTACCTGTTTATTTCTCTGATACCATATGCACTTGTTAGCTATTGTTTTATTAGCTATTATTTTATTATCAAATACTGCTGCACCCCTGCCCTCCGGTTCTTATCAGGGAAGGGCTGGAGCTCAGTGGCAGAGCATCTGCTTTGCAGGCTGAAGGTCCCAGGTTCAATCCCTGACATCTCCAGTAGGACTGGGAATGTCCCCTCCCTCAAACTCTGGAGAGCTACTGCCAGTCTGTGTAGACAACACAGCTAGATGGACCAGTGGTCTGATGGCAAAGTCAGCTTTGCACATTCCTATTTTTAAAGCTCTTTCTTCTCCATTTGAGGGCTCCTTTATGGTTTAATTACAAACTATTTTCTTTCATTGGCTGAATATTTTAGCAAAGGGATTAACAACGCTGGATATTTTCTAGGCTTGTGCCAGCTGCCCCCACATCACTGCCCCCACTTTTTTGCATTTTCCCTTTTATTTGCTGTGATATTTGCTGTGCTGGCTTGTGCTTTTCCCTTTATTTGCCCTGAGTCTTTCTCTTGTTGCTTTATTTGCTGCTAAAAGCCAAGTGCCTTGTGGCTTTCTTGAGAGAATGCTTGGATTATCTATCTGCCCCTTATCATTTTTTTGGCTGTTGTGTTACTCGTTTTGCCCTCTGGTGACTCTTCTTAAGAAAACTGTTTTCCTTGAATGTCACTTCTTTGTCCCTCAGTCACCACGAAGTAACTTTTAGCTGAACTTCACCCAAAGTTTTGGACTCCCCACACCGCTGGCTTTTAAGGACAGCACTCACCCTATCCAAATCTGCACTGCTGCTGTTTTAATGAAGTCAGCACCAAATGCTACTACTGTTTTCTTTTCTTTTCTTGCTTCCATCAAGCACAAAGAGAAAAATGTAGCTTTAATAAATAATATTCTGACACCAGAGTGATGGATGCCTGCCAGCCCCTCTTCCAAGATTCTTGGAAGACTTGCCGGCAACTTCCCATGCACTGTTTATTCATTGTTTCCCCTCTGCCTCAGATCAGTGTATTTGGCTGAAATCCATTGTACCTGAGAAAGTCCTCCTGCGAGACATACTGTAATAAGTGAGAAATTCACTCATAACTTCACACAAAGAAGTTACTATAATGGGTGATAGCTGTAGTCAGTTACCAAACTCAGAGTAGACCCATAGAAATCCCTGGACTTAAAGCTACCTGTGTTCATTTATTTCAGTGGGTTTTCTCTCTGAGTAGGGATGGAAGGATCTCTAAGTTTTGGTTCTTTTAATTTCTCCTTTTTCCAATCTTAAGTTCAGTCCTCCACATTTCTGCAGCAATTGGCAGATTTTTTCTAAAAATTCATGAACAATTTTCAGCATTGTAGTGCACATTTCTCCTAATAAACACATTTTTGTATGCCATTTTGAATAATTACACATTTTTGCAAGCAGTCTCTCTTAATATATTGCATTTCTGCATGTTATTTTAACTCATGTATTCACTTTTATGCACATTTTCCCCAATATATGCATTTTTGTAAACATTGGTTGGTTGGAGAACTGCATCACAAAATTTGGATAAGAGTGAATTTTGAAGGATGGCTGTGTTTTAGTTCTCATATTGTTTTGGAAAGTGCAAATTTGATAGATTCAGCTTTAAGTGCAAACTGAATCAAATTTCTATCCCTGTCTCTATGGCTAATGTAGGATATCACTCAGCTGTTGTTTGCCAAACACCTCTGTTGGATCTTGTCTCTGTCTGCTCCTCCAGAATTATCTCTTCCCTATGTGCCCTACAAGGGAGTGTCTCTAAATTATAAAAATCACTACACATTCTTATGAGTAAACATGCACAGGATTGGGCTGTAAGCATCATAGCAATTCCATGAGATAGGCTATCATGTCAAATTTGGGGAAAATGTAAATATTGTATGTGTGTTATGTGGGTGTGTGATAATTCACATTTCATGCAAATGTAATCAAGTCTTGACTTTTTTCTTTCTTTTTTAAATGAAAAGCAGTCTCAGGGGGTTGTGATTTTGAGTGAAGAAGTAATGTCGGGAAATATAACATGAGTCACTCACTGCACTTGGGAGGACCACTAAACCCTTTCCCAAGCCCAGTATCTTACATTCAGTACCACCATCAAGGCAGTGCTGTGTGCCACCCAGGATGGGCAGACAGACAGATGTGAACTGGAGGCTTCCTGGCTCCCAACTTGGTCTCTGCGCCACTATATCGGCTCTTTAAAAGCTTTTCTTTTATGTGGAACAATTTAATAAAGTGTCAAGAATGTGTCATTCAAGACAGCTGCAGAGATAGATTTCCCATTTGTGGCTCCCAGCTTATAAAATACTGTATCAGCTCTTTTGCCTGGTAACTTTCCAACAGTCTCCCACACACACATGCAAGATGGTTCATATATTCCCCCTACTGTACCTTTATATCCTGGCAAAATGAGGAGTAAGTCAAGCATTCTTAGCCTGCCTGTCTGTAAGTCATGTCTTCCATTTGCACACCAGTTGATTTACAGCGTCTGGACATTCCTCTCTAAAATATAAATGATCCAGACAATAATTTGCATTTTATAATTTGTACAGTGTTTGAGAACTGAGAACCCCATGTACCTGAGATGCTGGGAAAGGTGTTCCAGAAGGTAGCCCTGGGCTGGGAAACCTGTGGTGAACCAGATCCCTGACCACTGGCTGGGTTTATGAGCATTAGAGTCCAACAACAGCTGGAGGGCCACAGGTTTCCCCACCTCTGATGCAGCCCTTCCTAGGTCACTTCTTTCTAAGCATAACAGAACAAGAACAAGTTTCAGCTTTGCCTGTTCTGGTGCTGACACAACTATAAAAGTGATTTTTATAGTCCCTCGAAGCCTCTTTGTTGCCTGAGATACATTGATGACATCTTTATCATCTGGGTTCATGGACAGGAGACACTTGAGCTGTTCTACCAGGACTTCAATAATTTTCATCCCATCAACAGTCTGAGTGTAGATTAGCCCACACAAGAGGTTCACTTTCAGGACTTTCTGCAACTACATAAAAGAATATAAGAAACACCTTATGCAAGAGGCTGACTGACAGCTACACATACTTACTTGCTGCCAACCTTTACTCAGTACATACAACATAGGAACATAGGATGCTGACTTAAATTGATCACTATTGGTCCACCTACTTCAGTATTGTCCATACTATTGGCAGCAGCTCTCCAGGGCTTCAGTCAGGGAGTCTCTCCCAGCCCTTCCTCTAGAAACCAGGAATTGAACCCAGGACCTTCTGGGTCTAAGAGCAGCTGCTCTATTGCTGATCTATGGCCTTTCTCCTCTCACAAAGTCCATTGGGCAGTATCAACAAAGTGCTTTCACTAGCGCAAGGACTTTTGGCTGTGCAACAGAACTCCCTCACCTCTCTCCATGCATTCCCCAATCTGTTCTGGGTTTCCCCCCAACCCTCGAGAGCAGATATGGAGGAGGCAATGGGGCATAGGGAAAGATGGAGGGGAAGTTCTATGGCACAAGTGGAAATCCTTGCCCTAGCCGAAGCACTTTGTTGGAGACCACCCATTGTCTATAGCCAGGCCCTATTATACAACTGCACATGTACAAACTATAATACCCAGCCAACAAAGTGAAGGGGTGGGGGGAGATCAACAAGTGCAGATGGGCACCTAGGAATAATGTACTAATAATTTAAATAATAAAATACAACAGGGCAGGCTTAGAAGAGAAAATGACAGACCACTACTTATTGTCACTAAGGTTTGAGTGGTTCAGCTGAGAACTGTATCATCAATGATCTACAGCCCATCCTGGACAATAACACTTCCCTCTCACAGGCCTTGGGTGGGTAGCAGGCCTGACTTGCTTATAGTCAGCACTTTAGCCTAAAACAGCTTCTCATCAGCAACAACAGGCCACACATAAGAAATTCAGACGGATACAGTGACAAGCCCCTTCTACAGACCCAGATGCTAACTCTCTCCATGTCTACTTATTACAGGACTTAATGTCACCCACAACATCAAGGATACATTCATTCCCCTGCTCATCTCCCAATATGATAAATGGGCACAAATTTGACCTCAGAAATGTCTATGTTCAAAAACCAGTGGGGGAACATTCCAGAACACTCTGTAAGTAACCATAAAGTGGCCATTCTGGAGGAAAAGAACTTCAAACGGAGACTACAGTGTGAAACCACTCACTTGCAATACACCAAGAAGTTCAGTGTCATCACTTGTGGATTGTACCAAGACAAAGGATTTTTATTACGTTATATGTGTTGGCTTAGTGATGCCAGGTATCTTTGTTATCACCAATTTTTGTGTGATTTACCACTGTTAATTACATTATTATCATTGTCCATACTTTTCTGCATTTCTTTTCCCTCTGACCTCACTGTTTACAACCCCCCCCCCAAAAAAACCTGTGTCTAACTCAGGATAATGCTTTATGCTCCCAATGAAGTGAACTGTAGTCCAAAAAAAGCATATACCATAATAAATTTGTTTTACATTCTGGGATTTATCCAATTAACTTCTCAGAGTAGACCCATTGGAATTCATGGACCAAAGTTAGTCATGTCCATTAATTTTAATGGCTTCACTTTGCATATGACTAACATTCGATACAGCCCTCTGTCTGCACTGTGCCTAGATTTGTAGAAACACAAAATGTTTCTTTACTCCATCTATTAATCACTGAATAACAAATAAATAAAGGCAAGGAAGAAGAAAAAAATGAAAGGCTAGATATCGAGTACTGAGAGAGACACACACACATTGTGCATCCTAGGCAAATATCTGACAACTGTATTCCATTGTTGTTGTTGTTGTTGTTGTTATGTGCCTTAAGTCAATCACGACTTATGGAGACTCTATGACTCAGCGACCTCTGATAGCATCTGTTGTGAACCACCCTGTTCAGATCTTGTAAGTTCAGGTCTGTGGATTCCTTTATGGAATCAATCCATCTCTTGTTTGGTCTTCCTCTTTTTCTACTCCCTTCTGTTTTCCCCAGCATTATTGTCTTTTCTAGTGAATCCTGTCTTCTCATTATGTGTCCAAAATATGATAACCTCAGTTTCATCATTTTAGCTTCTAGTGATAGTTCTGGTTTAATTTGTTCTAACACCCAATTATTTGTCTTTTTCGCAGTCCATGGTATGCACAAAGCTCTCCTCCAACACCACATTTCAAATGCATTGATTTTTCTCTTATCAGCTTTTTTCACTGTCCAACTTTCACATCCATACATAGAGATCGGGAATACCATGGTCTGAATGATCCTGACTTTAGTGTTCAGTGATACATCTTTGCATTTGAGGACCTTTTCTAGTTCTCTCATAGCTGCCCTTCCCAGTCCTAGCCTTCTTCTGATTTCTTGACTGTTGTCTCCATTTTGGTTAATGACTGCACCAAGATATTGATAATCCTTGACAAGTTCAATGTCCTCATTGTCAACTTTAAAGTTACATAAATCTTCTGTTGTCATTACTTTAGTCTTTTTGACGTTCAGCTGTAGGCCTGCTTTTGTGCTTTCCTCTTTAACTTCCATCAGCATTCATTTCAAATCATTACTGGTTTCTGCTAGTAGTATGGTATCGTCTGCATATCTTAAATTATTGATATTTCTCCCTCCAATTTTCACACCTCCTTCTTCTTGGTCCAATCCTGCTTTCCGTATGATATGTTCTGTGTATAGATTAAATAAATACGGTGATAAAATACACCCCTGTCTTACACCCTTTCCGATGGGGAACAAATTGGTTTCTCCATATTCTGTCCTTACAGTAGCCTCTTGTGCAGAGTATAGGTTGCGCATCAGGACAATCAGATGCTGTGGCACCCCCATTTCTTTTAAAGCATTCCATGGGTTTTCATCCATAGGATTTCATAGGATTCCATCATAGCATTCCATAGGATTTCTTTAGGAGGGGTCTCACCACTGCCTCTTTCAAGGCTGCAGGGACTACCCCCTCATGCAATGAAGCATTAACCACACTCTGCTAGATTTAATAAGCCAGGAGGGACAGCTGTCAAGAGAGCACATGGTGGACACATAGCTGCTAGCACCTTGTCTACATCAGCTGACTGCATCAGCTAACTGATCCCACAACACTCTGCCAACTCCAGTGTTGGGTACTTCATCTGAAACAGCAGCATAGTCAAGATCACTTTGAAGTCAAGCGACTTTATACTTAAAGCATGTAGCGAGTTGGTCACAGAGCGTCTTTGAATGCTCCAGAGGCTGCTCCCCCACAGTGGGAGTCAGTAACCTCTGGACCATTCGAAATAACTCTGCTGGCCAACTACTGGAGGATGCAATGCAAGCTGTGAAATGAGCCTTCTTCACAGCCTGCCCTGCCACATGATGGGCACAATTGTGTGCACTAACCAGTGTTTGGTCGGCTTCGGGGTGAGACTTGTGCCACTTGCGCTGTAGTCTTTGCCTGGATTGCTTCATAGCTCAAAGCTCCTCAAAATATCAAGGAGCCACTCGGGCTCCACAATGCCGGAGAGGGCGCTTGTGAGCGATCGTGTCAAACACCCATTTCATCTTGCCATTCCATAGCAAGACTAGGGCTTTGACAGGACCTTCAGCTTTCTCCGCTGGAAAATCCCCCAGAGCATTCACATCAGATTCCATCAGTCTTTGAGGCTGGGCCATCCAAACGGGCCCACTACCCATTGGGAAGATCTCCACTACAATCCTATCTCAAACTGTGGAAAAACACACTGATCAAAATGCAGATGTGTCTCAGGTGCTGAAAAAAAGGACTCACATGGGTGACAAGCTGAGAAGAATGTTGTGGACAATATTTCATGCTCTGTATCCAAACTTGCAAAAATGAAAAATGTTTAGTTTAGCAGAGGGATAGAAAACCTGTGGCCCTCCACCAGATGTTGTTTGACTCCCGACTCCCATCATCCCTGGCTAGGGCTGATCGGAGCTGTGTAGCCGAGCAATACCTGAAGGGCTACAGGTTCCCCATCGCTGGTTTAATAGGCTGTATGTTTATTAAATGTTTAAATAAGAGAAAAGTTGTCCTTACTGTGGCATGACATAAGGGAGAAGTCATGGGGAGGAGTGTTCTTCTGATCTCTCCAAGTTTTTATATGAGGTCCACAGCTCATCTGGGACAGGCATAATTAAGTAGGATTTAGGGAGGTGTGAGATAAACCCCATCCTCAGCACATAAATCACCTTTCCTGTCAGCTTTGAGGCAGACATTTTGATAAAGGGCACCTGGAAGCCCTCCCAGCATTGACATGACTATGGTTTATGCTGTCTGAGTTTATTTCTTTTCTACACTTGTTAAAAGTCGACGAGGGAATGAAAAATGCTGCCAGATCCAGAGAGATTCACCTCCCACTGTCAAAACTGGTTCAGCTTGGAAATCTTAAAATAATGATCTTTTGCCATGTGTTGGTTATAACTTGAGGTTATACTAAACGTGTCTTTGATTAAGTGTACAATATATTCCACGACACAAAGCATGGGAGTTGCTCCTCTGAAGTGAAACAGCTTCACTCAGCTTGCTGCTGTTACAGCGAGTGGGGTTTCCCCTTTGGGCTAGATGATCAGACAACAGATTTGGGGTGGCCCTTCAGTGTGGTCTCTTCAGAACAGAAGGTGTTGCATTCCTGAAGCAGGAAGGTTTTCCACCAGGGAGCTGTAACGAAGTCTGCCAGAGGGCCCTGGAAATGCTGACTTCACTACAAAATCTGCTGCTTCCCACATAGGAAGTAAAATGTGTGCAAGACGAAACTATAAGAACATAAGAAGAGCCCTGCCAGATCAAGCCAAAGGCCCATCTAGTCCAGCATCCTGTTCTCACAGGATCAGGCCAGATGCCCATGGGAAGCCTGCAAGCAGAGCCTGAGCACTGTAGTTATTGAAGAGTAGCAAAAAACACTTTGTGTGTTTGAATCCTTGCTAAATATTACACTTTCCCTGGAATTAGTCAGACTGAGACTTTAAGCTTCAAAATAAGAAAGAACTACTTTATTCTAGAAGTACATACTTGGTAGGAAAGAGTTCTACATCTAGCTAACTAGCTAAGTTGGAGACACAAACACTCAGCCTAGTGTTTGCCCTCATGCTGTGAGGAGAGAGAAAGACAGAGAAGACGTCTTCTCTCTCTCTCAAGAGAACAAGAAGCCAGATGTGGTCAACATCCTAAGAATAACAGTTTACACAGGAAGGGTTAGCAGGAGATCAAAGGATAGGTATAGCCTAGGAATGAGGACTCCTCTCTATCTACCCTTTTTAACCCCATGCAGCCCCAACCCACCAATTTGAGTTGAACCACATATTCCAGCACCCCTTCTCAATGAGAACTTGGTTCACTCTACAAGGTTCATCTTGCCTCGTAGTTTCTGGTGTCGAACCTTGCCCAACGGCTTGGTCAATGCATCAGTTGTCGTCTCTTCTGTTGGACAGTAGGTCATCTCTAGAAGTCCTTTCTCCCTTGTGTCTTTTAGGTAGTGGAACTTCACATCAATGTGCTTCATGCGAGAATTTAGTCCTTCTGTTTCTGTGAGTCCTATGCAAGCTTGATTGTCTTCAAGTATTCTGATAGGCTCCGGTTCACATATGCCTAAGTCTCATAGAAGCTTGCATAGCCACATCATTTCCTTGCATGCTTCATCAGCTGATACGTACTCTGCCTCTGTAGATGAATGTACATACTTGATAGGAAAGAGTTCTACATCTAACTAGCTAAGTTGGAGACGCAAACACTAAGCCTAGTGTTTGCCCTCATGCTGTGAGGAGAGAGAAAGACAAAGAGAAGATGTCTTCTCTCTCTCTCAAGAGAATGAAGAAGTCGGAAGATGTGGTCAACATCTTAAGAATAACAGTTTACACAGGAAGGAAGAGTCAGCAGGAGATCAAAGGATAGGTATAGCCTAGGAATCAGGAAGTCTCCTTCTCTATCTACCCTTTTTAACCCCATGCAGCCCCAACCCACCAGTTCAAGTTGAACCACATATTCCAACAGTAGTACTCTCACCAGTTGTGATTCCCAGCAACAGGTATACACAGGGATACTGCCACTGACAGTGTAGGTAGAACATAACCAATATGGCTAGTAGCCATTGATAGACAGCCTTATCCTCCATGAATTTCTCTGATCCTCTTTTTAAGCCCGTCCAAGCTGGTGACCATCACTGCGTCGTGTAGGAGCAAATCCCAAGGTTTAACTATGCACTATGTGAAGAAGTGGTTTATTTTGCCTGTCCTGAATTTTTGAGCATTCATATCACATTAGTGGAGATATATATATTGTTAGATAGATACAGTATCTGGAAGTTGGGTACCGATCAAACCAGTTCCTTTCATAAGTTAATAGTTCTGACCAAGCCAGTCTGTTTGTGAGCTAATGGGCCTGCTGAGTGGCTTATAAGGGGAAGCAAGATCTGTTGGAGTGTTAATGCTGAGAACCACTCCATTTTACTCTCAGGTTGTATATAAGTGTAAATAAAACATATATCATAAAAACACCACAATCTTTGCTGACCTTCATTTCAAGGAAGCCAACCCCTGGGTAAGTGTAGCAACCCCTGGAAGTCTTGCACCACTCAGAGACTGGAGTGTATGCAACATATACCCACAAGCAGGGCTGGTTCCAGGCATGCCAAGACCCTTGGGCATCAGCTTGCGCTGGGCCCCGGCATGTGTGTGTGCATGTGAGGCGTCCTTCCCTGGCTCTCCCTGTCAGGTTCCTACCTGCTCGTGGTTACTGCCTGTCTCTAGGCACCACCAGGGACTCCACCAGTCCGGACCGCACTCTCTTATGGTTTACCTATCCACTCTAGCACAGATCTCAACAGATCCCCCTGCTAGGCAACCACCAGTAACGTCCCAATACTAGTATTCCCAGAGACTCTGAATACTGGTATTGTTATTCTCTTCACCGCTGCCACCATTTGTTACAGTTCCCCTTCAGCCTTGGTCATTACCTTACCCTCCCTTCTGGTCTGTGAAACCCCAGCCAAGGATCAGGCCTTTGGTAAACCAAATTAAGTATTTATTACAGATAACAAAGCTAACAAGATTAACAAGATTTCTTCTTAAGGCACATAAGCATATGGTTTTACTCAATACTAATCCGAACTCCACCTCCCTCCTTCTTCACGCTCTCCTGGCAAACAACTCTCTGAACCCCACCAAGCAATCCACTCAGTTCTCTTCTCCCCCCCAGATTCCACTCTCACTCTTCCTTTTATACATTCAGCCATTTTAAACACTCAGCCAATCATCTCGCATTCTACTGCCCATTCACTCCCCCTCTTTCACTCCACTTACCATGTATCTTCTAAAACAACAACACTTACCATATATACATTAATATAGGAACATCACATTTTCCCCCCCTTAAACAACAGCAGAGTATTATTCCTGTTCCAGGATTTATACGTCGCGTTAACAAATAAAAGTCTCTATAGGGAAAATGTCTTTTTTGTTCCTTCATCTGGTCACATCACTGCAGTCCCAGCCACTTGCCTGGAAAGTCCATCGGCCAGTACATTGTCCTTGCCTTTTATGAACTGGAAGTCCACTTGATAGTCCTGTAGGGCCCAGGACCACCTCTGCAGCATAGTGTTATGGTTTTTCATAGTCTGCAACCATAACAAGGCCCGATGATCCGTAGTCACTGTGAATCTTCGTCCCCACACGTATGGGCGCAACTTGTTCAGTCCCCACACGACCGCTAGGCACTCCTTCTGGACCGACAAATAGTTTTTCTCCCTCGGCGTCAGCTTGCGACTCAGGTATGCCACTGGATGTCTGGTGCCTTCTCTCTCCTGTAGCAAGACGACTCCCAGCACGAGGTCCGACGCATCTGTAGCCACGATGAATGGTTTCTCATAGTCTGGTGCTATTAATATGGGTCCTTGGCACAAGGCTTGCTTCAGTAGATCAAAAGCCTTCTGACATTCATCCGTCCATACCACACGCTCAGAACACTTCTTCTTTGTTAATTCATGCAAGGGGGTTGCTATTTCCCCAAAATTTCTCACAAACTTCCTATAAAATCCAGCCACACCCAGAAATGCCCTTACTTGTTTTTTGGTTAAGGGGATCGGCCACGCTTGTATTGCCTCCACCTTGCTCCATAAGGGGGTGATTTTCCCACTCCCCACCTTATGTCCTAAATAGATTACTTCCTTTAGTCCAAACTGGCATTTCTTAGCTTTTATTGTGAGGTCTGCTTTTCTTAAGGCCTCCAATACTGTTGTCAGGTGTTGGACATGCTCAGGCACCGACTTGCTAAAAATGGCCACGTCATCGATATAGGCCACTGCAAAATCTGACATGCCTCGCAACACAGTATTGATTAGCCTCTGAAATGAACTTGGTGAGTTCCTTAGTCCCATGGGTAAGGTCACAAACTCATATAACCCATCTGGTGTACTGAAGGCAGTTTTGGCTCTGGATTGCTCGTCTAGTTCCATTTGCCAAAATCCTTTACAGAGATCCAGTGTAGAGATAATGGTTGCTGCCCCCAATAACTCTAACATTGCGTCTACCCTAGGCATAAGATACGCATCTGGGACAGTAATTTTATTGATTAGCCGATAATCAATGCAAAACCTTGTCGTTGCATCTTTTTTCGGAACCAGGACAATACTTGAGGCCCAGGGACTGATGGATTCCCTGATCACTCCTAATTCCAGCATATCTTCCACCTCCTTTTTGATCTCATTCAAAACTTTCCCATTCACACGGTACGGAACAGATCTGATTGGGGCATGATCTCCAGTATCAATGGAATGTATAACTATACTGGTTCGGCCAGGTTTGTTGCTAAAGAGATTCCTATAGGTTTTCAAAACTCTCAGAATCTCCTCTTTTACTTCCTCCTTCACCTCCTCTGACCATTCCACTTGATCTACCCCTCCTTTGTCTTTGCTTTCCTGTACCAAATCTGGAAGTTCAGGCCCACTTCCCTCAGGGAATAAGGTAACTTGCAACACCTGTGCATCCCTGGTATGGTAAGGCTTCAACATATTTACATGAACCACTTTGCTTTTGTTTAATTGGTCTGTGGTGATTACATACATCACTGTGTCAAGCCTTTCTCTGATGGTATATGGTCCTTCCCAGTTAGCCTGTAATTTGTCATGTTTCCTGGGTATGAACGCCATAACCATATCTCCCACATTATACACACGTTCTCTGGCTGTTCTGTCATACCAGTAACTTTGCTTCTCCTGTGCATGACTCAAATTCTCTTTCACTACTTCCATCATTGATGTTAATTTATTGCGGAATTCCAATACAAAATCTACTACAGAAGTTTTGTACTCTCCCAGAGTTCCTTCCCATGAATTTTTTAGCAGTTCCAAAGGTCCCCTCACTTTTCTAGTAAACATTAGTTCAAAGGGTGAGAAGCCTGTTGACTCCTGAGGGACTTCTCTATATGCAAACAAGAAGCATCCCAACCGTTCATCCCAGTCTTGTGGGTGATCTTGAACATAGCTTCTGATCATGCCCTTCAAAACTCCATTGAATCTCTCAGTTAGCCCATTAGTGGCGGGATGGTAAGTAGTGGTCTTTAGATGTTTTAGACCACAACATTTCCACATACATTGCATCACTTCTCCCATGAATACACTGCCTTGATCTGTCAGCACTTCATGAGGGAAACCCAGCCTCATAAAGATTTTTAATAAAGCCTCTGCCACTACAGGGGCTTCTACAGATCTCAGTGCTTCTGCGTCTGGGTACCTGGTGGCAAAATCCACCACCACCAATAGATATTTCTTGCCATGCCTTGTGGGTTTGGAAAAAGGGCCCACCAAATCTATTCCCACTCTATAAAAGGGTTGTCCAATTATAGGAAGGGGCTTTAAGGGTGCCTTGGTCTTTACTCCACTCTTTCCCACCTTTTGGCATATTCCACAAGATAGACAATGTTGTTTTACATCCTTGGAGATATTTGGCCAATAATAATGTGCAGCCAATCTCCTCTTGGTATTTTTTATTCCCAGATGTCCTGCACATGGGACATCGTGGGCTACCTCTAGCAATCTGGTTCTGTATTTGCTAGGTACTATCAATTGCTTCACTGGTTCACATTCATCCTTTCTCTCAGCAGGCAACCACAGTCTATATAAAATCCCATTCTCACACACAACTTGATTCCTCAGTTTGTCAGTGAAAGGAATCTGTTGGGTCAGGGCTTGTTCCTTTATCTGCTTCAAACTTATATCTTTATGCAGCTCTTCCCTGAATTGATCTGCTTCTTCCCCAGAGACCACTTGATACAGTTTGTCTTCTTCAGCAGGCCTGCTAGTGGTTGCTATGGTGACCTGAGGCTGGTTAACAGATTCCACCCTGTTTGTTTCAGCCCCCCTTAATATGGCTTCTTTTTCTCTGCCAATTTGCTGTCTGGTCACTACATAGATCTTTCCTTGGGCGCCCATTACATCCCTTCCCAGTATTACTGGTTCTTGTTGCTGGGCATTAATGCCTACTTTATATCGGCCCTCTCGGCTTCTCCAAGTCATATCCACCAGGGCCACAGGCAAACTTTCTGGTTGACCCCTCACTCCTTGGATAGTCACAGTTTCCTGAGGTAATATTACCTCAGATTTTATTAAATCTGGCCTCAGTAATGTCTGAGCGGCACCAGTATCAAGCAATGCCCAATAAGTTGCCCCTTGTACACTCACTTCCTCTCTCAGACTTGAATCAAGGTCTGTTACTTCTGTCCAGTTTATCTGGCAGAACTGAACCTTTTTCGCTGTTTCTAAAGCCTTGGGCTCTGTTTTCACTGCCCTTGTCTGAGCAGGATTACTAATGGGGTTGGCAACCTCGCATTGAAAACATAGGTGCCCCAGTCTACCACATTTGTAGCATAATTTCTCCTCTGTTTTAGGGTACACAGATCCACTCTGGGGTGTCCTGTGCCCTTCAGATTTTATTGGAGGACTCACTCGCTGTGGTACCACATCCCTTCTGCCAGCACTATATGGTCTGGGTTTAAACTCTCTTGATGTTTTCCCCACCCAGCCAGTTCTATTGGAGGCGAAGTGATCCGCCATCTCTGCGGCCTCCTGCACAGATGTAGGGGAACGGTCTTTGACCAGGAGCCTTATTTCTGGTGGTAACTGATGGTATAATTGATCCAGTATCATGAGGCTTTTCACCTCTTCCACTGACTGAGCTTTGGCACTACTCATCCACTTTCCAAATATATCCATCAACTTTGCTCCCAGTTCCACAAAAGACCTCCCTGTCTGTATCTGGCAGTTTCTGAAAAGCTTTCTAAAATGATCAGGCCCCAGTCTGAATCTTTTAAACACTGCTTCTTTGAATTCAGCATAGGTGACGGGCCTGTCTGAGGGGAAATATTGGTATACCTCAGCCAATTCCCCTTTAATCAGGTTTGATAAATACTGCATGTATTTATCTTCAGGTAGCCCCCACAACTGAGCTGCTTTTTCAAAGGTGCTGAGGTAAATTTGAGGATCTTGATCAGGCTCATAGACAGCAAAGTCCTTTGGAGTAATTTTTATTTTTGCTCCATCTCTGTCTTTCCTTGTCTCATCAGAATGAAACTTCTCTCTTTCAAATTTTAACTTTTCTACCTGTAATTCCGCATCCACTCTCATTCTCTCAAATTCCAACTCCCTCTGTTTTTCCTTCTCTGCACCTTCCATCCTCAATCTCTCAGCTTCCAACTCCCTCTGCTTGTCTTCCCCATCAGCTTCCATCCTCAATCTCTTAGCTTCCAACTCCCTCTGCTTGTCTTTTTCCTCAGCCTCCCATCTTAACTTCTCTCTCAAGTACTCTATATAAGCAGGATTGCTTAAATATCCTTCTGGGGTCTCTTCCCTGACAGGTTGTTTTTGCTGGGCAGTTGCAAATCCTATAAGTGCTACCCTCAATTCATCTACCCCTTTACCCTCGTGAGGTAAATTGAATGTTATGCACTTCTCCACCAGCTCCTCTCTTTTCATTTTTATATATTCAGCCATGGTGTTTGAGTTCACTCACTCTTTGCCACACACTCTTTGCCAGTCACTCTCACAAGTAATCTTGTTTTGTTATTTCTGTTTGCCACACCACTGTTTCTGGATTCTCTGTTGTTCGTATCCCACCGCTACTGACACCATGTGTGATGTAGTCTCCTTTGTTCGTATCTGGATTCTCTGTTGTTCGTATCCCACTGCTGCCACCACATGTGAGGTGTCCTTCCCTGGCTCTCCCTGTCAGGTTCCTATATATATCATAAAAACACCACAATCTTTGCTGACCTTCATTTCAAGGAAGCCAACCCCTGGGTAAGTGTAGCAACCCCTGGAAGTCTTGCACCACTCAGAGACTGGAGTGTATGCAACATATACCCACAAGCAGGGCTGGTTCCAGGCATGCCAAGACCCTTGGGCATCAGCTTGCGCTGGGCCCCGGCATGTGTGTGTGCATGTGAGGCGTCCTTCCCTGGCTCTCCCTGTCAGGTTCCTACCTGCTCGTGGTTACTGCCTGTCTCTAGGCACCACCAGGGACTCCACCAGTCCGGACCGCACTCTCTTATGGTTTACCTATCCACTCTAGCACAGATCTCAACAGATCCCCCTGCTAGGCAACCACCAGTAACGTCCCAATACTAGTATTCCCAGAGACTCTGAATACTGGTATTGTTATTCTCTTCACCGCTGCCACCATTTGTTACAGTTCCCCTTCAGCCTTGGTCATTACCTTACCCTCCCTTCTGGTCTGTGAAACCCCAGCCAAGGATCAGGCCTTTGGTAAACCAAATTAAGTATTTATTACAGATAACAAAGCTAACAAGATTAACAAGATTTCTTCTTAAGGCACATATGGTTTTACTCAATACTAATCCGAACTCCACCTCCCTCCTTCTTCACGCTCTCCTGGCAAACAACTCTCTGAACCCCACCAAGCAATCCACTCAGTTCTCTTCTCCCCCCCAGATTCCACTCTCACTCTTCCTTTTATACATTCAGCCATTTTAAACACTCAGCCAATCATCTCGCATTCTACTGCCCATTCACTCCCCCTCTTTCACTCCACTTACCATGTATCTTCTAAAACAACAACACTTACCATATATACATTAATATAGGAACATCACAGTGCACGCGGCCCCCCCATGTCCCCCCACCTACATGTCTGCTGTCTTTTACCATTGCCCTTAACGAAGATGGCGGCCGCAGTTTCCCTAAGGGGATGATGCCTCCGCTGCCATCTTTGTTGATTGCACGTGCGCATGCTATGCATGCACATCTCTACCATCAGCTAAGATGGCAGCAGGGGCTTCAGTACCTTAGGGAAACTACAGCCGCCATCTTCATTAAGGGCAACGGTAAAAGACAGCAGACAGGTAGGTGGGGGTGTGGGGGGGCGTGGATCGTGGAAGGGAAGCGGAGGGGTGGCTGAGGGGCCTCCTGTAGCTCCAGGGGCCATCGGGCCAGTGCCCCACCTGGCCGCCCTTTAGAATCGGCCCTGCCCACAAGCAGGAGCAAGGCAGATCAAATGTAGCTTTTAAGTTCCTCTAAGGAAAAGGCTCTAACATAAAATATACCGTTCTGTTCTAATTTTTTAATTTTAAGAGAGAGAGAGAGAGAGAGAGATCCATTTTCTCTTAAGATTTCCAGGATCTGGAGCATGTGGTTTCCACCCCAACAGTCAGCAGCTGAAGTAATCAAGTGTGCTAGAACTCTGGCAGCTCTGGAGCAGTGGGTCTGTGAAATTATTTGTTGGATGAATTAGTATATTGTGTGTAATGACCCAGGCAACATCAGGGGTCATTTGGAGAGCATGGAAAGAGGCTCATGGAACACTGAGCATTTTAGTCTTTATTTTGAGGACAGCTCTGGAAATACAAAGGCGTTACTCGGTGTATGGAACATATGCAGCTATAGCTTGTTAACAAATTAAAGCAAAGGGTCATAGTCAAATCTACACACATAAAAATTGTTTGTATTGTAGATTTGCTCCTATAATCAGTGATGAGCTGAATTTACTTTTAAAAGCCAAAACATTTATTTATGATCTCTGATATAAGGTCATACATAAAGAAAGATTACAAAACATTGTTACAATATCCAAATATATATTTAATAATATGTATACAATAGGGTTGTATCCAACTAGGGCCTACTCAGAGCAGACCCATGGAAATTAATGTATCTAAATTAGTCATGTCCATTAATTTCAATAGGTCTACTTTGAATATGACTAACTTTGGTAACAACCCATGATTTCAGTGCTCCTAATCATTCTAACTAATATATTAAGATATAGCATAATTTGCTCTACAGTTTAGCAAAACCATTTTATATCATGTCTGACTCTCTAAAAATCAATAAAAGGTGCTTCACAACTTCATTGTTTATCTCAGGAAATATATTTGAAACTATATTTGAAGTGCCTTCATAGATTTTGTAGCCCAGATTGTCATAATACCTAAATATCAAAAGCCACTGTAAATGGAGTTCCAAGAATGAGAAAAGGCCACATCTGCCCATTTGAAATTTGCTCACGAACTTTATTTAAAAAACCTGTTGTGTGTGTATGTTTTTCCCCAGCTATGGAAAAATAATACATCTGATATGATGACATTATGTATGGTTGCACTCCTGGTGTTTCAGGGTTTCAGGGATCAAACATATCATCATGTGACAATAAGTAAGCTGACATGGGAGATTCCCTCATCACATCACAGCAAAGGCTTATGGGTAAACCAGCTATTTTGAGTGGAAGAAAATAACATGAGCTTCTCCAGTGAGGCAAAAGGAAACAAACTCTCTTTGCACATCAAACGAACAACACAAAAATGAATGTACAGTGAGGATTTCTTCCAGTAATGAAACAAGCAGGTAAAATGTTTTTAGGCAGTATTAACATGTGGTACTTGAAAGATTAGGACAGATTTTTGCAAATTACAGCTAAAGCTAGCAAACAAAAGAGAAAACAGAACACAGAAACTCACAACCAAAACTGGACTAGCGCAGATGTGAGCTATCACTTTGTCTACTAAAAATAAGATTCATTAATAGGCAAAAAAACCCTTGCACTTTAAGAACATACCTATAGCCAACAGGTATTTCTATCAAACTTTAAAAAGCAGGGAAATTGGGCAGCTATAGTGAATGCATCAGGGGAGCAGGAGACCTGACGTCCTGTCTGAGATATTGTACTCCCTACAAATTTGTACAAATGCAAACACAGTTTGGGTTGGCCTTTCACAGTCCAATCCACTTCCTGTGTAGCTTGGAAGAATTTGGTAATGTGCTTATTGAGTTCAATGGGATTTACTCCCCTGCAATCATGCTTAGGCTAGGTGAAACTGAGCACAGAGGGGATGGGGAAGAAGCATGGGGGGGGAAGAGGGGGATGTGAGCAGGCAGGAGGGGGAGGGGGGAAGAAGGGTAGGTTTGATCATTTGTATGCTTATTGAGTTCAGTGGGATTTATTCCCGTGTGATCTTGCTTAGGATAGGTGAAACTGACCATGGGGAAGGGGGAAGGGGGAGGAGGGCTGGAGTGGATAGGGGAGGAGGAAGAGGGGTGGAGAGAAAGAAGGGAGAAGGAGGGGAAAGGGGAAGGAGGGGAGGGGAAGGAGAGAGGGGGAAGGAGAGGAGAGATGGGGAGGGAAAGGAGAGGGGGGAAGGAGAGGAGAGCTGCAGAGGGGAAAGGTAGGTCTGATCCTTTGCATGCTTATTGAGTTCAATGGGATTTGCTCCCATGCATTCATGGTTAGAATAGGTAAAACTGGAGGAAGAGGAGGAGGAGTAGGGGGGCAGGGACAGCAGAGGGAGGGAGGAAGGGAGGGAAAGGAGGAGGAGGGGATTGGAAGGGGATGGGCTGGGGGAAGTAGGGATGAAGGAAGGGGGAGGGAAAGGGCAAAAGGGAGGGGATAGGAGGGAGGAGGAGGGGACGGCAGGTTTGATCATTTGCATGATTTTTTAGTTCAGTGGGATTTACTCTAGTAACATCATGCTTAGGATAGGTGAAACTGACTTGGGGCAGGTGCAAGGAGGGGGGAGGAGAGGGAAGGGGAGGAAGGGGCAGGGGGAGGGGAGAGGGAGGCGTGGAGATTGGGTGGGCAGGCACTGGGCAGAGGACAAGCCCTTTTACTTTTCAAAAGGAAAACATTGCGAACAGTATCATTGCTTTTCAGCGTTTCCCCCACCTTTTTATTCTTCAGCAGGCACATGTAGTCTCCCACCCAAATTTAAGTCAAAGCTGTCCCTGGCCACATCCACACCAGACCTTTATGTCACTTTAGACAGTCATGGCTTCCCCCAAAGAATCCTGGGAAGTGTAGTTAATGAGGGGTGCTGAGAGTTGCTAGGAGATGCCCTGTTCCCCTAACAGACCTTCAATCAGAGTAGCTGACTGTTAAACCACTCTGGCCACTGGAGCTCTGTCAGGAGTGTCCTAACAACTCTCAGCACCCTTCACAAACTATACTTCCCAGGATTCTTTAGACATGACTATCTAAAGTGAAACAAAGGTCTGGTGTGGGTGTACCCTCCTGAGTAGCCAAGCCAAGCAGCTGTGAGCCTGGTTTTTAGAACACTGACAGTTGGTTCTTACTGAACATGCCTGCGTTTATCATTTACTCCAATGCTAATTTCTTAAATTACTTAAAAATCAGCCATGCATTTTTTAAACTTTTAAACTGCAGAAGATGAAAGTCAGAGTATGGGGCAAGGTCAGTAATAGGATTACAGGTACTCTGTGAACATGGTTGATTTATAATTGATTTCAACAAATGATGAGACCACTGACAGAAAAAAGTCCAACGGGGATCTGGATTTCCCCCCCTTGTTTTACACTTTGAACTTTTGATTCTCTCTGACTATTGTGTGTATTGCCATGAAAACTTAAAATGTTATCAAGCAAGCGTTTCTGAGTTCAGGACTATACATTTTGTAAGATTTTGCTTTGAAATGAGCTTATGGAAAGCATCAGAATGACATGGGGGGTATTTTCAATTTAACATTGCAGAATGCGAAAAATCCATGCTTGCTATAGCATACAGGCACTATTGTGGCTGTATAATATTGTTGTGGTAGCCACTTCTCCTTCCAGATGAAACACTTCAGGTAGCAGCATGAAAATTTGTAGTACCTGCAACTTTGTGATGGAGTGAGGGATGGGCAGACAGGACCCATGAGGTATAATCCACCTCTCGCACAGCTTCCATTCACTTCAAAGGCATTTGTGTAGGCTGAGGCTTCCATTGATTTTACTGTAGTTTATTTGGTTTGCCACCTAATACAAGTCAGTCTCAAGTTTAAAAACATACAAAGTTGATAAAAACAATGGCCATCAGAATTTCACTGCAAATCAATGCATAAATCTAAACACCAGCCTCCACAGAAAACAAGCAAACAAAACCGATAAGCAACCCAAAGTGACCTTAACATAAAGCTTTGACAAAGCTGGATTACATTCCATCAAATGCCTGGGAGAAAAGTCTTAACCTGGTACCAAAAAGATGTCATTGTCGGTGCCAGGTGGGCCTCACTTGGGAGAGCATTCCAAATGTGAGGGGGCCACACACACAAAGTTTCTTTTCCATGCTGCCATCCTCCAAGCCTCTCTGTTATTATATAGATGCATCCTGCCTTTCCATACAAAATACATTCATTTGGCTTGTCCATCTCAGGACCCAAAATGTCTGGTGTGATCCCTGAGATCATCATAGATCCCCCTCCCACACTGCATGGTGAATGTGATTAGCCATTAAAAGACAGTGAGTATGGATGGGCCTTCCAGACAGAATGGGCACAGTGCCTCAGTCAGCCCATGAAATGTCAACAGCCAAGTGATCTGATCCTGCAAGTAATGATTTCCATGTGTGGTTTGGTTTTCAAAAAAGAAGCCAAGACTTACTTTTTTTTTGTAGCGGGTAGGTAGGTTTTGGGGTTTTTTTATTACCATAGCTGCACTAAACCTAAGCGATCCCACAAAAACTGAGAAATATAGGAAGATATATTTTATTGGACCAACTTACAGGTGACATGCAAATGAGCTTTTGAGCTCTACAAAGGTATTCTTTAGGCAAAAATAACTCATCTGCTATACTTTTCTCTGAACAGATTTGTTCAAAGAAGAGCTGTGCAAAGCTTGAAAGCTCAATTTGCTCTTGCAGCTTCACCAGTAACTTGACCTTATAAAAGCTACATCTTAACTGGCTTGGCATATTTCACTGGAGATTATACAACGTGTAGGTAGTTAATATTGAACATTGCAGGAAAATAACTTCAGGGAACTGATGGATTTTATGGACATCTGTGATGATAGCCATAAAAAAGGTTCAGCCTTAATTATTGATGTCCCCCCCCCAGCCCCCATGGGTTATTCTCAATGAGTTCCAGATGGAGATGGCCCATGAGGGTTTCTTTTGAAGCTGCTTTCTAACTGAAGCCATAATAGAATAAGACAAAACTAGAATCTATACCATCTTTTGGAATACAGTGTTGAAGTGTAAATGACTTATGAGCTAACAGCGTTAGCTGAATTTCCTAAAATAGCACACTGTGGATGAAACACTTTATCCACAGTGTTTAGTACAAACATGTGCAAAAAATAACCAGTGGGGCTGGCAACAAAATGTTTGTTGTGATGTGGCAGGCTCTTTTTACTGGCTCAGTCAGTCTGGCTCACCCCCTCCAAGATTCTCCATTCCATTCCATTTCCTCTTCCTCTTTTTTTCTCCCTGCCTCCCCCCCCAAAGCCAGTCAGCATTTTGTGACTACTGAGCACACTCTGGCTACATACACACTAACCTGTTTGTAGCACAAAAAAAATGTAGTTTTTCTCAATCCAGAATCATTCATGCTCATCCTCGACATACTGCTTTCACTCTAGATTGGTTCTAGATTCTGCTATTCACAAAGGTGGGTGTGGCTACCCGATACACATTTGAAAACCCTCCCCTTGATTAGGGTTATCCATGCCTTTTTCTCCTTGCATACCCCACATGAATGGAGAAGGAAATGGTGATTGCAATCTTGATATACTGTATATCCACCCACAACACCATTGGAGAGGAGTGGATACACACTGATTGTTGGGACTGCTTACATCTGTTTTCAAATGGACATACTGTGGGGTAATGCAGAATCAAACAGCAATGTGTTTTATTTATGGAATGAAACTGGGTTGTCAAGAAGTGCTTTTCGGGGGGGAGAAAAGAAAAAGAAAAAATACAAGTCATATCTCAGTTAACGAAACAGATGTGATCCTGGACATTACTTCTTTAACAGAAACGTTGGTGCCAGAGGTACTAACATGGAATGAATAGGGATAGGTTCCTACACCACAAAAAAGAAGAGCAGTTCAACATATTGTTATGACCATGGGCTGTGGGTCCCCTTTCCAGCCTCTGATTTGGAATCCTGTGCCTTGGAATGAGGAACTCTCTGCTGGTCAAATGAGTATTTTGTTAACCAAATAGATTGACCAGGTAAGATAATGGGCCGATCAGTTGCCTAGCAATGGCGAATGGGCTAGGAAGACCCCTTTTGTGATTGAAACTCTCCTGGAGAGGCTGTCCCCCACTCCTGGCAGCTAGCAGAGTTGTGCTTGTAGTTTTAGTGTGTTCTAGAGAATTGCTGAGGCTGTAGGCATGCAGAGAGGCTAACCCTCTGCATCATGGCTATAGGATGCCCCTGCACCCAGATGGAAAAGCTGGATATTAGACTGCTGATGCCTTGAACCCCTCCATTCTTGAGCTCAGGTTGAAATGTGTGTAAATAAATAAACCATATTTCATGAAGACACCGCAGTCTCCGCTGACCTTCTTCCCAAAGGAAACCAAACCATGGAGAAGCGCAGGGACCCCCGAAATCTCACCGCTCGGAGATTGGGGGAGACGCGCAACAATATTTTACCAAACATTTTATTCAAAACTGACAATACACATGTCTGAAATGAAAGCAACCAGGACAGGTAAGCCTTGTATACAGACCTCTAGAAGGCTTTTCCCCAAATGCATCCAGAGATGCCTGCCTTGCCTTTTTTCTTCTGTTGTTGTTATGTGCCTTCAATCGCACATAACACGACTTATGGCGACCCTATGAATCAGCAACCTCCAATAGCATCTGTTGTGAACCACCCTGTTCAGATCTTGTAAGTTCAGGTCTGTGGCTTCCCTGATGGAATCAATCCATCTCTTGTTGGGTCTTCCTCTTTTTCTACTCCCTTCTGTTTTTCCCAGCATTATTGTCTTTTCTAGTGAATCCTGCCTTCTCATTATGTGTCCAAAGTATGATAACCTCAGTTTCATAATTTTAGCTTCTAGTGATAGTTCTGGTTTAATTTGTTCTATCATGGAGCATCTTGCTATTGCAATCTAAAGCTTTGAGCACAGTTCTCCGTACACTCAAGCAGTCAGGCAAGTGGCACCCACCACCACCACCCTGTGATTGGTGTCTCTCTCTTTCTCTGCCATCCTCCCCTAGACTTGAGCAGACACGTCTGCAGTAAACAGTGTCTCCAGTTTACTGTGGAGACACTTCCTCCACCTGGCAAGGAGAGCCATTCCAGCCACATGTGAGAGAGCTGCCTGCAGCACCAGCAATCCAGTAGACAAAGAGACATATTCTGACTATGTCAGAATGTGCAACCCCACCCCCACCACCCCCAAAAAAGGAGCTTCTTTTCCCGGGCATTTGTTAACTGAGGTATTACTGTAGTTCTAGATTGCATGTGGACTAGGTAGAGAAAAGAAGTATGAAGTCTCCATTGATTCTAGAGCAAAATGTCATGTGTACACAGCCTCAGTTTTTATTAGGCTGTTTTTGGCACCCAGACACACATACCCCTTTCTGGTGTATTGCCTAAACCACTGCAAACCTAGAGGTTCTCTCAAGTCTGCTGACACCTCCCTCTCATGCATAGGTTTTAGTCACATAGGCAATAGGAACATATTTGAACATCATAGAGGGAATGATCATGAGTGAGCACAGCCCACAGCCAAGCTGGCCATGAAAGCCATTTTTTCTCCCACCAAATCCTCCTCCCTGTCCTGTTGTTACTGCTGGTATTTGAAAAACACTAGTGCAGCATAGCAGTTAGACTTGATCTCATCCCCTGCCTCGAATGAAATGAGTGGCCTTAGGGTAGTTGCATTTTGGATACTCTGTTCATAGGGTTTTCATGGTAAGATGTATTCAGAGGTGGTTTATCTTTGCCTTCCTCTGAGTCGGGATGCATTTTAGTCTGTTGTCTCAGCTTTGACCATTCTGCCTTAGGTGCCCCTGCTAGGAGCCTAGCCTCTTGGTCTAGACTCCAACGGCATTGCTCTCAGCTTCTTTGATACTCTCAAACCCCCTCACCACTTTAAGGTGTGCATCCTAGAGGGGGATTTATAAACATTTTTAAAAATACTGAAAGCAATATAATCAACTTGAAGGCACATAACAACAGGATACTTGAGGATAAGAATACTGACCTACTGCAGGGTTGGTGTAAGGATTAGAGTGGTAATCCATATGACATTTTTGAACACTTTTGGTGAAAGTGTATAGAAGTATAACAAATATATTTTATTACTACAGAGGGAGTCTTCCCTATTCTAGAAGCTCATTACTGGTAGATAATTAAATGCATGGGCACATAGGATGCTGCCTTTTACGAGGGTGGACTGTTTGTTCATCTCAGCCTGTACTGCCTACACCCCAGGTGGGGAACCTCTCCTCCTCCAGATGTTATTGTTGTTATTATTATTTAAATTTGTATGCCACTTTTCCATATAAAATATGCTCAAATTGGCTCACAACAGAACAAATATGCAAATCACTACATCAATCCTAAATCATTTCAGAACATAATAATCCAAGAAATAACTGTTTGATTACATGAACATTATAATATTTAAAGTCATCATAAAACAAACTATCAATCAATTAAAACATATCAATTAATGACAAACATAATAAAGATTCCAATACAAAAATACAAGAAAATCATCTGTCACCCCAGCCCAGATGTTACAGCCTCTGCTAGTTGCTGTCATTGCTGTTGCCAGGAAACCTCCTTTTATCCCTGTCCCACATGCCAGTCAGAGACCTCCCAAGGTGATGCTGGCATTGCTGGTCTGGAAATCATCTCTCTTCACCTGCACTCCTCAGCTGCCAGAAGAGTTCCATTGCACTCGCACTAGTCCTCAGCTGGGCAGATGTTCCTGAAGCAGGAGCCTCCAACTCCCATCAGGTTCAGCCACCATGGCCAATGATCAGGGATTATTATTATTATTATCTTTATTTATATCCCGCCCTTTTTCCAAACTGGAACTCAAGGCGGCTTCCAGATAAAAATAAGTACATATCATGAAGAACCTATAAACATATAAAACATATAAACATATAAAATCAGCATTAAAACAGGATTAAACTATTAAGATGTTAAAACCAATTAGATATACACTTAAAATACTGCAACCCAGTTTAGGAGCATATAAGTAAAACAATAAATACAGCATCCTCTTCAGTCACTACCCTTAAAGCCTTCAGTTCCAAAGGCCTGCCAGAAGAAAAAAGTCTTTAGCTGTTGGCAGAAGGACTGCACAGAGGAGGCCATTCTTGCCTCCCTAGAGAGGGAGTTCCAGAGCCTAGGGGCAGCCACCGAAAAGGCCCTATCTCGTGTCCCCACCAGTCGCACTTGTGAAGGTGTTGGGATCGTGAGAAGGGTCTTGTCAGGCCCAGGATGCGACTCAGGAACCAGACCAGAGGTTGTAGTTAATTCGTGTTTTATTAGAGTAATGTCCAACAAAGACTGCGCTTTCTCATGAAGCAATACAGGGATACAGGTCCTGCGACATTGGGAGAAAGTTGACAGAGCAAGGGGCTGCTTCCCGCCTGTTCTTTAAGAAGGGGCTAAACGGGCGCGCAACCTTTCGCTCCTCCTTAACTCCCCCTCAGGTACTGCCCGCCTTCCCCCCCTTCTCTCCTGTCTTTTCAACCGTCTGCGTGTGCGTGGTGAGGGGGGAGGCATCACCTCCTCCTCTTCTGAAGTGTCCGATTCCCCTATGGGTGATAAAGGAGGAGCTGAGGGTAAACCATCTCTCCGCCTTTCTGCTGTGATCAGCCCTCCCTCTTGCTCTGAGCTGCGGAGAAGGGAGGGCCTGGGAATGTCTGGGGGGGATTCTAAAACTTCAAGGCTCTCAGGCTCCCCGTTGCTAGGCGACCCTATCTCTGGCATGTCCTCTGTTTCGGCTTCGCTCCACAGAGGGTAAGTTCCTCCCTCCTCCCTCTGCCAGCCATTTGAATCCTCTTCTGACAACCCCCCAGGAGCCCAGCTCATCCTCCCGACAGGTCTCTCCTGAAGATCTCAGGGCCCGGGCAGGTTCATATAGGGAGATATGGTCTGACAAATAGCCTGGACCTAAGCCATATAGGGCTTTATAGGTCATAACCAGCACTTTGAATTGTGTCCGGAAACAGACTGGCAGCCAGTGGAGCTGTTGCAGCAGGGGAGTTGTATGGTCCCTGTAACCAGCCCCAGTTAACATTCTGGCTGCAGCTCGTTGCACCAACTGAAGTTTCCGAACAGTCTTCAAAGGCAGCCCCACATAGAGTGCTTTACAGTAGTCTAAGCGGGATGTAACTAAGGCATGTGTCACCGTAGCCAGATCAGACGACTCCAGGAACGGGCGCAGTTGGTGCACTAGTCTTAACTGTGCAAAAGCATTCCTGGCCACCGCGGAAACCTGGGCCTCCAGGTTTAAGGCTGAGTCCAGGAGCACACCCAAACTGCAAACCTGCGTCTTCAGGGGGAGTGTAACCCCATCCAGCACAGGTTGAACCCCTATTTCCTGATCCGCCTTTCAACTGACTAGGAGCACCTCTGTCTTGTCTGGATTAAGCTTCAGCTTGTTCACCCTCATCCAGTCCACCACTGCTATCAGACACTGGTTTAGAACCAAGACAGTTTCCTTGGAATTAGGTGGAAAGGAGAAGTAGAGTTGGGTGTCATCTGCATACTGATGGCACCGAACCCCAAACCTCCGGACAACCTCTCCCAGCGGTTTCATGTAGATATTAAATAACACGGGGGACAAAACTGAACCCTGAGGGACCCCACAGGCCAATGGCCAAGGAGTCGAACAGGAATCTCCCAGCACCACCTTCTGGGTTCACCCCTCCAGGAAGGAACGGAGCCATCGTAAAACAGTGCCCCCAAGTCCCACCCCGGCAAGGCGACCCAGAAGGATACCATGGTCAATGGTATTGAAAACCACTGAGAGGTCCAACAGAACCAACAGGGACACACTCCTCATGTCCAGTTCTCTGCATAGGTCATCTACCAAGGCAACCAAAGCCGTCTCCATCCCATAACCAGGTCTGAAACCAGACTGAAATGGATCTAGATAATCCGTTTCATCCAGGAATCCCTGTAGCTGGGAGGCCACCACACGCTCTATTACCTTGCCCAGAAATGGGATATTAGACACTGGCTGATAATTATCCATAATAGAGGGCTTTTTCAGCAAAGGCCTTACAACTGCCTCCTTTAGGCACATTGGAACTCTGCCTTGTTGTAGGGAGGCATTGACCACTTCCTTCACCCACTCGGCCAGGCCCCCTCTGGCACTTTTAATAAGCCAGGAAGGGCAAGGGTCTAGCAGACATGTGGTGGACCTCACCTCTCCAAGGATCCTGTCCACATCCTCGGGTTGTACAGGTTGAAAAGAATCCATTATTATTGGACCAGCAGGAGCCAAAGTTACATCCACTGAGCCTGTATCAACTATAGCATCCAAGTCGGAACAATGATGGGCAGGGCCGGCTCCAGGAATGCGGGGGCCCTTGGGCATTAGCCTGCCCTGGGCCCCTCTGCTTCCCTTCCACGATCCCACAGATTGCAAGACAAGTTTCCGAACCGCCCACCATCCCCTGCCATCCCCGGTGCTTCACCTACCTTTCTCTGCTGTTCGCGCAGGGTTGCCATCAATAAAGATGGCGGCCGAGGTTTCCATAAGAGACAGAAGCCTTTGCCGCCATCTTGGTTGATGGCATGCAGTGCGCGCATTGCTGCCATCAACCAAGATGGAGGTAGAGGGTTCAGTCCCTTACGGAAACCTTGGTCGCCATCTTTATTGATGGCAACCCTGCGCGAACAGCAGAGAAAGGTAAGTGAAGCATGGGGGATTGCGGGCGGCTCGGGAGCTCATCTTGTGATCTGTGGGATCACAGAAGGGGAGCGGAGGGCCCCTCAGGGCCCCCCCAGGGGCTCCTAGAGCTGCAGGGCCCTCGGGCCAGTGCCCAACCTGGCCGCCCTTTGGAACCAGCCCTGATAGGGTTGCCAGGTCGGAACCATCCAAAAACCTGAGAAAATGGGGGCAGGCCCCAGTGACGTCACAGAGCGGGCCCTAGTGACATCATTAAACATGATACATTGTATCAACCACAGTTGCTTGGAGCATACCATTCAAAAAAAAATTCTCTGATTGGAGATTAAAATAGAAATCTTACCTAAAATAGGATGTTCTTAGGTCCATCTGTTAAGGTAAGAATTTGAGTCTCAGGCCCAAGTTCGGTTCATCAGATGACTTTTATTGCTAGCAGAGACACAGGGGAATTTGTCCTCCAAACTGTGTCTCCTGACAGTTGAGGCACAGCTCTTTTATTGGGTTACAGACAACAGAAAAGATACATTGGTGAGTGTGTTGCACAAAACATAACTGTATAGCTGGTAATTTTCCATTCCTAGAACAATCCTCTGCGCTTGCGCCTCCTTCTGGTCTACGTGCTGAATCCTTCTTTGCTAATGGCGTCCATTAACCCTTACACATCTGAAGTGACAAGGTCATTCTTTCTCACAAGCTTAGGGTGATGCAAAATGGAAATGGACTGCCTTCAAGTTGATCCCAGATAGGGTCTTCATGGTAAGCAGTATTCAGACAGAGGTGGTTTACTATTGCCTTCCTCTCAGTCTGAGAGGCAGCGACTGGCCCAAGGTCACCCAGTGAGCTTCATGGCTGTGTGGGGATTCGAACCCTGGTCTCCCAGGTCATAGTCCAACACCTTAACCACTACGCCTAGAGTGGCTTACAAATGTAAGACAGTCCCTGCCCTCAGGCCTACAATCTAAAGCAGAGATGGGGAACCTTTTCATCCCAAAGACCACATTCACTTCTGGGGACTACATGCCAGTGGTGGGTGGGGCTGAGGCAAAAGCGGGCAGAGTACTGAATGTGCACTTCACTTTTGAACAGTAGGGTAGTTTCTGCACTCTCACACACCTCCCTATTCTTCATGTAGGCAAGCAAGAATTATTATCAGTGTTCAAAGATATATTTCAGCCAGCCTAAAACACTCACAGAGGGTGCAGAGCTGGTCCTGTGAAGGATGTGGCCTGGGAGAATTGGTGTGGTTGGATAGGAGGTATGACTTGGAGAGTCTTGATGGCCAGATAGAGAAGCCTGAAGTTCCCCATCCTTTATCTAAAAAGAAATGCCACAAAAGGAAAAGGGATTTGGAGGAAAAAAGAAAGAAAACTGCTACTGTTTCTTGAGTTCTTGTAATCACCAGCTGAAATGGAAAGATTTCAAGAGCAGGAGGAGCCAAAAGTTGCTGGTTGTTCAGCAGAGAAGGGGAGAACATGCACTCCCGTCTCTTTTCTTCTCCTATAGCTGATGGAATCTTTCTTGGTTCCCCATCTGCAGTGTGAGAATTATTGTGGCCTACCTCACAGCAGAAGCGACTCACCATGTGGGGTGGAGCTGCAATGCTAACTTTCTAGCAGCAGCTTTGCTGCTGCTTTCAGTGGACTCACATTCTACCATGTTCCCAATACTAAACAACATGGCTACATCTACTTTGGGCATGGAGAGAAGAACACAGACCTGCCTTTCATGCTATGAACAACAATGTGAGGCTGAAAACTGAGGGAAATGTACTAATTTTGTACATGAAACTGTTTGCTTTAATAAATCAACATGTAATCAATCTAATGTGTTAGTGGGACCATATTTTAAAACTTTTTAAGTAGCCCAGTAAACACTTCTAGTTAAGTCATGTGTATTCGTTCCCTGCATGAAGTCATTGTCTCTTCATTACAGTCAGCCATTTCACAAATTAACTAGAAATAAGAGACCTCTTAGGATTAGAAAATCAGGTATCTTAGTTTAGTTCGTTCACTATCCAAGCACATGAGCTAGGTAAACACAGAAAATGAAATCATGTTGTGGGGCCAGGTATTACAGACGGTTATGCAGAGTGCTCAAGGCTAATAGGGCACAGAGTTGTTTCTGGTTTGACTATTTGCCAAGGTCTCTAACATGTTTTTTCTAATGTTATTTGTTATTTAGTTTAATTTGTAAATTGTATTGCTTTTATTGTTGTATTTTTATACTTGTGTTTATTTTTCTTTGTAAGCCACCTTGAGGGCCTTTGGCCAAAAGGCGGGGTATAAATAAATTTAATAATAATAATAATAATAATGAGGCATTAAGATATTGGCATTGTAGATCTGTTCCACTGGGTGAGTTGCTTCTGCCTTAACGTGGTGTAATGATTACTGAAATGGTGCACGTGAAGCACTTTGAACACTTGAAATAGTTAAAATAAACTGTGAATACCAAGAAGTAGCAGTGCTTTGGAGAGAGAATCTTATGATGACCTTGATCAGCTGAAATATAGTAACTTGTCATTGCAGAAAAAAAGTTGTATAGGTTGCTGCTACTGAATCTTAAAGTCTTGAATGCTAGCAGCCAAGATGATGGGCCTAAGCTTATTTCAATAATACTTTGATAAATGTTTAAAACTGTCAAGTGCTACTTTGCACATCTAAAGGAAAGAACTGTTCCTCTAGTTTTCTTAGTTTGATAGTTGTGTGATACTGAAGAAGTTAAGTTTACATTTGTGCATGTGTGCATGTTTTAATCTTTGTGCCTGAATCTTTTAATTGTGTGTGTGTGTGTGAGAGAGAGAGAGAGAGAGAGAGAGAGAGAGAGAGAGAGAGAGAGAACCCCTACCACCGACTCTTCACCGCTCCTGCTGAGGCTGCCAGGCCACGTAGGCGCCATCTCAGCAGCGGTTGCTAGGAGACGGTGTCCGAGCAGCCTGCCAGCCTCAGCAGGAGTGGAGGCCGGGCAGGGCCGGCTCCTTCTTAGCCCTCGAGCCGGTTCCCCTGCTCCAGAAAGGACGGCCGGCCGCTTCACCCCTCATGCTGTGGGTGCCGCGATGGGCCCCCCCAGCCAGAGACTGCTGAGCCCCATTGTGGCCGCTGCTGCCCAGCGGCGCCCACAGCATGAGGGGTGAAGCGGCCGGCCATCCTTTCTGGAGCAGGGGAACAGGCTCCGGGCCGGGGCTAAGAAGGAGCCGGCCCAGCCTGGCCTCCACTGCCACCACCTCTTCATGGCTCCTGCTGAGGCTGCCAGGCTGTGTGGGCCCCGTCTCGGCAGCGGTTGCTAGGAGACAGCATCCAAGTGGCCTGCCAGCCTCAGCAGGAGTGGAGGCTGGCCAGGGCCGGCTCCTTCTTAGCCCCGGAGCCAGTTCCCCTGTTCCGGAAAGGACAGCCGGCCGCTTCACCCCTCATGCTGTGGGCGCCGCTGGGTGGCAGCGGCTGCGATGCCCCCCCCAGCCAGAGACTGCTGAGCCCCATTGTGGCTGCTGCCGCCCAGCGGCACCCACAGCATGAGGGGTGAAGCGGCCAGCCATCCTTTCCGGAGCAGGGGAACTGGCTCCGGGCTGGGGATAAGAAGGAGCCGGCCCAGCCTGGCCTCCACTGCCACCACCTCTTCACGGCTCCTGCTGAGGCTGCCAGGCTGCTCGGACGCCGTCTTCTAGCAACCGCTTCCACGGGGGCTGCTGCTGGGGGGGTCCCTACAGGGGCAGCGGCTGGACGAAGGCACCCACGTGGCAGACTTGGGCCAGGAGGCTGCCCTCACTTGGCCATGCGGCTGCGGGCTCCACTCCAGCACCCTCACCTGCGGCTGTGTGGGCGGCGGGGCTGTGGCTGTGTGCCACTCGGCAGTGGGCAGGGGCTGCTGCTGGGGGGGGTCCCTGCATGTCGGAAGGCAGAGCTGGGGTCCCAATCCCGAGGAGCTGGATCCCGGAGAGTTGGGAGAAGAGTATTCGGATGGATGGCAGAGGGAAGGGGGAGGAACTTCCCCCCTTTGGAGCGAAGACGAAACAGAGGAACTGCCAGTGATAAGGTCGCTTAGCAACGGGGAGCCTGAGCCCTCCCTGGACATTCTCACACCTCCCCCTCTTTCAGGCTCAGAGCAAGAGGGGGAAGAGGGAGGGCTGCTCACAGCCGAAAAGCAGGGAGGCAGTTTACCATCAGCCCCTCCCCTATCCCCCATCCTGGAATCGGAAACTTCAGAAGAGGAGGGGGTGATGCTTCCCCCCTCACCGTGCACACGCAGACAGCTGAAAAGACAGGAGAGAAGGGGGGGAAGGCGGGCAGTACCTGAGGGGCAGTTAAGGAGGAGCGAAAGATTGCGCGCCCGTTTGGCCCCTTCTTAAAGAACAGGCGGGAAGAAGTCCCTTGCTCTGTCAACTTTCTCCCAATGCCGCAGGACCTGTATCCCTGTATTGCTTCATGAGAAAACGCAGTCTTTGTTTGGACATTACCCTAATAAAACACGAATTAACTACAGCCGTTGGTCTGGTTCCTGAGTCACATCCTGGGCCTGACACTGCAGGGGCGGCAGCTAGACAAGCTGGGCCTCGCTCAAGCACAGGAACGACTATGGCGCTTCAGGCACCTGCTGGCAGCCGCTTCGTCCTCCAGTCTCTGCAGTCCCTGCCTGACTGAGAAAGGGTGGGAAGGCAGCCAGCCACAGCCTTCAACGTATGCGTGTGTCAATCACGCATGCGTGGCTGAGGGGGCCGCTGAAAAGCCGGAGATCCACGTGTTTAACGTAAGTATGGCCGGAGACCGGAGACGGCCCCCTTTTGCCGGAGACTCCGGCTGAAAACTGGAGATCTGGCAACCCTAAACCCTGATGATGGGAGCGGAAGTCCAACAATGCCTGGAGGGGCAGAGGTTCTCCATTCCTGCTCAACACTGACAGGCAGCACCTTTCCCCACACAACCATGAAGTTCACTGGGTGACCTTGGGCCAATCACTGCCTCTCAGCCTCAGAGGAAGGCAATGGTAAACCCCCTCTGAATACCACTTACCATAAAAACCCTGTTCATAGGGTCACCATAAGTCAGAATCAACTTGAAGGCAGTCCGTTATCATCATCATTGGACGACAGATAATATATCTACCTGTCTGCCTATCTAAAACCATACAATCTGAAGGAAGGAGGATACAGCCTAGTCCTCCTGAGCCTTTATGGAAGGGCCATAGCTCAGTGCTAGAGCTTCTGCTTTGCATGTAGAAGGACCCAGGATCAGGCCCTGGTACCTCCAGGTAAGTCTGGGAGAGACTCCTGCTTGGCACCCTGGAGAATCATTCCAGTCCATGTAGACAATATTGAGCAAGATCGACCCAAGGACTGACTCAGTATAAGGCAGCTTATATGTTCCTACATTCCTATGTAGGCAAAACCTTTGCTAGGACAGAGTGTACATGCGCATGTGTATGCAGGACGCACGCAAGGCAAAAAATTGTGATTTTGAATGACTTTTAGGGGAATGGGCCATGCTTGCCTTCCCCCCCCCCCGTTATTTGAAATAAGATGGATTTTTTAAAATGATTTAAATTTGACACATGGCACAAAGCCAATTGGGACAACGTGGGATGAAACTGTAATAAATAAAATGTGATGTTGTAGAGCTGCATTTGAAGTGTGGGTGGCTGGGGGAGGAACATAGATTTATTACATCTGCATAGGGTGCAGATATATCCAATTATGACTCAGCAATGTGGAATCTGCATGGTGCAGCTGCCCATGGGTCTGAAGTGAAAACAGTCTTCAGTTTTAACTTTTGGCTCCTAGAGAAGGATACATCCTATATTTTCTTAGCAGATGAAGTGGTATTTTTATTATTTATTTATTTGCAGATTTATAAACTGCTTCACTACCAAAGGCTACCAAAGTGGTGTACAGCAATGTAAAGCAAGATAAAACACAAAAGACTACAGGCTCAATAAGCAAAAAGCAGTAAACCCATTTCGACAATACTACAATTACCATCCCATAAAATGACTGGGTCACGCTTCAAGGAAAGCCTTCTTAAAGAAAAAAGTCTACAATAACCATCTAAATATCAAAACAGTTGGCCTTTGCCTAATTTCAGTTTGTAACTAATTCCAGAGGGCTGGAGCTGCAAACACTAAAACCCCAGTTTCTAGTACACATTAAGAGCACCTCCAGGGCATGCAGTACACTCCACAGAGCCCCATCTGAGGAGCACAATTGCTGAGCAGGGATATATGGGGCTAAGTGGTCCGCAGTTACTATGGAAATAAGTGCAGTAAAAGGCCCTATGAGAAACAAGAACATGGCATATTTTGGCCTGTGGATCTGATCCTGTGTTGCTAACATTTAGTGTTTTATGCACCTTTTTTCTGGAATCTGCAATCTTAGCTGTAGTTAAAAGACTTGTTGACCATTGGCTCAAAGACCAGTCCTGTCTTTCTGGCTACTGGACTGAATTTGTATTGTCAGACACTAAGATATATGTTGCAATCAGGGAATGTTTGTAACAGTAGCTCCGGAACACCAGTGGTGACTCATGATGTTGTGAGTTCTGGTCCAATGCTGGATCCCATGGAAAAGGTGGCAAGGCAGGAGGCAAGGTGCAGGGTGAGGTGAGGCTGGTCAGAGGTTACAGGACCATGGATAACTCCATGTGAGCAACTTGCCCTGAGAAGGGTTGGGAGCAGACTGAGGTTTCTGACTACCTCCTCCAGGTTCCACCTTCCAAGGTTTAAAGGGCCAATCCCCTGGCCTGAAGATGTGCACTCCTTCTCCATTTTATAACCTCCCTCCTGTTTTGCTTCCTGTGCCACTGGAATGGTGGCACATTACACCGGGGGCTATTACACTCTGGCCCCAGGGACGTGGTAGAACCATCTGAGGCCAGCTGTAATGAATTTGCTAGGCACTTCCAGGATAAAATCTTTAGCATCCGCCAGGACTTAGACTCCAGAGTTGTAGCAGGTGAATCAAGCAAGGTATCCAGAGCACAGCCTTGCCCCGATTTCTTGGATGACTTTCAGTTGGTACAGCTTGAGGACGTTGACAAGGTGCTTGGACAGGTTCGTGCAACCACTTCTGTGCTGGATCCTTGCCCTTCTTGGCTAATAAAAGCTAGCAGGGATGGAACAGCAGGCTGGGCCAGGGAAGTGATTAATGCCTCCCTGCGAGAGGGGGTGGTCCCTGGCTGCTTGAAAGAGGCGGTAGTGAGACCACTCCTGAAGAGACCCTCCTTGGACCCAGAAAATCTTAATAACTATAGGCTGATAGCAAATGTTCCATTCTTGGGCAAGGTCCTTGAACGAGTGGTTGCGGGCCAGCTCCAGACACTCTTGGATGAGATCGATTATCTGGATCCATTTCAGTCCGGTTTCAGGCCTGGTTTTGGCATGGAAACAGCCTTGGTCGCCTTGGAGAGAGACGGGGGAGTGTGACTCTGTTGATTCTTCTTGATCTCTCAGCAGCTTTCGATACCATCAGCCATGGTATCCTTCTGGGAAGACTGGCTGAGTTGGGAGTGGGAGGGACTGCATGGCAATGGTTCCGCTCCTACTTGACAGGTCATCTCCAGAAGGTGGTGCTTGGGGAACATTGCTCGGCACCCTGGATTCTCCAGTATGGGGTTCCACAGGGGTCAGTTCTGTCCTCCATGCTGTTCAACATCTACATGAAACCATTGGGTTCGGTCATCCAGAGCTTTGGAGTGCATTGCCATCAGTATGCTGATGACACGCAGTTCTGTTTCTCCTTTTCATCTTCTTCAGGTGAGGCTGCCAATGTGCTGAACTGGTGCCTGGCTGTGACAATGGACTGGATGAGGGCTAATAAACTGAGGCTCAATCCAGATAAGACTGAGATGCTGCTCGTGGGTGGTTCTTCTGACCAGATGGTGGATGTCCAACCTGTCCTGAATGGGGTTGCATTCCCCCTGAAGGAGCAGGTTCGTAGCTTGGGGGTTCTCTTAGAACCATCTGTGTCACTTGAGACTCAGGTAGCCTCGGTGGCATGGAGTGTCTTCGGTTGGTGGCCCAGCTGTGCCCCTATCTGGACAGGGATAACCTGGCTTCAGTTGTCCATGCTCTGGTAACCTCCAAGTTAGATTACTGCAATGCACTCTATGTGGAGCTGCCTTTGAAGACGGTTTGGAAACCGCAGCTTGTGCAAAATGCAGCAGCCAGATTGGTAACAGGGACCAGACGGTCCGAACATATAAAACCGATTCTGGTCCGCTTACATTGGCTACCTGTATGTTTCTGAGCTCGATTCAAGGTGCTGGTTTTAACCTATAAAGCCTTACATGGCTTGGGACCACAATACCTGATGGAACGCCTCTCCCGATACAAACCCACCCATACACTACGCTCATCATCTAAGGCCCTCCTCCGGGTGCCTACTCTGAGGGAAGCTCGGAGGGTGGCAACAAGGGAGAGGGCCTTCTCAGTGGTGGCCCCCAAATTATGGAATGATCTCCCTGACAAGGTGCGCCTGGCACCATCACTGTTATCTTTTTGGCGCCAGTTCAAGACTTTCCTCTTCTCCCAGGCATTTTAGCATGAGTTTTTTAAATTGTTTTAAAAAATTTAAATTGTCTTTTAAATTGTTTTTAAAAGATGTGTTTTAAATTTGTATGTTTGTTTTTGATGTTTTTAGTTGCTGTACATCGCCCAGAGAGCTTTGACTATGGGGCCAAATACAATACATACAACAAATACAATTACAATAAATAAATAAATAAATAAATAAATGGTGAAGTGTGGTGGGAGGCAACTGGTTCTTCATGGGAAGGCATTAGTGAGGGTTAGGGAGGTTCCTCTGGGGACTCCTGTCCACCTGTCTCAGTCATAGTGATCATCTGGTCTCCAGCAGCTGGCTCAAAACCCTGAACATGAATTGCTGCTGGATTCAGGGGTTGTAAAATAGGGTAAAATTGGTTTCATCTTTGAATTACAGAAGCAAAAATGCCAAACGTAATGTATGCCTCCCTTGCAAAAAAAGCTAAGGAGGGAATTTCATCCTAGATCCCCTCCCCCAAATAAGAATGGTTCCTTACGCTTAGACAGATCATTGGTCCATTTATCTCAGTATTGTCCACTGACTAGCAGTGGCTCCCCAGGGAACATTAGCAGTCTGACCTAGAGATGCTGGGGGCTGAACTGGGTGTTGTGTTCTCCAAATGCTGGGAGACCAATCAGAGGTTTAGTAAATTAGCAGAGTTTAGTTTAGTGTAGTTTAGTGTAGCTTGCTTGCTCAGTGCTCTGTGCTGCATGGGTGTGATTTTACCTGAGTTTTACCTGAGTTTAAATCACTCAGACTTGGTTTCAAAATAAGAAAAGACTACTTTATTAATAGAAATACATCCTGGATAAGAAAGGTGCTACTTCTATCCAGCTAACTAAGCTGGTAGCTGCAATGACCATGCCTGGACATTGCCCCTCATGCTAGAGAAGAGGAGACAAAGAGAACGTGGCTCCTTCTTCTCCGGTGGTCAGCAGAGAAGAGAGAAACAGGAAGTTGAGTCAGAGGTGTGAATAGCTCCCTGAGACATTATCAGTTTACTTGGAAGGAAGACTGTAATGTCCCTGTATATATAATACTGGAAATATGGCAAGTACAGGTCTACTAGAGTATATGTGGTAAATAGACTGAGTGAGAGGGGGGAGTACATGGGTTGGAATGTTGGAGAATGTTGTATGATGATTAGCTGAGCATTTGAGTGTCTGAGGTATAAATGAGAGGATGACAGTTGAGAGGGGTTGAGAGGGGTTGTTCGGTAGGTTCTGTGGGTTGGTTTTAGAGAGGGTTGTAGGGTGGATTGGACAGAGCTTGGAAAAGTTACTTTTTTGAACTACAACTCCCATCAGCCCCAGCCAGCATGGCCACTGGATTGGGCTGATGGGAGTTGTAGTTCAAAAAAGTAACTTTTCCAAGCTCTGGGATTGGATTAGGCGGGTTGTGAGGCAGGTTATTGATGACTAAGAAACATAAAGAGTAACACATCTTATGAAACCACATGCTTGTTGACTAAACCTTTAAGTAATATTGTTATTCCCTGTGTATATAAATAATTATTTCTTGGTTTACCAAAACACCTGATCCTTGACTGGATTTACACAGACCAGAAGGGTGGGTAGGACATATCAAGGTTGGGAAACAGTATCAATGGTGGCAGCGGTGAAGAGATAGTGTAACATCATCAGGTATCCAGAGCAACCCAGGGCTGTAATCTTTATAGGCACAAAGATACAGGGGGATTGAGGCCTGTAAGTGCACCCAGACACAAAGTAGTAATAGGCCAGGAGGAGACGAAGGCACAGTCTCAAGGCAATATTGTTTACAGGGAGTGTCTGGTGGTGCTGCCTAGCAGTGGGATCTTGAGAGATCTTTGCTAGAGCCGGTGAGAGAACTGTTAAGAGAGCAGGACCCTGAGGTGGGACCGTGACAAGGCGGTGACCACAGGAAGGGGCCTGACAAAGACAGACAGAAAAGATGAGCATAGGTCAGTGGCAGCCTAGCCAGCTATGAAGACTACCTCTTTCCCTATGCAAAGAAGTCCAAGTGGGAGTTGTTCTTGTCACACTTCAAACACAAGGGACCTTCTACTTGCAAAGCCACTGAGCTACAGCCCTTGCCATCTCACATTCTGGCCTTCTTGCATGCTGCCAATTTCACTAGGAGTCATGTTTTAAACCCACAAAAGTAAATAGGTGGCTGTCTTGTTTGCACTAATTTCCCCAAAGAAAACCAACCATTATTTCTGGTTTTCTCTGAATCAACACACCTTCACAGCAAATGTGTTTATTTCCAGTTGTCGGTACTGTTCCTTTGCAGAGATTATTCATGAGAGCCCTGCCAAGGAAGAAAGAATGAGCAGTAAACAATGAGGGAGTGTGCAATAAAGACCTCCTTTTCTGCAAACCACAACCAACTCCACCAATGCATCAACACATTTTCTTTTTGAGGCCACCCAATTGCAAGCTGGCAGCCGCTGAAGCAGGAAGCCGACCTACTCCTCTGACTTGATAGCAACTACAAATGTGAAACACACTTGTGCAAACATCTCACCAAATATCGAGATTCATATCATTCCTCTGACATCTTCAGACAATCTCACCTGGCTGACTTAGTTGTGCAGTGTTGTTGTGGAAGCAGAACAGTCCCAGGCCTCTGACTTCTCCATACTTGCTTAGAATGGTCTCTGACATAAGGATCAAAGATTGCCCCCCTGGGGTCCCTTGACCTCAGCACCCCAAGGGGGATCTTTGCTTCTGAGAACAGTCCCAGTTCCCTTGGGTCACTGCTTCCCAGGCAAACTCTCCCTCTTCCAAGATTAGTTTTACGGTAGAACTGCCACCACCCCTTTTCTAGCTCCCTACTCTGAGGAAGGGGATCTCAGAGTGCTAACAGAGATCCTAGAGCAGACCTGTTGTTATACCCTCTGCTCTAGGGGATTAACCCACACTAATCAACAGTAGTCAGTAGCATCTATTGATCAAGGACTGAATTTAGAGTCATTAGTTCCAAGCAATACACACCGTTATTAAAAGGGTAGTTTATTTAATAGAAAAGAAAGGTACACACAAAAAGAGAGCAGCATCTGTTTCCTTAAAAGCTAATTGCCCTGAACCAGGCTAACAAGAGATACATTGCCATAACAATAGTGAGAGATTCAAACAGACAAAAGAAAAGCAACAAACCTGACCTATCCTAACTATAAATTCCAGCAAATGCTTGGTTCCCAAAGCATAACTGCAAGTCAGGCAGGTTGAAGTAGTCAGAATTAGGAACTGGGAACCGGAACAAGTAACTGAAGGATCACCCTTCATTTTTATGGGGTTTAGCTGGCAATAGGGAGGGGGCCAATTAGCCATCCTAGGTGCCCCTTCCGTGACCACCTTCTTTGAAGATAAGGGGGGCTAGACAGTCCCACCCAGCGGTCCTGATCTGCAATACCCACTCTCCCTGACTTAAATCTCAGGAAGCAGATAAGAGATAACAGATAAGGTTCAGTTGCATCTTCTTGCCATTAGCAAATTTCCTGTCTGGCACTTGGACTTCTCCAGCAGAGTGTCCCAGGGATCAACAAGCTCCCAGAATTCCCTCTGGTTGAACCATTTTAGCTTGACCAAATTTAACTCAAAGTTAGCTATTCTTGACAATAAGAACATAAGAGCCCTGCTGGATCAGTCCAATGGCCCATCTAGTCAAGCATCCTGTCCTCACAGTGGCCAACCAGTTGCCCATGAGAAGCCCACAAGCAGAACCTGAGCACAAGAGCACTCTCTCCCCTCCTGCTGTTTCCAGCAACTGGTAGTTGGAAGCATATTGCCTCTGACTGTGGAGGCAAAGCATAGCCATCATGGCTAGCAGCCATTGATAGCCTTATCCTCCATGAATTTGGCTAATCCTCTTTCAAAACTATTCAAGTTGGTGGCCATCACTCCCTTTTGTGGGAATGAATTCCATAGTTTATGCTTTGTGTGAAGAAGAACTTTCTTCTGTCTGTTCTGAATCTTCCAACATTCAGGTTCTTTGGATATCCGTGAGTTCTGCTGTTATGAGAGGGAGAAGAACTTTTCTCTATCCATTTTCTGCATGCCATAAATAAATTTATACACTTCTATCATGTCACCTCTTGCTCACCTTTTCTCTAAACTAAAAAACCCCAAATGATTCAACTTACCTCACAGGGGAGTTGCTCCATCCCCTTGCTCATTTCGGTTGCCCTTTTCTGAACCTTTTCCAACTCTATAATATACTTTTTTATGTGAGGCAACCAGAATTTTACAAGGTTTTCCAAATATGGTCACACCATAGATTTGTATAACAACATTATGTTATTGGCCGTTTTGTTTTCAATACCTTTCCTAATGATCCCTAGCATGGAATTTGCCTTTTTTCACAGCTGCCGCACACTGGGTCAACATCTGCATTGAGTTATCCACACCAACTGCAAGGTCTCATTTCTGGTCAGTCACTCCCAGTTCAAACCCATGAGTGAATATCTAAAATTAAGATGTTTTGCTCCAGTATAACTTTATATTTGTTTACATTGAATTGCATTTGCCATTTACTCAGTTTCCAGATATCTTTGTGGTGCACTTCACAATCCCTTTTTGTTTATCAACCCTGAACAATTTAGTATCATCACCAAACTTGGCCACCTCACTGCTCACCCCTAACTCTAGATAGTTTATGAACAAGTTAATAAAGCACAGGTCCCAATACTGATCCTTGGGGTACTCTACTTTCTACAACCCCCCATTGGGGGAACTGGGATAATTTATTCCCACTCCCTGTTTTCTGTTTCTTAGCCGGTTCTGGATCCACAAGAGGACCTCATCTCTTATTCCATGACTGCTAACCTTACTCAGGAGTCTTTGGTGAGGTACATTGTCAAAAGCTTTATGAAAGTCAAAGTATTTATTTAGTTAGTTAGTTAGTTAGTTAGTTAGTTTATATCCCGCCTTTCCTCCCAATAGGAGTCCACTGTTAACTGGATTGCCTCTGTCTATATGCTTGTTGACACTCTCAGAGAACTCAAATAGGTTAGTGAGACAGGACCTACCTTTGCAGGAGCCATGCTGGTTCTGCTTCAGCAAGGCTTGTTCTTTTATATGCTTGATTATTTTATCTTTAACAATACTTTCCACCAGATTTCCCAGGTTGTCTTTGCTCTCTCTTTGTCACCGTCTTTGTCTTTGCTCTCTCTCCAGAGCCATCAGGGCAATACCCGTCTGGGCATTGCACCTCCAACTTAGTTAGTTAGAACTAGGTATGCCTTTCCTATCTACTATGTATTTCTATAAATAAAGTAGTTTTTCTTATTTTACTAAGTCTCAGTGATCTAAATGCAGGGCAAAAGCTTGCTACTTAGGTAAATACACACACTGGCACACACACAGCTCAGATGCTGAGTGTCTCTGCATATTTCCATAACAAAGGGTTATGGCCACCCAATAAGCTAAATTGAACTGCAAGTTGTGCCTGAAAGTTAAAAAGGCTAAGTACTGTGTGGGATTTACAAAAGAGATCAAAAGGAGACTTTAGGTTAGAGAAAGAAAAGCAGAACAAAACATAGGAAACCATGGCTGAAGAATGAACACTTAAGACAAGCATCCCAAGGCTGAAGAAGGACAAATGTGATTTGCAGTCTCTGAATGACTGCACTTTTTGAAGGGGAGGATCTGCATGGAGTCCTGACTCAACCTGAACCCTCAGCAGCAGATGAAGCAGCCACTGCCTCCTGGAAGAGTAAGCATGCCAAAGTGAAGTCTCTTCTTATTTCTGCTTTATTAGATGAGGCACTAAATGTTTGCATGGGCTGTAGGAATGCTAACGAATTATGGGAAAAGCTTGAAAATGTGTATCAGAGAAAATCTAAAAATCATGTGATATTTCTCTATAAGTTGCTGTACATGCTGAAACAGTGTAGCACAAATCTGAATCAACATCTCAACAGATTTACAAGTCTCTCCGAGAATTAGAAAGATGTGGAAGATTTACAAAAGGTCCTCCTGGCCTCTCTAAATCAACGCCATTATATAACAGCTTGCATACTTCAACAGACAGATCATAATTTGGATCCGTTTATGGCATATCTGAAAGATCAGGACTATAAAGAGAGACAGGAACAAGCTTTGTCTTAAAAAGCAAATTTTACTGTGGGCAGAAACAGCAACCAAAGGCAGGATAGAGAGATGAGTCATGCCCTGAAGCCACAACAGGGTACAGACAAATAAAGGAAGAATTGCTTCAAGTGCAAATCTCCTAATCACCTCCAAAGAGATTGTCCTAGAAGGGAGACAGGAGAAAGAGCTGATTTTAAACAGAAGCAAGCTGAAAGAAAATCAAATAGCCAAACTAAACTGAAGCATTCCAGTTACTATGTATCTGATGGAAAGAAACCAGATGTTTAATCAACAGTGGGGCTACCACACATTTAATAAATGATAAAAATTTGTTTAAGAACTTTAGTCCCCATACACAGAATGTAATTACAGCATCAGGAGACATTTTATGTTCTCAAGGAACAAGCATGGTGGAGCTACTTTTGGCTAGAGGTATTAAAATTGGACAATGTAAATTCACAGAAAAATGTGAATGTTGTATAAAGACAAAAAGTGTGAAACCAAAATTTCCTAAGAAAAGTGAAAGGAAAACAACAAAACCTCTAAAATTAATTCACACAGACCTTTGTGGACCTATTAGAATGCCATCACAGGCCTCCTGCTGGGAGGAAATGCTTACTTTCATAGATGATTAGCTGAGGTATACTAACATAAGAACATAAGAACATAAGAAGAGTCTGCTGGATCAGGCCAGTGGCCCATCTAGTCCAGCATCCTGTTCTCACAGTGGCCAACCAGGTGCCTGGGGGAAGCCCGCAAGCAGGACCCGAGTGCAAGAACACTCTCCCCTCCTGAGGCTTCTGGCAACTGGTTTTCAGAAGCATGCTGCCTCTGACTAGGGTGGCACAGCACAGCCATCACGGCTAGTAGCCATTGATAGCCCTGTCCTCCATGAATTTGTCTAATCTTCTTTTAAAGCCGTCCAAGATGGTGGCCATTACTGCATCTTGTGGGAGCAAATTCCATAGTTTAACTATGCGCTGAGTAAAGAAGTACTTCCTTTTGTCTGTCCTGAATCTTCCAACATTCAGCTTCTTTGAATGTCCACGAGTTCTAGTATTATGAGAGAGGGAGAAGAACTTTTCTCTATCCACTTTCTCAATGCCATGCATAATTTTATACACTTCTATCATGTCTCCTCTGACCCGCCTTTTCTCTAAACTAAAAAGCCCCAAATGCTGCAACCTTTCCTCGTAAGGGAGTCGCTCCATCCCCTTGATCATTCTGGTTGCCCTCTTCTGAACCTTTTCCAACTCTAGAATATCCTTTTTGAGATGAGGCGACCAGAACTGTACACAGTATTCCAAATGCGGCCGCACCATAGATTTATACAACGGCATTATGATATCGACTGTTTTATTTTCAATACCTTTCCTAATTATCGCTAGCATGGAATTTGCCTTTTTCACAGCTGCCGCACACTGGGTCGACATTTTCATCGTGCTGTCCACCACAACCCCGAGGTCTCTCTCCTGGTCGGTCACCGCCAGTTCAGACCCCATGAGCGTATATGTGAAATGAAGATTTTTTGCTCCAATATGCATAATTTTACACTTGTTTATATTGAATTGCATTTGCCATTTTTCCGCCCATTCACTCAGTTTCGAGAGATCTTTTTGGATCTCTTCGCAATCCCTTTTTGTTTTAACAACCCTGAACAATTTAGTGTCGTCAGCAAACTTGGCCACTTCACTGCTCACTCCTAATTCTAGGTCATTAATGAACAAGTTGAAAAGTACAGGTCCCAATACCGATCCTTGAGGGACTCCACTTTCTACAGCCCTCCATTGGGAGAACTGTCCGTTTATTCCTACTCTCTGCTTTCTGCTTCTTAACCAATTCCTTATCCACAAGAGAACCTCTCCTCTTGTTCCATGACTGCTAAGCATCCTCCGAAGTCTTTGGTGAATGTTCACTACAATGAACCTACTGAGAAAGAAAGGTCAAGTACTTCAAAAATTGAAGAACTATATCAGAATTGTGTCTAACAAATTTGGCAGAAAGCCCCAAATTATAAGATCTGACAATGGAGGAGAATTTGTGTCCAGGGCTATGAGAGACTTTCTATGTAAGGAAGGCATAAAGCACCAGATTACTGTTGTTTATACTTCAGAACAAAATGGGAGCACAGAATGCATGAACCAGACTCTTGGACAGATGATTTGTTCCTTGTTGGAAGATGCACAGTTACCACAGAAGTACTGGAGGAAGCACTGGTTACTGCCACCTGTCTGTAGAACCAATGGCAGCTGCAACCAACAAAACACCTTTCAAGCTATGGCATGATCAGACACCAAGCGTGTCTCACCTTCATGTATTCCACTGCAAAGCCTTTGTGCACATCCCAAAACAACAGAGGTCAAAATTTGACAACACTACCAAGGAAGGAATATTCATTTGAAATTCTTCAATGCAGAAGGGATACCTAGTCATAGATCCCAAAACTGACGAAGTTGGAGTGTGCAGAGCTGTCCGCTTTGATGAAGGAAAGTGTGCATACCAACCAGAAGGGGCACCACACCAAACAGATCACAGTGAAATGGAAGGAACTGAGCTATTCTTTCACAACAGAAAGGATTACAGTAATACACCAGTAGAGGAAGACGAGGAGTCTGAGCCAGAAGAGGCATCAGAGTCAGAAGGGGCAGCTGAAGCGGCAGCACCCAGATGCTCTGAATGCACCAACAAAGGTGTACCACCAGAAAGACTTGCTTACCTCGTGATAGATGAACTTCCAGAGCCAGAGACCTAGAAAGAGATTGATGCCTTATCAAAAGCTGAAGCTGAGAGGTGGAGGCAGGCAGCCAAGGAAGAGCTGGAAGCTCTACACAAGAGTAAAACTTGGGACACTGACCAACAGCTGGTGTGTCCTTGGCAATGGGGGAAAGAGACACATCGGCCAGTTTGCCCAAGTCTCCTCATCCTGTCCCATCGCCTGTACCTTCCTGTCTAGAGGCAGAGCTGGGGGTGGCTCGGGGGGGCTGACAGACTGTTGGCATGGTGGGAGGAGGCTTGTTGGCTGGCCCTATCTCTTCAACAGCTGGCAAGGCTCAGGGGGGGGGTTGTGGCTGACCAGACTACTGGTCTTCTTTGGCTTCAGCCCCCTCCCTTTGCAACCTACTACGGCCCTCCCTAGGATCCCAGTCCTCCTCCTCTTGCCCATGTTGCTAGGGGTTCTCTATGGGGCCCATGATAGTAAGGGCATAAGGATCCACATAGGGCTGAGGTTTTCCAGAGAGAGAGAGAGAGAGAGAGAGAGAGGATACAACATGCTGCATACACACCATATCGTTAAAGCACATTCAAAGTATATCCCCCCTGAGAATCTTGGGAACTGTAGTTTGTTAAGGATGATGGAAATTGTAGCTCTGTGAGGGGTAAAGTATGGTTCTCATGATTCTTGGGGGAAACAACATATTTAAAGGTATGGCATATTTGCAGCCATAGTTACAATCACACACACACACACAAGCATGGATTGAACATAAGCAGGGTTGGGTGGGTGGGAACACTATTACCACCCTGATTATGAATAGTGATAGGTTTAGAAAGCATAATGGCAGAGAGACGCATGGGCTACCACATGGCATGGAGAGGCATGGGACAATCTGGATGGCCACTGTGAGAACAAGATGCTGGATTAGATACTAGTCTGATCTAGTAGGGCTCTTATGGTTTTTATTAAGATTGCCACTCCTCTTAAATTACAAATGGAGCATTAGTATCTACATCCAAGGATACTCAATATGGTTGTGGGGGCATGAACATTTAGCACAGGGATAGCGAACCTGTGGCCTTTCAGATGCTATTAAACTTAACCCCCATCAGTTCTGATCAGCATGACCAATGGTTAGGAATAATGTGAGGTGTTGTCCAAAAACATCTGGATGGCCACATGTTCCACATTCCTGATTTACCCAGGGGTGTAGTTGTCCAGTGTCTTGGGGGGGTCTTAGTCCTCTTACTTTTTTGGGAGCCGGGTCCCAGCAGGCTCCTTATGTCTCTGGCATCCTATGAGCCAATCAGCATAAAAAGGGAGTGTCTTAGCCACTGAGAAAAGTCATCTAATTTGCTTCCTTGTCGTTTCCTGCTGATTGGAGCCAATCAGAGAGAAAGAGGTTCCTATTAGTTCCTACTTCAAAAAGTAAATTCAGTAAATTCATCATCGTTGCTGCGGTTTCTGGTTATTGCTGTCATCTCATGTGGGACAGGCTGCTGTTGTCGACATCGTGAATGCGGACGTTGCTGTTACTATTACTTCAGCTCCGGTTGCTGTCATCATCTTGGCCTACTACCATCCTGGCCAAATTAGACCGCTTGTTTGAATGTTGAGTGTTTTAACGCCTGTTGCTATTGTTTTAATTGTGGATTGTGATTAGCGTGAATGCGTTTAAATGATTTTTATTTGAATGTGTGAGTTTGAATCTATGTGTAGTTAATTAGTGGACTGTGTTTTGTGTGAATGAATCTGAATGAGTATATGAGTACATGAGTGTGAGTCTATGTGTATTTTATTATGTGCCTGGGAGAGAGGACCTTGTGCCGAGTGGGGGGACTTTTGGGGGCCCCAATTAATGTAATGATGGGTAATGGGAGGTATGGTGTTGTGAGGAGAACATGCCAGTTAAGGGGAACTCGTCCCAGACAAGTTGTGCCTGTGCCTTGTTCCGGTCCTCCTCACATCCGCAGGACTGTTGGTTGTCCTATCAGCCAGCTCTCGGATCTCCAAGTGTTGCTTCTGAACGCCAGGTCGGTACATAATAAAATCTCCCTCGTCCACGACTTAATTGTTGATGAGGGCGCCGACCTGGCATGTGTAACCAAGACCTGGGTGGGTGATCAGGGAGGAGTTACTCTCTCCCAGCTTTGCCCACCTGGGTATATGGTTCAACATTGTGGTAGATCCGAGGGTCGGGGAGGCGGGGTAGCTGTGGCCTATAGGAGTTCTCTCTCGCTCATCAAGCACCCTGTCCAGGCGACGACTGGCTTGGAGTGCCTCCACCTTGTGCTGGGTCAAGGAGACAGACTGGGAATACTGTTGGTGTACCGCCCACCCTGCTGCCCAACAGCTTCCCTAACTGAGCTGACAGAGGTAGTCTCGGAGGTACTGCTGAAGTCCCCTAGACTATTGGTACTGGGAGACTTCAACATCCATGCCGAGGCTGCTTTATCTGGGGCGGCTCAGGACTTCATGGCCTCCATGGCAACCATGGGGCTGTCTCAATTTGCTACTGGCCCAACGCATGTGTCGGGGCATACTCTTGATTTGATCTTTGCCACTGGACATGGAGATGGTGACCTGGAGGTGGGGAGTTTTTCATCGACTCCATTGTCACGGACAGATCACCGCTTGTTGAAGTTCAGGCTTACAGCGACCCTCTCCCTCCGCAAGGGTGGGGGACCTATTAAGTTGGTCCGACCTCGGAGACTAATGGATCCTCAGGGTTTCCAAAGGGCTCTGGGGGATTTTCCAGTTGATAAGACTGGCGCTCCTGTCGAAGTCCTGGTCGAACTGTGGAACACGGAAATGACCCGGGCCGTGGACACGATCGCTCCTGCGCGCCCTCTCCCATGTCGAGCTCATGCAGCGCCGTGGTATACCCCAGAGCTGAGAGCGATGAAACAAGAGAGGAGGAGGCTTGAGTGCAGATGGAGGCGTACTCCTGATGGATGCAATCACGCCTTGGTAAGTGCCTCTACGAAATTGTATACAGAAGAAGTGAGGGCAGCGAAAAAGCGATATTTCGCTGCCACCATTAAACCATCTCTCAACCGTCCAGTGGAGCTCTTTAGAATTGTCTGAGGGCTTTTACATTCCAGCCCTCAGGATATTATAGAACCATCGGTAACCCACTGTAATGAGTTCACTGGGCACTTCCAAGATAAAATCTTATGCATCCGTCGGGACTTAGACTCCAATATTATGGCAGTTGAACCTAATGAGGTATCCGGAGCACGGTCTTGTCCTCATTTATTGGATGAGTTTCACTTGGTACAGCTTGAGGAAGTTAACAAGGTACTCGGACTGGTGCATGCAACCACTTCTGCTCTAGATCCTTGCCCTTCTTGGTTAGTGAAAGCTGCCAGGGTTGAAACAGCCGGATGGGCCAGGGAAGTGATAAATGCCTCCTTGAGAGAGGGAGTGGTCCCTAGTCGCTTAAAAGAGGCGGTAGTAAGACCACTCCTGAAGAAACCTTCCTTGGACCCAGATAATTTGAACAACTACAGACCGGTAGCAAACGTCCCATTCTTGGGCAAGGTCTTGGAACGGGTGGTTGCCAGCCAGCTCCAGGTGCTCTTGGATGAAACCGATTATCTTGATCCATCTCAATCCGGTTTTAGGCCCGGTTTTGGCACTGAAACAGCCTTGGTCGCCCTGTATGATGACCTATGCCGGGAGAGAGACAGGGGGAGTGTAACTCTGTTGATTCTCCTGGATCTCTCAGCGGCTTTTGATACCATTGACCATGGTATCCTTCTGGGGAGACTCACAGAGTTGGGAGTTGGTGGTACCACTTGGAAGTGGCTCCGCTCCTACTTGGTGGACCGTCTCCAGAAGGTAGGGCTTGGGGAGCACTGCTCGATACCCTGGACTCTCCATTGTGGAATCCCGCAGGGATCGGTTCTGTCCCCCATGCTTTTTAACATCTACATGAAGCCGCTGGGTGCGGTCATCAGGAGTTTTGGAATGCGTTGTCACCAGTATGCTGATGACACGCAACTCTACTTCTCCTTTTCATCTTCCTCAGGTGAGGCTGTTAATGTGCTGAACCGTTGCCTGGCCGCGATAATGGACTGGATGAGAGCTAATAAACTGAGGCTCAATCCTGACAAGACTGAGACGCTGTTGGTGGGTGCCTTCTCGGCCCAGACGGTGGATGTTCAACCTGTTCTGGATGGGGTTACACTCCCCTTGAAGGAACAGGTTTGGGGTTCTTTTCAATCCATTCCTGTCTCTTGAGGCTCAGGTAGCCTCGGTGGCACGGAATGCGTTCTACCACCTTCGGTTGGTAGCCCAGCTACGTCCCTATCTGGACAGTGACGACCTCGCCTCAGTTGTGCATGCTCTGGTAACCTCTAGATTGGACTACTGCAATGCGCTCTACGTGGGGCTGCCTTTGAAAACAGTCCGGAAACTACAGCTAGTGCAAAATGCAGCAGCCAGACTGTTGACGAGGACCAGACTGGACCACAGCCCTTGCTGCCCCTGAGACCATTTCCTTTTATTGCTCTGGTCATGCTTGTAAAAATAATATGGAGAGTGGTAATGAGCCTCTCTTATAATTCACAAAACATCCAGAGCTTTCTGGTACAGTTTCTTCTGGCTTTATAATACATCCCATCTTGAAGGCTAGCAAACAACCCTTAATATGGAAAGCAACTTGCAAGAGACCCAATAAAGATGTAGAGACATGTTCATTTTCCCAGCGTAAAAGCTTCCTTAGTTCTCTCAACCATCACAATATAAAAACAGAAATATCTTATTGCAGTTCTGGAAGATACTTTTTTGTTGAATCTTCAAGGCAAAGATGATCCATAGCGATAGCAGGGCAGCCATGAAGATGGGGTAAATAATAGTCTGCTGTGCATGATGATGTTCATTTGTATATCCTGTTCAGGACAGCTTTGCAGTTGTCATGTTCATACTATTTTTAAATTTGTTATATGAATGATAGCTTTGCTATGGCGAATGAAGTTTATTAAAATGGCTTATGATGGCCTATGGCTGATGCAAATTTTAAAAATTCTTTCACAGAAGACAGACCGATTTTAACAGGTATGCTTGTAGTATTTCATCATGTCACATGCTTCTCATGTGTTGAAATATACATATACCTGCTACTTTTTTCCTTTGTGTTCATTAGTGTATTGCCCTAATATCTGGGAGCAGTTGAGGTTTCCTGTGTGTTGGGGGCCTCACTGCTATTTTCAGAGTCTTGGTAGAGACGTATATTTGAACTGGATTATTTTTCTTTAGTGAATCATGAGCTCATTGGCAGAAGCAGAGGAAGTAATTTAAGAGAGATAATTGGAACATCAGTAACTCATCAACTGCAGACCACATACCAACAGACATAGCAACAGTGAGAGAAATCAGAGAAGCTTCAGCTCCAGTTCCGAGTATACTTACAAGCTGCTAGGTCCCACTGACTAAGGTAGCACATATCAGCTTTTGACTGGTTTTAAATTTGTAGACAGAAAACCAGCCTTCCCCAACTGGGTGCCCTCCAGGTGTTTCTAATTACAACTGAAATCAGTTACAGCCAACATGGCCAATGATCAAGGATGGTGGGAATTGTAGTCTCAAACATCTTGAGGGCACCCAAGTTGGGGAAGACTGGCATACATAAATCAAAATGCTTAATTTAAAAACAATTCAGGTTTATTTGTTGTTTATTTATTTATTTCATAAATTAATATGGTGCCCTTCAATATAAAATATTCTCAGAGCAGCTAACTAAAGAATAAAATAATGCAATGCATCACTAACAGGATATATATATAAAGCAGGCAGCAGGAAAAATCTCCCAGAAGTGTAAAGCCTGAGATGCTCAACATCACCCAGTCAACTTCATGGGCAAGTGGGGATTTGAACCCTGGTTTCCCAGGTCCTAGTAATTACTCTAACCACTACACCACACTGACTCTTTAAGTTGTTATTGTTATTATTGTTGTTTAATTTATTACCCACCCTTCACCAGTAGGTCCCAGAGCAGCAGCATCACTAGCGGGAGTGCTGGGGGGTGCGGACCTCCAGTGCACGCCCTCCCAGGGGCATGGACGAGGTGGCTGGGCTTGTGTGTGTGCACGCGTGCACACGCACTCAAGGCTAGCCACCCCGTCCATGCCCCTGGGAGGGCGCACGCCAGAGGGGCACCCAGCCGGAGAAGGCCTGGGAACGCCGGCGTGCCTCCCTTGCCCCGCCGATGCTGCTCCCGGTCTCACCCGCCTGCCCGCCTCCGAGGAGGAGTTGGAGCAGCCTTGCCGGGCAACGGCGCGGGGCGGGGCGGCTCTGGGTGTCACCCCCCTCATGGTGACACCCGGGTGCAGGCCACACCCTCCGCACCCCGGTAGTGATGCCCCTGTCCCAGAGCAGGTCACAACAATGTAAAATACATGATTAAAAACAGTTTAAAGGAGATTGCATTCACAACTAGAGAGGGTCCTAAAATATTTATCTCTCAAGCATCTTATTATTAATGAATGAATTGTATATTCTTTATACAAGTCAGAAGAGAGGGAGAAAGATAAAAGAATGACCCAAGAGGGATCTCTAAGCACCAGGCTTCTTTAATGGCAGGCAATAACATCCCTCTAGTCTGGATTGACTAGGTGCTTTGTTTTGTCAATAGAGCAGTTCACACTCTCAGTATTCTGAAGCTGCCAGCTCAATACTTGCCTCTCTACTCAGAGCTTCGAGCCCTTCTGTCCTTCTCTCTTTTTGCCAGATTCTGTTGGCCATTCTTTGCTCCATCTGACTTTCACCTTTCTCCATCTGTGTACCAACTCCTCCAGCTCAAACAGCATTTCAATTCCAGACTCTGCTTCACACTCTTCCTTAAACAAATATTGTCTGTCTGACCTCTTCCTTGCCTGACTCCAATTCTGAGTTTGTGCCTAACTTGCTGAGACCCATATCTAGACACTCCTCTCCCCACAAGTCAGCATCACAGCCACAGCGTGGCTTTGATGGGCCAGTATGCAGCACGCATTAGCTTAGATGAATTCTGATGCCTCATTGGTGTGATATGAGACATCTGCCTTAACAGCCTCAAGCCCAAACAGCCCACAGATTAGAAGACAAGCATTTACATATACTTTCCAGCAGAGTAAAAGATACAAAGCATCCAAATACAATATGTTTTTAATCACAGGTAGCCTGATCTACAAACCTCTGCTGGGTACCCCAATCTATGTGCCAGAAGCGGAAAGCTAGCATGCGTATACCAAAAAAAGGGACCCACCTGAAAAAAAACCCTCCAGATGAGTCGTGCAACAGAGCCGAGCCACCATCAACCAAGAAAATCAACCCCCTCCCATCTCTCCAGAAACACCAGGCAACCTACAAGAAGAAAAATCCATCCCTATTCCAAATATGAGTAGAAGCAAAACCCAGAGGCAGTTACAGGCTATGGGGAGGGGCCCTTAGGCAAGAAAGCAATGAGTAGGAGGTCCAAAGAGAGATGAAGTACAAACTTCTTGGGGGGGGGTGTTCCAGGCTGTCACTGTTTTGCTGAAGGGATTCAAGCGCATGCCGTAAATTTAGGCTTGCACAATTAAAGTGAATTAAAGCGCTCTGTCACTCTAAGGCAACAAATCCACTTTAAAGAAGAAACCTATTTTACTATAGTCAGGCCCTCCCTTAGCATGTGCGGGTCCCGGGGCAAAAGCATAGTTGGGGGCCCTCCACATTCTTTCTCTCTCTATATATATCCTTTCCTCCAGGCAGCGGCGGAGGCTTTGTATTTCCGCTGCTAGGAGCTTGCGGCTGCAGCTCCCTTTTTTGCAGACTCCGTTGGCGGTGGCAGCTTTGTATTTTTTGACTGTGGCTCCCTTTTTTGCAGCCTTTGTTGTACACTCGCTTAGTGTTTCCCGCTGCGAGGTTTTCTCCTTCCCAGCTCGCTACCACAGCCATCAGGAGACCGCCGCTGCACCTCTTCCTCCCGGCTCGTTTCTACGCTCCCCTCAGCTCACTACTGCGGCCATGAGGAGGACGTGGCTGCTGCTTTTATATGCAGATCGCCAAGCATGGGGCCCCCCAAAGCACGGGGCCTGGGGCAACTGCCCTGCTTCCCGGTGCCTAGGGGCGGCTCTGACTATAGTAATGGCGAAATGCACTAAAAAGTGTGGGATGAATGAATGATTAACAATAAGAAGTGTAAACAGCCCAAAAGTAAATTAGAATTAATTCAAGATCAATGCTCATTGTCATATAACTGCCCTGTAAACAAATCAAAATGAGTGTTCAAAAATGGCCCGACAACCTCGCATAAGCTTTGTGCAAGCAAATCGGGATGGATGCTCAACAAAGAAACCATCCGGAGGAGTCCTGTGTGCTCCAGTCTTCCTAAGAGTCCTGCATGAAGTACATCCCTCTGGAAAGGCTTCCCAAGGAGTCAGAAGAGGGGAAAGCATCTCTGCCTTTGCACCTGGTAGCTGGCAAGACTGTGGCAGTGTAACATGGGCACTGCCTTAGACCCGCTAGGAGGGACCATAGGTCTTCCTAGGGACCTTCCAGGTGCCCTGCAGTAAGCAACCATGTGGTGTGGTTGAGTCACTGGACCTCTTATGGGCTCTGACATTTTCCTGACCTTTGATGCCAGCTCTGAACTCCACATAAGAGTTTATAGAATCAGAGCTGGAAGAGGTCTATAAGGCCATCAAAGCCAACCCCCTGCTCAATGCAGGAATCTAACTTAAAGCATACCCGGCAGGTGGTTATCCAGCTGCTTCCTGAATGCCTCCAGTGTTGGAGAGCCCACCACCTCCCTAGGTCATTGGTTCCATTGTCTCTAACAGTTAGGAAGTTTTTCCTGATGTTCAGTTGAAATCTGGCTTCTTGTAACTTGAGCCCTTTATTTATTTCCCTCCCTCCTTTCCTTCTAGTTGGAAACCATTATTCCACGTCTTGCACTCTGGGATGATCGAGAAGAGATCCTGGCTCTCCTCTGCATGGCAGTCTTTCAAGTACTTGAAGAGTGCTATCATATCTCCGGTCAGTCTTCTCTTCTCAGCTAAATATGCCCAGTTCTTTCAGTCTCTCCTTACATGGCTTTGTTTCTAGTCTCGATCATCCTTGTTGCCCTCCGCTGAACCCATTCCAGTTTGTCTGCATCCTTCTTAGAGTGTGGTGTCCAGAACTGAGCTGCACTGGGCTCCTGCTGGGAAGAAGGGCAGGATATAAGTCAAATAATAAATAAACAAATAAACAAATAAACTGAGGGTTAACCAGTGCTGAGCAGAGAGTAACCACACAATTTGGAAACTATACTTCTGTTAATGTAGCCTAAAATAGCATTTGCCTTTTTTGCAGCTGTATCACACTGTTGGCTCATATTCAGCTTGTGATCAACAACAATCCCAAGATCCTTCTCGCATGTAGTATTGCTGAGCCAAGTATCCCTCATCTTATTACTATGCATTTGGTTTCTTTTCCCTAAGTATAGAACTTTGCACTTATCCCTGTTAAATTTCATTCTGTTGTTTTCAGCCCAATGCTCCATTCTATCAAGATCCCTTTGAATTTTGTTTCTGTCTTCCAAGGTATTAGCTATCCCTCCCCATTTTGTATCATCTGCAAATTTGATAAGTGTTCCCTTCACCTCCTCATCCAAGTCACTAATACAAATGTTGAAGAGCTTTGGGTCCAGGACCGAGCCCTGCAGTATCCCACTTGTTACCTCCCCCCAGTTTGAGAAGTAGCCACTGATAAGCACTCTTTGAGTAAGATTCTGTAGCCAGCTGTGGATCCACATGAAGAAGGGCCATCGCTCAGTTGTAGAGCATCTCCTTTGTTTTCATGTGGAAGGCCCCAGTTCAATCCCCAACATCTCCAGGTAGGGCTTGGAATGTCCTCTGCCTGAAGCCCTGGAGAGCCGCTGCCAGTCAGTGTAGACAATACTGAACTAAATGGACCAGCCGTCTCACTTGGTATAAGGCAGCTTCCTAACTTCCCATGTTAGTCAGAACAAATGGGCCCTAAACATCCAAATCTGAATCTATGTATCAATATTTGCATACAGAATACAATGGTTTCACAAGCAAACAAACAAAGAAGATGTTGAGAGACAAGATTACCTGCCCTTTTCCTAACATATCAGCCTATAAATAGAGATATTAAAGAAGGAGGTGGAAGGCTGATGATAGATTAGAAGGACACTGAGTTGGATTTAAGGCTTCCTAATGCATGTAATGACACGTTTGATTAATACAATGGGCATTGCCATTTCTACTTATTGCTTCTCATGCTCTCAGCACTAAGTAGGGATGGTATCTGAGAATGGAAGAGGTTGAAGGAGGAGCTGCATCTCTGCCACCCCACCAGTAATTACACCCACCACTGAACTAGAGAATAAGAAAAGGTCAGAACAAGGGGGCCTGTCCCAATTCAATAGCGCTTTGATTTAACAGCTCTGAGGCCTTTGAAAACATTTTGTCAAGGAAAGTTTGCCATCAACCCATATAATCTCTTATCAGAGGCCATTGAAAGTCCTGGCTCTGGGGTTAATTCTTCCATTGCAAAACATTTGAATCAGCCCTAAACTCACATTGAGATGAAAGCCACCAAGGCCTGCAAAACCCACTGAGATCAACCAACTGGGGAGGATTAGGGCATGTTCATGTGCTGGCTCTCCAGCAGGACGGGCAAGCTCAAAAGAAAAACAATAATTAGGGATAATTGCCTATGTCCAAACACAGGCATTAAAGCCCCCTTGTCCCTTTGGGACTTTGTGAGCTGGAATGAAAGAGACACCCCCTGTTTTGACAGCTGGGCAGGCGAACAGAATGGGTGACAGATGAAGTGAGACGTCTTCAGACATTAGGAGGAGGAGATGGAGGAGGGGAGAAACAAGGGAGGCAACCAGGCAGCAACAGGATCCTCCCCCTCCAGGCCTGATGCTGAAGAAGGATCTTGCCCTCCACCTTCCTGCCCAAGGCTACAGCAACCTGCCATAGATATTCCCAACCACCCATAAGGAATATTGTCTTGGACAAGCAGTCATTTCACTGAGGCAAGCCTACCCCCTGATGGCCAGGGCTGGCCATAGGGGATTTTTAAAAAAGAGTGCTAGTTTTTTGTGAATTTCTTATTTTCTAAATGGAAATGCACTATTTACATGATATGATGCAAACCAGAGCAAACTTTTTTTGGGTTTTTTATTATTGTTGTTGTTGTTGTTTCCATTTACAGACCAGTTACTGTCTGGAGATCTCAAAGCAGTTTATAGCAGGTACATAAATATATTTCTACACAAAAAAGTACAATACAAACAATGTCAAATGGTTTTCATGAAAAAGATCAAATACATGAAGAGTCTCCATATCCATAAAAACCACACCAATATAAATAAAGCCAGGGAGCATTACAAGGCAGCCAAATGCAGAATCCCAACCAACATGAAACAGTCTACTCATGCACCCACTCACCCAATTTCACTCTCACCATCCATTCCCCCACCCGCTATCATTCACTACCTCATGCATTGACTTAACCAGCCAACCACTCCTATGCAAACCACTCACAACCCACCAACAAAGGATCACTGCATACCCATATAAGCGAGTCTCCCCTCCTCTGAAGCACATTGTTATGGTTGTAACAATCAAGTGCATCACGGAAGAAAGCTTGATTCTGGCTTCTTTTCCATTCATGTAAAGGGCAAGGGGGTAGAGATAGGGAAGCCGAGGAATGGGCAAATCTAACCGTTTTGGTTTTTCACTGTTGTTGTTTTTCCTAATCTCAGTTCTCCTCATTTCCACATCAGTTTGCCATGTTTAAAATAAAAAAGTCCTCATTTTAGTGCAAATTTCTCCTAAAACAAATGTTTTTGTAAAGCCATTTTACCTAATAAACTGGATGTTTATATGTTATTTTCACTATACTGAATATGCACTTCTATGCACACTTCACTCTAGTAGATTCACTTTTGTACACATTATTTGCATTGCAAAATTTAGAGAAGCGCAATTTTTGAAGTCTGGCTGGGTTTCAAGTCATGCATTGTTCTGGAAAGTGCGGATTAGGTAAGTTTGCCTTTTAGCACGAACTGAACTGAACTGATTTGCTTATTTAAGACATTTATATACCGCTTAATCATTTCCATTTCCAAGCAGTGTATGTAAAAACAAGCCACACCGAAAATGAAACAATAAACTAACAAAATTAATCATAAAACCAAATGTTCCCATGAAATGCCTGCTGGACAAAGAAAGGCTTAGTCACGTGCCTGAAGTGCAACAAGGAATTCCTCCGCCACCCCTAGGCAAGACAGCATCTGCCACAGTAATGGCCACCCAGCACAGAGGAAGCTGCCTATGCCAGATCAAACTATTTGTCCATAAAATCATAGAATAGTAGAGTTGGCCCACTGTGGCCGACTCTTGCTAGGCAGCACCTCTGCATGGTCTTTCCCATCACCTGCTCCTGCTCTCTGGTCCTTTTAAAAAACTTTCATAGATTGAACCTGGGATTTTCTGCATACAAAGCTGGTCCTTCCTCCCAAAACTAGAATGTTTCACAAAAGCTTATTTAGTTATTGTCATTTGGAGGCCACCTTCAACATGCAGTCCCAGGGTGGGTGACGTACAGCTCCGCACATGTAAACTGGGTAATACATAAACATTACTGAAAGTGGGAAGGGTTGTGACACAGTGATAAAGCACATGCTTTGCATGCAGAAGGTCCCAACTTCAGTCCCTGGCATCTCCAGATAAGGCTGGGAGAGACCCCCTGGAGAGAGGCTACCCGTCAGTGTTGACTGTACTGTGCTAGATGGACAATGGTCTGATATGGTATGTGGCAGCTTCCTATGTTCTTATTGTTATTAGACCAAAGATCAAACTGAATCAGCAGGAATCAATAACAGTACCAACAGTACAATGGGGGAGGGATATTCTGATCTCATCCTCTACTCCCAAATGACACCCAGCTCTATTTCGCTATTAACATCTGAATCAGGAGGGGTTGTGCAATCCATGGACTGGTTCCAAAATTCAGTGGTGGGCTGGATGAGAGTCAATAAGCTGTTCTGGCAAGACAAAGGCACTGTGGGTGAGTGGTTCCTGAGTCCAGATAATTGGTCAACTGCCTGCTTTGAATTATTTATTATTTATTAATTGTACTTATATACCGCCCCATAGCCAAAGCTCTCTGGGCAGTTTACAGTAACTAAAAACATTAAAACAAATATACAAATTTAAAAACACATATTTTAAAAATTAATTTTAAAACAATTTAAAACACATGCTAAAATGCCTGGGAGAAGAAGAAAGTCTTGAACTGGCACCGAAAAGATAACAGTGTTGGCGCCAGGAGCACCTCGTCAGGGAGATCATTCCATAATTTGGGGGCCACCACTGAGAAGGCCCTCTCCCTTGTTGCCAGACTCCCAGATTCCATCGGAGTAGGCACCCAGAGAAGGGCCTTTGATCTTGAACATAGTGTACGGGTGGGTTCGTATCGGGAGAGGCCTTCCATCAGGTATTGTGGTCCCAAGCCATGTAAGGATTTGTAGGTCAAAACCAGCACCTTGAATCAAGCTCAGAAACATACAGGCAGCCAATGCAAGCGGGCCAGAATCGGTTTTATATGTTCGGACCGTCTGGTCCGTTACCAATCTGTCTGCTGCATTTTGCACAAGATGCAGCTTCTGAACCATCTTCAAAGGCAGCCCCACGTAGAGTGCATTGCAGTAATCTAATTTGGAGGCTACTAGAGCATGGACAACTGAAGCCAGGTTATCCCTGTACAGATAGGGACATAGTTGGGCCACCAACCAAAGTTGGTAGAAGGCACTCCATGCCACCGAGGCTACCTGAGCCTCAAGTGACAGAGATGGTTCTAGGAGAACCCCCAAGCTACGAATCTGCTCCTTCAGGGGGAGTGCAACCCCATCCAGCACAGGTTGGACATCCACCATCTGGTCAGAAGAACCACCCACGAGCAGCATCTCAGTCTTGTCTGGATTGAGCCTCATCCAGTCCATTGTCGCAGCCAGGCACCGGTTCAGCACATTGACAGCCTCACCTGAAGAAGATGAAAAGGAGAAATAGAGCTGCGTGTCATCAGCATACTGATGGCAACACACTCCAAACCTCTGGATGACCGAACCCAATGGTTTCATGTAGATGTTGAACAGCGTGGGGGACAGAACTGGCCCCTGCGGAACCCCATACTGGAGAGTCCAGGGTGCCAAGCAATGTTCCCCAAGCACCACCTTCTGGAGGCGACCCGCCAAGTAGGAGCGGAACCACCGCAATGCAGTACCTCCCACTCCCAACTCAGCTAGTCTTCTCAGAAGGATACCATGGTTGATGGTATCGCAAGCCGCTGAGTGATCAAGGAGAATCAACAGAGTCACACTCCCCGTCTCTCTCCCGACAAAGGTCATCAGATGACCAAGGTTGTTTCCGTGCTGAAACCAGGCCTGAAACCCGGCTGAAATGGATCCAGATAATCAGTCTCATCCAGGGGTGTCTGGAGCTGGCCCGCAACCACTCGTTCAAGGACCTTGCCCAGGAATGGAACATTTGCTACCGGCCTATAGTTATTAAGATTTTCTGGGTCCAGAGAGGGTCTCTTCAGGAGTGGTCTCACTACCACCTCTTTCAGGCAGCCAGGGACCACCCCCTCTCACAGGGAGGCATTAATCACTTCCCTGGCCCAGCTGGCTGTTCCATCCTTGCTAACTTTTATTAGCCAAGAACGGCAAGGATCAAGCACAGAAGTGGTTGCACGAACCTGTCCAAGCACCTTGTCAACGTCCTCAAGCTGCACCATTTGAAACTCATCCAAGAAATTGGGACAAGGCTGTGCTCCGGATACCTCGCTTGATTCACCTGCTATAACTCTGGAGTCTAAGTCCTGGCGGATGCTAAAGATTTTATCCTGGAAGTGCCTAGCAAATTCATTACAGCTGGCCTCAGATGGCTCTACCATGTCCCTGGGGCCAGAGTGTAATAGCCCCCGGTCAATTCTGAAGAGCTCTGCTGGGCGGCAGATTGATGATTTGATAGTGGCAGCAAAATATTGGTTTTTGCTGCCCTTACTGTCCCTAAATACAGCTTACCATAGGCACTTACAGTGTATAATTGCATCCACTAGGAGTTCGTCTCCATCTGCACTCAATGGTTGAATGGGATCAAATTCCCCCTGAAGCAGCAGGTTCATAGTCTGGGGGTGCTCCTGGACCTATCTCTGTCACTTGAGACCCAGGTGAGCTCAGTGGCTGAAGTTCCTTTTACCAGCATCAGTTTATAAGACAGTTATGGAAATTTTTAGACTAAGACAGGCTGATCACTGTCATCCATGTGCTGGTAACCTCCAGACTGCACGATCGCAAAGTGTTCTATGTGAGGCTGCCCTTGAGGCTGACCTGGAAGCTCAAGCTAGTGCAAAATGCGGAGGTTTGATTGCTCACCGTGGTGGAGTATCACCATCATATTACGCCACTGCTGAAAGACATGCACTGCCTGCTAATTAGCTACCAGACGAAGTTCAGGTGCTGGTTCTGATGTACAAGTCCAATACAGCTTGGGACTAGGATACGTAAAAGATCATCCCATCCCTTATATACCCAACCAACCACTGCACTCTGCAGGGGGAGGACATCCAATCAGGTCTATTCTGCACAAAGTTGGAATTAGGCTTTAGTGTGGCAGCATCCAACCTTTGGATCTCCCTCCCACTGTGTATCAAGACAGGCACCTTCTCTTATTATCCTTTTGGTGCCTATTGAAGACTTTCCTCTTTCAACAAGCCTCCTACATTGAGACTTTTATCCTAGTTGGTATCTGTATTGGAAATGAATTTATCTGCATGTTGTTTTAAATTGTTTTTATATGTGCAAATATTTTAGCTGTTTTTATATATGTAATTGTTCTGTGTATGTTTTAATGGTATTGTAAATCACTTCAGGATATTTCATGAGAAGTGATTCATAAATGAATAAATTTATAAATATATATGTGCCTCCGAAGCAGATTTCCTGGAAGGGAGGGAGAGAGGGAAAAGAAGGTCCAAACAGCTGGTACAAGTGCAGGAAACACCAAAAAATGATGCCATCATGATAAGTGGGAGGCATGCAAGACAAATATCCTGCCAGCATTTTCTCAGAGTTAGAAGGAGGAAGAAGTTAGAAGGAAGATATTTTATTTATTTATTTATTAAATTTACTTCTACCCCACCTTTCGGCCAAAGGCCCTCAAGGCGTCTTACAAAGAAAAACAGACACAAATATAAAAGTACATCAATAAAGGCAATACAATTTACAAAAGTTAAGTAACAAATAACATTATTAAGGGGGGAGGGGGGAAATGTCCAGGAAAGAAAAGTTGAGTTTTAAAGAAGGACTCTAGGGAGGAAGGAGGGAAAAGACTAAACACTAAAATATAAGAAGAGTCATGCTGGATCAGGCCAATGTTCCATCTGACCAGCATCCTGCTCTCCCAGTGGCCAACCAGATGCCTATGGGAAGCCCGCAAACAGGACCCGAGTGCAAGAGCACTTTCCGCTCCTGCCGTTTCCAGCAACTGGTATTCAGAAGCATGCTAGAAGTGAAGCTAGAACACGGCCATCGTGGTTAGTAGCCAGATAGCTTTACCCTCCATGAATTTGTCTAAACCTCTTTTAAAACCATCCAAGTTGGCAGTCATCACTGCCTCTTGTAAGAAAAAATTCCAGGGGCGATTTTTTTAAAAAGCAATTAAGAGCAAAAAGTTAAAGTTGGAAGCTTTGCATTAAACTGTCTAGCAAAAGGTTTGGTGGGGCGAGCCCCAGGCCCAGTAGAGCAGGACTGGTCTTAGGGGTGGGTGGGCTAGGAGGTTGCCCAGGGTGCTGAGCTGGGGGGGGCACCAAGCTCTGCTGAGGGGGGGGCAACCTGAGCTCAGTGGCTGCCTTTTAATGTATTGTTTGCAGTGAACTAGAGTGGCAAAAAAGCAAGTGTCTGTAACCGCAAGGTTCTACAGGTTGTTTGGGTATTAACCACAAAAATTATCCTCCTTCAGTTAGCTTTAAAGGATGTTTTTCAATTTCCACTTTGATGTCATTTGCGCTAGATAAAAATCAGTGGAGTGTGCAAACGCCACCTAAGATTCCCAGGCAAGGAGAATCTCCCACTGGAGAGTAATTTGCTGTGGCAGTTACCACAGGCTTTAAGGAGGAATCCTGAGTGAGCGAGTTGTGAAGGCCTGCAGCAGGCCACATTCAGAAGACCTGTCAGTCCGAGTCCCAGAAAGCAGAAAGCAGCTCTGTAAGAAGGGACTTGGAATTTGGAAGAGGCACTCAGGAGATGCATAACCTGATCCATTATTTTCTTACCTCTGTGTAAGAAGAAATGAAGCACATCTATTTTTCTGTTTGATCCCAGAGCAAGGAGGAGCTGCAGGTGAGAATTCTCACACTTAGTCTGTGCATTAAATAATTGTTGTATGTGGCCCTCAGTTTTGTACATACATGTATAGGTTCTTCGGGGGGGGGAGTTGCAGCAGGGCCTCCAACATCACACCTGTACCAGGTCCCATAAATTCTCTGGGTGGCCCTGCAAATCTGACAATGGGGGGAGAGGAGCCAAAGACATTCCTTGCCCAGGGCACTCTTTATCCTAGGGCAGCCTTTCCCAACCAGTGTGCCTCCAGATGTTGTTGGACCACAACTCCCATCAGCCTCAGCCAATGGCTGGTTGGGAAAGGCTGTCCTAGGGCCAGCCCTGGGTGAACCCAGGGATAAGAATTCCAGAAGCATATTTAAAGTGTTCTTTTTTTAACAGTTCCTGTTTTCTGGTACCTGTTCCTAGGGAACCGGTTGCACCAACAGGGCAGCACTTTGAGCAGACCTCCAGGAGGAGCCCAACTGCATCCCTGCTGGAGACTCTTTGGGTCCCTCCAAAGGGTCAGGATTTTGCAGGAAAGATTCAAGCACATACCAAAACTTTTCTTTTGTGCAGTTAAAGTGGATTAAAGGGCTCTGTCACCTTAGTGCAACAAATCTACGCTGCAAAAGAACCAGAATTCTTGTGGTTTGGAAAGTGATGCGGAAATGCACTGTAAAGGGTGGGATGGATGAATGCTGAAGGGAAAGACAGGTAAATACTCTATAAAGCCCTATACAGCTCAGGACCAGGATACCTGAAAGACTGTCTTACCCCTTATATGCCCAGTTGATCACTGCGCTCTGCAGGTGAGGGCTGTGATGTTCCTGTATGTGAATATAATGTAAATATGGTAAGTGCAGGTATTATAGGAAATATGGTAAGTGGAGTGAGTGAGAAGGGGGAGTACATGGGCTGTAGAATGCTGGATGATGATTGGCTGTGTGTTTGAATGGCTGAAGGTATAAATGAGAGGATGACAGTTGAGTCGAGGGAAGTTGTTGAGAGGTGGGTGGGTTGAAGGTAGTGGGTGTTGAAGGATGTTGTAGAGAGAAGATGGCTGTTGAGAGATTGGATTAGGAGTTCTGAGGCATATATTAAGAAAGAGAGTCATATATGAAACCATACGCTTGTCAACAAAATCTATAAGTAATCTTGTTATTCCTAGTGTTATCAATAAATATTTTCTTGGTTTACTTAAAGCCTGATTCCTTAGCTGGAGTGTACAGACCAGGGGGGAAGGCAGGGTAACCAAGGCTGAAGAAGAAATTGTATCTAATGGTGGCAGCGGTAAAGGAGGAGATATTGTATCAGCATTCAGTACCACAGAGCAACCCAGAGCTGTGAGCTTCATAGGCAAGAGGCTTCAGGGGGGTTGGGAATTACCTAAACACACAGACACAAGGTATAAAAACAGCCAGGAAGAGACTAAGGCACAGTCTAGAGGCTATACTGGATACAAAGAGTGTTAGGTAGTGTGGCCTAGCAGGGGGATATTTTGAGATCTGTGCTAGAGCGGAGAGAGGTAAAAATAAACACGACGATCCTGACTGCTGGTAGCCACAAGTGAGAGTGTCACAGGTGGTGCCAGGGGAGGGACGTCACAAGGGCCACCTGCAGATACCATCTTATCAGGAGGTTCGTTCTGCACAATATAGGAAACGGACCTTTAGTGTGGCGGCACCTATCCTGTGGAATTCCCTCCCTTTGAATATTAGGCAGGCGCCATCTCTGCTATCTTTTCAGCGCCTTTTGAAGACTTTCCTCTTTCAACAAGACTTTTAAGTTGAGACCTATCCCAGTCTGCATCTGTGTCAGAATTGTTTAATATGTTTTTTAATGTTTTAACCCTTTTTTAAAGTTGTTTTTTAAAAAAATGTTTTTAATGCTGTTTTGTTAATGTATTTTAAGATCTGTTTCTATGATGTTTTAAAGTGTTTTAGTGCTTTGTTTGCTGCCCTGGGCTACTGCTGGGAGGAAGGGTGGGATACAAATTAATTAATTAAATAAATAATAATAAATAAATCAAGATGAATGCAGGAAGAATATTTATTTATTTATTAATTATTTGATTTATATCCCACCCTTCCTCCCAGCAGGAACCCAGGGTGGCAAACAAAAGCACTAAAAACACTTTAAAACATCATAAAAACAGACATTAAAATACATTAAAACAAAACAACTTTAATATATTTTAAAAAAGCTTTGAAGACATTTTTTTTTAAAGGTTAAAAAACATATTGTTAAAAAAAGGTTTAAAAGCATATAAAAAAGCAATTTCAACACAGAATCAGACTGTGATAAGGTCTCAACTTAAAAGGCTTGTTGAAAGTGGAAGGTCTTCAATAGGCACCGAAAAGAATATTCTTTGATATAGAACTGCTTCTCTAGGAAATCAGAACACATGCTCAATAAAGACAGGATATAATCACAGCTGGCGCCAAAGGGCGGCCAGGGAAGGCCCTGGCTGAGGGCCCCTGTGGCCCACAGGAGCCCCTCAAGGGCCCCTCGTTAGGATGGGAGAGTAGCGCTCCCCTTCTGTGATCTGTGGCAGAGTCCCTGCTGTGGATCGCAGGAAGGGAGCTTCTAGGCCACCCGCCCATTCACTCGCTCCACCTACCTCTCTCCTGTCTTTGCTGTTGCGTGTGCAGGGCTACCATCAACCAAGATGGCGGCAGACGCTTCTTTAAGGGGCTGATGCCCCTACCACCATTTTGGTTGATGGCAGGCATGCGCGCACACCTAGTGTACCACGCATGTGTGCCATCAACCAAGATGGTGGCGGGGGCATCAGCCCCTTAGAGAAGCTGCTCCCACCATCTTGGTTGATGGCAGCCCTATGCAGGGCCAGGCATGCCGGGGCCCTTGGGTACCAGCCTGCCCTAAGTCCCTCCGCTCCCTCTCCTTGGTCCGTGGAACTTAACCATCCGCAAACTGCAAGACAGGAGCTTCCGCGCCACCCGCCATCCCCCCGCTAGCCCCACACTTCACCTACCTTTCCATTGTTTTTTGCGGAGCGCGCAGGTTTGCCATCAATCAAGATGGCGACCAAGGTTTCCCTAAGGGGCTGAAGCCTCGGCCACCATCTTTGTTGATGGCAGCATGTTGATGCGTGTGTAGCATGCATGCGTTCCATCAGCCAAGATGGTGGCAGAGGCTTCAGCCCCTTAAGGAAACCTTGGCCGCCATTTTGATTGATGGCAAATCTGCACGCCGCAAAAAACAACAGAAAAGTAGGTAAAGCGGGAGGATGGTGGTCCGCGGATGCTTCTGCTGATCGCGGAAGGAGAGCGGAGGGCCCCACGTAGCTCCAGGGACCCTCAGGCCAGTGCCCCACCTGACTGCCCCTTAGAACCAGCCCTGGCCCTGTGCGTGCAGCAGCAAAGACAGGAGAAAGGTAGGTGGAACAGGCAGGAGCCGTGTGCCCAGGGCAAGCTGATGCCCAAGAGTTCAGTAATACCTGGCGCCAGCCCTGGATATAATCATAACCTTTGTGCAAGCAAATCAGGATGAATGCTTAATAAACAGGTCATCTGGAGGGCCCCTTTACTTTTGGAAGAGATACTGATGGAGCCTTTTAAAGATCTTGTTAGGTATGCCCTATGCAGTTGACTTAGGCTCAAACTACAATGTACCAAGTACAATTTCTTTTTAAAACATGCTTAACACTGGTACTTTTTATTCTGAAGGAAAAGCAGCCGATCAGCGGATGCTGCTAGTAAAGAGGCGATGAAACAGTAAGCAGTAAACGGCCAACTTTCCTCCCTTCCCCTGCCCGGCAGCAGAAGCTGTAAAAGAACTGGGGAATCTGCCGCCAGCGGCGGCGGCCAGGAAGCCCCCTGCAACCGCCACTCCCAGGCGCCTCCCGCTGGGGAGGGAAAGGAAGCGCACACTCGAGAGGAGGCTGCTCCGACCTCCTCTCGTCTCCGGGAAGGATTGAGCCCACTGGTACCCTAGGCCTAGAGAGAAATCTGAAATCCCTGGCAGCCGCCCCTAGCCGGTCACTCGCTCGCCCTCTCTGGAAAGCGTTTGCGGGGCACACAGGATTTGCAGGGGCCAAAGAATGCGAGCTGCAGCCGGGTGCGGAAGACGGGGTGCAACGGGCTCACCCAACGGCTCTTGGTGTGAGAACGGGGGCGAGTGTAACCCACAAGGCCATGGCCCTCTTTTCACCTAGGCTGGACCTGAGGAACACCTAGAAGATCGGCCAAGAAGAGCGAAGCCCAGGGGTGGCGATCAGCCGCCTGCCTTGCCTGAACCGGAGCTGAGGCGCGTGCGCTGGCCTAGGGGACGCGTCATCAGCTCGACAGGCTCTGACGCGAGGATCCGGGACAGCCCGTGGGAAAGCGAGCAGTAGAGGCACGCAAGGGGAGGGGAGCGAGGGAGGACCGCCTTGCCCCTCGCTTGGAGGGAAGGCGTGTCCGGCGCGCCGCGCTGAAGTCAACGTCGGCCTCGGTAGCCCTGCCCGACCGCCTGCCCTGCTCTCATTGCTCCCGGGTAACAAGGAAGTGATGGGAGGGAAAGCTGTACGTCTCTGCATTCTGCGACGGTCGCCTCGTTGCCTGGCGGCTGAGAAAATTAAATGGAAAGAACTTGTAATAAAAAAAACCCCAAGGTTACGAGTTCCTTGTACACAAATGCAGATCAGGCGGAGACCGTGAAATTAAAACAACTGACTTAACTTACACTCTGGAGCAGTAATGTATACAGTGGCATGCGAGTTTCATTAGAGAAGCCACTTGGGGGGGCGGAGAGAGAAAGGCAGCTGGGACCTCCATTAATACATTTGTCATGCTCATCTTTTCTCGCTCTCTCGCACCCTATATTATCACGGACTTCCAAATAGGATCATTTAAATGTGCTTACCAGAAAATGCCATCTGTAAATTACATTTATCAGTGGCTAATGTCATAGACGTGAGACGTGGACATAGGATCTTCTCAGAATGAAGGTGGTGGCTTTTGTTTTGCTCGGGGCGGTTATTGTTACGTCACAGATAAATCAATGCCTTTCTTCAAAACATGCCCTCTCTGTCGGAGGACAAAGGGGAACAGTGATTCAGGGTGCCCTATGTTTGTTGTTGTTGTTATGTGCCTCCAAGTCGACTACGACTTATGGTGACCCTATGAATCAGTGACCTCCAAGAGCATCTGTCATGAACCACCCTGTTCAGATCTTGTAAGTTCAGGTCTGTGGCTTCCTTTATGGAATCAATCCATCTCTTGTTTGGCCTTCCTCTTTTTCTACTTTCTATTGTTTTTCCAAGCATTATTGTCTTTTCTAATGAATCATGTCTTCTCATTATGTGTCCAAAGTATGATAACCTCAGTTTCATCATTTTAGCTTCTAGTGATAGTTCTGGTTTAATTTGTTCTAACACCCAATTATTTGTCTTTTTTGCAGTCCATGGTATCCGCAAAGCTCTTCTCCAACACCACATTTCAAATGCATTGATTTTTCTTTTATCAGCTTTTTTCACTGTCCAACTTTCACATCCATACATAGAGATCGGAAATACCATGGTCTGAATGATCCTGACTTTAGTGTTTAGTGATACATCTTTGCATTTGAGGATCTTTTCTAGTTCTCTCACAGCTGCCCTCCCCAGTCCTAGCCTTCTTCTGATTTCTTTACTATTGTCTCCATTTTCGTTAATGATTGTGCCAAGATATTGATAATCCTTGACAAGTTCAATGTCCTCATTATCAACTGTAAAGTTGCATAAATCTTCTGTTGTCATTACTTTAGTCTTTTTGACATTCAGCTGTAGTCCTGCTTTTGTGCTTTCCTCTTTAACTTTCATCAGCATTCGTTTCAAATAATTACTGGTTTCTGCTAGTAGTATGGTATCGTCTACATATCTTAAATTATTGATACTTCTCCCTCCAATTTTCACACCTCCTTCTTCTTGGTCCAATCCTGCTTTCCGTATGATATGTTCTGCGTATAGATTAAATAAATAGGGTGATAAAATACACCCCTGTCTCACACCCTTTCCGATGGGGAACCAATCGGTTTCTCCATATTCTGTCCTTACAGTAGCCTCTTGTGCAGAGTATAGGTTGCGCATCAGGACAATCAGATGCTGTGGCACCCCCATTTCTTTTAAAGCATTCCATAGTTTTTCATGATCTACACAATCAAAGGCTTTGCTGTAATCTATAAAGCACAGGGTGATTTCCTTCTGAAATTCCTTGGTCCGCTCCATTATCCAACGTATGTTTGCGATATGATCTCTGGTACCTCTTCCCTTTCTAAATCCAGCTTGGACCTCTAGCATTTCTCACTCCATATGTGGTAAAAGCCTTTGTTGTAGAATCTTGAGCATTACTTTACTTGCATGGGATATTAAGGCAATAGTTCGATAATTACTGCATTCCCTGGGATCTCCTTTCTTTGGAATTGGGATGTATATTGAACGCTTCCAGTCTGTGGGCCATTGTTTAGTTTTCCATATTTCTTGACAGATTTTAGTTCATATTTGGACTGATTCAGTCTCAGTAGCTTGTAGCAACTCTATTGGTATGCCATCTATTCCTGGTGATTTGTTTCTTCCAAGTATTTTAAGAGCAGCTTTCACCTCACATTCTAAAATTTCTGGTTCTTCATCATATGGTTCCTCCATGAATGAATCTGTCATCCTGGCATCTCTTTGATAGAGTTCTTCAGTGTATTGCTTCCATCTTCCTTTTATTTCATCTTGGTCAGTCAGTGTGTTCCCCAGTTGATTATTCAACATCCCTACTCTTGGTTTAAATTTCCCTTTCATTTCTCTAATCTTTTGGAACAGGGCTCTTGTTCTACCCTTTTTGTTGTCCTGTTTCTATACAGTGACTATTGTAATAGTTCTCTGTCCCTACATACTAGTCACTGTATTGTTGCATTTAGGGTTCTGACTGTGGTTTCTATCTCCTTTTGCTTTTGCTTTCCTTCTCTCTCTAACCAGTTTAAGAGTTTCTTCAGTCATCCATTGGGGTCTTTCTCTCTTTTTAACTAGAGGTATTGTCTTTTTGCATTCTTCCCTGATAATGTCTTTGACTTCACTCCATAGTTCTTCTGGTTCTCTGTCAGCTAAGTTTAAAGCCTCAAACCTGTTCCTTATTTGATGTTTATATGCTTCTGGGATGCTATTTAAATTGTATTTAAATTGTATTTTGGCATTATGATTGCTTTGTTGTTCTTCTTTAGCTTTACTCTGATTCTCGATACGACCAGTTCATGATCTGTACTGCAGTCTGCTCCTGCGCCCAATGTATCGTTTGCAAATGTGGTCTTTAATATCAGGTTCATTAATGTGAGACCAACGCCCTGCCAGTATGGTCCAGGATGCAGTTTGGGTGAAGGAACTGTCGGGTGGAGGATGTGGTATTATTTAGGGGAGACTAAAGGCTGACAAGGCATTATTCAGTCAACAGATAGGAATATGGTGCCATAACGTACATGCATGTAGAACTATGCTGTGGATGGTGGTGATGGTGGGAGACAGAAAGAGAGGCAGGAGAAAAAGTGTAATTCTGCATGGACTCTGCCCTAGGGATGTGCAACAGTGGGTTGTCTGCACTTTATGCGGCATGCATCTTTGTCCTCACATGTCAAACTATCACAGGCATTCTGTTCTGTATTTTGCTGTCAAAACAGGCATTGACAAAATGATTAGCAGTTGGCATTTTATGTTCAGTGGTGCATTGCAGTTTCCTTTCTACTTGGGACACACTCCTTCTGTTGGAGGTTGTGTCATTGTCACACAAAACAAGTCCTAGGTTATTTGCTTTACCGCTCTCCCTGAACCTTTGTCATTGTTAGAGACCTGCTATGTGGTTCTTGCCAGCGAGTGACAAGGAAACCTTCCTAGCAGTGCTTTTAGGGGGGGACAATAATTTGGCCTGATAAATTCCTTTTAAAATGGTTTGTTAGTGGTTGTGGTCCACTGACAGTACCTGTTGTTGTTTTTAAACAAGTGTCGGAAAGACTGGCCCTTGTTGGTTGTGGCCCCTTTTAGTGCTTTCAAAGAAAGCTGTCTTTCTCACCCAGGGTTCATCCTATAAATAGCTTAAATAGCATAAATCACTTGGAAAAGAGGAGAGGAGTGAGTGGGCAGCAGGAAGGGGGGAGTGTTCTCTGTGCTATCAGAGAAGCCTACATTTGGGTATTTATTTATTTTTGCATACAGATACAATACAGGATACAATGGGCCAAATCCTTTTCTTTTCCATCTACCCCACAGGCCAAGTTTGACAGGTGGGCAGGGCCATCCATCTGTCAACCGCTTGATATCCCAATGATGTCAGGTGACCCGTTTTTGCCTGTGAAGTTTGCAATGAACCAATGTGGGCAAAGACATTGCATTTTACTAGCCCTGACAATCAGATGATTAACAGGGCTTGCAAAGCATGGTGCTCAGGACATGTGCTTGGCCAAAATGGCCTCACAGGCCAAATGGGGAGATCTGGTGGGCCTAATTAGGCCCATAGGCCAGAGGTTCCTGACTGCTGCATTATAGGGTTGGATCCCTGCATGTGGGAGAAAGAAGAGCCTGCTGGCTCAGGCCAATGGCCCATCAGTCCAGCAGCCGGTTCTTACAGTGGCTAAACAGATGCCTATGGGAAGCCCACAAGGAGGACATGAGCGCAACAGCATTCTCTCCTTACAGTCCAGCTTCTTACACCCTGGCTACTCTGGCCATCCTACATACCTATGCTCAAGACACCCTAGAAATCTAACCAAGTGTTGCAGCATGGTGAAACCCCACATAAATTACTGGTATAATGGCACATTCAGGGCCTGGACTATCATTAGCAAGTCAGTTGACTAGACAGGCATGTAGGAAGTTAAATGATACTGCTACTGCCCCAGTTACTTTGGAGAGGGACCATAGCTCACTGATAGAGCACCTGTTTTGTATGCAGAAGGTCCCAGGTTCAGTCCATCTCTGGGGTCTCCTTTTAAAAACATCAGGTAACAGGTGATGGGAAGGACCTCTGCTTAAGACCACAGAGAATGAATGCCAATCACAGTAGACAATACTGGGCTAGATAAATAGTCAGACCCAGTATAAGGCAACTTCCTATGCTTGTGGCTGTTGGTGTCACTAACCCACACAGGCCACGCATGCCCATCATGCTGGGTTTTGTAGGCCACCAATTTTTCTCTTCATCTGGGGACATGCTTATACATTCTCCACTATCATTAAAAAGCTGAGCATATACATCATGCAGATCAGAATATATTTAATCTTAAGCAGCTCATTCGTTCCATATATGTCGAGGAATATCTATCACAACCACAGACTTGTCCAAAGCCCTCAAAAACTAATGCCCATTAATCTGTCAAAATGCCATATACTTTTTAACTTCCCATCTTCCTTAGTGACTTAATATCTAGAAGGCATCTGTACAATCCATACTCCACAGGAAATTCTTTCAAAGGAAGGTAAATCTGTAACAAATTACTCAGAGCATAGATCCAAGTACACTGTTTATTAAATTGTTCTTTTGATACTGGATTGCTTTGGGTTAGAGATAAATTATGGTTTGTGACATACAAACTAATATTCAAAAACATAGTAGCTATTATTAGCAGAAAATGCCGGGAATTAGGCAAGACAGTTGGGCAGTTCCATCCACCTGTCAAAATTGACTACTGAGCTAGATGAAACAATGGTCTGACTCAGTATAAGGCAGCTTCCTGTGTAATGCCGTTTGCTCATGTTCACACAAATGCAGCCTTGCAGTGCAAGTAGCCATGTTCTCCTTAATGGGATAATTTTTGCATTGGTGCAATTTCTGAGATCTTTAAGCCACAAAAGTTGTAGAAGACTGACAAGATGCTTCCTAATGGAGAACTTCACAGACATTGGCAAAGCTATTGAAAAGAAGATTTTAAAACATTGTGATTCCCTTAGTTAACTCTCTGGATTCTCCTATTTCAGGGTCCCCATGTGGTTGTAGAATTCACGAATGTATTACACCCTTGTGAAATCATCAGCTGGGGAAACTGCTCCTGCATAGATAAAGGTGGCATGAAGGGGGACTGTATTTCTCATTCCATGGATCCAGCATGACTACAAATAGCAAAATGCTCTGCTTTGCAAAAACTGCACATTTTGTTATAATCTCCCAACTACAATAGTACAATCCATATGTGACCAATCATGCTGATGATCTATTACTTGTCTAATCATTAACTTAAAATGCCATTTAAGAATTTGTAATCCATAGTAAATCATTTCACAGAAATGATTAAATGTACTACTGACTAATGGCAAACAGTCTAGTTTCCACAGGCAGCAGACTGCCAAATATTGTTTAAAAAAGGATGGAACGTTAGGGTGGGGGGAGCAGAAAAGGAAAGAGATGATTTGTGATCTACCATGACATAAATTATAGTAGCTGTAAATCTCTAATACATCAGTCATAGTTTGCAGATGATTGGGTTTAAAGTATAGGAAGATGAAATTAACTACCACAAAAGGGCTGCCAGAACTCTTGTGTATGTTTTTAATGAGGATGCTTTGCAGGGGTGTCTTTGACTGAGCTTTAAATGCTCTGCCTTGAAAAATTCTGGGTGGCAGCAGTTATTGTGAATGCAGCATGACCTTGAAATGCCACTTGAAAGAATACAGAATTCCCTGGAGAGGTGATTTCCCTATCAGGCTGCTGGGTGCTTCCTTCATGAAGACGAGGAAACTACTGTTAAGAACAACAGGAATTTGACTAAAAGGAAATTCAATCAAGACAGCATGCGCCACGTTTCAGTACAAAAGGAAACAAAAGGCATTAGGGTGAAAAATCTCTAGTGGAAATGTTGGTGGGAATGGGAAGCTGGGAGCGGCTGCTGGGCTTCTTTTAGCCTTAAAGAGCCATGGCAAAATTGATTTGAGAAAGAAGCCACAAGAGAGGTTGTAACCACAGTTCCCCCATGCAGTGTTCAATTTCTCACGTCTGCCTGGTTCAAATGCCACCTTCTGATCTTCAAGCCTGCAATTCCTGGTGGTGTAAGGCTGTCCTGCCACTGCTGCTGCCGCTGCCACTGCCACCACTGCCACCACCATCAAAATATTTAGAAAATAAAAGAACACAGTATGACAATAAAAATATCAAACACATCAGTACTTGGCAAAGACTCTTCAGTTTGAAAGGCCTGTTTGAATAATACCGTTTTTAGAAGATATCTAAAAATGAGCAGGGGAGGCTACTGCCGAACCTCTATTGGCAAGGATGGCAGGGCCTACCACATAAAAGCCTTGGCTCCAGGCAAAAGTCCAGCTGAATCTCAGGGGCATGTGGGATTTTTTGAAATGTGCAACCAGATCCAAAATAGTGCAATTCCAGAACAGAAGGCACAGGTCCAAAGAACATGTGGACGGTTCAAAAACCCAAGTCTTGCAAATTTTAGATCTCACTGCACATAAAAAAAAAAAGGCCTGATGTGTGGGGACATTCTTAGACTACTCACTCTTCAAAGGCTCAGGGATACTTTATTCTTGGTGGATGTGGTAATGAAAACAGATGCAGGGGCTCAGCCCTGGTACGTATTAAGTCCTGCCTCCATGTTGACTTGCATATTACAGCAATTCAAAATATGTGCTGATCTGGTATCATGTTGCGATCCAGGTTTGGAGAGGGGTACTAGTGTATATATGGATACAGAGTCACGAGATGCGGCAAGGAGAGTGAAGGGTTTTAAAAACAGATATACTTTATGGACAATCCCATTCTAAAAGTTGAAGGGAAGCTGTTTAGGATAAGGTGGGCCAACAGCTACTCTCTAAGTGACTAAACAATTTTTAAGTGGAGAAGAGAAACAACTGGTCTAAGTTGTCACACCTGAGACAATGCAAGGCAGCAAGGTGTAAACCTTCCTGCAAGAGCCAAGACTGCATTCCTGCAGCTGCAAATCTCTCCTGCTCCCTAGTGTTCATTGGTAGTAAAGCACTGGGCTGCAGGGCCCAAGGAAATGTGGTTTAACAATCAATCCCTCTTCCCAGGGAACTCTGGGAATTGTAGCTCTATGAGGGGAACGGGTCTCCTAACAACTCCCACCACCTTTAAAAAACTACAGTTCCTAGGATTCTTTGGGGGAAGTTATGACTCTTCAAAGTGGAATGATACTACAGATGGAGTCTGAGTAATGATGACCTGTGTTTAAATTCTAAAATGGGACAAAGGCTTGCTTAGAACTCACACTCTTCCACCCAAATCTTTGCCCGCAAAATCCAGATTTGTAGGGGAAATCAAAATCCAGATTTGTAGGGGAAATAGTAGTTACTCAGTGATGAGGGGAATGTATTCTATAGTCTGTATGTATTCTTAGGCATTCTTCTTGGTACTATAGCTTGACATTATACTGGTATGGAAAACACTTTCCAGGACAGACGTATTACTATCCCCCTCCCTCAACCCCATCCCCATGAAAATTGTGCCTAGTATAAAACTGAATACCCAAGAATAACCATTCACCTACTCTTCAACTCCTGGAAAAGGACAATCAACAGTCCAGAAAAAAACTTGGTGAGCAAACCAGCTGGCCAGATAGTTTTAAGACCATTTGGAAGAAATGTTCACGTGTTTGGCTCAGATGTCCAGCAAATGGGCAACACCTGTTCTCAGCAAGACATTATCATCAAGCAAAAGCCTCAAAAGATGCCTCCATACAATTCTCAGGCTTGTATCTTCGGTTCATACTTGTTCAAGCACACATGGATGTCTTCACATGGAAGTGCCAGAAATGCTTTTATAATATTTATGACAGTGGTGAAAATAGCTTCTCGTAAGGTGGTGGTGAGATATCACTGCAAATATCTTCATCCAGCATCCCTGCAGGTTCTTGGAGACTATCCGTTGATCTGAAAACGTGAAGAAGGGATGTGAAGCATTTTTAAACAGCATCAAGTAGAAGTGGAAGAAGAGAGAAATCAGGTGCCTAACAAAAGCAGGTACTTACAAAAAAAGTGGTTTTTTAAAAAAAAAATGCAAGTTGCACAGTCTGTACAGAGAATGCTAGTCACAAAGCACCAATGCCTGCTTTGGGGACAGGTAAGGGGCCAATGCAAGAATAACTCACAAGCACATGTAAACTTTAAGGAGGTTATACAGTATGTGCACTTAATGCATGTACTTTTCTCTCCAGGGCCGTAGCCAGTCTAAAAGTTCGGAGGGAGGGACATAAAAAAGGGGGGATTGCTGTAATAAATTTATGTACTTATTGTGAAAAAATTGGGGGAAGAAAAATTGGAGGAGCGGGAGGTCCCTAGCACTCCCCAGGTCCCCCCTGGCTATGGGCCTGCTTCTCTCCCCTTCAAAAACTGCAAGTGAGAAATAAATGTGCAAAACCTTGGCAACATGTAAAGACCTATTGAAGGCACAAGAAATTGTTCTCCTCATGCAGTAGCCTTGACAGAATGTGTCTATGTAATGGCAGAGGTTGCCATTATCATAGGCAGACTATAATTGGTGTTGAATTTTCAAAATTGGGCATGAAGTGCACATAGAAATACATTTTTTGACCTAAAAGCCCTAATCGATACCATGAAAATGGGGATGGGGTGGTATCTGCTAGCTCAGTGATGAAGAAAGTGCATTCTGAAAATGCTCAGAGGAACCTTCTCCCTTACTATTACATGTTCCTGTAACAGATTCTGGGGCTGAAATCTGCATTCATATCTTCATTAATCCACTCCTAATGCTACTTTCATAGAATCATAGAATAGTAGAGTTGGAAGGGGCCTATAAGGCCATTGAGTCCAACCCCCTGCTCAATGCAGGAATACAAATCAAAGATGGCTGTCCAGCTGCCTCTTGAATGCCTCCAGTGTCGGAGAGCCCACCACCTCTCTAGGTAATTGGTTCCATTGTCGTATGGCTATAACAGTTAGGAAGCTTTTCCTGACGTTCAATCGAAATCTGGCTTCCTGCAACTTGAGCCCATTATTCTGTGTCCTGCACTCTGCGACAACCGAGAAGAGATCTCGGCTCTCCTCTGTGTGACAACCTTTCAAGTACTTGAAGAGTGCTATCATATCTCCTCTGTCTTCTCTTCTCCAGGCTAAACATGCCCAGTTCTTTCAGTCTCTCCTCATAGGGCTTTGTTTCCAGTCCCCTGATTATCCTTGTTGCCCTCCTCTGAACCTGTTCCTGTTTGTCTGCACCCTTCTTGAAGTGTGGAGACCAGAACTGGATGCAGTACTCAAGATGAGGCCTAACCAGTGCTGAATAGAGGGGGAACTAATACTTCACGCGATTTGGAAACTATACTTCTGTTAATACAGCCTAATATAGCATTTGCCTTTTTTGCAGCCACATCACACTGTTGGCTCATATTCAGCTTGTGATCAATGACAATTCCAAGATCCTTCTCACATATCATATTACTGAGGCAAGTATCCCCCATCTCATAACTATGCATTTGGTTTCTTTTTCCTAAGTGTAGTACTTTGCATTTATCCCTGTTGAATTGCATTCTGTTGTTTTCAGACCAATGCTCCAGCTATCAAGGTCCCTTTGAATTTTGTTTTTGTCTTCCATGGTATTAGCTGTGCTAATTTTGTATCATCTGCAAATTTGATAAGCATGCTCTGTACCTCCTCATCCAAATCGTTAATAAAAAAGTTGGAGAGCATTGAGCCCAGGACCGAGCCCTGTGGTACCCCACTCTTTACTTCCGCCCAGTTTGAGAGGGAACCATTGATAAGTACTCTTTGATTATGATTCTGGAGCCAACTGTGGATCCATCTGATAGTTGTTTCATCCAGCCCACATTTAGCTCACTTGCTAATCAGAATATCATGGGGCACTTTGTCAAAAGCTTTGCTGAAGTCGAGAAATATTATGTCCAAAGCATTCCCACAGTCTACAAGGGAGCTTACCCAACACTGTTACTTTGACAAAATGAAAATAACTCTGGGTCAGAAATAACACAGAAAAAAATTAACGGGGAGATTTGTCTTTAGCTGAGAAAAATAACAAGACAGAAGATTAAAAATTTTCAATGAATGCCACATCATTAATGAATTAAAACACCAATATCTGTGAACCAGTTATGACTGATGCTTCAGGCAATGCTCTTATTTGAAGTCAGTAATTGAAATTCTGCCTCTGCAAAGACTAAGCCTATGCCTCAATACTGCTAACCAATGGTTGTCACTGAACTGCAAAGACCTTGTCACTGAAATGCAATGCAGACATATTATCTTACCTTCCACTTCTGGTGTCAGCACTAAGATAAGCAGGGTTCTCATCTGCAGAAAAAGCAGAGTTATCCAGGGGGTTGACATTAAAATAACGAGGAGGGCTGGAAGCAGGAATTAGTGGCCCAGAGAATGGAGGGATTCCTGAATGACTCAATACTTGATGGACATTAGCAGAATTCATACTGATGCGTTCTTGGGTTGAATAGGAAGGAATGTACTGTACCACTGTTGCACTGTGGAAATTTATAGGATGGCTAATTCCAGTGAACACAATGGATTGTGCACCAGGAATCTGGCCCATGTCAGATGCTCGTTCTTCACTTGGGCTGCACGATTTACAGGCAAGCATTTTAAATTTGCACACAGCAATCAGCAAAAAAGTCACACCTACCGAAAGCAGAATCGGCCCAAGCAACTGAATCCATTCAAAGCGAATGGCATCTTCATATTTCGCCCACCCCATCACGGTGAATGTAATTCCTACTAGCCCCAAAAAGGCACCAGAGAAAAGTAAGGTGGCACCAGCTTTGTCATCATCGGACACCATGAGTTCAGAACTGTTTGGCTGACAAAGAGTGAAGGAAAACACATTGACAAAGAAATCTTTAACAGTGTTCCCGTTCCATTACTGTGCCTTGAAATGATGAAGTGCTTGGAACCGCGTGCCAAGTTGAAAGTTCACATTGGTTATACAAGAACCATGTTCACACTAATGCAATTAGGTAATTTTAGACTCTGGACTTCATCATCTTACAGCCAGGGCCAGCGCCAGGCATGACTGGGCCCTTGGGCGCCAGCCTGCCCTGGGCCCCCTGCTCCCAGCCCCCCATACAGACTGGGCAGGACTGCTCCACCTACCTCTTCTCTCTTTCTGTGAATGTGCATGAGCGAACATGCCTGCCATCAATCAATCTTCTCCCAGGCATTTTAGCATGTCTTTTAAATTGTTTTTATATTGTTTTAAGTTTTAAAATTGTGTTTTAAATTGTTTTTAAAATGTGTTTTAAATTGTATATTTGTTTTAATGTTTTTGATTGCTGTAAACCGCCCAGAGAGCTTCGGCTATGGGGCGGTATACAAGTGCAATAAAATAAATAAATAAGATGGTGGTAGGGGCATCAGCCCCTTAGAGAAGCCTCTGCTGCCATCTCGGTTGATAGCAGCTGCGCACACAGCGTGCACGGCATTCACAGAAAGGGAGGACAGGTAGGTGGAGTGGGTGGGCACCCTGGGCCCGCACAGTCTGGGGGGAGGGGCTGGGGGCTCTGAATCTGCGATCTGCAGCAGTGTCAGAAGTCAAGGATTGCAGAAGGAGAGTGCTCTGGGCTGCAAGGGCCATCGGCCAGGGCCCAACCTGGCCACCCTTTGGTGCCGGTCCTGGTCACAGCCACTTTCCACTTTCCCTCATCTCCCTTGCTCTCCAGGCCATCTCTGGGTCCACACCCCACTGCCACAGACATCCATAGCAGTCAATCAGTCTGTGTGTTAGCTCCTAAGAAGAGTCTTCTTAGTGGCTGACTTATCTCCTTTCACTCTGTTTGGCTCCAATCAGCACAAAAGTACCATCTTGTCCCTCATGCAGTTTAACATCTATGTGAAGCCCTTGGGAGTGGTCATCAGGAGATTTGGGGCAAGGTGTCAGCAGTACGCTGATGATACCCAGCTCTATTTCTCTGTAACATCTGGAGAGGCCGTGCAAGCCCTGGACCGCTGCCTGGACTTTGTGGTGGGCTGGATGAGGGCCAATAAACTGAGTCTGAATCCTAGCAAGGTGCTGTGGGCAGAGCTTGGAACAGTTACTTTTTAAAACTACAACTCCCATCAGCCCCAGCCTGCATGGCCACTGGATTGGGCTGATGGGAGTTATAGTTCAAAAAAGTAACGTTCCAAGCTCTGGCTGTGGGTTGGTGGTTCCTGAGTTCAGATAATTGGTCAGTTGCCTGCTTTGGATGGGGTCATACTCCCTCTAAAAGGGCAGGTCTGTAGTCTGGGGGTGCTCCTGGATCTGTCGCTAGAGGCCCAGGTGACCTCCGTGGCTAGGAGTGCCTTTTACCAGCTTTGGCTGGTAAGACAACTACAGCCGTTTCTGGACCAGGATAGCCTGACCACTGTTGTCCATGCACTGGTAACCTCCAGGCTGGATTACTGTAATGCGTTCTATGTGGGGCTGCCCTTGAGGTTGGTCAGGAAGCTGCAGCTGGTGCAAAATGCAGCCGCGAGACTGCTCACTGGGGCAAGGTATCGCCAACATGTCACCCCGCTGCTGAAAGAATTGCACTGGCTGCCCATTTGCTACCGGGCCAAGTTCAAGGTTCTAGTTTTGGTGTACAAAGTGTATACAGCTTGGGACCAGGATACCTGAAAGACCATCTTACCCCTTATATACCCAGTCGATCACTGTGCTCTGCAGGTGAGGGCCTCCTGTAGATATCAACTTATCGGGTGGTCCATTCTGCACAACATAGGAAACGGATCTTTAGTGTGGTGGCACCTACCCTGTGGAATTCCCTACCCTTAAATATTAGACAGCTGCCATCTCTTCGTGCCTGTTGCAGACCTTCCTCTTTCAACAAGCCTTTTAAGTTGAGACCTTATCCCAGTCTGCGTCTGTATTAGAATTGCTTTTTAATGTTTTTTAAACCTTTTTTAAAAAACAATGTTTTTAATATTGGAAGGGGGAGAACCATGTCTGTACGTCACCCTTGAGCTCCTTAGTAGAAAGGAAGGACAGAAATGTAATAATAAAATAAAATAAAAATAAAGTCCTACTATGTTCAATAGAGTTCATTCCAAGGTGTGTATAGACTACAACCAAGATATCCCAGCCTTCAAAGAGAAAAAGGTATGGAACATCAGAAACCACAGAAAAACAAAACATACTAAGCCAGGAAGACTGGCATTGCACATCTGCTATGTACACACCATAGATTTAAAGCACGTTTTCCTCCCAAAGAAGCCTGGGAACTGTAGTTTACCACTCACAGAGCTAAAATTCCCAGCACCTTTAACAAACTGCAGTTCCTAGGATTCTTTAAGAAAAGTCATGTGCTTTAAATGTATAGTGTGTATACAGCATGCCTCCTCCCTTCCCCCTGTTTTATTTTCTCATGAAGAGCAAAAAAAACAAAAAAACAAAAACCAGTTTGGCAAGGCAATCCAGATTTTAAAAAGAAAAGAAACAGAAAAAGAATTGTCTGAGCCTTGGCAGAGATTCACTAAAACTTACTTAACTCATCATGATACCTTCATGACTACAGGATTGCAACGGGGCTTGCTTCTGCTGTCCTAATACTAAAAACTCATGAGAACAGCTTGGGTAATTTGCCAGCCCTCCACTGCTTCCATCAGCCAAGATCATTAGCATGTCTTCACTGACAAGAACTATGGCTAGTGCAGAATTCAGAAGCTAAACACTAGTCCTGGCAAACTGGGAGGGGGGGACTGAAACATTACCATTAGGAACACTGCAGCCCCCACTCTGAGCATCTAATGACCTGCCATAGATAAGGAAGGGCGGGAATCAGGTCATGTTGATACAGAAGGCATTAAAATTCAATACATTAGCAGCAGCTGCCACCACTTTTGGCTTCTCATTGTCTAGGGTGCAGCTAAAAATTTTACTGCTTCTATAACAGCATCCCCCCCACCGCCCTGAACGGTGTGGATCTAGTTCTCCTTAGGGAGTGCCTCTTGTGACGCCCTTCCCTGGCTCTCCCTGTCAGGTTCCTACCTGCTTGTGGCTACTGCCTTTCACTAGGCACCACCAGGGACTCCACCAGTCCGGACTGTCCTTTTTTATGGTTTCTCTCTCCGCTCTAGCACAGATCTCACTAGATCCCCCTGCTAAGCAGCACCACCAGTCACGTTCTATAACCAATGTTCCCAGAGACCTTGCCTGAGTCTCCCTCTATCCGGTTACTGTTGTGACTGCGTGCTTATGCTGTTCCCAACCCCCTTGTATCAATGTAGATAACTCATATAACTCGGGGTTGCTCTGGATACTTGTAATGTTATTATTCTCCTCTTCACCGCTGCCACCATTTGTTACTGTTGCCCTTCAGCCTTGGTAATTACCTTACCCTCCCTTCTGGTCTGTGAAACCCCAGCCAAGGATCAGGCCTTCGGTAAACCAAAATAGTATTTATTAAATAACAGAAATAACAAGATTACTTTTCTAATGGTACTTAAGCATATGGTTTCATCTATTCCTGTGATACTTGACTTATCATTAACTAGAACTCCCACTCCCTCTTTCTCCACACTTTCCTGACATCCACCACCTAACACCCACCTCCAAACACCACCAAAACAACCCACAAACACCTCCCAGATTCAGCTGTCATTCTTCCATTTATACTCTCAGCCATTCAAACGCTCAGCCAATCATCCAGCATTCTACTGCTCATCTACTCCCCCCTCCTCTTTCATTCCACTTACCATATATCTTCTATACAAACAGCACTTACCATATTTACATTAATACAGGAACATCACACCTCTCCCCACTGGACTCCTGTCTGTTGAGAATTATTTTTCAGATTTCACCTTTCAGGAAATCAGATCTAGGAGTAGGCCCCTCTCTGCCTGCCTCCAGTTCCCAGCAATTCTTCTTTCCAACTCAAAAACACAAGCCTCTCCTAGCAGCCAGGAGGGGGGGGAAGGCCCTCCTGAAGAGTTTCAATGACAAAAGGGTCTTCCTGGCTCATTCACCAGTTGCTGGGCAACTGATAGACCCATTCTCCTACCTAGCCACTCTATTAGCTTAACAAAAGAGACTCATCTGACCAGCAGAGTGAGTTCCTCATTGCAAGACACAGGATTCCAAATCAGAGGTTGGAAGGGGACCCACAGGAATCATCCATTCCAACCCCCATACTCATAACAATATATTAGTGGAGTTTTCTTTTTACCCCTTCTCCTAAATTGGAGTTTAATCTAGTTTATTGCAGCCGCTCAAGCTTCCCTGCTAGGATAGTGGTGAAAACCTAGCTTCTGCAAGCTTCCTACCCCTAGGATTTAGCTCCTGAGTTATGAGTTATTACAGGATTTGGGCTCCTAGCACACAATGACTTTACTGCACACTTATTAGCATGCGCAGTTATAATTAAATAAATAAATGGGCATTACCCTCTTGCTGATCTGTTGCTCAACTCGCACTGATGCTTTGTCACGGAGGGCTCCCTCTAGCCTGAGGACTTGCTACAAAATGGTTCAAACTATCAAGGATGGTTGCAGCCATACTAGAATTCAGAGTTGGAGTACACATTCCCCAGTTCTGTGGTCCCTGAGAGTATCTCCTGGAATTGAAGGTAGAGGCTGGAGCCTGAAGTGTAATCAGCAGGAAGCCCAGTCAGTCCAGAGGATTCATACAATTGCTTCTGCATCTATTCCCTTCCATTCCTAAAAGAATTCTGAGGCCTGAAATTCACACACACTTCTGAGTTTACTTGTTCAGGGCTGATCTTGAGGCCATGAAGTTCCTGGCTCAGGCCCTGGGCAGACAGTGCCTTTTATTCAGAGCCGGTCTTTGGGGCCCCTCTATTGGTGGGCCCCAGCTGCAGGTTTACCTGGCCATGGGCAGTTATAACTGTCCAAATTGGACTGGGTTCCTATCAGACAGGTATGTCTTTAAAGCAGACAATTGTTCTCTTGCAATGTGTAAGATGACCTTGAGTTTTCTTGAAAAAGAGATTCTCAGAGCGCGTGGTTCAGTCCTTTACAAAATGTGTGTCAAAAGGTATTTATTCATTGTCATACCTGACATTTAAGATTAGTGCCAAGTAACATTGTAACATTTGTTTCTTACAAGGATTATTTCCTACTTTGGGCCAAAACCATAAAAGAAAGTTTAGTTCCATGATTTCAAGTTGTAAGCGCAGTTCCAAAATTGGGGCTAGAAAGCTAAGATTAGCACACCTTCTAAAAAGCTGCTAGACATTGTAAATCTCGAGGCAGAATGCTGCCACCAGCTTTTGGATGTTCAAAATGCCTGACAACATTAGGACAGGCTTCAGATAACACCATCAGCTTTCTACTGCCTGCTTCTCAAATGCCCTGTGGGGACCTTGCTCACAGTCATTTGCTTGTGCTTTGTCCTCCCTCATGATTCTTCGAGGCCAATGAAACCGTTACTTGCTTTTGCCTGCTCATCTTATTTCCTCTCTTGTTTTTTGAATAGCTAATCATTTAACCTTATTTAAACTCCAGACTCATAACAGAATTTAGAGAATGCCTTTCTGCACAACTATGTGCATTGTGCAAAAACACTCCACTACACTTCTAATTGCAATGGATTTTATTGGTGCTCGCTCATGAGTAAGTTTATTTCATACTGTAAAAGCATACAGTTCAAAAAGTGAGGAAGATCACATTTGAGATCTCACTGAGTCATAGAACGTGTGTTTGTCAGCATACCATTGAATATATTGCCACTATTCGTCCTCCAAAACCATTTTTGATCACTAGCTGGGTATATGAGCTGAAAACTCATTATCATTATCTTTTCAATCCATATCCCATCCTTCCTCTCCAAGGAGCTCAGGGCAGCAAATCTGATAAATTTCAGGTTAATCTGATAAATCTCCTTATCCACGGGTATGGTTGTCTAGGGTCTTGGGGTTTTTTAGACCTCTTCCTTTGTTGGGAACAGGATCCCAGAAAGGTCCCTGTGTCTCCAGCATCCTACAAGCCAATCAGCATGAAAGGGGAGAACGTTAGCCACTGAGAAGGGCCTTCTAACATGCTTCCTTGTCTTTTCCTGATTGGAGCCAATCAGAGTAAAAGGAGGTGAATCAGCCATTGAAAAGACTCTTTTTAGTAGCTAACACACTGCTCTTTCATGCTGATTGGCTCCTAGAGACGTCTGTTATTGTGAAAGAAGGCATTATCAAGGATCTCATTCCCAACTCAGCAGCAAAAAAAAGGGAGGGGGTGGAGGCTGTGACTGCCATGAAGGGACCCTGCACTTCTGAATTTGCCACTGCACTATTGTGCTTATTTTAACATTATTAATAGGCAAGACACTCACTGTCTGTCACATGAAACTGTCTCATGAGTTATTGTGGTGTCGCAGGTTATTAATTTTGTTTAAATAAATTCTAACCTATTTTTAAACTAAGCAGCACACAAAGTCAAAACAATAAACCAGCTAAAACATAAAATAAAACAGGAGATACTAGAACGGTTCTAGAATTTAAAAACTTAATATCAATTAAATGCCCAAGTGAATACAAAAGTCTTAGCTTGGCACTGATTGTAAATGCCCAAGTGAATACAAAAGTCTTCGCTTGGCACTGATTGGAAGCATATCAAGTGAGGCACCAGGCAAGTAGCACCATCAATATTCCATAATCAGGTTGCCACCACTGAAAGGGCCCTTTCCTTGGTCACCCCCTGCCTAATCTCTGACTGCAGGGACACTCAGAAAAAGACAGCTGATGTTTATTTATTTATTTATTTATTGCATTTGTATACCACCCCATAGCCGAAGCTCTGTGGGCGGTTTACAATTAAAAACATTAAAAACAAATTAATCTTAATACGCAGGCCAGCTAGTGGAGAAAGAAGTGGAAGTGGCCTTTCAGGTATTATCATGCACTTTCTAGTTGCAAATCTGGGAATACAGGTGGGAGAGCATGCTAGTTTGGACCAACTCTGCTGAAGCAGGAGCAGCCTGTCCCCCAGAGGCATAGAGCCAGAATTGCACTGGGAGGAGGTTCCCCAACACAGTATTTGAGCTAAATTCCCCCAAATATCTGTTCCAAAAGGGCTTATTCCCTGACCCCCCCAGAGTAGTCTGCAGATGTGCTTAGAAACATGTGTCCTGCCCTGAGCAAGCATGGTAAAACAACACTCCCTACTTACTACTGGCTCCAAAATGACAGGATTGGACCATATAGCCCTGTTGGATCAGCCCAGGCTCCACTTAGTATAGAGTCCTGTTTTCCAGAGTGGCTAGCCAGGTGTAGAGATGTGTAGGCCCAGGAAAAATCAGACCCCCCCCAGGTTTTCCCCATTTCCCCCGGGACTTTCAGCTCTCTAGCCAGGTGCTACTTCGAAGCCTGATAGCAAGGTATGAAGGCAATAGCCCATGGAGGTCTTTTTCCACTAAGCCTAATTGCTGTGTTTGGGGGGGGGAGTACAAGTTGTAATGGGTGGAGAGGATTAACCCTCCCCCCCCAGCTTCCACCCACCAAATATGGGTTCCCTTCACACTGGCAATTAAGCTTAGGAAAAAAGATTCCATTTGCACTAAGGCTAGTTGCCTCATAGGGAGGAAGGCCATGGATCCCACCCAAAGGTGCTTCAGGCTGCATCTGGCCTGCAGGTTTCCTATCCTACCCTGAACGGTATGGATCTAGTTCTCCTTAGGGAGTGCCTCTCCCCACTGGACTCCTGTCTGTTGAGAATGATTTTTCAGATTCCACCTTTCAGGAAATCAGATCTAGGAGCAGGCCTCTCTTTTCTAAAGACCCATTTTCTGTGAGGGAAGTCCCTCCACTGCAAAGCTGGCAGGTGCCCAATACTGTAAAGCGTAAACAAGTCTAGAAAGAAATTGGTTAAACCTTTCTATTTGAAAAAGTGTTTAATGCTTTCTGATCCTTAGGCTATTTTCATTGTTTACTTTGTAGATTAATTTTTTGTTATGATGTTTTTATTATTTTATAAGAAAAATATAAAATTATTAAAAAATAAAATATATTTCTGTACTACAAAAGCATTTGGGAGTCAATGAATGGCAAACATTTTGAAAATGTATGTCAACCTTGAAGAAGAGTGATGCAAGAGTACACCTCATGGAGAGGGCTGCAATGCTCCTTCCCTATTTTCAACATAAAAATATTTTTAAAAGTCTACAATGACATCATCATACAAAATAAAAAAAATAAAGATGCTCAGTATATCACAAGAAGTGCATCAAATGTTTACTTAAAAGTAAGTCCCATTATGTTCAGTAGGTCTTATTCCCCAGTTAGTTTAGGAGTCATTACAGCGCAACCTTCAAATTGCAACCTGCTAGTTGAAGGTTATCTGTAGCATCCTTTATGCTAAATCTTCTCTGGTAATTCCTGGTTTACAGATGAGGAAATAACAGGTTTCAGCAAGACAGATCAAACTCACAGAAGAGGCCAAGTGAAAAATAAATAGGTCAAGTTGGTATAAGCCCTGGACTATGATTTACACTAACAGCAATTCCTATGAAATCAGTCATTACCACAGCTAAAGGGTTAGAGCATTAACTCTCTCCAGCTTTGACTTAGCATTCTTAGTCACCAGCTAAAACTGATTTTCATGGTGATTACGATTTATGTAACGACTGTAAATCTTCCAAATTAGACACCAAAGCATTTGTTGCCTTCTGTCTCAATGCATTTCAGACTCCTGTACCTAAATAAGTCATTACGTGTCAATTGTTTAGTTCATACTTCATACATTTTAAGGAACAGTCAAAATATTTGTAGAATTGTTTTTTAATCGGCTCTTTGGTGGAGCTCTGACACTTAGACAATACAGATTAAACTACACAGAGGAGAAACAGCACAAGACCAGCCGTCTGTTTAAATTTCTGTTGCTGGAGAAAGCTACAAATAGGCCCCAGAGCTAGACTATAACAAGAGTTCTGTAGATTGTTTTAACTGATTGTAATATTTTGTTGTTGTAACTTGTTCTTGGATGTTGGGGTGAAGGGTAGTCATGAAATTCAACAAAATAATATTAATTTTGCATCTCCAAAGAACAGTTCTGCTAGATCACAGCAAAGCATACTATTTCCAAAAGTGGTGTGCCAAATGCTTCTGGGAAGCCCACAGGCAGAGTATGGATGCAATACCCCCCAACCTCCTAAATTTATTGTAGTTATGCAGCATCTGATTATGGAGGCTTCTTCGCTATTATGGCTGGCAGATGATGAGGTTTTATCCTTCATAATTTGTCCAATCCTTTTAAAAATTCATTTTAAGAGGTGGCTATCACCTCATCCTGGGACAGTGAAGCCCACAAGTTAATTATACACTGTGTAAAGTACTTACTTCTGTTTGCCCTCAGCCTTATTTCTATAGGCTGAAACTTGCCATTTGTCACACCAATTAAATATTACACATACACTGTACTACAATGTTTAATAAATTAAAATTGGACATGTAGTTTCATACTGTTACCATGAGCCCCCCCCCCAAAAAAAATACTCCACACAAAAATCTGAAGTCTCCAGTGTCTTTACTTTTGAGTTTGTTAACAGCCAGACAAAAAAGGTAAAAGAAATGCAAAGCCTTCGGAATTTCTCTTCCCTGTCATTGGCCTGTGTCCTAGCATTATGTCCAGATGGTAGCTGACCTTGCTTTGTGTATTCCAATTACATACAGGGCGCCAACTGGAGAGGTGTTGAAAGTCCTTCCTGTCCCAAGTACCTCTCTGGAAACCATGGCTTGCCTTGCCTTAGGTTGACAGTTTGCTCAGCAGGCCTTCTACTGCAGCAGCTTCAGCTGTCTTGGCTGTGGGGCTTCCTGTTATCCTTGCTGACTCAAGGCTCCTCCATCTCTCTCCCAGATTATGCTCATCCTGCAGTCCCATAGTTATCTCTCTTTTTCTCTTTGTACACCTCCCCTCCCTTTCATTTTTCTTCAACTGAGTATTTCTTACAGCTGGTGATAAGCAGGTGGCAGTGGATCATTTTGGCAAGGAGAGGAAAACAAGACACATTCATTATTTACAGTTAGTTGTTTCCTCTTATTTTTGAGATGGTTCAGGGGGATGAGAGAGGGCAGACGAAGTCTCAGAAGGTGAATCACATCCTCACATTGTATATAGTAACTCATTCCCTCTGTAAGCATCTGGGCCCGATCAGCATTCTGTGCTCTGGAAAATAATCATAATCATAGGTACATGTTGGCATATTTTAACCTCTTATTTATTGTTTCAATTTATATCTCATATTTCTACATATAGTATCCAAGGCAGCTCATAGCAATGATAATGTTATATTTACCAAAGTGGTAAAATTACATCTGGCATGGATACAGGCAGTTTAAGATTCCCCTTAATTCTAACTGGTACAAGCCAAAGACTACTTTGTGCATGATGAATTTCTTCATGTATATCATTGCCCGTGATGTATGTAGATGTGTCAACTTGTGGCAGGAAGCCAATCATGGATTGTTCTCATAAAATAAAACAGACACAGGCACATCCTTCCCATGCAGTGGTGCACATGAAAGGTGCATACAATTCTGTACACAGCAGTGCTATCTGTGAAGGATCATATTTGTCATATGAGAAGAGGCCCTAATCACCCCATGGGATGCCGATACTTCTCGAATTCCATTCTGGTAGATTTGAAAGAAAAGGACATAGACATTGAAGTATACCAATAGAAATATTGTGAAGCATAACTTAAAGTACATTCAGATGGAATCCTTGTGATTATAAACTAGATCTTATATCTTGTTTATTACACTCATATTCCTCCAGGAAGCTCATATCAGCACTGTGCTAGGTCTTGTACTAAGAAAACCCAGAATTACTTATGTATTAAAATATTTCTAGATTGCCCCTCATATAAAAAAAATCAAGGTGGTATACAACAAAATATGTAGGTACAATAAAACATAAAATACCATAAAAGCAATACAAAATAATCATAAAAATGACTGGCTTGTCTTGAAAAAGTTTGAACAACTGAATAGGCCTGTCAGCATAAAGAGGTAACACACACACCCCAGCACCATGGTACCAAACCAATCTCTCCCCTGCCCCCAGCCGCTTTCAAATCTTAAAAAAGGGGGTGGAGAAAGCATTTGGTGATCCAGTTGTGGGTCTCATGTAAAGTTCAGCTTGGCCCTTATTTTAAGTACTTAAGTATTTTTAAGTATATCCATTAGCCCAGGGGTCACCAATCGTCTTGGGCCAGTAAGATTTTGAGAAAGTGCCGTGGGTGCTAGTCACAAAATGCCTGTGGGGGCACCGTGTAACACAAAGTGACTGCCGCATCTAAAAGCAGAAAAAGAGACAGGACCACAAAATGGAGCAGGTGTTCCCCCTACCTCCTGATCAATAGGGGGGAAAAGTCACCTACATAAGCCACTCCTGTGCTCACTTATAGAGAAGCTCTTTGAACCTTTCCTCTGTTTATAACGAAAGGGAGAGTGGGTGTCCAAACCTGGCATCTAACAAAATGTGAGCATGGTTAAGGAAGCCTGTTTAAAGTAGGAGAGGCCAAGTCAGGGTAAACAGTAACTGTGTAGGAATAGCAAACAGCCTCTTGTGCATTGTGGATTTTTGAGGGCATTTTTACTGAGACACCACAGGAGATACTGATGTGCCCATGGTAGCATGTTGGTAACCCCTGCATTAGCCCATGTGCAAAACTTTCAAAATGACGGAAGTTAAAAATACAAATGGCCTTACCAGTTAATAAAAGTGCTGTGATATGGTGGAGGATTTTCACCTAAAGGCAAATCACTTGTCACCAGGCTAGGAGTTATTGTTTGCAGAGGACAGTCAGCAAAATAAGGTGGTGGCGGAGGGGGGAATATCATTACAGTATCACCTACAAAAGGAAATCCAAAGCTTTAAAATCAAATGCCTCTGCAGATCTATTTCGACCAATATGCAAGACATCCCTACTTGTAAAATGGGAAGTGTATTTCAATAAGAATTATCGTCCCTAGGCATTAGGGCATCTTCATGGCATGTGTTCAAACTCTTCTCAGTTTTTCCCTTGTAAATTTGGCTGGAAAATGATAGTACTTGTAATTTATTAGCATGCAGAATACTGCTGATTATAAACACAGCCATGAGAAAAAATTTTGCCTGATCAGATTATACCCCTTTGGTGCCCACTGCAGAGTCTTCTAGTAGTAAATATCTGCACACACATACAGGGTTGTATCCAACCTAACATTAAGTCAGGGTACAATCAACGCAAGGATTACCACTAGTGCAACTGAACTCCCCTCCTTTCCTCTGCCTCCACACCTCCTAAATCTGTCCTAGGAGCTTCCCCAACCCTCCAGAGATTTGGGGGGTGGGGTGGGAGGGGGGAAGTCCCGTTGTGCTAGCATTAATTCTTGCACTGAATGGCATCAGTTAGATCAATACCACCCATGATGTTATGGTTACTCTGAGATTTTAAATTATGTTCACAATTTACCTTACCCACCTGAGTGCTGATAATTGTGCTGTGATGCTACAAACAGAACTTATTATTTATAAATCCCTAAAATCACCAGGATGTTAAAAGTAAAAAAAGACCTTGTTTGCAGACTTAAAATCTAAATTTCTGATCCACCAAGCTGAACACAGTCCACCTGCCATATATTGTGGTCTACAAGAGGCTCATTAAATGTCTTGTTTTTGGTGTTTGCCTATGACTCCAAAAAACAGGGCAGGTTGGTGCTGGCAGAGTATCTGGAAGGTTCCAATACTTTGCTGTGTCACTCAAATTGATTATCATACATTATAGAGTATTATGAATGGAGATGCAAAAATCAAATTAACATTGACATTCAGCTATTGTGCAGCCTTAGGCAAGTCCATACCACTCCATCCAACATTCCTGAGAAGATTGTTGTAGAGGTGAGTGACACAAAAATATAACACACTAAAAACTGATATAGAAAGGAATAAATAGCTACTTCTGTTTGTTCCCCATGAAGTTACTTTCAGTTTGCTGTTGAAACATTCCTATTGACTAGGGACTGTCATGCCAGTTTGATCCCCTTAATTATTTTCCTGGGTCCCTGGTCATAGATAGTTAAATCTTTTGATATTTTTCCATCCCGGTGACCCGGTGATTTTTACAGCCCAGCTGTATCAGCTTACAGCAAATTGGCACCTCTTTATCAGCAAGAGGGGCCTGGTTCTGTCAAGGCCGTAAAAACTCCTACGGCTTGTTATGGGAAACCAGGAGGGACGGGGCCTGGTACTGTGGGAACATCGTTTCATCATTCCTGTGATGGAACTGCTAATTAGTTGATTGTCTCCAGCTGAGGCAGGGATTTTCTCTATAAGAGAAGGCCTCAGTCTCTGGGCTGTGTTCCACTTGTGGGCACCACCTTGCTTATGGTGATGCTCTGCGGTGGCTCCATTATACTTCCTGACTGGCCGTCCCTGAGGGGAAGGATGCTAACTACTGAGAAAGAGCTGAGGCTTTGTAAGTACAACTGAGGCAGTTAGCTTTATTATTTTCATGTTGTGCCAAGAACCTTTATATCCTGTTTGTTATATACCTTGCCCCTTTTGGGTGTTGGTTTTAGGATTTGATTTGCTGCTCCAAACTATTTGTATGTACCTTTTTATCTTTTGTACCCTTTATCCCTTTTCTTATTTTCTTTCTTTTAATAAACTTTACTTATTTTAAAGCAACGTGTGTTTACTCCAGAGAAGGGGTTCAGTTACTAAGTTCAGTCCTGGCTGCTTGACCAAACTACCGTGTACTAGAGGAACGTTTTCACTTAAGACCTCTGAAGGGGCCAGGAGGGTATCAAGCCTCTGGTCCTGAGAGGTTTAGGTGTTCAGTGGGCTCTGGGGGTCCCTTCACCCCAGAGTAGTTAACCAATAGAAGGGTGGTGGCAGTACTACCGTGCAGGGTTGGTGTAAGCCTACACAGCCCTAGCAGACCAGGTTTGCTAGGATCAATTGCCCAAGGCTGGGGATTGATTCCTGGGACAGTAAAAGTAGGAGGAGTGGAACTCCCTGCTTTCACTACAGGGACAAACAAGAATTTTGCTAAAATCCATCTTGGCACCAGATTTCCCAATAGTCCATAGGTTCATTATCTTTATGGACCAATCCTGAATGCTGTGAGTTTCCCACTTTTCCAGATGCTGGATTTTTTTTTAACACATGGGACTTGAAATTGACAAGCTTGTGTCTTTGTTTTCCTAACTTGAAATTGACTAGACCATGTGTTTGCTCTGCTTATCTTAAACTGACAAGCCCCTCTTTGCTTTGAAGCATTTGTCTTTGCTTTGCTCAGCCTGCTGTTTGCTTTGCTAATGAGAAATTGACTAAAATGTACCTTTGCTTTGCTAACCTAAACTGAGGAACCTGTGCCTTTGCTTTGCTAATGTGAAACTGACCAGCATGTGCATTTGCTTTGCTAAAGTGAAATTGACTAGCCTGTTTTTGCTTTGCATTAAAGCCATCTGTTGCTTTCTCCCAGGGGTGGGGGAAAGGATCCAATACCATTGGAGAGGAGCAGGAGCACTGGGCAGAGGAAAAGTCACTTTCCTTTCCTTTCCAAAAAGAAAACATTGATAACAATATTGTTATTTTTTGGGAGGGGAAAAAATTTGAATGGTAAAAGCAAAGGATAGCAGAAAAATAACTAAACTGCCTGCCACTTCGACAGAATGCAATTTGAACAAGCACCAACAATCAGTTCCCATCCCTACTATTGTCATTAACCTGCAATGGCAAACATGCTGCATTCAACCTATTTTAACTCTTACAGGTTATATGTGTGTGTGTAGAAATGCATGTCAGGCTTCTGTTTCTCCCCTCAAATAAGATACCAATTACTCACTCTTCTGCTTTAGTTTGCAAAATATTTTTAAAGGATTGTCACACAACTGAAGACATCTTAATCAATTAATTATATAGATCTTAGCCAATTAGAATCAGTTAAATTTCCATATGAGAAAACAGTTGTTATAGAGGATGGAAAATATTTTCTTGGTTTTCAGATGATGTCTGTGTGAGTCATAGTGGGCACCATCTTAAATTAGGCATTCCCTCCAGTGTGAGAGAAAAAGGGTGAGAGGTGCCTCTAAGATGGTGCTTGCCATAGCAGTTTTTACTCTTGTATTTGTACCCATGTTATCTGCTACCTGATGGAAATGGATTTTGAGACCTTTCAGAGGCCCACTGTGAATTGTTTGCAAGACACCGTGAGGGTAAAGTTGCTCGCCTCCATAGCACTCTTGATGCCCCATCCATATCTACTTTAGTCCCCAGTGAGGTGTCCAGTGCAATGTCTGCTGCAACTTCTTGGGATCTGTTTCAGTTGATTCAACCTAATGACATGGACAAGGTACTTGTGAAGATGTGGCCAGCAATGTGTCCTCTCGACCTTGCCTTTCTTGGCATATTAAATCTTGCCAAGGGGGTATGACCTAGTGGATCCAGGGTGTTAATGCATCTTTGCAGAAGGGAGTGGTTCCAGCCACCCTGAAAGAGGCAGTGATCTGACTGCTCCTGAAAAAGCCCACCCTGAACCCATGGGTTTGTGAATACTGCACAGTTACAAATACCCCCATTTTAGGGAAGGTGATTGAGACAGTTGTGGCGCAGCAATTGCAAGTACTCTTGGATGAAACAGACTGTCTTGACCCATTCCAATCTGGGTTCAGGCCTGGTTATGGGACTGAATTGGCCTTGATCACCCTGGTGGATGACCTTTATCAGGAGAAGGACAGGGGGATGCAACCCGTTATTCTTACTTGATCTCTCGTCAGCTTTTGATACCATTCACCATGGTATCCTTCTGGGTTGACTTGGTGAGATGAGTATCGGAGGCACTGTTTTAAAGTGGTTCTGATCCTATCTCCAGGGTTGTTTTTAGAGAGTAGCATTAGCTGATTGTCTTTCAGCTCCCTGTGGTTTGCTGCAGGGTACCATCTTGTCCCCCATGCTGTTTAACATCTATACAAAGCCCTTGGGAGCGATCATCAGGAGATTTGGGGCAAGGTGCCAGCAGTACTCTGACGATAACCAGCTCTATTTCTCTGTAATATCTGAATCGGGAGAGGCCGTGCAAGCCCTGGACCGCTGCCTGGACTTGATGGTGGGCTGGATGAGGGCCAGTAAACTGACTCTGAATCCTAGCAAGACGGAGGCACTGTGGGTTGGTGATTCCTGAGTTTGGATAACTTATCAGTTGCCTGCTGCAGCTGGTACAAAATGCAGTGGTAAGACTGCTCACTGGGGCAGGATATCGCCAACATGTCATCCTGCTGCAGGAAATTGTGCTGGCTGTCCACTAGCTACTGGGCCAAGTTCTAGTTTTGGTGTACAAAGCCCTATGCAGCTTGGGACCAGGTTACCTGAAATACTGTCTTATTCCTTATATACCCAGATAAGATGGTATCTGCAGGTGAGGGCCTCCTGCAGTTACCATCTTATCAGGACGTCCGTTCCGCACAACACAGGAAGCAGGTTTTTAGTGCAGTGGCACCTACCCTTTGGAATTCCCTCCACTTAACTATTAGACAGGCACCATCTCTGTTATCTTTTCGGTGCCTACTGAAGACCTTCCTCTTTCAACAAGCCTTTTAAGTAGAGACCTTATCCCAGTCTGCGTCTGTTGGAATTACTTTTTTAGATGTTTTAAAATATGTTTTCATATGTTTTTAAAGATGCTTTGTTTTAATATGTTTTAAAATATGTTTTGTTTTAATATATTTTAAAGTCTTTTGTTTTTAAAATGTTTTAGAATGTTTTTAGTGTTTTTGTTTGCTAGCCTAGGCTCCTTTGAGGAGGAAGGGATTAATAAATAAATAACTGATGCACATTTTTAGTTGACGCCAAGTGTTTAATCACTCTAAACCAATAAACTTCATAGCCTACTTTCCTGCTACCCCCAAACTGTTCTTCTGTCTAATAATGGCTTTCGTTTTGTATCAGACTCATTTCACATTCCTTCCTTTAGGGTGTTCATGCCTCATGTAGTGGGTTTTCAGCCTTGGCAGGCAGTTGGGCTATATGACCTTGAGGTCACATCCAACCAACTCTATGATCATCATTCCAAAATCTCTTCAAAACATAAAACAAATAGATTTGGATAGCCCCCATAAAACTTTCCAGTTATGTTTTATTCTGTGCTTATCCTCTTCATGTTGTGAGAGTGGTAAACCCCTTATTTTCTTCTTTTAAGGGCCAGATTATAGTTGGTATGACCATGGCTAGTGGGCAAGCTTTCATAACTAGTCATTTTCTTTCTGATCAGTCATATCACACAGTTGTAGTTAATTTTGACAGAATTACTATTTTATCCCTTTCGCATACACACTCCCTCCTCTCCTCCTCACTGCAAACAAATGCTTAGACAGTAAAGCTTTAATGGTCAGATCTGTATTCTAGACACATGAATGGCGTGACACCATTAACTGGAAGGTCTAGAATGCTGTTGTAAGGATTATTGGGATAATGTACATGAAGTGCTGTCAATACAGTGGGAAGTAGTCTTGCTATTATACTTTATAAAATGTATCCCAATTCTTTCTTGAACTCACCAAGGTACATTAAAAGCACAACTGTTTTGATGAATGTACTCCAAAAGGAGTCCTTACAATAACTACCCCTTCAGTGTCAGATTCTGGAGCTTTTGAATCCAATAGTATCTCCTCACCTGCCCTTTCTGGCTCCTCCTTCTTTCATCCCCTCAATTTCAAAATTCTTCCCTCCCCTTCTAACCCACCACTCAACCCTCAAGTGCTGAGAAGGAAAGGGAAACTATTGCAGTTAAAGAGCTGGCACCCAGGATTGCCCACTTGGAAGAGCACCGGGCTAGGTTATCCACTTACCCACTGTAACTTGAAATGATTCAGGATTCAGTTGCTCTTCTTCATTGACAGAAGATTCATGGACGAGATTTATGTTTTGTTTCTTTTTAATGTGAGCTATCACAAAGAAACATAATCCAATCAGCACGATCAAAGGTCCCATGGTTTGAACAGAATGGAACCCACAATCTTGGAGTTCAACATTAGAAGTATTGCTATGGTTAAACTGCTGGTAGTGCCATCCTGGGCTACATCCAGGAATCCAAATGCCAAGGACGCTAATAAGCATCCCACTAGTTAAAAATAAAAAACCAAAGACAAGGAACTGAGCAAACTGGCAGTTCCCTCGGCAAAAAACAAACCCATACACCTGGTCATCTTGCAATTGCACCTCTCTGAGGTAGCCTTTAGCTCTTGATTGTGCCAGAATTATACAGACTAGTCCAGCAACAGCAAGCAGAGGCCCAATGATTTTAAGGGCTCCTTTACAGTCACCAAAGGCTCCATTTGGACATGTCTGCAACACAAATATTGAAAGCAGAAATCCAGCACATAGAAAAGTAATGCCAAAAACAAAAAGGAAAGAGATAAGTTTCCTAGGATGTCCATTATCTCCTTCTACTCCATGCATGGAACCAGGAACTGGATACATTTTTTAAAAATTCCCTTTCAAACCAAGGAATAAGTTTTCTTCTATGGAGATCAGAATGATACAACACTTCAGTAGGCCTGAGAATGAAAATGGACAGAGGACTATAATTATTAAATTACAGGGCATAAACAGATAATTTACCGATTGACCCTTTCCCTGACTTACGCCTGCTGGGTGGAGATAGGATTGTTCCTGGGCAGAGTTGAGGACACAACATGGGAGGAGAGAAAGTTAGCTGGAATCCTTTGCTCATTCAGGGGTTAGTCCTGCTCATGCCAATGTCACGTTACACCGGCATAAGAGGCAACTCAAGTTAAAAAATACTCTCATTGTGGTAAGTGTAAAGCTCAACATGATAAGCCCCACCTTTCCCCTCTCTGTTTCTACCTCCTCACCACTTGCAATGTTGGACAGGAGCATACCTCTCGTGGCATACAACCAGGAGAATGTAAGCTGCCTGGAATATAGTTCACATATAGCAACATTCATGGCACAGGGCCACAACATTCTGCCTCCACATCGAGAGAGTTTCGAACATACAAGTGGGAACTTCCTGTTAGGAACTGTGTTGAAGGAACACTTTGCGCAAACAGTGAACGCTCAAAAACCAGGGAAACAAAAAATAAATGAAAGGCTGAAGAATGACAACTGTCTTCTCAGAATTTTTACAGATGCAAATAACTACCAGGAACCTCAACTTACACTCATGTGTAGGCTGCGAAGACAAGGCACCGCACACAGGTAAGCATGGAGGGGGGAATAAAGAGGGCTCATGCCCAAAGTATGAACTTCTTCCTTTTCTCACTCGATGGCCTCCAAGAAAAAAAGAAGTGTGTCTCTATGGTCACACAGTGTCTCCCACCCATCTGCAGTTAGGGGTGCATGTATGTGTGTGTACATAGTGCCTAAGCATCCTTCCTTTCTCAACAGAAGGGAGGGTCCCCAACATGGGGCACACTGGGTGCATATGTAATTTGCTGTGAAGGGCTTCCTGTTGTAAACAAATGGCCTGGTAAATTTGTGCCATGCCTCTAGTGCCTTTCCCAATCCAAAGGTATGTTCTTGGGGGTCTGGGCAGGAGAAGGGGTTGGCTGCAAGCAATGGTAGACATGCCTCAATGCTGATTGTAAGTACTGAAACAAGCACCCTTGCTCAAAAGTTCATGGCATCCACATGGAGCTGTCTTGCTAGAACAGGAATTTGATGTTTGTCTCAGTGAAGCAAGTAAATGCTTGAGTAGAATTAAACTCTCAAAATGAGATATAAATGAACTGAATTGCAGAGAGGACGATGGGCATATGGTGAGACTCTGGTGCAGTGGCTAGAGCAGCCTCCCCCAACCTGGTGCCCTCCAGATTTTTCTTAGATTACAACTCCCATCATCCCAGATCATTGGCCAGGCAGGCTGGGGCTGATGGGAGCTGAAGTTCAAAACATCTGGAAGGCACCAGGCTGGAGAAGATTGGGCTACAGTGCTGAACTTTCACCGGGAAAAACCCAAATTCAAATGTCAATAGCTAAGAAGCTCTGAGAGACTTGGACAGTCACTCTCAGACTAGTGTACCTTACAGGGTTGCTGTGGGGATAAAATGGGCTAACTCCATATAAGATGCATTGAGCACCTTGGGATATGTGATAAATAAAGACCACAACAGGAAGGGTAAAGGATTTGTATGTACCTAGCGGGATGGAAGTCCAAAGTCCATCAGCTCCTCACTTGTGACTATTAGAGCGGAATGCAAGAATTCAGTTGTGTGGCACAACAATACTAAGTTAAACTGTAAACCTCAAGTCTGCAAAAACTTCATTATGCCTGCAGGGACTCCTTGTAAGGAAATGAAGAGAGGCCATGGAAGAAAAATGTGGTTTGCTTCCTAGCCCCCAAACCCCAACATATATAAAATACACCAGGATTTCCCCCCCCCAGGTGATATATATGGCCCAGAGGATGTGAAATGGCAGGCCCCCATCTTTCCTAGCACTTTGCCCTAGCTGGATTGCATGAGAGGCTTTATTCCATGTGGGCAACTTCAGCTCATAAGGCTACCTCACCACTATTCCCACATCTCTGGGAAAAACTGCCTGGAAGGAGTACATTCATCACTTTCTAGGCATCTGCTCACTCTAATGTAGTAAAATGACAGCATTTTGGCATCATACAAGACAAGTAGAATTATGAACCAGGTTCTACCTGTTGGAGATATCTTGGGGAACAGTACAGGCTAGCCAAAACATCAGCCCATTGTATAATACAAGTGAAGGATTCATGCTAGGGACAGCATCATGTGAGGAGGGACTGAGGAATGGTCTAAAGGTACATGATGATGTTTGTTACATCTAAAAAAGGTTGAATCTGTCCAGTACCCATATGTGAAACTGCCTGATAGCTCCCTGACATAGTAAATCAAACAGTTGACCTTGCTGTGTAGGGGAAGTTAACTGATAGTTCTACATTGTGAAGAATGTATATTTTGCAAGAGACTCTGTAAGTTTTCCCAGAACATGGTGACAGCTGTTCTACTCCATCACAAGGGAAGAGTGTCTGGGTTCTCTAATGTGAGGTTATTTAAAAGAATGAGACACTCATAGTATGAGATTTTATTTATTTATTTAGCAGAATTTGTATACCGCTTGTTAATAAAACCTCTAAGCCAGTGATTCCCGAATGTTTCCCTCCGTGGACCACTTGAAAATTGGTAAGGACCTTTGTGGACCACTGAATGATTTTTCTGCCTGTTGCAGCAATTGCAATGCACTGTGCTAGCTGCTGGATGATTTTTTGTTGATTCTAGATTAAACTTCTTAATTCTAGCCTGCCATTAGCTTTGCTGCTAATCCTCTCCATTCCTGTCAAGTGCTTCCTTCCCTCGTCAGTTCCAGTCTGTCCTGTTCACCTCCTGGATGGACTGCTAAGTACTAAGAATGAAAGAGCTGCCACTGTGCCTGCTGTTCCCACTGCTCTTCACAGACCTGCTGCGGACCACCTGAATGAAGCCCATGAACCACTGGTGATCCATGGACTACAGTTTGGGAATTTCTGCTCTAAGCACTTTACAGAGGTATTACAGAAGCAGAATAATTGTACTCATGGTCGGTTAAAAAAATGGGAAAGGGTGCCTGCTTCCTGGGCTCTCTCCAATTACATGTCTGTAGAAGTTAAAAAAAGAAAAAGCAACAAACACAACCTGTGCAGCTTAATTTAGCACTGCAGAATATCATTTGGGTGGCACAGACCACATAGGAGTTCTACTTTTCCTTACAGGTAAAAGGTGGAACTGGAAGCAGAGGTAAGCCCTAGGCAGACAAAATCTTTTTACTGACTACTAGAAAAACCACCACTGCCTCTTTCAGAATTAGCACTGGATTACTTGATTTAGATGCCTTATGTGGAACCACAAACTGGAGCTGCACTCACTGTGTTACTGGGCCACTGCCCTCCCAAGGAGAATGTCAAGCAATTTTTAACCCCCTCCCCAATTTTCTTTCCTATCCCCACCACATTTTATACTTCTTTTTGAATTCAGAGTAGCTCTACAAACATTTCTGTCAATCTACTATTCTCCGGCAATCCGGTCTCTGCAGCACTCAGCCAATCCTAATCCAACAGTATAGCTATGGCAAAGAGGTCCCTCCCATGTGTCTCTGGGCAGAAAACCCATGTGACTGACATTTGAATTATAGGAGGACTGCCCGCCTTCTAGCCCAGACTAGGAAGGCTCTTATGCCATTTGTTGTTATGAGGGCCAATCAGCAGCCTCAGCATACGCCTACTAGGGCTGCCCTGAAGGACAGTCTGAGCATGCTCAGAGCTGTTTCCTTGAAGGAAACACATCTCAAAACACATTCTTTGTAGCTAGCCAGAAGGGTGAGGTTGTGCAGTTTGTTTTTTTTATTAATATTTGTTAAAAGAGAGCAACGGTGGACAGAGTGTGAGCAACTTTGTATGATATCTATTTTTTACTTAATCATTTGCATTTATTTTGTGAATGGGGAGGAGGATTGGGAAAAGAAATGATGGGCGGCTTCTGTGTGTTGCAACTTTCAATGTTTGTCTCTAGGTTTGACAGAAGCATGGAGGTTTCGCATCCCTGTTTTTCTTTAGGTTTAAAAAAGTGCTGTATGAGTCTGTATATTGTATTTAAGTGTGCAACTGCAGATATAAATGCATGTGTGTCTTTTAGGTTTGAGAGAAGTATGGAAGTTCTGCATTCCTGTTTTTACTTTAAGTTTTAAAAATGCTGTGTGTGTGTATTTGATTGATTACTTGTGAGAACAGGATATTGTATTAGATGGGCCTTAGGCCTGATCCAGTTGGCTGTTTTACTGTGGTGATTGTAAGATGTACTGTTTATGCAATGGATACCTGTTGTGGAATTTCCTTATTAAATACAAACAGAGGCTCCTCAATGATGAGGCAGGTGCACTCTGTGCATACTCATGCCATTTATTTCTGAGGCCTATAGCTTCTAATCATGTCTCCTCTGCTCAAGTCTGTGACAGCAGGCTGTGGTATGTGAGGAGTGGGAGGTGCTAATAGTTAAAACCTTAGGCTGCATCACACTTTGACTGGGTAGAATATTACTTGCATTTTCCTTCTCAGTAAACCAATTGGCAAGAGTCTCTTTGTCTTTATACCTTTTAAAAAAAACCACACCAGAGGATCTGGAGACTTAACTTAAAAAGCTTCCTTTCTGTCCCTGGCTCATAGTGTGATGTTGGGTACATTACTCTGGTATCCTTTCAATCAAAGGTGTAGCTAACTAGCCACGGCTTACAGCAGAAATGAAACAATAGTCAGGTAGCACTTTAGAGTCTAGCAAATGTATTATTCCATCACCTTTCATGGATTACCAAGAATGATGGATCTGATGAAGTGGACTTTACTCTCCAAAAGCTTATGCCGCAATAAATTTGTTAGTATTTGAGGTGCTAGTACTGATCTTTTTGTTGTTTTGCTAAAATTGCATTATGATCTGCTTTACAGGGTTGTTGTGAGAACTATAAAACACTTTGGCAACCTGAAAATGCTATTACAAAAAGGAGAATGGTGTAGAGGACAGTTCAGATGAGAACTCTGTGCAGAGCCTTTCCATACTATGGGATTATGGACTGCAAACTGACTGTACACCCCAACCAGGCAAGCTTGTGCAAGCAGGCAGCTACATATTGGATTTGACAAGGACCTACATGTAAAGTCCCCTGTGCTAAATGAGGTCACCCTCTAACCCATTCATGAAAAAAGAAACAAGTCGCTAGCGTTGCCATTTAAAAGGGCGCATCTTGAATGTTTGGGGGGAGGAGGGTAAAAACGAAAAAGAGCCTAGCCGGAGACATAAACAAAGCTTTTACACAGGCGTGTTCCTCGCCCTATGACAGCAACATCGTGATGATGGGCATGTATCACACCCCTACCACCTCAAGCACCACCCAGAGGAGAGCATTGGTATTGCAGGAAGGAGGGGGAGCAGCTCCAACAACCCTGCAGCAGCCCTGGTGGCGGGGAAAGCGGCGGCCTCCGACCATGTCTAATGCACCCGAAGAGCGGCGGAGGGGGGGGGGCGTGTTTCCAGGCGCGGGAAAGCCCCAGCCTTTCATTGGCGCTCTGGGAAAAAGAGAACTTCCTTTGCCTCCAGATCGGCTCCGTCCGCCATTCCCGCCACTGGAGCCCAGCCAAGCTCTTCCCGCCTTTCCCACCCCACCCCATGACAGGAGAGAGGTTGCTCTGCCACTGGGGGCACAACAAGCGTGGCTAATACCTCAGAGCATAACGGCTCAGTAAGCGCTGCCTTTCCCTCTTCTCTAGGTGCTGTGTCGGTGGCCGACAGCCGCCTACCTTCAGCGACGGGCGTTAACGCCACCGGCTTTGGGCCGCCCGAAGTGACCTTGAGCGGGAGCCGCGCTGTGATTTCTCTCCTCTTCCCCAACAGCCGCTGCCTATTTACCCGGCCAGCTTGTCTTCCTGAGTAAGGCAAGCGCGCCCTCTGGGGCGAAGAAGTCCCCTAACGACCCAGCAGAAAAGACGCGCCTGCGTCCGCCATCCTCAAACGGAGGGCGGCGACTTGACAGTGAAGGTCTGAAGACTGGACGATCAGGAATGGGGGAAATTCTGCAGGCATTGGGGCGGGGAGGGGGAGAGCATCACGTACGTGCCCTTCGGATAGCAAGGAAAATGGAATTTTAAAGCATGGTCGCAAGTGCATGCCGACAATTTCATAGCCTGGGAAAATTAACAGCAGTATATGAAGGTGTTACTGAAGCAAAAACACATGCTATAGTGTCTGGATAATAAATATTTCTTTTGATATATTCAATGCAACAGGAAGAAGACAGGTTTCGACTTCCAGCTTTTCGTCTTAGCCACTCCCTGTGACTAACGCGCTTTTTAAACTGCTGCTTTTCTTCAGCACTAGAAAATGTGCCATGTAAAAAACAGTGACAATAGAGCTCTAATTATGGGAGTTTATTGTGGAATCGGTGATGCTGATCTCCACAATTTTTTTTTTTTTTTGCTGTAGCCACACGTCAAAATTTTAGCTCCTACTTTAATCGCAGAAAATCTGATAAACACAACTTGTTTTGCTGGTGGAGTAGCCTCTTAGTGCATTTTTTAAAAAAGTGAGCAGTTGATCATGCGTGGTAAGATTTGGCTGGGTAGCCTGTATTTCTACACCCCTATTTTCATTTGCTTCTCACCAGCACACAGCCTAGCCATTCTGCTAACACCAAAGGAAAGAAACCTTTTCCTACTGATTTCCCACAGGCCCAGTTCAGAGGAGATATTCTTAAGATTTTATTTTATTGAATTTATATCCCATCCATTCTCTCACAGGAGCCACATTAAGTAAATAAGCTAGTAAATATGGAGCATGAATGAGCTGGAAGTCTGTAATCGGTGCATAATATTGGGTTTTAACAGAGGAGTCTTACACAAGACCTCAGTAATTAAAAGCCCTAGGATCCTACAGGGAGGAAGGGTGCGATATAAATCTAATAAATAAAAAAAAGCACAAATGGAAATCCCCACCCATCCAAAAAATCATAAACCCTCCACTGAGCCAATTATGATACAGGTAAACTGACTGGATAAGGCTGGTAATACTTACTTTTACACACTTCCTGGTAATTAAAAAAGCATATGCACACTGGTTCAGAAATACCTGCATGCATGCCCAGAATGGAAAAGGTAGCAGAGGTTGAGGGAAGAGTGAGAGAAGGAACAGCAAATAGCTTAGACAACATTCCATCAAGTTCTGATATGGTATCCATTTCACTGGTATGGTTGGCAGAATATCAACAAAAGAATAGAAAAATAAATACATATTGAAGCTAAAGTGCCAAATGTACACACAGAAAAATCAGATCTGAACAACCTGTTTGCAATAAAAGGTTCCTGTCTGGATCCTAAATAACTGTACATTCTTCAAGTGGTCTACATTCAACAAATTTTAGAAATAAATTTTGGTATGACCAGCTTAAAACCAAGTGTTCATTCTTACATTGTAGTGGCAGAGACCAGTACTCAGAGGACTCCTAACTACATAGGAAACCATTTGAAGAAGGGGCACATCAACCTAGCCTATTGTGGTTGTAGGATCCAAACAAGTATAGGATTTTTACAACACATCAGAAGGTGCAGTAGAATGTAGTTCACTAATAGGCAAAAAATGCTTGCGGTTTAAGAATGTCTATAGCCAACAGATATTTCCATCAAACTTTAAAAAGCAGGTAAAATGGGCAGCTATAGTGAATGCATCAGGGGATCAGGAGACCTGACCTCTCTGAGATATTGTACTGCACTACAAATTTGTAAAAATTCAAGCACAATTTGGGTTGGTCTTTCACAGTCCAATCAACTTCCTGTGTAGCTTGAAAGAATTTGGTAATGTGCCTCTGAGCATATGTTGAGTGGTGGCAACTCCTGCAATCAGGCCAAACATCAGGAAAAATAATTGTTTGTTAATACGTTTTTTTAAAAATAATGTTTTAACCCCTTTTTAAAAGATGTTTTTAAAGCTTTTTTTTAAAAGTTTTTAATGTTTTGTTTTAATGTATTTCAAGGTCTGTTTTGATGGTGTTTTAAAGTGTTTTTAGCGCTTCTGTTTGCTGCCCTGGGCTCCTGTTGGGAGGAAGGGCAGGATATAAATCAAATAATAAATAAAATAAAAATGCTGTGCTGATCTTGTTTTAGCAGGGTTGAAACAACAGTATTAAGACAGTTGATGTAGTTCAGATATTCACTTTAAATATGTTTGATTTACTTTGCAATTTTAGTGGTTACCTAAACCACTGGTTTTCTTTTGCTTCTGTTTCTGTGAATATGTAAAGTACAGCAACACTTGGCATAATTTACACTAAAACACTCTGAAAACAACTGTGGAATACTGGCACTGACTATTCTGCAGAATAGTCTCCAGCGGACATGAGGAATGTCTCAGTTTGCACAAGATAAAACAGTGGGAGGTGAAATATATTCTAGCAAAATTCTAGGTGTGTTCTATGTTTTTAATTGACCATGCTCACCCTTCCTTAAGTGGAGTGGTTTAAGCATAGCAGGCTGAACACATGCATCTTGGGCAGGCCAAGTTTGTTTTTTTCCAACAGCTAGAGTCATTGCTTAAGTAGCAACGTATTGTAATCAGTCTGATTTTACATCAAAGCTGCAGTTTCAGATTCAACTTTTAATGCACCCAAAACAGAAACAGAATATAACCTCCAGTTCGAAACACAAAAGGCTATCTTCACCATCATATGACATTGACCAATGAAAAGGCTTTGAAATTAATTTAAAAAATGACACAGATTTCTAGGATGAATAATGAAATATAGTTTTCTAGGTTAGATTCTCTAGAAACAATAAGTAACACAGGATAGAAGCAAACTAAAAAGAACAACAAACACAAAAACTATAGGTCTCCATCTTTGGAAATGCAGTCCTGATTGCAGGTGTTGCCACCATTCAGCAAATGCTTGGAGGCACGTTACCAAATTCTTCCAAGCTACAGGAATGGATTGGAATGTGAAACGCCAACCCAAATTGTCTTTGCATTTTTACAAATTGTAGGGCAGTACAGTATCTCAGATAGTAAGTCACGTCTCCTGCTCCCCTGGTGTATAGCTGCCCAATTTCCCTGCTTTTTACAGTTTGATAGAAATATCTGTTGGTTATAGGTACATCCTTAAATGGCAAGGGTTTTTTTTGCCTATTAGTGAATTTCTCAGCGTTTTAATCTGGGAGATAATGGGATCCTGTTCAACTTTGCTGAGAATGGATTGATGCTTTTTGAGTTCTTGTGCAATAATACTTAGAATATGTGAAATTGATCGGGGGGGAGGAGAAAGAATGGGGAGGGGAAGATGAAGGGAGAGGGCAGATTTGATAATTTGCATACTTACTGAGTTCAATAGGATTTACTCCTGTGCAATCATGCTTAGGATAGGTGAAGCTGACCACAGGGGAGCAGGAGAAGATTTGGTGGGCACTGGGCAGAGGGAAAGCCCCTTTCCTTTCCAAAAGGGAAATATTGTTAATGGTATCATTTTTCAGGGTTACCCCTACCTTTTTATTCTACAGGAGACACATGTAGTCTCCAACCCAAATTTAAGTCAAAGCTGTCCCTGGCCTCATCCACACCAGATATTTATTCCACTTTAAACAGTCATGGCTTTCCCCAAAGAATCTTGGGAAGTGTAGTTTGTGAAGGGTGCTGAGAGTTGCTAGGAGGTGCCCTGTTCCCCTCACAGAGCTACAATACCCAGAATTCTCTGGGAATAGGGGCTGACTGTTCAACCACTCTGGCCACTGCAGCTTCAGAAACTGTACTTCCCAGATTTCTTTGGAGGAAGCCATGACTGCTTAAAGTGGAATAAATGTCTGGCGTGGGTGTGGTCCCGATTAGCCAAACCAAACAACTGTTAGTCTGGCTTTTGGAACACTGACAATTAGTTCTTATTGAGCATTCCTGCACTTACAGTCTCCAATGTTAATTTTCTTAATTAAAAAGCAGCTATGCATTTTTTTAAACTGCAGATGAAGGTCAGGGTATGCAAGGCCAGTAATAGAATTACAGGTACTCTGTGAACATGGGTGATTTTTTAATTAATTTCAACAAATTATGATACCATTGACAGAAAAAAGTCCAACAGGGACCTGGATTCTTTTACTCATGTTTTAGAAATTAAAGTGTGGATTCTCTCACAGTGTTTTGTGTATCGCCATGAAAACTTAAGAGGTTTGTTAAGGAAGCGTTTATAAGTTTAGTACTATACGTTTTGCTAAGATTTTGTTTTGAAATGAATTTATGGCACCCACTTATGGGAAGCAGCATACTAGCAAGGGGGGTATTTTCAATGTAACATGGTGGAATACGAAAAATCCATGCCGGCTATAGTATACAGCCACTCTAGTTGCTGTATAATCTACAATGGACTCTATGAAATGGTTCTCCTGTTGTTTGGGCAGTTTAACCAAGCCAAGAACAATTAATTCCAGGATAATTTCCTGGTACTGTTGAAATTTTTCAAGCAAAAACAAAGAAAAAAACAATGTTTCACACAAAAAGCATTTTAGGTTAGAAAATTATATGAGCTGTGCTTCTGAAAGTCACCAGTATAATAGGAATAGCTAACCTTTGGCCCTCCAAATGTTGCTGGACTTCAACTCCCATCATTTCTTATCATTTGTTATGCTGACTAATGGGAGTTGGAATCCAACAACATTTGGAGGGCTATGGTTTAGTGGCCCCTGCAGTATAGTGTAAAACTAGCTCCTCACTGCATAATAAACTGAAATATAAATACAGTTCATAAACAAAAATATATAGCTGTCAACCTAACTAGCTCAGCTCTTTCACTTCTAAACCCACTCTGGAAACACTGTTTTATACAATGTATCAACACTGAATAAACAAAATAAACCTGGATGGATGAAAACAAAATACTTATGTACAGTTACTGCTGGTTTATTACCAGGAACAACAGAAAAAGTTGACATTTCAACATAACAGGAATACAGACTGCAGAAAGAGTGAATCCTGACACTATGGTAGATGAAGTCAAAAAAATTTAATTTTGTGTTGAGACTGTTGGGTGAAGTCAGTTCTTTCTCTCTGATAATGTATACTGTTGACCTAGGACAGCTGAAAGACAAGGCAAGATACTTAACAGAGTACTCGTCTTCAGCTCTAGTGTCATAAATCTTGAATCAAAAAAATTTATAATGAAAGATGGCGATGCAGAGATGTAATACACAGTCAACTTGTGATCTACCAAACATTTCTTCTGTTGCTTCCAACTGACCAAGTTCCCATCCGACAGCAAAAATGTACATTTGTCCCCTATCTTGGTTAATTTCATTTTGTTACTTGGTGTTTGAAGTTATTTCCATTTCTTATCAATATAACTGGTTCCCTTAAATCAGTTATCAGCTGCAAATTACATCACTAAGTCAATAATAGCAAACACTGAACTAAAAATGCCTGAGACAGCACTCTCCTGCATACAATCTCAAAAAGTCTTTAATGCACATGTCTTCCTTTCAGTACAGCTGGTATAAGCACAGTGGGGAGGAGAGCCTGGCTGGGAGTCCAGAGTCTGAGAGTTCAAATCCCCACTCGTGTTTCCTAGGTGTCAAGGGCTAGCTAAAGATCACCCCCACAGTGAGTGGCTCAGGGGTTACGTGCCACGTATCTGTGGGCAAGGTGCATAGTCCCAAGGAGCCCAGTTGCCCCCCAGCTGGCAGTTGCGGACAAGGAAGGGGCTGGCTTGTGCAGCTGTGGCAAGCTGAGCAGGCCCTAGCCAGCTGGGGAGGACTAGCCTCAGAGGGAGGCAATGGAAACCCCCTCTGATTACCACTTACCATGAAATCCCTATTCATAGGGTAGCCATAAGTCTGGATTGACTTGAAGGCAGTCCATTTCCATTTTTCTTCTTCCTTTCAAAAAGTTAACTCACAAGGCTGTCATTGGATCAAGGTTTTTGGATCATTTATTTATTTGTTTGATTTATATCCCACTCTTCCTCCTAGCAGGAGCCCTGGGCTCCCAGCCCATGTGTCATTAATATGCAAATTGCCACTTATTCCCACCTACTCATACAGTTACCTGGTAGCCCTACCACTGGACAGTGACAAGCCTGAGTAGAACTTGGAGAGGATGATTGGAGACCCTTGGGGGTGTGGGTGGGAACGCTCCCAGCCCATGGACCTACAACCAGTCCTGTTATAACCAGATTGTCCCTTTGGGTTGTACCGAGGGTAGGGGTACTGTGTATGTATGGAATGATTGTGGGTGCTCTCTAGTGATAGCAGGGAGTTTCCAGGATGGGGTGGTAGGTTTTTTGGGGGGGGCAATTTTGCTTTCATTTTTTGTGTGAACTTAAGTTGGGAGAGGTGATGTGCTGCCGCTATCTATAAATACATGCTTGCATATTTGGTGAGTGGGGCTAACTCTATTTTGGCGGTGGTGGCCGGTGCCCTTCAGGACTGGTAGGGTGGAAGGCAAAGAGACCAACAATAGGTAGAGCCAGAGCCAGCTAATTCTAGTTTTGTTCGCATCCTCTTCCCTGCCAGGTTCCACAAGGACAACATTGAGACTCACAGAGGAAAAAGCTGACAGGCTATTTATTTATTTATTTATAATGCCATCCGCTGGACTGTTGCAAGGAAGGCGGCAGGCAGATGGGGGCTGGCTAAGAAAAGGCTGAGGTTGGTGGGACAGTGCTGCATTTATGAACCAGCCACTGTTTTGATCTGCTAGTAGTTGTTACAGTCCCCATATGCTGTTTCAGCTTATATTGGTGTTCAAAAAGATATGTTATCTAATGGTTAGCTATGCTTCTCTAAAATGTGGAATTTTTGCTTTTTTCATATTTGATTTTTATTTGTGAAATTTTCAACATAACTGTAAGCTGCTTGGAAATTGTCTCTGAAATGAAGTGGTATATAGAGTACCTAAATAAAATAAAGCCTGCATGCACATAAAACCAAAGCTTCTGAAGAGAACTTACTTTCTAGATCTAGTTAATCATAAATCTTGATTTCAATGGAGCTTGCTCCCAAAGAAATCTGTAGAATGGAGTCTGACTGCCTCTTTGGGAAGTAAAGAGGTTTGCCTTGGTGATGGAGTAGATCAATCATCCTTTTTTCTTGTTAATCAGAGTTTTCCAATTGGTGAGAGGTAAGGACTAGCAATGGTGTTGTATGTGAGAATGCACAAAATTTCCATCTAATTCTTCCCCTTGCTGACAGGAGGGGGAGGAAAATAGCAGGTGCCAATTTAGAAGGGGAAGAGAAGGAGAATGCCTTCTTTAAAATAGTGTCTCATTAAATCAGGACAAGTTTACAATTCATTATCTTTGATTAATTATTGCAGGCTTACTTATATTATCTTTCCCAATACTTTTTCTTCTAGCAAAGCACCCAACATATTGAAAATGGCTGTATTAGCACAACAGAGAGAGGGGGAGGCAGGGGTTATCTAAGAATGTACACCCATATCCTCTTATCCTGGATTTTCAGATACAGCATATGCTGTACAACAGCCTTGTCCAACCTTTGGGTTCCCAGATGTTGCTAGACTGCAACTCCCATCAGCCCCAGCCAGCATGGCCAATGGTCAGGAATTATGGGAACTGTAGTCCAGCAACATCTGTGGCCCAAAGGTTGGACAAGGCTGCTGTACAATATTATGCCACAGATCTCATTCTCTGTGCTGGCAACTTTCTTACATGAAGAGGAAAGGAAGTGGAAAATATAACCATTCCTTGTTAAGAGTAGAATAAAGGGCATGTGCAAAGATAGGCTCTGCTTATGGCGTAAGACCTGCTTTAAACCCTTTTCTTCCTCCTGCCAAATCCCTGGTATTTTTAAAAATACGAACAGTACAAAGATCCCATGAAATTTTCCTGTCCGATGAGCCCCTGTAGAAAGATAGAAGAATCTATCCATAGGAGGCTGCTAGGTAGACTTTTTTCCCCTTTAAAACAACATTATTATACCATGTGCTTTACTAAAATCCAAACACATTAAATGTGTTTCCTTTGTTCAAAAAACCCAATAGATTTAAGCAAGAAGACTGCCCTTCATTTTATGTTTGAAAATACCTCCAAGATAGCATATAAACAGTAGAGTCAATTTATAAGTTATATATTACGTGTTTATTATGGGGTGCAATATTTTTACATTTTGTGAAAGATCAAATGTATTTACATTTTTTCTAAAAGATTTATATTGCTCTAATTTACAATTCATAGAAACCAAAGACCCTTTAGAGTTGTGTTTACAAATTCCTCAAGAGGCAGCTACAAAATTGACCACTTTTATAAAGAAGCAAGATCCAGCTTGCTACCTGCAATTTTTCAGATATCTGTATTTTTATACAATTTCTAGATTTCTTTACAAAATTTCTATATAAACTTGTATGGCTTCAAAATTGTAACCTGCACCCTTTGTGAATGATATGTTTGAGAACACTTGGCATTAAGGCTAGATTAAAAGTGCTGAAATAGCTTTTTCACTAATTTAGAAACAGTACATGATTAAAAATAGAGTAAAATAGATTAATGCCTTACTATTGAAATTCAACAGTTTTGATTGTATTAGCAGATTAGAATTAAGATTCCAGTAAAAGGCTGTACCATTTGAAATGCCAATTATTTTAATTAAAATTCTAGTAATATTCAGTAAAGACTTACATTTTAGAATATGAAAATCCAGTATATACTGCTCCAATGAAATCCCAGTTACGATTTGATAAAACAATGAAAACATTAAAATGTAAACTAATTCAATATACATCTTTTGACTGCAATCCTACGTTCAGTTATGAGTGTATAAATTAGGGCTAGGCTGAAATAGTCAGCCCAGATTTTTTCAGCATTTGTTTGAGGGGGAGGGGCTCCCACCTAAGATTAACCCAGTCTTCAGAGAATGGATGAAATCAAAGAACCTTGGAGTGTGGGGTAGGATTACCTTTAAGACAAGGTGGCAGTCTTTTTAAAAAGGAAAAAATATTTACTGCCTCTTCAAGTTGTGGCTTGGCTGCCTTCAGCAACATTCCCTTTGAAATTAGGAACAGAATGCCCCATGGGAACTATTCTACATCATTGGCTAATGGTGACAGCCACCTTTTCTTTCCTTCAAAGGGTGCTTCTGGGAATAACGCTAAGCATTACATAGCATCATTTTTATGGAACATTCTGTCCCTAATTACAAAAGGAATGCTACTGGGCTGTTGAGAGCAGCCAAGCCATGAAATGGTACCAAAGCATTTCTTTTTCGGCCACTTTGTAATGTAAGCCAACCTTCCAACCAGAAGTTCTTCATTTTTTCCTAGCTCCCCCAAATTGCCACACTGTCTTCCCTTTTGCAGGGGACAAAAGAGGGGGTAGAGGGAGGGGAGCGTATTTGGCTCAGTATAAATTTATTTGAAATCAACACAACATATGCATCAACATATGTACCTGTCATTAGTTGCAGCCTTTATAGTAGGTTAACATAAAGTTGACTGATGAATCCATTAATTATTTTACAAGTATTTCTATATTTAACTATTTCCCCCCACACACTAGTTCAGAGGTATGTAAAATTCCATACCTCTATGACTTTTTATTTCAGCATTTAATAAGGTCTTGACAGCATAATATATAAGCTCTAAAGTAGTAATTTATGCTAAAAATTAACCTAATATGTTATTTCTGTTGTTCAGAGCCACTGTGTTTAAAATATGGCAAATCCAAGATTCAAATACTTAGTTTATCAGTTTTGTTGAAATTTAACATGAATGTCCATTTTTGTTCTGCTCAAAATAAATCTTTAAAAGAATGTTACTCCTCACAAGGTACAGCATTTACATTCATGCCGGTCTGAAAGCACTTGAAACTTTATAGTCAGCAAAAGGGAATGCTACAATTATTCTTGTATAAATTGCTTTAAAATCATTTAATACATCTTCAGGATTTTACAAATCTTTGGTGATACTGAAATTTTGATAACAAGTTGTTTTTCTCTGAATGTATCAAAGTCAAGCAGTTCCCTTTACAGTGGCTGCATTTATTGCAATTAACCCACTAGGAATCCGTGTAATATTTTAAAGGCCATTTTATAGTTATTTTACGTTTCCCTTCTAAATCCCTGCCATGGGAATTACACAGATGTACATATAACACGGAAAAACATCAAGTGTTCTTTGTGGAAGATCTAGAAATTGAAAAAGAAACGAGAGGCACATAGACATTTTGACAGGCACAATTTTAAAAAGGCACAAATGTTACACATTCCATATAAAAATAAATTAATCTACAGCATTAATTAAAAAATTGCAACTCCCATAAAGATAACTAATGGCAGAAGTAAATATCTGTTGTCTGTTGCAATTTTTAAAAAACATTGCACTTTACATTTTTAAAACCATCTTTTATAAAACAATATACACTTAATTATATATGGTATATGAAAATCAAGTTATTTTGTATACATATCTCTAACAAGATATGGCACATGAATATACAAGAATGAAACAAAAATTGCTTTGCCACTTTAATGGAATGGCAATAATGAAACTGAAAAAATATACTTTAGTAATATTTATAGAAAGCTAAAATATGTTGTGGTTGTTTAAGGTGTCACAAAGCACCACACACTTTAAATACTAGAAAAGATTGCTATTTTGGCTCTGAGGCTACATAAGTATTAAATATTTGAATAATTTTGTTTCCCAATATTTCAGTTGATCTACAGATAGTGTTGGGTGTTCATTTCAGTGCTATTATAAAATACAGAGTTTGTTTTCAATGACTTATTTTTAAAAGTGCATTTTTGTTCGATATAAGACTCCAAAAATTAAGCAACGTATTTTCAAAAATTAATGCATGTTAAAATAGTGTTGGAAAGGAAGTAAAATAGTGAATTTCTATTCATTGAGAGAACTGATTCTCCCCTGCACACTCATCAGCAATCTGCCATATATCGTCCTGAAAGACACAAAAAGCTTCTGTAGTTAACACTTTTTCAACAAAATGAAACCTTAAAACAGTTACACTGATTGCTATTACTTACAAATACAGTATTCTTCTATTTAAAGTTAACAACCAGAGCTATATGTTTAGATCAGGTTTCCACATTTCCACTGCCCTCTAGTGAGTGTGACAAATCCTACTAAGGAGCAAACCAGCAAAGGGAGATAAAGGAAGAGGCAACCTAATTTTGAGGTTGGCTAACAAAACCAGCCAAAAATTGTGGATCTGTTTTAATGTTTGAATTATATATGTCAAAATGTTTCATTCTTTATATTACAAGATTCCAAACCAGTATAAAACTCTGAAGGTTTTTCAAACTTTTGACAACAGACATTTTGCAGAGCATACAGTGGTACTGGCCACGGTGAATGTTATAAAATGTGAATAGGAGATTCGTGTCTAAGCACTGTGACTGACACATGCCAGGAGGTTACTCTCCTGAACCTACTACAAAGGCATATGTATTACAGACAAGCATATTCCCTTGTCACTCATGTTGGAATATGTGATTTAACTTGAACAGGTGAGTTGGGTCTGCATGGGGAGATACAGAAGACACCTCCTGATTCCTAGGCTGCACCTATCGTTTGATCTCCTGCTAACCCTTCCTGTGTAAACTGATATTCTTAGGATCCTGACTACATCTTCTGGCTTCTTGTTCTTTCTCGAGCGAGAGAGAGAGAGAAGCCATATTCTCTTTGTCTCTCTCCTCACATCATGAGGGTAAACACTACTTAGTGTTTGCCTCTCCAACTTAGCTAGATATAAAGTTCTTTCCTATCAAGTATGTACTTTCAGAAAAAAACTTAGTTTCCTTATTTTGAAGCTTAAAGACTTAGTGTGACTAATTCCAGGGAAGGTGTGCTATTTAGCAAGGATTCAAACACACACAAAGCTCACTCAGGTTTTTTTTGCTACTCTGCAATAACTCATGGTTTTGACTGTGGCAAAATACCAAATCACAATGTACATTCAGTAAACATATCTGACTTCCAAGCAAGTGCAAATTGGCCTTGCATTAACTATATCCCACCAATACCTAAAAATAGCAAGAATTGTATGGTCAGTTATGATTGTTGCTTACCAGTAGCAAACCTCTTCTTAATTAGGGAAAGCCGATAGCCAGTGCCTACTAGTTCAACGTCTACTCCTGAAAGAGTGCTTCCCTCACTGATGAATTGCACTGCAAGTGTTGCTGGCTTACTGGGTCCTTCTGAAAGATCAAATTTGGCCCTCAGGGAGCCAGAGCCTATTCAGGGAGAAAATTTTTTTTTTAAAAAGAATACACAAGTGAAAATAATTAAGCACTTGGTTTGCAACACAACATCTAAATGGTTGGGAAATAATTTGATCACCTGAAAATATAAGCATGTGTATTTCAGCACATCAGAAAGCAATCATCAACATCAGCCATGGGGAAATCTCCAACTCACAGGCCCTAATTAGGCCTGGCAAAGGTACTAATTTAGCTTCTGATGCCGTTTTCCCCAAATAATACCCACCTGCCCGACAATGTCATGTGTGGGGCAGGTAAAGACAGTTGCAAAGGAACAATTGGGAACTTAAAATTATGCATCTGTTTGTCACTTGGCAAGTGGGACTCACTGAGAGTGCTAATCAGCACTGACAGTGGATCCACTTGAAGTAGTCAGTATTATAGGCATAGCTTGGATTCAAACTACACTTGCAAACAAACTTTTTTTCTTTGTAGACACCTTTGCCAGTAACTGCAGAAAATAGGAAGTGTATTCTGGAAAACAATGCTCCTTCAAAGCATTTGGGGTCATAGCAAAAGAAATACTGAATAATTCACCTCCTCTCATTACCTAGGCCCTTGGTAGCACAATTTCAGCAGTCCTTTTGCATCTAAATCTATAGTATTGTGAACAAGGATTTATTCTCTCTACTAACTGTAGAGTAGCTCTCCAAATTAACATCCTCAGCTACATGTACATGCAATCCAAAGTTGCTAAGAGATCCAGCAAGTGAAGAAACTACACAGAGGCCTGGTTTGCGCTTCACACTAGCCAAACCATGGCTAAGTGAACAGTCAAGTGAGTGCATGGAGCAAAAAATGCAGCTGCTTTATTCCTCCACTGATCCTGCTGCTGCCATGCTACCCAGAGTTAATCCATGGTTGGGTTTAGCTCATGTCCAAACCTGGGCTCTTGGGTTTCTGTCTCTCCAGGCAACAAGGTTTGCTTTCAACGTGGTGGTTTGTCTGGGGGAGACAAGCCACAAGCCCAGGTTCTGATGTAATGCCAAGCTAAACCATGACTCAGTTCAAGGTGGCATGGCAGCAAGAGGGCCAGAGGAAGAAGCTACAATTTTCGCTTTGTGTTTTTGCACACTCACTTGTTCACACTTACTCATGGACTGGCTTAAAATACATCCAAACTGGGCCTGTGCATATGTAAGCAATGTGCTCACCACTTGTCCCCCTTAATTTCATACTCCTTGTGCACAACATCTACATACTACTCTTATTCACATACAAATTTATAAACTGTGTGTGTGTTATGTGCCTTCAAGTCGATTACGACTTATGACCTATGAATCAGTGACCTCCAGTAGCATCTGTTGTAAACCACCCCCTTCAGATCTTGTAAGTTCAGGTCTGTGGCTTCCTTTATGAAATCAATCAATCTCTTGTTTGGTCTTCCTCTTTTTCTATTCCCTTCTGTTTTTCCCAGCATTATTGTCTTTCCTAGTGAATCATGTCTTCTCATCACGTGTCCAAAGTATGATGACCTCATTTTCATCACCACCCTGAGCTCCTATTGGGAGGGAGGAACATAAATCAAATAATAATATAATAGTGATAGTTCTGGTTTAATTTGTCTTTTTCATGGTCCATGGTATCTGCAAAGCTCTCCTCCAACACCACTTTTCAAATCAGCTGATTCTTCTCTTATCCACTTATGCCTTTCCCAGTCCTAGCCGCCTTCTGATTTCTTGACTATTGTCTCCATTTTGGTTAATGACTGCGCCATGGTATTGATATAATCCTTGACAAGTTCAATGTCCTCATTATCAGCTTTGAAGTTACATAAATCTTCTGTTGTCATTACTTTAGTCTTTTTGACATGCAGCTGTAGTCCTGCTTTTGTACTTTCCTCTAACTTTTATCAGCATTTGTTTCAGATCATTACTGGTTTCTGCTAGTAGTATGGTATCATCTGCATATCTTAAATTATTGATATTTCTCCCTCCAGTTTTCACACCTCCTTCATCTTGGTCCAATCCCACTTTCCATATGATATGTTCTGCATATAGATTAAACAAATAGGGTGAAAAAATACACCCGTCTCTCACCCTTTCTGATGGAGAACCAGTTGGCTTCTCCATATTCTGTCCTTACACTAGCCTCTTGTCCAGAGTATAGGTTGCGCATCAGAACAATCAGATGCTGTGGCACCCATTTCTTTTAAAGCATCCCATCGTTTTTCATGATCTACACAATCAAAGGCTTTGCTGCAATCTTTAAAACACAGGGTGATTTTCTTCTGAAATTGCTTGGTCCATTCCATTATCCAAGGTATGTTTGCAATATAATCTCTGGTGCCTCTTCCCTTTCTAAATCCAGCGTGGACATCTGGCATTTCTCCTCCATATATGGTAAGAGCCTTCGTTGTAGAATCTTGAGCATTATTTTACTTGCATGGAATATGTTGAGCCCCAAGTGACCCAGGAGGGCCTGGATCAGGAGGTGGGGGTGCCCCAGGGCCCCTTCCCAGTGCAGAGTGACTCTGGGGGGGAGCTGTTTGACGGCGCACCCCCAGCTCTGCAGACGTCAGATGTGGAGAATGCTACTGAAGATCTGAGGGGAGGAAACACGACCAACCACTCTCTGGTTCCCACGGGAAATTTGCCCGCTCACGTGGAGACCCCTCCCTTGCCAAGTGCCCCAGGAGAGCCATTGGAACAAGACCTCTCACACGCCCCAACTCCACCACCCCCGGATTCCTTGTCTGGCCCTTCAAACGCTTCCCCGCCAGAAACGTCTCCACCCCCTTCAATGGAGCCGGCACCTGAGGAGTCTAGACTGTCCGATGAGCAGACATGTGTGTGCCCTCTGTCACCTTGTGTGCGGTGCCGAAAAAAGAGGCTTGGCCAGAGGGAGATCCCACACAGGAGTCAGAGATTACAGGCAAAAACCTTTCCTATTTCCCCCTGATGAGGGTGCTGAGTCAACTCCCTTACATGCTGCAGTGTAAGCCTGAGTAGTTAGGGATTACAGTAAGCTAGTTAGCTAAATTTTTGAGATGCCTTGCCTTCGATGTTACTCTAATAAAACAGGAATTAATTCCAGTCTCGCCTCCGTTTCATGATTCTGACTCTGGGCAGGACAGAATATTAAGGCAATAGGTCAATAATTACAGTAGGGCCCCCGCTAATACAGCAGGTTAGGGACTAGGCCCCCACTGTAAAGCGGGGCCCCATAGACTATAATGGGCTGCGTCATGCGAAAATGATGTCAAAATGGTGTGCGACAGAAAAAACCCGCCGTATTAGCAGAACAAGCGCTGTAAGAGCGGGGCCTTTCCCTAATTGAAAACCGCCACATGAAAGAACATCTGTAAAGCGGAACGCCGTAAAGCGGGCCCCTACTGTACTGCATTCTCTGGGATCTCTTTTCTTTGGAATTAGGATGTATATGGAATGCTTCCAGTCTGTGGGCCATTGTTTTATTTTCCATATTTATTGACATATTTTTGTCAAAATTTGGACAGATTCAGTCTCAGTAACTTGAAGCAGCTCAATTGGTATGCCACTATTCCTGGTGATTTGTTTCTTCCAAGTATTTTAAGAGCAGCTTTCACCTTACATTCTAAAATTTCTGCTTCTTCATCATATGGTTTCTCCGTGAATGAATCTGTCATCCTTGCATCTCTTTTATATAATTCTCCAGTGAATTGCTTCCATCTTCCTTTTATTTCCTCTCAGTCAGTCAGTGTGTTCCCCTGTTAATTATTCAACATCCCTACTTCTTGGTTTAAATTTCCCTTTAATTTCTCTAATCTTTTGGAATAGGGCTCTTGTTCTACCTTTTTTGTTATCCTCTTCTATTTCTGTACAATAATTATTGTAGTAGTTCTTTTTGACCCTATGTACTAGTCTCTGTATTATTGCATTTAGGATTCTAAGCGTGTTTTGCTTTTGCGTTCCTTCTCTCTAATCATTTTAAGAGTTCCATCAGTCATCCATTGAGGTCTTTCTCTCTTTTTAATTAGAGATACTGTCTTTTTGCATTCTTCCCTGATAATGTCCCTGACTTCACTCCATAGTTTTTCTGGTTCTCTATCAGCTAGGTTTAAAGCCTCAACTCTGTTCCTTATTTGATCTTTAAATTCTTCTGGGATGTTATTTAAATTGTATTTTGGCATTATGATTGTTTTGTTCTTCTTCTTTTAGATTTACTCTGATTTTCGATATTACCAGTTCATGATCTGTACCACAGACGATATGCAGACGATACCACACTACTAGAAGAAACCAGTAATGATTTGAAACGAATGCTGATGAAAGTTAAAGAGGAAAGCACAAAAGCAGGACTACAGCTGAATGTCAAAAAGACTAAGGTAATGACAACAGAAGATTTATGCAACTTTAGAGTTGACAATGAGGACATTGAACTTGTCAAGGATTATCAATATCTTGGCACAATCATTAACCAAAATGGAGACAATAGTCAAGAAATCAGAAGAAGGCTAGGACTGGGGAGGGCAGCTGTGAGAGAACTAGAAAAGGTCCTCAGAAGTAAAGATGTATCACTGAACACTAAAGTCAGGATCATTCAGACCATGATATTTCCAATCTCTATGTATGGATGTGAAAGTTGGACAGTGAAAAAAGCTGATAAGAGAAAAATCAACGCATTTGAAATGTGGTGTTGGAGAAGAGCTTTGCGCATACCATGGACTGCAAAAAAGACCAATAATTGGGTGTTAGAACAAATCAAACCAGAACTATCACTAGAAGCTAAAATGACGAAACTGAGGTTATCATACTTTGGACACATAATGAGAAGACATGATTCATTAGAAAAGATAATAATGCTTGGAAAAACAGAAGGAAATAGAAAAAGAGGAAGGCCAAACAAGAGATGGATTGATTCCATAAAGGAAGCCACAGACCTGAACTTACAAGATCTGAACAGGGTGATTCACAACAGATGCTCTTGGAGGTCACTGATTCATAGGGTCGCCATAAGTCGTAGTCGACTTGGAGGCACATAAGAACAACAACACAAGTATTGTAATATTCGTACGTTCCATTTCTTTCTTGACAATTTCTAACTTTCCCTGGTTCATGTTGGACTACAACCTGGGAGACCAGGGTTCGAATCCACACACAGCCATGAAGCTCACTGGGTGACCTTGGGCCAGTCACTGCATCTAAGCCTCAGGGGAATGCAATGTTAAACCCCCTCTGAATACCGCTTACCATGAAAACCCTATTCATAGGGTCGCCCATAAGTTGGAATCGACTTGAAGGCAGTCCATTTCATCTCATTGTGTACGTTGAACAACTCCAGACTCTTCTTTCACATCTGTGTGCTTCAGCCTCTGGGCTTCCTTTTGTCTTTGAGCCAGTTGTGTCATTAGTCACAGAGCTACTCGTACTTGTCTGTTGTTCTTCCCCAGTAACTCAATGAGTGCCTTCTGACCTGGGGGTCTCATCTTCCAGCACTATCTCGTGTTGCAGTTTGGATAGTCTATTCATACGGTTTTCATGGTAAAAGGTATTCAGAGGTGGTTTACCACTGCCTTCCTCTGAGTCTGGATGCATCTTAGTCTGGTGTCTCAGCTTTGACCATTCCGCCTTGGGTGCCCCTGCTACGAGTCTAGCCTCTTGGTCTAGACTCCTGACAGCATTGCTCTCAGCTTCTTCGATACTCTCAAACCCCATCACCATGTTAAGGTATGCATCCTAGAGGGGGATTTATAAACTAGTTGCTTTTTAAAAAAAATACTGAAAGCAATATATTAACAACAACAAAAAAAGAATTGTATCAAATGCTAGTCCTACTCAGAGGAGACTCATCCAAGTCAATGGACATGACTAATTTAGATTCATTAGCTTTAATGGGTCTACTCTGAGTAGAACTAACATTAGATACATCCCCTAAAACTCTACTTAAGCAAGTGTGGGAAAGTTTGGCCCTCCAGATGTTGATGAACTCCAACTCCCATCAGCATGACCAATTACCAGGGATGATGGGAGTTGGAGTTCAGCGACATCTGGAGGGCCAACACACCTGACCTAAGACACAAAGCATACTATAAAACTGTATAAAGGACATTCTCAAAATACTGGCAGAAAGGGGCAATTAAAAATTGGGCCCTTGTTCACACAGTCTATAGCATTGCTTACTCTCTGCTGAATCCCCTTCAACTAATTCACTGACATATTCTTTTAAAATACATTTGGGCTGCTAAAGTTTTAATAAACTTAACACTTGAACAGATGAGTCAATGGCTAGTGAGGTCTAATTACAATATACTGAAGCCAGTGCACTGATAGCCTATAGCTGCTAAGGTAACTACCTCTGTTCTTCCTTTCATTGAGTTTAATTATGGGGATAAATTAGCAAAACCATACATCATTCTTATGGCTTATGCAGGCAATTAAGAAGATTTTTTTTTGCAACAGTTGATCTTTGTTTTTATTGTATTTTAAATGTTTTTATTCTGTGTTTGTTGTTTAACATGTTGTAAACCACTTTGATGTTTTTAATGAAAATATACAAATATTGTTATAAATAAATAAATTTCTATGGCCAAAACAAGAACCTAGAATATCCAAAGCCAGCTTTAGCATTGCAAATATAGAAGAGTTAGTTTCTGAAGAAAAGATAAATCATAAAAATGACTTTGGCAGAAATGAAACCTAGAAATACTTTAATAGGCTGATTTTGTGCCTGAAGGGCCCCCCAAAGCAGTGTTATCACACTGACAAGAAACTTCATACAATGTACTAGACAAGACATTAAATGTGCATCAGTTTCCCATTACTTACTTGTTCAATTTGAAATAAATGATCAATAAGAAAAAAATATATACTGGTTAATTTTTTTAAAAAAGTTATATTCTTACCTCCATTTTCTGATTTTTCTGAAATACTATGTAATTTCCAAAAAGCTTTCATCTGTTCTGAATTCCTGTAAGAAAAAAGCCTAGTTAATGAACTTCAGGTAACGTCAGTTTTCAGAAACATTGCTACCCTCTGAGTTACCCCCTCTTGATAACCTTTCAAATAACTAAGATGACATAGTTCTACAAAGGTGAATGCCTAAATAGATAGCATTTGAACAATTAATAAATCTCACATTTATATGGAAAATGAGCTGTCAAAGAAGCATAAAAATATCAACAAAAAGATGCATTGGCTTATTATTGGACAATTGGGTTCTTGTTTAAAGAGACATGAGCACGGCTTGACCCCCTTTTTGTCTCTGCCTTTAGGGCTGGGATGGGGAATCTATGACCTCTGATATGTTGGACTACAGTACCCATCACCCTTGACCATTGGCCATGCTGGCTTGGCTTGTTTAAACTGGGACTACAACAACATCTGAAGGACAACAGATTTGCTATCACGGCGTTAAGGTGAAAATGTAGAATAAGAATCCAATATAGAAAGTCCATGGACAAAAAAAAAACACTACTAGGGCTAAAACATGTTTTGCAAAAATCTGTAAGGCTTTAAGGAGCAATTAGACTGCTGGTCCATCTAGAGACAGGTAAACAGGTGCTTCAAAAGTCGTTCTGCATCTGCCCCCAAGGATTTCCTATCTGACCACAATCCCATTATTATGCGTTTCAACTGCTCTTTTACACAAGCCAAAAACAAAACATAACTCAACAACCAAACACAGGTCTGTTTAAACTGCCTGCCCACCATTGTGAAGAGCACCCAGGCTGTCAAGATGACTTCCCTTGTACATCAGTCGCTGAACCATGTGTATGAGCTAAGGCATTAGCAAATGAGAGTGAGTAGCATAAGAGAAAAAGGTGTAACAGATTTTCATTATAATTTATACTAGTATGGAAAACATTTTAAAAACCAACCTTTGTTTAGCTCAGATGGCACCAAGGATTAAAATTAACATGATGGCAGCAGTTCCTGTGTGTTTAAACACATGGAACCGTCCTAATCATTTGGAAAGTTAGCTGTGGGGATCAGCATTAAAAACAAAAGGGCCTATGCAGAAGCCTCCTTAAGGTTGTTCCTGTGCTGTTTGGACAAAAGTGCTAAGGGAGAGGGGATGCAGGCAGACAAGCTGTAACTAGGGGGTGGCAGGGTTTTGCACTTCGTTTCCATATGACCCATTTGTTTTTAAAAACAGACTCCATTCCCTTCTTACCATGCAATTGGGGAAGTTCATGTTCAATCTCATGGACAATCCTGCTATTGTTTCTAGTCTTTTATTTTTACTTACCAAAAATGTGCTAGACACTGAACAGAACAGGAAAAAGCAATCTAAAATACTGTGAAAATGAAGAATTGTACTAAACTAGAGAACATAGTTCTAGTTAAATTGCCTATGTATTATCTTCTGGGAGCTGTACAGAATCCCTAAAATTAGCACATAATATTAGCACTATGGACTTAGAATTAAAAAATAAAGGGGACATCACTAAAGTTAGGATTGCTTTTCACAATGCTTTTGTTGTAAAACAAGCAGCAACATACTGGAATGAATTCCATGCAGATCCACAATAAAAAAATTACCATTTTGCTGGTGGAAGTGATTGCATATTCATTACGCCTCCATCAACTGGTACCATGACCTGTATATTAGACAGCACAGTTGGCACTGCCATAGAGGCCGGGTTGTACTTGTAATCAACTCTTACATCAGTAGTGTTAATATCGCACTTCCAGTAAGTGGCAAGATTCAGAGGTGTAGACTGGATGCCATTTGAAGATACCTTTGAAAATAATCAAGTAATAACTTTTAGGTTCAATACTGAAAACTATCAAGCTCTGTTCTGCACAACAACAAACTTAAACAGAAGCTCAGTAGGTAAAAAATAACTGCATTACTATAAGAAGTCCTTAAACAGGCTATGTTGCCATGAAATATTTTTGTTTAGGTGATAAAGACACAAGCTGAGGTCATTTATTAACTCTTGGCTCCAAGGCGTCTGTGTCTTTTAATACTGCAAAATTTCTGGGTTGTGTTCATTTCGTCCCGATTCTTGATCCCACCTGGCCAAAAAAGGCAGCAGCTAACATGTTGCAGTAAGGGCAACAGCCAAGAGGAGAATAATTTGGTTTTCAAATATAAGAATTAAAAAAGAAATGGAAGCATTTTACTCACCTGAAGGGTGTTTCTCGGGGGGGGGCACAAGGACACCACTTTGGGGGGAGTCCTAATGCCCACTAGAGAAACCAGAATGTTTCTATTCAGGCGGGCCCCACTTATACAGCAGGTTCCGTTCTGGACTGCCGCCGAAAAGCAGAACCCATTGACGATAATGGCGCGCGACGAGCAAAAACCACCGTAAAAGCAGAACAAGCGCCTTAAAGCGGGGACTTTCCCTAACTGAAAGTCACTGCATTAGCAGAACGCCGAAAGGCGAAGCGCCGTAAAGTGGGGCCCGCCTGTAAGTGCTATGAGGAAAAACAGGCTGAACAAATTAATCAAGGAAATAATCAACTGCTATATTTGCAGCCAGCCAGCTGAAGGGTGTTTCTCGGGGGGGGGGGCCACCAGGACACCACTTGGGGGGTCCTAATGGCCAATAAAGAACAGAATATTTCTATAAATGCTATGAAGAAAAACAGGCTGAACAAATTAATGAAGGAAAGAATCAATTGCTATATTTGCAGCCAACCATAGAGACAAACTAACGTGGTGTAAATTAAAAACTATTAGTCTCATTTTTTTAAACAGGAAATGTATACTTTAGAGATGCTAAAGTTCCCTTTCAAGTCCCACTATAAAAAGAAGTAGTCACCTGATACTTTAGAACATCTACATTATAGTAAGAGGCAGAAGGATTCTGCTCTGATAGCTTTTTGAGGTAGACTGTAACAGCTTGCATGTCCATCCAAAAATCCCTTATATTGGAGTCACTTTGTGATGGATCACTGTTAGGAGTAAAAACACAGGTTTTAACTTTTCTTATATATTGGAAATGTTTTGCAAAACTAGGAATACAGCATTCTTTATCATCTCTTGAGAACTACTTCTACGGATAGGGAGTTAGTTCCAAAAGGTGCAGAGGGCACAAAGAAAAGTCGTTCTGCGCCTTGCATTAGTGTAGTGGTTCCCAACCCCCCCCCCCCGGTCATTTGAAAATTGCTGAGGGTCTTGGTGGATCACTTAATGATTTTTCCACTTAGTGTAGCAATTGTAATGTGCTTTGCTAGATTCTGTATAATTTTTAATTGTATTTGTATTTTTATGTTGTGGGCCATCTGAAGTTTAGGAATCCCTGCATTAGAGCTTTATGTAAGAAAATAAACGAAATCCAAAAAGCATGAACAACCTCTTGTGCTAATGGACAAATGAGAGCTGCTATAGAACCTACATATTACAGCACTTCATGAACTCCAGCATATTTGGAAAACAGTGACTTTCCTTCTGCTCATTATGCTTTGGTGTAGCACAGTGGCTAAGAGACTGAGCTATAATTTGGAAATCTCTGATTTAAGTTCTCCTATGCCCAGAACTCACTAGATGGACTTACATATTCCACACTCTCTTTGCCTCAGCATCCTATCTGCAATATGGGATAATGCTATAAAGATTATGATATAGTAAGTGCATGCAAACATTTTGAACATTTGAGAGTGCTGATTAAGAACATAAGAAGAGCCTGATGGATCAGGCCAGTGGCCCATGTAGTCCAGCATCCTGTTCTCACAGTGGCCAAACCAGGTGCCAGTGGGAAGCCCACAAGCAAGACCTGAGTGCAAGAGCACTCTCCCCTCCTGCAATTATTCCCTCATTAAATGTTAAGTATTATATGCTATTTTGCAAACTGAACTCAGATGTGATAGAGAAGATTACTGCACAAATAAAGGTACAGTATAAATAATTATATTTTGAAGTAGTTGTTCTTCCTATATGTCTTCTTGACCCCTGCCCATTATGGCTTATTGATCTAGCTGACTGACTGTTAGGATGGGTCCTGGAAGTGGCGAATGCGTCATTACATGATAAGGTGGTGCCAGCCACCCTTAAAGAGGTGTTGTGCTACCACTCCTAAAGAAGCCCTCTCTGGACCCAGAGATTTATGACAACTATCTTCTAGTTTGGGGAAAGGTGCTCAAGAAGGTGGTAGTGGCCCAAGTACAGGTGTTCTTGGAGCATACTGATTATCTGGACACATTCCAGTCTGGGTTTAGGACTGGTTTTGGGATTGGCCTTAGTTACACTAATTGGACAAGGAGAATTTGATCCTGTTACTCTTCCTTGATCTCTCAGTGGCTTTTGACACCATGGACCATAGTATCTTTCTAGATCAGCTCCGTAATATGGGAGTTGGGGGCACAGTATCACAGTGGTTCCTGTCCTATCTATGGGGCTATTTCCAAACAGTAAATAGCCTTCTGGCACATATGTTATGAGGTACAGCAGGGCACTATTCTGTCTCCAATGCTATTGAATATCTATATGAAGCCATTGGGAATTGTTATTGGGAATTTTGGGGGAGGCATCATCAGTATTCTGATTAGTCAGCTCTAATTCTCAGTTACAACTTGAGTCAAGAGTGGATTGGTGCCTGGATCCAATAGTGGGCTTCATGTGGGCCAGTAAACTGAAGCTGAATCCCAATGAGACAGAAGCAGTGTGGGTGGGTGTTTCCAAGTTTGGGAATTGGGAAATTTGCTGGTTCTAGATGCGGTTGCACTCTGTCTAAAAAGACAGGTTTGTAGTTTTGGGATGCTCTTGGATCCATCTTTGTCACTGGAGACCCAAGTGTGAAGGAGGGCCTATTACCAGCTTTGGTTAGTATGTTAATTATTACCAACCCTGGAGAGGGGTCCATGCATTGGTAACCTGACACCTGGATTACAGTAGGGCCCCACTTTTTGGCGGCCTGCTTTTTGGTGTTCCACTAATACGGCGGCTTTCAAATAGAGTAAGGCCCCATTCATATGGCGCTTGTTCTGCTTTTACAGTGTTTTTTGGGCACCGGGCGCCATTTTATTGATGGAGTTCCGCTTTTTGGTGTGTTTTGCTTTTAGGCGGAGGTCTGGAATGTAACCCGTCATATGAGTGGGTCCCTACTGTACTGTAACACACTCTATCTTGAGGTTGGTTTAAAAGCTGTAGCAACTACAGAATACTGCAGCTAGGCTTTTCAGTGGGGCTTCCTACCACACATAATACTGGTGCTGAGGGATCCGCATTGGTTGCAGATTAGCTACTGAGCTAATTTTAAGGTGTTGGTTTTGATCCGTTTGGGACCAGGTTATCTCAGATACTGTATTTTCCTGTATAGTCCATCCACATACCTAACTGTGATCTATGAGTAGGGCCTTCCTGACTGTTCTGTGACCTACTGAAGTTTGGTTACTGGGGTTTGAAAGAGGGGCATTTTGTGGAATGAGCTCCCCATGGAGATCCAGTGAGTACCAACTATGTGGTGCTTTCACAGATAGTTAAAGACCTTTCTGTTTACTCTGGCATTTCCTGACTGCTAATATTGAGTCCTTTTTTGGTTCTGGCTGCTGTAGTTGCTGAAAGTATATGATTACCTGGACAGTTTAACTATTATTTATTGATTTTAATAGTTTTATGTATATTATGTACTGCTTTGAGACATATAAATTTATAAATAAAAAACAGGATGTAAATTTTTTAAATAAAACAAAGTATGATGGTAAAAATTGTTGCAATTTACCACCTCTACAATTTCACTCGATATCGTGCTTTGACACAGTGGCTACTATATAAAGTGGCTAGAAGTCTGCTTCCATTGTAAGAGACAGAGAGAAAGCAGCCCAGGTTAAATCTAATTTACTTCAGAGTAAATGCTGCATAAATTATATTTGTGCATAATCCTCTAGAATAAAGCATGCTCTTTTTTAAAACACACACAAACCCCATATCCTGGGGCAAATTCATATTGCCCAGTAAGAGAGACAGCTGGTACAACATAGTAGCTTCAATCATTCCCGTATGTGTCTATTACGTATCAGTTTCTATCAAGTTTGAGCAGCTGCCCATAATGAGCACATTCTGTACTGAGCAAAGTAAGGAAGCCAAGCCAGAAATCGCATGGTCTTTGACGTCTGTATATTAATGTGCAGAGCATGGGAAACAAGCAGGATGAACTTGAACTCTTAATACAGTAGGGTAATTACGACTTGATAGGTATAAATGACACTTGATGAGATGACACCCATGACTGGAATACAGCAATTGAAGAATATAACTTGTTCAAAAATGACAGAAGGAATAAAAAGGGAGGTGGAGTCGTGTTATATGTTAAAAATATATATCCCTGCATAGAAATACAGGAAGAGATGTGTTGGAGATAACTTTCTCCTACAGAAAGTGGAGGAAGCAACCAGAGGATTCTAACCAATAGAGATGATTTGGTGGATGAAGTGGCAGTTACGGAAACTCTGGAGCAAACTGACCACACTATAGTTGAATTCTTGCTTTTAACAGAAGCAAAAGCTGAGAGTAACCATTCGTGCACCCTGGACTTCAGGAAAGCTGATTTTAATAAACTCAGAACAATGGTAACTACAGTTCCACGGTAAGCGGCCCTATGGAGAAAAGGAGTCCAAGATGGGTAGGAGTTTCTAAAAAAGGAATTCTAAAAGCGCAATGGCAAGCAATTCTGTCAAGGAAAAAAGGGGGGAAACAACAGAAGAAGCCAATGTGACTTCACAAAAACCTTAGAGATGACCTGAAAACAAAAAAGGACACATACAGGAAGTGGAAAGAAGGCCAGGCCACAAAGGAAGAGTACAGACAGGTATCACGGAATTGCAGGGATGGTGTCAGGAAGGCTAAAGCTGAGAATGAGTTGAGGTTAGCGAGGGATGCTAAAAGCAACAAAAAAGCTTTCTTCAGATACGTCCATAGTAAAAGACAGAAAAGAAATGGTAGCACAGCTACTCAATGAGGATGGCAAAATGATAACAGATGACAAAGAAAAGGCGGAAGTGCTCAATTCCTACTTTGGCTTAGACTTCTCCCAAAAAAGGGTCTATGACCCTCCCGGGAAATATGAAGTAGAAGGGGCAGGTTTGGAGTGTGAGATTGATAGACAAATGGTCAAGGAAGGAATACATAATCACTTTGAACAAGTTCAAATCAGCAGGGCCTGATAAACTGCATCCTAGAGTATTGAAGGAACTGGCTGAAGAACTCTCAGAACTGCTATTATCTTTGCGAAATCATGGAGGACTGGTGAAGTGCCGGATGACTGGAGGAGAGTTAATGATGTCCCTATCTTCAAAAAGGACAAAAAGGAGGAACCGGGGAACTACAGACCAGTCAGCCTAACATCAATCCCTGGAAAAACTCTGGAGCAGATTATAAAGCAGTCAATCTGTAAGCACCTTGAAAACAATGCAGTGATTACTAGGAGCCAACATGGATTTATGAAGAACAAATCCTGCCAAACTAATCTTATCTCATTTTTTGACCGGGTAACCTCCCTTGTAGACTGTGGGAATGCTGTGGACATAATATACCTCAACTTCAGCAAAGCTTTTCACAAAGTGCCCCATGATATTCTGATTAGCAAGCTAGCTAAATATGGGCTGGACGGAACAACTATCAGGTGGATCCACAGTTGGCTCCAGAATCGTAATCAAAGAGTTCTTATCAATGGTTCCCTCTCAAACTGGGCGGAAGAGTGGGGTACCACAGGGCTCGGTCCTGGGCTCAGTGCTCTCCAACTTTTTTATTAACGACTTGGATGAGGAAGTACAGAGCATGCTTATCAAATTTGCAGATGATACAAAATTAGCACAGCTAATACCATGGAAGACAAAAACAAAATTCAAAGGGACCTTGATAGGCTGGAGCATTGGGCTGTGAAAACAACAGAATGAAATTCAACAGGGATAAATGCAAAGTTCTACATTTAGGAAAAAGAAACCAAATGCACAGTTATAAGATGGGGGATACTTGGCTCAGTAACATGATATGTGAGAAGGATATTGGAATTGTCATTGATCACAAGCTGAATATGAGCCAACAGTGTGATGTGGCTGCAAAAAAGGCAAGTGCTATATTAGGCTGCATTAACAGAAGTATAGTTTCAAAATCGTGTGAAGTATTAGTTCCCCTCTATTGAGCACTGGTTAGGCCTCATCTTGAGTACTGTGTCCAGTTCTGGTCTCCGCATTTCAAGAAGGATGCAGACAAACTAGAACAGGTCCAGAGGAGGGCAACAAGGATGATCAGGTGACTGGAAACAAAGTCCTATGAGGAGAGACTGTAAGAACTGGGCATGTTTAGCCTTGAGAAGAAAAGACTGAGAGGAGACATGATAGCACTCTTCAAGTACTTGAAAGGTTGTCACACAGAGGAGGGCCGGGATCTCTTCTCGATCATCCCAGAGTACAGGACAACGGAATAATGGGCTCAAGTTGCAGGAAACCAGATTTCGACTGAACATCAGGAAATGCTTCCTAACTGTTAGAGCCATACGAGAATGGAACCAATTACCTAGAGAGGTAGTGGGCTCTCCAACACTAGAGGCATTCAAGAGGCAGCTGGACAGCCATCTGTCAGGAATGCTTTGATTTGGATTCCTGTATTGAGCAGGGGGTGGACTTGATGGCCTTATAGGCCCCTTTCAACTCTACTATTCTATGATTCTAAATCAACTTATTTAGTGGTTCAGAACAAAACTAGGTTTCTGGGACTAAGAGACCAGTGCAATTTCAAATGTAATCTAAAATACAGGCTGTAGCTGCTCAGGAATAAATGAGGTACACTGTGTGTTGTGAAAGGACAATTGATTAAAAGGCAGTCCTAGGTCTACAAGAAGTTAGTAAATTGCAGAGTGAGTCTCAGATTCCCGTAATGCCTGGGAATCAAAGAACTCTGGTGGAGAATGTATTGCCATAGCTTCAACCTAAAGTTTTCCAGTTTGATATAATATTTCTTTAAAACATGCATTTCAAAGCTGGATTAAATCCTTCCTGAAAAGGATGTACTTAGCATGTTCTGAGAAATTACATTTAAAAAATTAAAATAGATAATAAAACCATCAGATGTTTGCCTTCAAGTAACAAAGTAAGATGTTTGTAATAGCAAACCATCTAGAGGAAAGGTGACTTCTGGACACCACAAATCAGCTAGCAATGCAACTAACTTAATGGGGTAATGAACGCCATCATAGTAAAGGAGAGGGGAAGACTCTGTTACCCATGAAAGAGACATTTGGTCTTACCATGATATGGTCTTTCATGTACATGTAAAGATGATCTCAGGTGGGACAATGAACTCTGCCGTGTGATTGAAGGCAGAAATGACACTGATCAATTTTGCAGGTTTCTAGTCTCTCTTTAATTATAGGGATTGTTGTATGACAAGCCATACAACACACATTTAAGACAGCAAAATTCTACCACACATAAACACCCACACACTCTCTGCTACAGTAAGGAAGAATATAAGCAGCAAAGGTCCCCAGCCCATCAAATTATAGGGAGAGGCCCTGAGATTATCTTTACATGCATGTAGAAGACTGATTCACGGTAAGACCAAATGTCTCTTCTCTCATGCATGTAAGATGATCTCAGGTAGGACATACCAAAGCTGACCCACATAGGGCAGGAAAAAATGAAGCTGGGCTGTCTGTTGGCCTGGTGTATATGCCTCTGAAAGGCTGCCTCAGCCATGGCGTACTTCTTTATTTTATAATGCTTAATAAACGTATTAGAAGAAGCCCACGCAGCCACCCTACAAACCTCATGAAGAGGAGTGTTAAGAGAAAATGCAGCTGAAGTAGCTGTCACTTTGGTGTAGTATGCCATAATCTTTGAAGGTGGAGTAAGATTCAAGGAGAGGTCAGCTAACTCTGTACTGGTCTTAAGCCATCTTGACAGTGTAGACGTGGACACTTTCTTCCCCAAGGGCGAGGAATGAAAGGACCTTGTCCTAGAGATGTAGACCTTTAATGTCCTCTGGACACTCAGCGAGTGCCAATCTTTTTTGGTCAGATGGGCAGGGGAAGAACAGAAAGGAGGAAGAATGAGTTCCTGCTGACAGTAAAAGGAAGACAGAATCTTAGGGCGAAAGGAAGGAATAGCATGTAGAAAAATCCTGTCCTTATGGAAAGTACAGAAGCATTTGTCAACAGATAGAGCATTAAGTTCAGAAACCCTGAACGTGGAAGTGATAGCAACTAGAAATGGAACTTTAAAAGATAGAAGCCACAGAGACAGAGTTCAGAGGTTCAAAAGGAGGCCTTGATGGGGTGTGAGAATCTTGTGCAAATCTTCCCAAAGGTTGGGAAGTGATGCTGAACAGGCAGTGCCGAGACAGTGGTTCTCCGCAAGAAATGCTTCATGAATGGATGAGAACCCAACAACTTTTCAGGAGTCCTGGAAAGAATGGATGACAGACCTGGATGATGCCTAAGCATGTAGGGTCAGAACCATATTAACAGTTCATCTTGTAAGAAGAAAAGGACCTCAGCAATGCCTGCTTTTATGGGAAGTAAGCACTTCATCAAACATAAAGATAAAAACACTGTCCAAGGACTTTCATAAAGACACTTAGTGGAGGAATGTCTGGAGATCATCATGGTGTCGAGGTAGGGTAGGCCCTTCAGAAAACAACCCCTCTCAAGTGCCACACATGAAGGTCCAGCCAGGCTGGGTTCAGGTGAAGTAGATGGCCCTGGGACAACAGGTCCTTCCTAAGAGGTAGACGTCATGGGGCAGAAATTGCCAGACAGAAAATCTTAAGAGAAAAACAGTTTCCATAGCCATTATGGAGCCACAAGAATTGTCGCTCTCTCATTTCTGATATCCTTGAGCTCTCTGGAAAGGAGCGGAATTGGAGGGAACACATACAGTAGCCCTGGAGGCCAAGGGGAAATGAGAGTGTCTGTTGCTTCTGTTGAGGGATCCATGTAGTGGGGAAAAAACCCTCTCAACTTGATGATTTAGACAAAAGGTGAAGAAGACATCTTCCCTCGCTCTTCCCCAATGAACCATGATTGCCTTGAACATTTCTGGATAAGTTTCCACTCTCTGTGTAGGACTTGTTTTCAACTGACCCAATCTACCCAAACTTTTCCCTCCCCTTTTAAGTGCTCCACCATAATGGAGTCCAGGCAAACATGTGCCCAATGAAGCAGAGCTGAATCTTCCACCTGAAGACTCATCAACCTCATGCCCCTCTGGCAGTTCATAAGAGCCTTGGTGGTCATTCTGACAAAAACTGCCTGAAGGGGTCTCGAAGTGGCAACAAAGTGGCAAAGTACTGCAGCCCAGATGGATTGCTTGATGCTCCAACAGACTGATGGAAAGGTGAGTCTCTTCCAGTGACCATACCCCTTGAGCCAACATCCCCTTGCATGACTCCCCAACCTAACTACTGTTTGTGGAGAGTCCCACAAAGCAACTCCTCTTGTGAGACTGTCCCTTCACAGCAATCAAATCAGAGACTGATAAACTGAGTGGGATAGTATCATTTGAAGGTGATGTCCTGAAGCAATGTTGTGCTGGAAAGGCAGCAGTGCCCATTGTAGCGGTTAGGTGGGATGCTCTGTCCATGGCATTATCGGCATTGCTAAGACCAGGAGACCTAGCATGCCTGTGAGTTTCATAAGATCGAACAACAACAAAGGCAGCATGGAACAGACAGCCTGCTGAATCCTGAAGATCTGTTCTGGAGATAGGGACATCATGCTCCAATCCATTCGCATCATGGCCCCAAGACGTTGGATCTGTTGAGAGGAGATGACTTTTCTCTTTACTGATGAGGAACAGGTGATTCTTGAGGTATGCCACCATGACATGGAGGTCTTCCCAGGCCTTGGAGAGGGAGAAGACCAAATCAACAGGTCATCTAGTGAATGCCTTAAAGTCTAAACTGTGCCACCAGTGTGATCACAATCTTCATGAACACCCTGGGAGCCAACGGCAGACCGAAAGGCATAGCCCTGTACTGAAAATGTAGATCGTTGACCACAAATCTCAGAAAGCACCTGTGGGCCCTAAAAATGGGAACATGTAGATAAGCATCCTTGAGTTCTATTGATGAAAGGAAATCCCCCTGCCTCAGCGCCTCCATGATGGAAAGGAGCATCTACATCTGGAACATGGGATATCAAATGAACTTGTTGAGGTGTTTCAAGTCCAGTACTGTCCTGAAACAGCCATCTTTCTTGGGCACCGTAAAACCTGGAGATCCTGAATGGCACCCAGCACCCTGGTCTTTTTGATCAGGTTTGAGAACAGAGGAGACATAAGAAACCTGTGCAGGGAAGAAGCAGCAAATTAAAGATGGGGCCCTGCCTCAAGAGTCTGTATCACCCAATGGTCTGAGGTGATTCTCTTGCCATCTGTCCAAGAGGAGCTGAAGACAACCTCCTACCTGGGGAATAGGAACATGAGAATTGGTGCTTGTTGCCTCTTGATTGGGCTCCTGGGTCCATCCTTGCTCTAGTACTGTTGCTGGTCCCTGGTGTAATTGTGCTGACATGTCCAGAATGGATGAGTGGACTGAACATCTCTAGTTCTTCCTGATGATCTTGTGCCTTGAAAGGACTGGCTAGCCATGTAATGGTGAAACAATCTTCACAATGAATGTTTATCCTCTTTCCTCTTAGTAAAAGTCATCATTTTCATCTTGTCTCTAGACTCCACCAGGACCTTCTCTAGGACAGTGTCATCAAATAGCTTGTCCCCTACATAAGGCTCCAAGTCCAGGTTGGTACGAGCCGTAACATATGCCTCCCAGTGGCATAACCAAAAGGCCATCCTTGTCCTCCTATCAGAGAGCAGGCAGCAAACTACATTGCATCCATGGAAGCATCTGCCATAAATGCCACAGCTTAGGAAATTTTCAATAATAACTTGCGGACTCTAGTCTGATCCTGCTGCAGATCATCCAATGAATCCTCTAACCAAAGAAGGGAAGCCACTGTGAAAACAGAGGCTATCCCTGCCATCTGAACAGCCAAGACAATGGCACCATGAACACGTCGAGGAATCATCTTCCTCTCCACAGCATCCTTAAGTTGTGCATTGGAATCCTTCAGATTTAGGGAGGGGTTCACCAACCTTCCAACAAGGGCATCAATAAGAGGAAGGTGGAGCTGATTTATCAGATGCTGCTCCAAAACATATTTGCTGTGGGAACAGACTTCTTACATTGTAATGAAATGTCAAAATCAGATTTAAGAACTTTAGGTTATAAAAGATGGAAGCTCCAACACCTTGGATTTTGGTTGATGGTCAGGACACGCTGAAGCCACCCAGGATGAAGAAGGAGCAGGAGATCTCCTTATAATTTGCATCAAGAGCATTCAAGATCTTGTATAGTGAAGGTAGATAATGGGAATCCTGAAACAGGTGATTAGAAGCTCTCACCCTCCATGAACAGCATGTGTGAGTCTGTTGCACATGGGGGTGGGTTGTGGTATGAAGACTGATGGCACACCCTGTTGAACTGGAGGAAGAGGCTGCACTGGACCAGTTGCAGATTGCACTAGATTGGTTGTAGGGAATGTCACGATAGACATCTGTTGAATGGCAAGAGACGGTATGTTTATGAGTGGCAGCCAAATTCCCAGAAAGACCTGTCATCAATGCTGTCCTTAATTGGTCAATCATGTGAGGGGTCTGCTGAAGAGAAGCTGGAGGTGGCAACACATTCAAAGTAGATTGTGGGGTTAGACCAGGTCCACGATCAGGTTGGAGAACCTGGTGTGGATCCTGTTGAGGTGGCAGTGTTAGAACTAATAGTATGTGTGCTCTAACAGGTACAGGGGAGCTGTACATTAAATGAGCCTTGGAATCCATGAAGTCCCTAGGAGAAGACTATGTGGAAAATATGGCTCTAAGAGGTGCTAACTGTCCTCCCTTATTATCAGAGAGCTGCTCCTCTGCCCTAAGTAACAAGTGCAGAGCCTCCTGAGAATCTTCTGGACCAACAGGCATGGGTCCCACCCCTCCTCTGTGCTCCTGCCCGCTTGAAAGGGTGAATGAAAAGGCTCCACTAGCTGATTCTCCCCTTTCATGCAGACCTGCTCTATTGAAGGATCTCAGAGCTTGCATGAATAAAATGGAATTATAGACTTCCCAGTCTCCTTCCCCATAGAAAATGAAGATGTCATGGTAGCCCCTGCCGAACTGGCACTAGCCATCATTACACAGAGGGCCACTAAGGGGCTAGAAATGGTGGGAAGCATTGTCGTTGGCAGTGGTTTGGATCTCTTGGAGGGCTCCCCTCATTTTCCTTTTGCCTTCTCCATTACCCAAGAGTGTGACAGACTGCTGCTGATGGATGGGTGAGGTTTATGGGAACAGCTTCATTGAATGTACTAGCTGATGGATGGTGGGCTTAGGAGTACAAGGGATGGTGGAGAAAGGCAACCAAAATAGTGGGTGCAGTTTGAAACAAATGGTGGGCAAACACAAAATGGGGAAGGGAGTAAAAATGGGGAAGAGTGTGTGAAACGGTATAGGCAGAAAGAACTGATCCCTATAGTTAAGGGGAGACTAGAAGACTGCAAAATTGATCAGCATCATTTTTGCCTTCAACCACAAGTGGAACTCACTACCCCACCTGAGATCATCTTATATGCACACAAGAATAGTTGAGCACAACTGTGGTCATTACAGATTTCTACAGATTTATTTAACATCACCAGATTAATTTATGCAGCCCTCTGGACACCATTGCTCTACAAACCTCTCCTCTGGAAATTGCTTTCCATATTGCATGTGTGTGCATGTGTACCTTGAACTCTACATGATGAACTTGGGGGCATCAGAAGCTTCACAGGGAGCTGAAGAGTGGGAGTAGGGAATCCAGGAGAGCAGGAAGCAAAAATCCAGAAATGGCCGGAGACAAAACAGATGGGGTGATTGAAGGGGGAGGGAGGAGCTCTCTACAAGCTATCAGTTCCAATCCAAGTTAATGGATGAGGGGGGAACTCAGGAAGGGGAGCCAAAATGGACAGAGAAATGGAGGAGGAAAGCACAATAAGAAAGACTGGGTGACATAGACTGAACTATGAATTCCACCTGCCACCCAACAGACAAAAAGTTCCACAACCCTGCTCTATATGTTGGTAGGACTAAGTTTACCAAGAAAAAAACCTAGTGGCCAATCCAATGACAATGTTACTCAAGATCTGAGCTCCAGAGTACTCCAAAATGTAACAAAGAGATCATCATCATAGTCCCAATTTCCTTTGCAATTTTTGCACTGGTTTGCATGTGGTTCACCACCACTATTAATCAACAGGAATGGTTTATTGCAATGTGGAGACACACCACACTGTGGCAGTCATCTAGGTAAGCCACTGTATGCTAACATTATGATATGTGGACCTGGTGGCCAATGATACAAGTGCACTGGTTATAATTAATGGAAATTCTTACCGTGAATTTCTCTTCCCAGGGGTTCCTGAAGGGGATTCAGATTCTCAGGATGGCGCCTCCCCCTGCGCGACAGGCAGAGTCCTATCTTCTAATTACCTCACCCAGGGGGAGGAGCCATCCCGTCCTCCAGACCGACTGGAAGAGCAAGGATGGCCCCTTGACCCTCAGTGGAAAAACTCTGTGTGTCCAAACTCATTAAAAGAAAAAAACACAATGGAACTAGGCAGAGAAAAATGACAGAACGTTAGTAAAAAGATAGATTAGATAATGCCATGAAATCCCCAGGGAGGTCCTAACTACCTCCCCCACATGTGGGGTGCTGGCAGAAGCCACTATGAACTAGTGTGAGTAGACTAATGGCACCGGAATGAAGAGGTGGGGGAATGCCCTCCAGGAACCCCTGGGAAGAGAAATTCACGGTAAGAATTTCCATTTATTCCCCAGTGGTTCTTGGAGGGCATTCAGATTCTCAGGATGTACCACAGCCCAGTGACCTCCTGGGCGGGATTCCGGGTGCCAACAAGTCATGCATGAACTACCCTTTGCAACACCCTCCTCCCGAAGGCTGTGTCTGCAGAAGCCCAGGAATTGATTTTATAGTGTTTGGAGGATGTATGCAATGAGGCCCATGTGGCTGCTCTACATATGTCCTCAATTGGGAAACTCCCCTTAAAGGCAGCGGAAGTGGAAGCCTCCCTCAATGAATGGGCTGTGAGTCCCCCCAATGGTGATTTCCCCAGAGTCTGGTAGACCTGAACAATTGCCTCCTTGAGCCACCTGGAGATGGAAGAAGATGAAACCTTCCTTCCCCTGGTATCCCTGCTAAAGGAAACAAACAGAGCTTTGTTTTCCTGAACCCAGAAGTCCTATGTAAGTAAAAACGGAGGGTTCTGTGCACATCCAGAGAATGCCAGGCCCTTCCTTGGAAGAAGTGGGATTAGGACAGAATGATGGGAGAACCACCTCCTCCGCCCTATGAAAAACGGAGTTAACCTTAGGAATAAAGGATGGATCTGACTTCCGGGAAGGATTGCTTCGCTTGTGCCTGCCTCTGAGACGAGCTCTCGTCTCAGAGGAAGCTTTTTCAGTTTTAAAACCAGTCAAAAGGTGTTTTTTGACTGGTAAAAACTTTCTCCCAGGCAAGGGAGAAACGAAGAGATCATCCACAAGCTTCGTTGTGTTTGTTGGGGGACTTGAATTCATTAGGATTGCCTATCAACGAAGGACCAGCCAGCAACGTCGGACGGAGCCAAGGAATTTCAAGCAAGCTCAAACTGATTAAGCGAGACGTTTTTCTTTTCTTCAAAGAAAAACAGATTTTAACAGGCAAGCATTCTTCTTTCTATCCTTATCATTTGGCTTAAATTGTTGCAGTAAAAGAGATTTGTTAAAAGAATCAGCAGTAAAGAATCCCTGGATGAATTATAACTTTTCTCTTTTATACACGGAATTAAGGCAGAAGGAAATCGAAATAGCTTATCTTTGTTTTTATTGCAAAAAGCTGGCCTGGAATTGAGAATTATAAAGATACAAACGGATGAGAGATATCTAATCTGAGGAGAAAATTTTTGATTTATATGAACTTTTGAGTATTATATGTCTGGGACTATTTTTTCTGGTCTACTTCATTTTGACGAATCTGCTTGTTCTTTATGCCACTAACTATTTGGATGCTGTGAACTAAATTTGTTTTGCATTCTTGGACACATAAGAGATAAGGCAGTTTGTGCTGTCTACATTATGATGTCATCAGGTTTGGAATATTAACTCCTTTGTTGCTGGAAAAAGAAATAAATTGCTCTTTGCTTGGGAATAGTGCTATATTGGAAATGGAAGGGTTTTGTTTTTTTCTTGGTTTTAAAAATGACAATTAAGAAAGTGGCTGAGACCCTGGAAGTAAATATGTTTCAGAAAATAATGGATGAGATTGAGATAACAAAACAAGAACTTAGACATGGCAAACAAGAGATGAAAATTGAATTTGGCAAAATGAAGCAGGAGCTGAAAGAAATAGGGGATTTTATGATAGAGGAGGTTGATGAGATCAAACATATAACTAGACAAGCAATAGAAGAAGAAAGAAAAATTAAAGGGAAGATCCAGGTCCTGGAGATTGGAACAGATATATCAAATGTGGAACTGGAAAAAGATTTGGAGTTTATGGACCTTAGAGATAAAGATTACTGTTTGGAATTCAGCGTTGTCCCTGAAGAAATTGATGAACATATCAGAGATAAAGTTATCAATGTGTCAAAAAAAATTCTGGACTGGAATGATGTGATGGAGCTTGAAATAGATAAAATTTATAGAATTAATTACAGATATGTGACAATGGAAAAACTCTCAAGAGATGTGCTAGTGCATTTCGTAAAAAAGAGGAAGAGATATGACTTTACAACAACATTTCAGTAACACATTCAGAATTGATGGCAAGGAAATATTTGTGAGGAAGGAAATTCCCATCAGACTCTTATTATATGACTATGACTATGACAGCAAGATTATTATGGATGCAAGGATGGAAGATGGAAGATGCAATTAACACTGATAATGGAAGAATGGCTATTGAAATTACTGGACCTAGCAGACTTGATGAGATAGATTAATCGACATGTTTATTTGGAGAAAAATCGATGGATATATTTCTCAAGGACTGGAAACCTCTCTTTGACTTTTTGCGGAAAGAATAAAGTGATGTTAATGAGATTTGATGATTAATTAAGATAACTACTGGAGGAAAGTGATTTTGTAATATATTAAGAGACAGGTTTGTTATATATTATAGACCTATAACTGATCTGCGACAAATCGGAAGTCAACATTTTATTTTATTGTATTAGTTATTAATTTGTTTTTGTTTTGTTTTGTTTTGTTTTTTGAAACTTTGAATAAAAAAAAATTAATGAAAAAAGGAATAAAGGATGGATCTGTCCTCAGGACAACCTTGCCCTGATGAAAAATACATAGCTGTGGATCGGACGACAGGGCTCCTACTTCTGCGCACTGATGTGATAGCCACTAGAAAAACTGTCTTGAGTGTCAGGAATGTCTCCTCACATGTAGCCAGTGGTTCAAAAGGGTAACCCATCAAGGCGAAGAGTACCCAGTTCAGGTTCCATGTAGGAAACCTATGAATCACTGGAGGATTCCTCTGCCCCACACCTCTGAGGAAATGTCAACACAAGGGATGTGTGGATAAGGGAGGATCCCCCTTGCAATCCAAGATACTGCTAATGGCAGCTGCTTGCCCTTTCAAAGTATTGGAGCTGAGCCCTTTGTCCAACCCCGCCTGTAAGAAACCCAGTATGTCTACCATTTTCCTAGAGGCTGGGTCCCTCGCATTGGTTCTACACCACTAACTTTTCCCATGCGGAGCCATAAGTTTTATATGTGGAAGCCTTCCTAGAGGCCAGAAGAGTATCTAGAACCGCTCCCCAAAACCCCAACTCCTCTAGCCAACTCTGCTCAGCCTCCACACAGTCAAGCTAAAGAGCTCTGGACGCGGATGAATTGGTCCCTGCCTCAGCAGGTCTGGTCTGATAGGAAGATGCCATGGTTCCTGAACAGACAGGTGGAGAAGCTCCGGAAACCAGGGTCTCCTTGGCCAATACGGTGCTACTAAGATCACCTCGGCCTGCAACTGTTGGATGCATTTTACCGTCTGTAACAGTAGAGGAAAGGGAGGAAAGGTTTAAAGTAACTCCCTCAGCCAAACTGTTGTCAGAGCATCCCATCCCTGTGCCTCCGGATGCTGAAAATGTGAGAAGAACTTTGTGAGTTGGGAGTTTTGGTATGTTGCAAAAAGATCAACTTGTGGGACTCCAAAACATCTGATGATCTGGTGGAATACTTGGGAGTGAAGTTGCCACTCTGCCTCCAGGAGCAATATCCTGCTCAGCCAGTCTACTGTCACATTTTGTATTCCAGCTACATGTTCCACCTTCAGTGACTCGAGGTGAGACTCTGCCCATTGGAACAGAAGGCGAGCTTCCTTTGCCAGGGCCCTCGACTTCGTTCCTCCTTGATGGTTGATGTATGCCTTCATTGCCACGTTGTCGGTCTGCAACAGGACATGGGCCCCTATGACATGCGGAGCAAACTTCAGTAGCACCAGTCTCACTACTCAGAGCTCCAGCCAGTTGATGTTCTGGTCCAGTTCCCTGGCCTTCCACACACCCTGTGTCATGTGTGACTCCAGGTGCACCCCCAGCCGTAAAAGCTGGCACCTGTACCTTCTTTACCGGTGTGTCCAGGCTCACTCCCAAGTAGCTTCTGAGGAGATTGCCACCACCTCAGTTCTTGGCACAGAGACGAGCTGATTGGAACCTGCGTCCTGCGGGATTGAGCAATTTGGTCCTGGAAGGGTATGAGTGCTTGCAGCAGGGGTCGAGAATGAAAACAGGCCCAGCTCACTAGGTCCTGGCAGGATACCAGCATCCCCTGGAGTTTTGCCAGTTCCATCAGCTCTATTGCCCTGAACGAGGTCACCTTTAATGTGAGCTCCTGGATCTTGGCCACCCGCTCCTGAGTGAGCCTCATGTGGTATTGGACTGAGTCTATTTGCACCCCCAGGTGGGTAACGTTCTGTGTGGGCTCCTGGGCGCTCTTTTCAAAGTTCACCACAAAGTCGTGGCTGGTAAGGCAGGAAAGAGTGGTCTGAACGTCCCTCCTGCACTGGTCCCTCAATGGGGCCTGGAGAAGAATATCGTTGAGATATGGGTGAACCCACAACCTCAGGGTCCTCAGATGAGCTATCAGTGCCACTAGGACCTTGGTGAAAACCCTGGAGACAGAAGTCAGCCTGAACGGAAGAGCCCTGTATTGGTAATGATTGTTGGCATAACAGAAACGAAGGAACTTTCTGTGCTCCTGTCGTATTGGAGGTATGCCTCCAACAGGTCTATGGAGGCCATCCAATCGCCTTGGTTGATAGCCTCTGAGATGGATTTCAAGGTTTCCATTTTGAATTTCTTGTAGGCCATTCTCCGGTTGAGCCATTTGAGGTCTAAAATAGCCCTTGTCTGTCCATTCTTTTTCAAGACAAGAAAGAAAATTGAGTAGACTCCCGTTCCTTGCCCGAGCTGGTATTGGTTCCACTGCACTGATGTCCAGTAGATGTTGTATGGCCATGAGGAAGGCCCTGTTTGTCCGACTTGGTTGACTTTGGGGTCCTGATGAATTTCTCTCTGGGGTGCCTTGAAAATTCCAAGGAGTACCCTGAGGAAACTGTTGCCAGGACCCAGCGATCGGACATTGTTGCGGTCCAGATTGTCTTGAGGTCGAACAGGTGTCCCCCTATGGCTCCCTGGGGCGCCAACGACTTGGCATCAGGATGACTGTCCCTTCACTCCCTTCTGGAACTTAGATTGGGAGGGATGAGGAGGTGGATGGGATCTTGACTGGTTGGAACTTGTGTATCTATCTCGTCACCCCCACCAGGCCTTATATCCTGATGATGTGCTTTGGCGATGGAAAGGCTTTGAGCTCTGAAAGGACTGAATCTGTTTAGACTTACATTCATCCTTCTTTGCTCCTGGAAGTGCCTTCTGCTTGTCCCTAGTTTCAACAAGGTGGTTGTTGAAACCAGTGGTTCCCCAAAAAGCTTGGGCCCCCCGAAGCGAGAGTTGGCCAGACGTCCCTGGGATCCTGGGTCCATGTCCCAATGATGGAGTCACAGGTTATGTCTCGCCACTGTGCTGGAGGCCATTGCCCTGGCATTAAACATCATAGCGTTCCATGTGGCACCCGCTTGGAAGGCTGCTGCGAGAGAAATCTTCTTCAGACCATCTTTGATGCTCTTGGGAACCTCCTCTCTGCTGGCCAGCTCGTCCGCTCACATCATGTTTGCTCTGGAAAACGCTGACGCAGCTGCTGAGGCTCTGAAAGTGGCTCCTTGCACCTCGAAGTCTCTGTGCAGTGCCACCTCGACCCTCTTAACACAAGCATCCTTAGGCCCCCCTTCCCGCTCTGTTGGAAGAACCGCAGAGGAAGAGGCAGCAACCACTGGCTGGTCCACTGCTGGCATTCTAAGCTGTTCCATCACCACAGGACAAAGAAGTAATGCTTGCTAACCAGCTTGTGCAGTGGTTTATGTTTACCTGGAGTTGCCCACTCTGCTAACCACAGCTCCTGGAAAGAGACCGGGAAAGGGAGAGTAGCTATTCTGAGGTGGCCTTCTGGGAAGGCTGATTTAGACCTCTTGGAAGAAGTAGAAGCAGCTGGATCAGCTTCCTTAGGTTGCTCTTCAGGTAATTCCAGGATCCACCTAGTTTTGGCAAGAATTGCAGGAAAAACCTCTGCTGGAAAGAGTCTCCCCCTTGAGGGAGGGACTTCCAATTACTCCTCAAATAGTTCCCCTTCCTCCCTCTCTGATGAGGATGAGGAGTGCCCAGAACCAGATATAAGCCCCAAGACAGTGGTGACCTTATTACTAAATCTCCTTCTGGCCCCATGTCTCCCCTTCTGACTATGGGAAGAATGCATCCTCTTACGCTTATGCCTGCCCTTCTGGTTCCTCCTATAAACTGGTGACGAAGAAGAGGCAGATGAAATGGATATGGAGGAGATGAAGAGGAAGGTGTGGGGGAGGGCAACTTTGTCCGCCTCCTCTTTTTGTGCCCCTTGTGGGGGTGATGCCTTCTCTTTTGAGGAATGGGCAACTGGGAAGTGCAGGGCCTGGGGCTGGTTCCTGACCGAGCAGTCCCAGTCCACCTAACCTCTTTTGCCACCACCCCTCTGACCCAACTGAGAAACTTTGGGAAATCTTCCTGCCCTGTAACGGAGGGGGGGAGTGCTACTTACCCCCTCCCTCTGGTGCTCCCGTGCTCTCAAGGGTTGCTCCGAGTGGTGGGAGAGAGATGGTGACTGCTCTTCCTCCATCTCGCTAGTTTGCGCGTGTTCAAGCCCTTCCAGGGGGCTGCTAGCCATCACAGGTGAACTTTACCAGGCCCTCCAATCTTATGGTGGGGGTAAGAGAGACCTGAACTGGTGTAGTGCAGCTTTTCCTGCCTTTCTGCTTTCCCGCCTTTGCCTTTCCTGCTACTCTTCGCAGCAAAGCCAGAGCGCATGTCCTCTCACCGCTGCCCTCCTACACATGGTCACACCTCCCCTAGATTTAAGGAGAGGCCGCGAATCGCCAAAGACCAGCTGCTGCCGTTGCCTTTGTGCCTCTTCTTTTAGGCGAGAAGGTGACAGCTGCGCTGCCAGATAACTCCCTCGTGGTGGGCTCCTAGGCCCTCTAATTGTTCTCACACTCGCCGTCCTTATCTAAAGAGTTTGGTGAGGGAAGGAGGAGGGAGGGGAAAAAGTCTAAGAGAAAAGATAAGAGGATTAGTCAGAACAAAGAAGAGGAAAGAGAGGTAAGGAATCTAACAAAAGAAGACAAGCTGGCTCTTAAGGAGCTCAGCCAGACCCTGACTGTCCACCGCAAAAGGCAGGGACGGTCTGGAGGATAGGATGGCTCCTCCCCCTGGGTGAGGTAATTAGAAGATAGGACCCTGCCTGTTGCGCCGGGGGGAGGCGCCATCCTGAGAATCTGAATGCCCTCCAGGAACCACTGGGGAAGATAGTATTCTTCTCTGAATTACATAACTTCAAACATGTCCCCTTCCATGTAACTCAAGCATAATTTTATGTTGCTGTTTATGGTCATACAATACCCCCCTATTCCTGTCTCAAACTAGGATGAGCATGTGCATGCCTTGAAAAAGTTTCACATTAACTTGTTTTCTATGAATTATGTTTTGCTTGTAGTTATACAGAGGAAAATGCATTTACTAAGTGACTTGTACCTTTCAGATACCATCATACTATGTCAAACTGTTTATATGGTTTAAAATTATTTTATTAAATCTGTAAAGGTAACACTAGAATTCAAATGAAGATTCTGAAAAACAAAATACACACAAAATATACGGTGCAATTTACCAAAGCATATTTACAGTGTGAACAGGGCTACAGCGTGAAAAAGTGTATATATAAAAAAGTAATAATGCAACAAAGCACATTAACAGATTAGATTGTTTACTATTAGACAAAAAAAATACAAAACCTGTATATAAGTTGTGCATTTGGAAGAACCTGCTCTAGTTTGCTTGTGTTTTTTACCCTGAAGCAGAGCACAGCTGGAGATGGATTGCTGGTGAAGACTTTAATAATCCCACTTGGGAATGAGACTGTCATATCACCAGTGATTTTCACAATACATCTAAAAAAGATGTAAAAATGCAAACATTATTTTTACAGAAAACTGTAGGATACATTCTGCATTCAGTAAAAATGTGGCTATGATTATATAATACATTTTAACTGTAAAAAAGTATTGACTGTCATACTGTACAAATGTACTACCGTTACTCATTTATAATGTGATTTTAAAACTGGAGGCAATTACAACATGCAGTCCTAAACAGTGCAAGTCCCAAGTATCTTGGGAGTGCCTCATGACTCCCATTATGACTCCCATTATGAACCTGCTTGAGGTTCAATCTTTTCTGGATGCTGGATCATCTTGAAAGCCTTGGAGCTGGGCTTTCTCTATGATAGCCCTAGAACTGTGAAATGTCGTCCCCTCAAGAGGTTCACTTGAAAACTTGTTTGTCTCCTTTCAGAAACAAGTAATAAATGCTATGAATGATATTCAATGCTAGTCCTTCCCAGAGAAGACCCACTGAAGTTAATAGACATGACTAAATTAGGCTCATTAATTTCAATGGGTCTACTCCAAACAAAACAGTTGAATACAACCTCACATTTTGCTGAGCCTTTGAGAGGTAGGCTCTTAAACTGCTCACTGCTGTTTCTTATTTGCTCTTACACATTGTTGGCTTTATGCTTTTTTGTCATGTAAACCACTTTAAAAACACGTATGTAGAAAAGTGGTATATAAATATGGTAAACAAGCAACACATACCAGATGGATTTTGTTCACACAAAGGCAAGATCTAATGTCACACCAGCAGTAACTATGGGACCCTCATCTCCTTCCCCCTAGAGCTCCCCTGTGCCCCCATCTGCTCCAGAGGGTCCCCCAACCTTCTGGAGCATATTTCTGGAGTTGCAGGGCTATGGAGACAAAAGAGAAGTCCTAATGCCCATAAGCAGAAATTTGGTGCACAAGTGGGAAACCACAAATCGAAAGCTAGAAAGCCTAGAGACTGGTGTAGAAAGGCTGATGTAGGTACAAGCACAATGACATTCATGCAAGTTCAAGACAAAATAGTTATTTAAAAACATAAGTCATACTTCATATTTATATACATTGGAAAATATATATTGGAATTTCACTTCTGAAGTTCCATAATATTTTCCTCAATAAAAAAGAAATCCTAATCGGTTTTTTTAATGCAAGATATAACATTAAAACAAACAACTGTTTCACTAACTTTGTGGGATCGGCTCCTTTGAAGTAGGCATTAACAGACTCAGTAAGAGCCACTGCAACAGGCAACGTATCCTGGTTTCCAAGGCTGACAGGACTAGGACCACGTGAAATACCTAAAATGCATATAATTTATTGACTTCATTTCCAATAATGTTAGCAGCTTCAACTATGGATGACCTCCACTATAATTTTCATAAGACATTCATTACTAACGTCAAATCTAAGTAATACTAAAGTACAAATATTAGATTAAGCAGATATTGCACCAGAACTACTGGAACTAAATGTGTGATATGATATTATACATAAAAATATCAGAAAGCTTCCTGTGGAGTGCTAATGTTTTTCCTGCCTCAAGCAACAGGAAGAATACAATACACACTTGGAGGCACCCTAGTGTTCGCTGGAATACACATACACACACACACATACACAGATATAAATATCATATCAAAGTATATCTATAGTATGCTTCTATGACAAACAGCTTTACCTTGATTTATAAATAAAACTTGGGAACAAATGTCCAAATCAAGCTAGTTATAATACAGATGATAACAAATCTTGAAGTTTAACTAATGACATTTATCAGTAAATGTCAATTACTTAAATTTAATCCACAATGATTACAAAAAAATAACTTTTTCCTGTCCATTTGAAAGAAAGATAATCTCATCATTGTCAGTTCTTACTGAAGATATTGCTACTACAGGCAATAAATGATTTGTAGCTATATCACTATTTATTTATTTATTTATTTATTAAGTTTATATCACACTCTTTCTCCCAAAAGGAGTCCAAGGGGGCAAACAAAAACACTAAAAGCACTTTAAAACATCCTAAAACCAAATGACTTTAAAACGTATTAAAACGAAACATCTTAAAAATATCATTAAAAACTTTAAAAACATCTTAAAATGCAATTCTAAAAGCAGAGAGAACAATTGGAGCCTTAATGAAATTTTATTATAATAAGGGAGGACAATTGATCGAACCTGCCTTAAAGATCTTTGGCAGTAAAGTAGTCACACAAATGCTCTATGGGGTAGAGGTATGGGGAGCAGATACGAATGTGATCACAACCCTGGAAATAGTGCAGAATAAATTCTTTAGAAAACTATACTCCTTACCCCCCAGGAACACCTGCAGCTTTCTTGAGAACAGAAACTGGCTGGCCATCTATAAAGATAAAAGCTGTGTGGCTTCGCTTGAATTATTTTAAGCGAATTGCTTCTTTGATAACGGAACGTTTACCAACTTTGTGTTATAAGGAGTTAGAAAATAACCATAACTGGAAGTTAATGTCCCATAACCTCTTAAATAGCTACCACCTTCCCAAGCTAAAATATCTCGTGGACATAGAAAAAAGACACCTAAGGGACTGGCTCCTTTGGATAGACGCCAAAAGAGATTTGTGTCTAATCAAAAAATCCAGATTTTCTACTTATTTTGCATCAGTGAAAACAGAACATTTTAGAGCTTGTTATCTGACTAAATTAAGGCTAGCCCCCTTAAGAATTGCTTTCATGGAACTCCGGTTCCAAGTTATGCCTACAGCAGTACTGGATGGTCGTTATCAGAAAGTGCCATTTGAAAGAAGACTGTGTATTTGTGATCTAGGAGAGGTGGAGGATATTGTGCATTACATGTTAAGATGCCCTCTATACGATCACCCAAGAGAGAGATTTATTAAACCTTTGTTGTCCCAGGGAAATGGGAACTCCCTGGAGGAGACCTTATATCTCCTAAGTGATGTTAACAGCTATGTGACCCACAAGGTGGCTCTTTTTGCCCTTGCGGCAAAAAAGATCAGAAAAAAAGAATTAGACAACATAGCAATTAACTGCCAGGGAGACTCTGCTTGTTAATTTTTATTATGTATATTTTCTATGTCTTTGTTTATATTCAATATTAAAGTTTTTTTTTTACAGTATTTGTCATGGCCTATGGCTAGCACAATAAACATTTTTGACTTGACTTGACTATGACAAACAGCTTTACCTTGATTTATAAATAAAACTTGGGAACAAATGTCCAAATCAAGCTAGTTATAATACAGATGATAACAAATCTTGAAGTTTAACTAATGACATTTATCAGTAAATGTCAATTACTTAAATTTAATCTACAATGATTACAAAAAAATAACTTTTTCCTGTCCATTTGAAAGATAATCTCATCATTGTCAGTTCTTACTGAAGATATTGCTACTAGAGGCAAGAAATGATTTGTAGCTATATCACTATTTATTTATTTATTTATTTATTAAGTTTATATCACACTCTTTCTCCCAAAAGGAGTCCAAGGGGGCAAACAAAAACACTAAAAGCACTTTAAAACATCCTAAAACCAAATGACTTTAAAACGTATTAAAACAAAACATCTTAAAAATATCATTAAAAACTTTAAAAACATCTTAAAAAGCAATTCCAGCACAGATGCAAACTGGGATAAGGTCTCTACTTAAAAGGCTTGTTGAAAGAGGAAGGTCTTCGGCAGGTGCCGAAAAGATAACCGAGATGAGGCCTGTCTAATATTTAATAGGAGGGAATTCCAAAGTGGTGCTGCAACCCTAAGGTCCACTTCTTATGTTGTGTGGAATGGACCTCCTGATAAGATGGTATCTGCAGGAAGCCCTCACCTGCAGAGTGCAGTGATCAATTGGCTATGTAAGGGGTAAGACGATCTTTCAGGTATCCTGGTACCAAGATGCATAGGACATTGTACACCAAAACCAGAATCTTGAACTTGGCCGAGTAGCTAAGGGGTAACCAGTGCAATTCTTTCAGCAGGGGGTATAACATGTTGGCAATACCCTGCCCCAGTGAGCAGTTGTGCTATCACATTTTGCACCAGCTTGCAGCTTCACAACAAATTCACAATGTATGTACAGACCTCATCCATAACATACACAGGATTCCTAATTGCTGACAATTTTTCAAAAGCTATAAAAGGTTTAGAACTAGATACTATAATGGGGTTATTGACAGACTTACTTACCAACTGTGGGTGTATTTGCTGCACTTAATGAAGCAGATGACGATATTGAGGAAGAACTCTCTGCGCGTGCCAAAGGAGCTGAAGGAGGTGGGCTGGAATTGGAGGTCAAAGGAGGGCTGAATGGCCTTGGCTTAAAAACAAAATTCACAAGCATGAATACATATAAAATTAAAGCAACAAAGTTACAGTGAGAGATAAAGATTACTCAAGGCAAGTTATAAAGCTCTTACAATTTCATTAATTCCACTGAGTTTCCCTGTAGTCAACTTTGGTCTGGAAGCTGGTCTTGGGGGAGGCACTAAGGTCCCTACAGAAAGAGGGGTGGTCGGTCTTGCTGAAAAGCAATAGTGGATATTAATATATTTTATTACATTTACATTTGTGAACAGCAGCAAAAAAATATTCTGGCACATTAATTATTTGAATACAAAATGAATTTAACAGCACTTAGAAACTGCTGCACTAAATAATTGGTCAATAATACTGACCATAGCATTAGTGATTAAACAGCAGCAATAATATAAATTCTACTCTGAAAAGCAGCACTACAAGGGATATTGTTCCAAGCTTATGAACTGACAGTAATAACATTTTGTTCTGAGTAACATTACTTAGTTATACTTGCACCATAAATAAAACAGACTGAATGAAACCCAATTATTTGTTTCAGATAAATTTGCATCTGTAATAACAGTCATATCTAATTTGTTCATTGTGCAACTCAAGGTCAAGCTATACATGACCAGAGATGTAAACTTTCCAGAAATTCTTAAGATGTGAAAAATTTGAAGAATTGTAAAATACGTAATACATAATTTTTAGCACCTTTTACAGATTGAAAGAAACTTTGTTACTTTAGGAACATAAATTGCATCATGTATAACTTGGTTTGCCATCAAAAAGCACTTATTTCCATAAAACGAGCTGAGAAAAATAGGAAGAAAACTAACTCATTGAATATTTCATGAAATGTGATCACTCATTTCCTGACCTATCACCATCTAGTTTCTGCTTTTTCATATTTGTCATCATATTTATCATGGATGTCAAAAAACTGAAGGTTTGCCTGGATTGAAAAAAGCTTGTATAACCCTTTCCATATGTCATAGTCAAACATTTTTCAGGGAGAAAAAGGCTTTGGGGGAAAAACAGGGAAGAAAAGACCAGTCCCCCCCTCTGCATTTTCCAGTTTTTCTCCCCAGGCCTTCCTGAGATGGAGATCCTTAATTTGAACTCTCATTCTGATTGTCTTTTTCCAAAAGCAGAAAATGCTGTTATTGAAAGAAAGGCAACAATCCCATGGAAGTGTTTTCCATTTGTGCATTGAGCAGGGTAGTAGATCCTGGGCAAGATATCAGCAAACTTGAAAAACAATGCTAAGATTTTTTTTGGTAAACATTTTCTGGATTCCTTGGACTGTTCATTGCCTTAGATAAACCTTTCAAGAGTTCCAAGTGAATAATAAAAAGCAAAACCCCATTCTGTCAAGACGCAGTACTATTGAATGCTACTGCTATTCACAGTAGACCCATTGAAATTAATAGACAAGACTAATTTAGTTTATTAATTTCAATGGGTCTACTCTCAGTAGGATTTAGTTGACTACAACCCCTGAATGCAACTGAGGAATTTTCCTTATTTGTTCAAATCAGTTGACATATCTCTACTGTTAAAATATATAATGTTAAACAAACAGTAATTATAAATCACATATGTACTATATGCTGGGTATATACATATTTGGCAAAATAGGCATAGCATGAATTATATGGAAGAAATTCAGCAGCTCTGCTAAATTCTTAAATGAAGAATTAAATGGTGAAGCAAAGCTATTGGAAGAACAGCTGAAGAAGCAAGAACAGGCAACGTTGTTTTAGAACTCCTTGTTTTAGAATGTAGACTCTGGAACTTCTGTGGCACAAATGCTTTCAGTAAATGATATCCTGTGTCAATATATTCTTAAGACTGCAGTGCAAAATTTCTTCAGTATTGTACATTATTCCCAATGCATATGAAGTCATATGTAAAAGGATGGAACATTATTAATATTTTTACTCCTGAAGTTTCTATTCACCTTACTATTTAAATAGTAATTCACTTTAAAAAGGGTCTAGACAAATTCATGGAGGATAAGGCTAGCAATGGCTACCTGGGATTGTTGCACTACTTCCACGATCAGAGGATACCTCTGAACACAAGTTAATGGGGAGCAGAAATGGAGAGAGTGCTGTTGTGCTCATGTCCTACTTGCAGGCTTCTCACGGGCATCTGGTTGGTTACTGTGATAACAGGATGCTAGTCTTATTGGGCTTTTGGCCGAATCCAGCAGGGCTCTTCTTATATTCTTATGACACTTGATTTCTTCTAACTGCATGGTCCTCCTACCCATTCCCTTCCTGTGACTTCAGATTCCTAAAGGCTCAAATCATCTCTTCTGCTGACAGAATGTAGGGTGCAAGAACCATCATTTCAGCCGAATCATGGGCATCTCACTCAAAGCAGTTCCCAAGAAAGGCCCTTGACAAATCCTGGAATTATTATTCCTTTCTTAATCTTTAATCTTCTAACCATTCAACTGACATTTCATACTCTAAAACCAACTCAGGCATTTTCACTATCAACCCTTTGCTATAGAATTGTTCCCTGAAAATAGCAGAATTGCTCCATTTCCCCCCCTGCAAGAAAGGATGTTTTGTGAGGTGAAAAAAGTAACAAAGGCTGAAAGAAGAGACAGCTGTTTTCTCCCCCCACCCAATAGTTCAATGTTAATATTCTCTGAACAACACTGGAAATGAATATAACATTTTGATCTTCTCCAATTGTTCAATATTACTAGCATATGAAAAACACTATCTTTAAATGTAACACACTATTATTTTTTCCCTCTGCAAGTATCACATTGTACTTTTCCACAAAAGTATTACAGTACTTGGACTCAAAAATGCAATCTCATGGAAATTGTGAGAGGGGGATTTCATGTGATTTACTTATTTGGGAGGGGAGTTGAGGAAGGTGAAGTACTGTATACCTTATGCCGCCTGACAAGATCAGCCACACAGGGCCTTCTCTCAATCCCGCCGACAAAAACAGCCAGGTTGGTGGGTACTAGAGAGAGGGCATTCTCAGTGGCAGCCCCCACACTCTGGAACTCCCTCCCACAAGATCTCCGGCATGCCTCTTCCCTAAATACATTTTGTAAAGCCTTAAAGACCTAGCTCTTTCAACAGGCCTTTGGGATTTCCGGGGAGGGTTAATTACTGGATTGAATTGCCTCCTATCCTGTTTTAATACCCTGTTTTAATATCATTGTCTGCTGCTGTACTGTTTTTCTATTGTTTTTATATTGTACTATTGTATTTTATCTTATTGTGTTTTAACTGCTGTACGTCGCCTAGAGTGGCCATTGGCCAGATAGGCGACACAGAAATTAAATTTATTTTATTTATTTATGTAGCATGTTTCAGTAACTGTAAGAAAGTAGTTAGAAAGACAAATTTTTACACATTATTTCATTTTCAGACACAGAGTACCATATTATTTGTTATGCTTACACTGATGTGAAGTAGTGTTAACTGTTCTTTATACAGGTTATTCTTGCTTTAACATAGTTAAGAAATATCAGTTTGTTATCCTGGCCCTTATCAAAGCAGGGCTACACCTATCCCTCAGAAGCTTGGGGATGCAGAAGGTAGCCAGAAAACTAATTTTTGCCTATGCCTATACTAAGATGTGTACCTGGGATTGTACTTGACTATGATATATGATTTGTGCTTGAGAGGGCCAAAAGTTTTAGTGCTGACTACATGCAGTGCATCAGCAAGTCAGCCAAGCTTTGCAGAATGTGTACTTCTAAAGATGAGATCACAATAAAATATAAGTAGAACGTGTAACCCATAACTGTTTCCTGTATGTAATGTGATGGTGCAAATATCTGTCGTCCCCCACAACAGTGGCAAAGTCAGCCAAGCCCCAGCAAATCCCAAGCATACCAATGATCTACAGAGGGGAAAGAGAGGAGGAAGTTCCATTGTGCAAGCATATATCCTTAGTTCTAGTTTGGATACAAGCCTACATTTGTAAATCCCATTTACATGGCACACTTGTCATTAAAGTTTTCCAATGGAAAAATATATGCAGTATTTTCACAAGCTCTTCTCTGGTAAACTTACCTGATGAGGATGAAGACAATGTTGAAGTCAGGGAGGATGAATCACCAGAATTCCTAAAGAGTGGATCCCATGCCAGGAGATCATTGTTCCCCTTCCTAAAAATTCATCAAGAAAATGAATATAAATTATACATGTTTTCTGTACTAACAGCTGAAGCTGAATATGCATAAAAATTATTCATGCATACTCAAACTTAGAATATTTCACACTAGAAATTATTCCCTTATAAATGCAGGAAGGGAAAATACTTGTAAATCTTTTTTTGAAATCAACGTAATTATTTAGAAAAAGAACCATTTTTATAGGGTTGAATCCACTGCTGTCATTTTTGAGGACCTAGCTAATTAATGCCTCTCTGCGAGAGGGGGTGGTCCCTGGCTGCCTGGAAGAGGTGGTAGTGAGACCACTCCTGAAGAGACCCTCCCTGGACCCAGAAAATCTTAATAACTATAGGCTGGTAGCAAATGTTTCATTCCTGGGCAAGGTCCTTGAATGAGTCGTGGCAGGCCAGCTCCAGACACTCTTGGATGAGACCGATTATCTGGATCCATTTCAGTCCGGTTTCAGGCCTGGTTATGGCACGGAAACAGACTTGGTCACCCTGTATGATGACCTCTGTCGGGAGAGAGACAGGGGGAGTGTGACTGTTGATTCTCCTTGATCTCTTAGTGGCTTTCGATACCATCGACCATGGTATCCTTCTGGGAAGACTGGCTGAGTTGGGAGTGGGACTGCATTGCAGTGGTTCCGCTCCTACATGGCGGGTTGGCTCCAGAAGGTGGTGCTTGGGGAACATTGCTCGGCACCCTGGATTCTCCAGTATGAGGTTCCACAGGGGTCAGTTCTGTCCCCCATGCTGTTCAACATCTACATGAAGCCGTTGGGTTCGGTTATCTGGAGCTTTGGAGTGCATTGCCATCAGTATGCTGATGACATGCAGCTCTATTTCTCCTTTTCATCTTCTTCAGGTGAGGCTGTCAATGCACTGAACCGGTGCCTGGCTGTGACAATGGACTGGATGAGGGCTAATCAACTGAGGCTCAATCCAGATAAGATTGAGATGCTGCTAGCGGGTGGTTCTTCTGACCGGATGGTGGATGTCCAACCTGTCCTGGATGAGGTTGCACTCCCCCTGAAGGAGCTGGTTTGTAGCTTGGGGGTTCTCCTAGAACCACCTCTGTCACTTGAGGCTCAGGGAGCCTCGGTGGCACAGAGTGCCTTCTACCAACTTCGGTTGGTGGCCCAGCTACGCCCCTATCTGGACAGGAATAACCTGGCTTCAGTTGTCCATGCTCTGGTAACCTCCAAGTTAGATTACTGCAATGCACTCTATGTGGGGCTGCCTTTGAAGACGGTTCAGAAGCTGCAGTGTGTGAAAATGCAGCAGCCAGATTGGTAACAGGAACCAGACAGTTCAAACACATAAAACCTATTCTGGCCCGCTTGCATTGGCTGCCTGTATGTTTTCAAGCTCGATTCAAGGTGCTGGTTTTAACCTATAAAGCCGTACACGGCTTAGGACCACAATGCCTGATGGAATGCCTCTCCCGACATGAACCCACCCATACACTATGCTCAACATCCAAGGCCCTCCTCCGGGTGCCTACTCAGAGGGAAGCTGGGAGTCTGGCAACAAGGGAGAGGGCCTTCTCAGTGGTGGTCCCCTAAATTATGGAATGATTTATTTGACAAGGAGCGCCTGGCACCAACACTGTTACCTTTTCGGCGTCAGGTCAAGACTTTCCTCTTCTCCCAGGCATTTTAGCATGAGTTTTTAAATTGTTTTTAAATTGTGTTTTTAAATTGTTTTTTGTGTTTTAAAATTTGTATATTTGTTCTTAATGTTTTTAATTGCTGTAAACTGCCAAAAGAGCTTCGGCTATGGGGCGGTATATAAATGTAATAAATAAATAAACAGCAGTATCCTAATGATGTCTACTTAGAAATAGGCCCTAGGGAATACAATGGGGTTTACTCCCAGGATAGTGGGGTTAGGATTGTAGCCTTAATCTACTTTTACATCTATGTAGTCCTTCTGCAGCTACTCTGAGGTTCTACTTTACTATTTAATGTTTAACATTATACTAAAATGAATTCTTATTGAAACAGTTACTGAAATTATTAATGGTCTGATATGGCAATGTCTATTTTTATATGCTAGAAGAAACTTTGGGCACTTGTAGGTTTGGAAAAATTATGAACAAAAGATTGCTGATTAAACAGTGATTATTATTTTTAATAAATAAATATATTAAAAGATAACATTTGCTATACTGTTTTTATTTTTAGCAAAAGCAGACTTAATGAAACCCTTTCTGCAAGTGTTTGCTTCAAATTCTGTGACTAGTCTATTTTATCTGACTGCATGATATTGGCTTCTGATTTTTTTTAAAAAAAACACTTCTCTGTTTCAGCTAGGATAGAATACACATTAATGTATGAAAAAATGGAAATGGATTGCCTTCAAGTCGATTCCGACTTATGGCGACCCTATGAATAGGGTTTTCATGGTAAGCGGTATTCAGAGGGGGTTTACCATTGCCTCCCTCTGAGGAGGAGAGGCAGTGATTGGCCCAAGGTCACCCAGTAAGCTTCATGGTTATGTGGGGATTCGAACCCTGATCTTCCAGATCACAGTCCAACCCTCTAACCACTACGCCACACTGGCTCTCACATTAATGAATAACAACTATAAAATAGCAACTTCTTAAACATTCTGATTTAGCTGGTTTTTTTCATGTAAGACTGCATAACAGCAGCATTTCTGGGGGGAAATCACGTAAGTTAATTGATTCTTTTCAGCCTTGGTCTGCAACCATCCTATTATTTTCCCCATACGGCCTTGTCTTGAAATCAATCCAGATTCTACAAGATGTTTTTATTTATGGATGATAAAAATATTTTGGCTTATGAAGGCAAGAAAGTTATTTATATTTTTATGCTTCTAGAATATCAAATATTACAAATATCAGATGCAAAGCAATGCATACCTTATTGCTAAAGTAACAAAAATTTTAATTTATATGTTATGATATGAGCACAAATTAAAGGGGGGGTCAGAGAAGTAGCCAAAGTGAAAAGAGGACTATTGGTCTTACATGAAAGGTATTTTTGAGTGGACTCTAGGACACTTTCAAGTGGATTGTATTCCTCCTAGCGATCAAAGTCAGGAAATGATGACACTGTAAGGTAGCTACTGCTAGAAATGCTCCTTGGAATGACAGTTCAACTTTTGCCAATTGAGAAACAACTAACTAAAGAGAAATGAGACAACAAACATACAAAAACACACAGCAGACACACAGCAGACAAATGAATAAAACAAACATAGTTACTCTTGTCTGATGGCTTGTCTCTGGACAAAATACAGACACCTCTGAAAGATTGTACAGTTCATATACAGCGGGCCTTGGAGGTGTCCTAGTGTCCACTCAGAAATATCTTTCAGGTGAGACCAATGGTCCCTTCTTAAGTGGGCACTAGGACACTTCCAATTGGGGTAGTTCCAACGCTAACCACACCATACCTCGGCAGCAGCTGGCTGTTCAGACCTTTGGTAGAACTTGCTGGAGGATCCACCTACCAGAGGTAGCATCAGCCAAGATATATGTGTCACTCTGATAAAGCTGCGTAAAAGTGTTCAGGGCCTGCCCAAGTGACCACTCCACACATCTTCTGAAGAGGTACATTGGTGGAAAAAGGCTGCAGAGGTGGTCAGTGCCCTAGCAGAATATGACATAACATGACTAGGTGGAGACAAGTGCTGAGAGGTTATGTTAGTGAAATACAAGTTTGGATCCACCTGGTGAGGGTAGAATTCAATACCTTCCTCTGCAAATTTAGACAGTACAGATGACAACACGGACACTTGGTGATGTGATATGTTGGGCTTCAACCCCATCTTAAAGCCATCCTCCTGAAAGGAGAGCAGCTCTGCAATGCCTGCCTGGTATGGCTGAACGTGTGTGATGCCAATGAAGAAACACTGAGCAGGTGTATTGATAAACGTGCAGGGTTGATAGACAATGAGAAACCAAAATAGTAGAGATGACACCCAAGGCAGACCAGCCCTCAGCATTCACTTCCATTCAACTTACAGGCAGTTAGTTGAAGCCATGCAATGTCTGGATGCCACAGAGGACACTGTGATAGCAGATCTGGATGAACAGGTACCAAGGTGGGAAAATCACCATCTGCACCACCTCTACAAGCCATCGTCTCCTGATCCAAAACTGGGCCAGCAGACCACAGATGCTTTCCTTCCAGACCTCCTTCACCGCCCAAGCTAGGTATAGGTGGGAACACGTAAAGAAGGCCCTGAGGCCAGCAGAAGTTCAGGGCATCTATGCCTCTGGCTATCATGGAGACAAAATCCTCTGAAGTTGGTAGTTGCTGTCTGAGACAATGAGATCCACCATCATTCTCCCAAACATATCTGGCAACTTCCACTCTCCCGGCATCAGGGACCGATAATAATAATAATAATAATAAAATTTTATTTTTAGGCTGCCTATCTGGCCGAATGAACGGCCACTCTAGGCGGCGTACATAATTAAAAATACAACATATAATACAGTTTTAACATATAAAACAATTATAATCCACCAACCTACATCTATACACTGTAAACTAAAACTATCTAGGAGACCTGTATGCCCGCTGAAACAACCAAGTTTTCAATCCTTGGCGGAAACCTACCAGAGAGGGGGCATGGCGAAGGTCGTATGGCAGAGAGTTCCAGAGGGTGGGGGCCACAACTGAGAATGCCCTCTCTCTGGTCCGCACCAGCCTAGCTGTCTTAACTGGTGGGACCGAGAGAAGGTCTTGTGAGGCAGATCTCGTCAGGCGGCATATCTGGTGATGCTGGAGGCGCTCTTTTAGATAAACTGGACCGACACCATATAGGGCTTTAAAGGTTAACACCAACACCTTGAATTGGGCTCGGTACACAACTGGTAGCCAGTGCAGATCTTCCAGCACTGGGGTGATATGATCGCGGCGGCGGCTGTTTTTAATCAACCGTGCCGCCGCATTCTGTACCAGTTGTAATTTCCGGACCGTCTTCAAGGGTAGCCCCACATAGAGCGCATTACAGTAGTCTAAGCGAGAGGAGACCAGGGCATGCACCACCCGTGGGAGCAGATGGACTGGAAGGTAGGGTCGCAGCCTCTGTATCAGACGTAATTGATACCAAGCTGCCCGGCTCACCGCTGACACCTGAGCCTCCATGGACAGCTGGGAGTCAAGAATGACCCCGAGGCTGCGAACCTGGTCCTTCAGGGGCAATCTAACCCCGTTCAGCATCAGGTCAATATCTCCTATCCTTCTCTTATCTCCCACAAGCAGTACCTCGGTCTTGTCGGGGTTCAGTTTCAGCCTGTTTCCTCCCATCCATTCACTTACCAACTCCAGGCACTTGGAAATCGTCTCCACAGCCAACTCCGGTGAGAACTTAAATGAGAGATAGAGCTGAGTGTCATCCGCATATTGGTGACACTGCAACCCAAATCTCCTGATGATGGCCCCCAGCAGCTTTACATAGATGTTAAACAGCATGGGAGAGAGGATAGAACCCTGTGGCACACCACAATTGAGAGGCTAAGGGTCTGAAACCTCCTCTCCCAATGCCACCCTCTGGTGCCTGTCAGAGAGATAGGAACGGAACCACCGTAGAACAGTGCCCCCAATTCCCATTCCCTCCAGGCGATCCAGGAGGATACCGTGGTCAACAGTATCGAAAGCCGCTGAGAGATCCAGAAGGACGAGGAAGGAGTGTTCTCCCCTATCCAACGCCCTCCTTAAATCATCCACCAGAGCGACCAAGGCTGTTTCAGTTCCATATCCAATCCTGAAGTCCGATTGGAATGGATCTAAGTAAGAAATCTGATTCTGTATTGTCTATGCACTTAACATGGTCCACAAACAGCGACTCATGATGAGTATCTGACCAGCTGAGAAGAAAGTATGCCTCCAGCTGAAGAGCCTGTGATGTTGGGTCACTCAGGGAAAGATGTGCCTTTGTGGCGTTATTGTCTGTACACAACAAAACATGGTGCAGGCCTCTCTGAGGAACAAAGTGCTGAAGATCCAACTAACCCAACCCTGAACTCTAGTCAACTGATGGTCTGCTTTGTCTCATGAGAAGATCATGCCTTCTGTACCATCACCTTGTAGTGGGCTCCCCAGCCCATCAAGATGCTGTTCATTGTCACCACCACTCTGGATGGCTCTGACAATGGCATTCCTAGTGCAGATGTTTGTCTTTGGTTCACCATCTCAGGGATGCTCTCACCTATCTGCAGATGGAAGCTTGTCTGTGTGGAATTGCCAGCTGGTGGAGCAAAAGCAACCACTGAAGTGGTCAGGAATTAAAGCCGGCCCAAGGAGTCACTTTAATTACCAAGATGAGCACACCTAGGACTTTGGCCAGGGCCATCACATCTGAATGCATTCTGAGCAAAAGAGACACTGCTGCCTTGATCTTGTCCACTCTCATCTGAGTATATCAGGTAGCTTAGTGTCAATTGTGACTCCCAGACATTGCAGCCAACAAGAGGAGAGAATATGGCTTTTCTTGTTAAGAATCCATGACCCTTCAGTGCTGCCAATATTATCTGCACATCTGAAAGGTTTTGTTGAGTGAAGGAGCCTGGATCAAAATGTCATCCAGGTATAGGGAGACATGTATACCTTGGAGCCTGAGATGAGTCACAAGGGTCACCAGTATTCTCATGAAAACATTTGGGGCTGATGCAAGTCCAAACGACACTGTCCTGTACTGGAAGCGTTGACTGTCGTACACAAAGTGTAAAAAGTGCTAGTGGGATAGGTGAATTGGCACTGTCAGGTCTATGGATAACAACCAGTTGTGATTCTACAGCACTTCCTGAATGGAGGCAGGAGTCTCCATGCAAATTTTGCAGTATATGATGAATCTGTTGAGGAATCTCAGATTCAAAACTGCCCTCATAGATCTGTCTTGTTTCAGCATTGTGAAAATAATTGCATATGCATCTGAGAAATGCTGGTCTGTCTGCACTAGTTCTACTGCAGCTATCTGAATCAGGTGATCAATGGCCACTTGTACCCACTTCTGCTTCTCTGGGCACAATGACACTGGAGACAGCAGGAAACAATCTAGACAGTGAAATGGGAACTATCAGGTGACCATGATAAACTGAATCTCTGACCCAGTGATTGCAAGTCCTTTCCTATTTACCTGAAAAAATGGACTAACCCCCCCCCCCAAGGAGACAGAGAGTCAGAACTGATGTTTTCCACCTCTTGGTTGTGCTGGTCATGAGAAATCCTGAGAAATGAGGGTTGGGTTGGTGTTAGCTTCTTTGCCCAAACTGCTGTCTTCCCTAGGAGAGGTGACTGGGCCAAAAGTCTCTTTCTCTGCCCCCAAATCGTGGGTCATGAAAGGACTGAAATGTCTGAAACCTTCAAAAAAAAGGTCACTCCTGTGCGTAGATGACATCGTTTTCCTATCTTTTGTCTATACCAGGATGTCCTGTAGAGCTGTCTGTCCAAATAGCTTCTGCCCCACAAAAGGTACTGTTGCCAACACAAGCCTAGAACTCAGGTCTGCCTCTTAGTGCCTGAGCCAAAGGGTGTGCCTCACTACTATCTCAGCTGCAAACTAAGCTGCATCCATCATGGCATTAGCCATGAAGGATGCTGCCTTGAGATTTTAAGTGTTGTCTTTCTCAAGTGGCCTGGATCTTGGACTGTGTCATCCAAGATGTCATCTGCCCACAAGAGAGTTACTCTGGAAAAAAACAGAAGCAGCACAAGAAGCCTAAACAGCAAAGACTGATGTCTCATAGACCTTGCACAAAGCCAGGATTAACTAATGCTATGTCGGGTGCATCTTCACCTTGGGATAGTTTCTGGAAGACAGCCCAGAAATGGGGCTGTCACTGACCAGCATCTTTAGCCATTCAATGATGTCAGAATCCAGAACATAAAGCTTATTAGTGAAGGAAACAGACTTTTTGGATTGCACTGGGGAGTCCCATACAGCTATAACTAACTTTTTAAACAAGGCAGGCACCCTAACAACCTTACCCAAAGGTTTTGAATCAGGGCATATTGAAGTGCCCCTAGAGGTTGAGGGTGTTAGCTCTGGAGCTAGGCCTTTTGAGAGCTAACACAGGCATTGCTTTACATAGTAAAGCAACAAACTGAGAGTCCTGAAAAAGTCATGAGGACGTTTGCTTTCTCTGACCCCTCACTCCACTCTTTACCATCCGGGTCAGGCAATATATCTGCATCATCATCATCTGACAGTTGCCAGGTAGGGCAGGGCTGTATCTGCACTATCCTTTCTCATTGTACCCCCTGGCTCTGAATGTGGGTCAGGAGACATAGAAGGCTCCAAGGTTAACTCAGGGTAGGATGGATAGGCAGTATTTTGTCAGAAATTTGAAGCTCAGTCTGTTGAATTTGCTGTTTGCAAGCAGACAGTGTCACAGAAATATCACACGAGGGACACTCTAATTTGCCTTAGGATACCCTCATTTAACTGAAATCCAGTAAGGGTTGCAGAATAGTCTGAATTGGCATACAGCCTTGTGCTGAAGTCAGAGGTAACACAGGTGTAGCAGTTGATAACACCAGGATTGGAACACTAGAAGGAGCCTGAGTGACATGGGGAATAGCTGACAACACTAGGGTCTGATCCATGGAAACAGTTGGCAACAATGAAGCGTGCATAACTTGAATATTTGGTGGCAATAACATGGATAATGAAGCAGAAGGAACAGAAACCATTTTCAGTGCCTCATTTTGAAAACCTCCAAACTCCTCTCCCAAAGAAGAATCAGAACAAAACAGCACCTCTGGATCTTGGCCAGGCTTCCTTTCTTCCTCAGACAGCTCTTCATCCTTTCTAAGATCCAGAGTGCTAGGCTCCACTAAGTATTTTGCCCTTCATTTTGCCAGCTGTGCCAACAGGTGCAGCCACTTTCTCCATAGCTGGCCATTTTTATTGCTGGTCACCACTGCCTAACATCACTGGTTGGAAGGGCCCAGCACCACCATGGGTCCATTTAGGATATGCATATACATCTCATCTGCTGACACCACCACTACTGTTGAGGTCACTCAGGCTGTGCACTGCCTTCCTGCCATTTTCAGGTGATCCAAGATAGTGGCCACTCTCCACAGTGCTGCTTTTTGGTGATTCTTGATGTCCTCTACTGTGCTCCGGCCACAGGTGCTATTGTGTTCACTGAGCTTCTGCTTGTCATAGCTGATACCCGCAGTTCTGACAAGTCTGTGAAGGAACCATTTTACTCACCAGAATGTGTTCTCTGGGGGCACCAGGACACCCCCAAGTGGGTACTGTCTTCCTTTGCTAGTGCTTGAGGCAGGAAAGAGTTAACACTCCAATGGACCGTCACCACAGCCCCTCCCACGGAGTGCTAGTGCGCAGGCTGGCCAAGCTTAAAAACATAATCTCATAACAGAAATGTAAACACTGACATTCACTGAACCATAACTAACATGAAACTAAACCTTGCACACTGTCTCCACCTATTTTCTTCATAAACTTTATTGCATCCCAGGGTGGCCCTTGACGGTGTCCTGGTGTGCCCAGAGAAACACCTTTCTGGTGCGTAAGATGGTTCCTTCTCCATTGGGCACCAGGACACCCCCAAGTGGGATGTTCCAGAGCTGACCTATTGTATGGGTGGGCCATAACGCATTGATTTTTCAGCACCTGCTGGATAATTCACCTACCAAAAGCTGCTTCTGCAGATGCATAAATTTCTATCTTAGAAATGTTTAGTGAAAGTATTTGGGTTCATCCAAATGGCTGCCTGACAAATCTCTTGTAGAGATGCATTTGTCGAATATGCTACAGTAGCAGCCGCTGCTGTTGTTGAATGTGCCACAATACCTGGTGGCAGTGGCATGTGCAGTGAACTATATGCTAATAACCCCTTAATCCATCTTGTCAGAGTAGATGACACCTTTTTACCTAGTTGGGTGGTAAAACACAAACAATGAATCTGTCTGCCTTATTGATCTTGTCCTATTAATATAAACCTTAAGTGCTTTTTGCACATCTAAGGAATGCCAAGCATGCTCTAGCGCATGCTGTGGTGATGGGCAAAATGTTGGCAACACTAACTCCTGCTGATGGGTTTGTGCCCCGATTTTAATTTTTTAGACTGCTCTGTGGAGAGCTTGTTATGATCTTTAGGCACTCAACAATCACTCAGACACTCACGTCAATTCATTAATAAACTGTCTGAAACCTTCCATACACATTCACACCAATTAACTTACAACTTTCAGAAGAAATTTCAGAAGAAAATCACTCTGTGTTTTACAGATTACAGCAAGCCTTTGACTATGTAGATCACGACAAACTATGAAATGCTTTAAAAGAAATGGGGGTGCCACAGCATCTGATTGTTCTGATGCGCAACCTATACTCTGGACAAGAGGCTACTGTAAGGACAGAATATGGAGAAACAACACTGAAGAATAATTCAAACTTAAATAGCCAGACTGAAGAGCAAGGCAAAATCAGTACTGCTCAAGTGAAGCAGGAAAAACAAACTAGCACTCTGTGGGAGGGGCTGTGGTGACGGTCCGTTGGAGTGTTAACTCTTTCCTGCCTTAAGCACTAGCAAAGGAAGACAGTACCCACTTGGGGATGTCCTGGTGCCCACTGGAGAAGAGACTCTTTTTTGCAGTTTTAGGTATTTTTAAACAGGCAGCAGAGACACATACAACAAGAGTACAAAAGGGCAGGACAGAGAGACAGCAGGGGGGAAAAATACAAGGGATTCACACATAGCAGTCAAAGAGGAAATTGAGACAAATGTTGAAAATTGCATAAACAATTAATCAGAGAATTAGTTAAATCAGAAAACTGCTCAATTGACTCAGAGAATAGAACAACATCAGAGGAAAATTAATTAACTGAGATCACTAGACAATCAGAGAGGGAATTAATCGACTGAAACCAGAAAGGAAGATTCATTCTTTGAGATTTCTAGACAAGTTAAGGGAGAATGAAAACAATGAACTTTTGGAAGTTTAGAAGGCAACACAGTAAAACAGTAAATCATCAATAACTGAGGGGGGGGGAATCCAAATGTAACACACCCAGCACACACAAACCCCTAGGGGAGGACAGGTCCAACCCATGGGCATACTTATAAAAAGACAAAGTTTACCCAGAAAACTGATAACTCCAAAAACAGACCTGAGGGAGAAGAATGCATACTACGAGCACAGCTAAAGGAGATGCACTTTGAGAGAAGGCTGGAAATTGAACTGGCATACCGGGGGCTTGTCTAGCAGTAGTTATCTTAGAAGGCAAGAAATGTTGACATTCTATCACTAGGAGGAACACAACCCACTTGGAGGTGTCCTAGTGCCCATTTGAGAATCTTTTTTTTTTAACCAGACACATTAAGGTGCCCACACCTAAAACTACACCATCTGAATTCAGCAGTGGACACAGGAGTCTGGAGGAAAAAAACATAACATTAACTTTTAAAATAAAAATAAATGTCAAATGTGAAACTTACTCATTAGATGAAGCAGAAAGCTTTGATTTTGTTAATTCTTCACCTAAAAGATATTATGACAATTGAACGCCATGATATTTAATTAACAAAATCAGCCAGCTTTTTATAAAAACAAAGTTTCAAATGGTAAAGAGGCAATGCAAAATAACTTAAACACTGAAGTGAAATGGAAATGAAGTATGAATCAACTGATTTTGCAATTTGTATTTCTAACACAAATTGCCATGTGAGAAAGAATCTGGGCAAGGAAGGACATCAAATGCCTGCTTCTGCTGCAACAGAGCTGGTTTGTTTTGTTTTAAGTTGTGTGTTTTTTAATATATCCATTGCATTTTTTGAATGCTGAGAGCCTCTTTGACGGTTCCATTCAAGGAACAGGATATAAATCTATTTAATGAATAAAAAAATAGGAAACAAGTTTTGCAAAATGTTGACCTCATTACAGTAATCTCCTCAAACTATGGCTGGTATCCTAATTTGCTCTTCTACTCATGAAAGGGGAGGGGTGATTTCTGCCAACTCTCTTCTCCATCTGCAGCCCTCCACATCATATCCCACACCTTTCCCAAGGGACCTCCAACCATCATAAGTGTATTTTCAGAGGTGCAAGGGAAGAGGAAGTGGGAATCCCCTGGTTTGTGAACAGGAAATTTGGGATCCAAGCCATCTTGACAGTTAAATATTAATAATCTATCCAATATGTATTTAAATTCTTAAATAAGTATAGAAAAGGACAGTTATTTACATTAATACACAATGGTGTCAAAGTAACATTTAGTATTCAAGTAACTAACACCTGGTAACAAAAACTAACTCTAGGAAGAACAGGAACTGTTTCTATATACATATTTCTATATGAAAACTTACGGATCACCCACATTAGAGTTACTTCCATGGAGAACTCTGTCACATGAGAAACAGCCTTAACAGATGACTGAAAGTATGTCTAATTTTGTGTTGAACAAGGGCTAAATTAGGTGAGACATTGCAAAACACAATCAGATCTCCTACCTATATAAAAAAATGGAGGAATTTGAATCAGGATTGCAGTGCTGAGGCAAAATTTAATCCTTTCCCCCTGTGCTATCCTCCCAATTATAACAGTCTCCACAGCTCCACAGTTTCCATTATGTTCCTCTATTGAGGAACTTGTGTATTTGCATGATTGCCCTAATGGGGAAAATAGCAACCGAAAATGGCACTGAGAAATAGGCGTCAACCCATCCTTCTTCAAGTTCCAATCTTGATCTGAATGCCCCATCCCAAAATTCAAAAACAAGGAGGTTCTAATCACAAATATCTAATGTCTAGCCTGGCCCTAAAGGAATAATCTTCTTTGAGCACTGTCACATGAGAGGAGCTATATTTCTCTCAGTATACAGGAATAGAGATTTAAAATGTGTAGGCTTCCTCACATCTTTTATACACATTGCTCCAATGAAGGCTAGTTGTTTTAGCGATAACTATAAATGATAACCTTATCCTATAAGGTTGTTGAGAAGATTAACAGGACAAATATATTACAGCCCTTTGCATGCTAGAAGTGCTATTGAAATAACTTACAGGACAATATAAAACTTGGATAAGCAGCAGTGGAGCATGATGGAATAGCACAGTCATCACCACATCCACAGCCCCATCACTTGTGCTGGCTAGGACAGAAAGCAAGGGGGTAGTGATTGGGCCCATGCTGAGCCCATGTAGTAGGGTTGGTGAGGAATCCAGCAGATCCCAGGACAGCTCAGTCTGTCCCTAGAAGACTTTGTTTGGGGGCTATGAGCTACCACTGGTATGGATTTTGCTGGTAGTACTTCTGCCCATCCAGCAGACAGAATGGGGAGTTCTGTGCCAGTGGAATCACTCTGTGGGCAGATGCCAGCAGGGGTGGATGGAGTGATACCTCCACCAAATCCACCCCCTCCACAACCTTAGCAAAGGAGAGTTGGATTGCAGCCTAAGCCATCATGAGGAAAATCCCTGTTCCTAAAGCCAGCTTGCAAACATTAAGCTTCAATGAGTAATACAATTTCTAGTGTCAGATTCTTCTTTAAGAGTTCCACTAAAATCATCTAGTATCACAGAGCCACTTTATTAATCAATTTTATTATGATATGGATATGTTTTGGACAATTACCAAAAGTAGGCAGACTTTTGCAGTTGAGGTGTGTTGGGGGAGGAATTATCATCATTAATTCTTTTTTTAAAAAAATATATAAATACAGGAGCAAACAAAAAAACTTGATTTAGAATACCCGGATATCCCATCATATACAACTTTTCATTTATAAGAAACACTTGATTATACAGGCATGATTTCATAAACAGGAAGTTCAAATCTAATATAAATGTAAGAAAAATCCAATGATGGTCAGCAGTTCACAGACACTTACTGGATGAATTCCGGTTCATTTGTGCCTAAACAAAAGATAACAAAAATGAACAATGCTTACTGAACAATTTTTTTTTCTAAACTAAGGGAGAGGCTACAGCTGGAGACCAACTTCAAAGCATCACCAGCTACTAGGGCTTAGTATCTCTAAAAGGTAATGTAACTGGAGGTGAAATACTGGGTATACCTTTCTCAGTTTAAGTTTGGAATATGCATTCTACAGGTGGCATAATTAACTGATGACTTTTCACAATATGGTCATCCCACCACGCTTCCTGAAACTACTGCAGCATGGTGACTGCTCCATATGGTAAACCAGTTCTTTATGCCACTGACAGTTGGTCCTTTTCCTTGTTTTTTCATGATCATGAGCAAGTCAAAATACCATTGGTTGATGCTTTAGAACAGGAGTGGAGAACCTTTGGCCCTACAGAGGTTGCTGACTTATAACTCCTATCAGCCCTAGCCAGTGTGGTCAATGGCTGGGGATGATGCAAGTTGTAGTTCAGCAATATCTGGAGGACAAATGTTCCCTACACCTGCTTTAGAAACTTCTAAATGCAGGCAAGCCAAGCAGCTGCAACTCTACATTTACTCGGAACAACATGCACGTACAATAGCAGCTATGCGCAAGCAGTTTCAAAATGGTCTCTGCTTAGTGGGTCAAATTATGAAGCTACCCGGAAGAATCTGCTGAGATGACAGAAAAGTAAATGTCTGATCATGAGCACCTAGGGAAGCAAAATAAAGCTAAAAAAATAGCTGCTCATAGGAAACTAAAATAGACCACCATTCACACGATTCTCATACATTCCATAAAAGGCAGCCACTTGTCCCTTTGTCCCTGACCTTGTGCAGTGCAAGGTTAGGGGGGCAATCACGTCCAAAGCTTAGAATTGCCCCAGAAGTACCAAAAAAAAAAGCAATCTCCAGTCCAGCTTACAGCTCAGGAGGAGGGCTGACGCTTCTTGTTTTGCCTTTCCAAAGCACTCACTACCCTCCAGCTCCAAGCTGAAGTGGGGGAGGCAGCAGCGGTGCAGCTAGAACTGGAGCTTGGAGCTAAAATCCAGGACCCTGAAGACCTAGGGCCCCTAAATGTTCGCACAGAGAGTAGCAGATAGAGGTAGTGGCAAAACAGGTCCTGCATCAGCTCCTAAAGTAAGGCATGAACCAGCCTACTGTGGCTGATGCTGGTTACTTCAACATCCTTAATTATAAAGACATTTTATAGTGAATTGAGTGACTGACCAGGCAAGCATATGGTTATAGATACTCGTTTTATTATTTTAACTTGAAAAATATATTATATTACATTATTGTGTTATATTACAACAAAATGGTGCTTATTCCCAAGAAAATTCACTAATAGGCAAAAAACCTTGCGGTTTAAGAATGTACCTATAGCCCACAGATATTTCTACCAAACTTTAAAAAGCAGGGAAATTGGGCAGCTATAGTGAATGCACCAGGGGAGTATGAGACCTGAACTCCTCTCTGAGATATTGGACTGCCCTACAAAGTTGTCAAAATGCAAACACAATTTGGGTTGGTCTTTCACAGTCCAATCCACTTGCTGTGTAGCTTGGAAGAATTTGGTAACATGTGCCTCTGAGCATATGGTGAGTGGTGGCAACACCTGCCATCTCCAAAGATGGAGTATTATATTTTTGTATGTTTGTTGGTGTTCTTCTTACTTTGCTTCTTTCCTGTGTTACTAATGTTTCTACAAAGAATCTAAACCAGAAAATTTCCCCCCTCCTTATTCATCCTATAAATCTGTGCAAAATGTATTTTTATTAATTTCAAAACCTTTTTATTGGTCATTAAGAACATAAGAGCCTGCTGGATCAGGCCAGTGGCCCATCTAGTCCAGCATCCTGTTCTCACAGTGGCCAACCAGGTGCCTGGGGGAAGCCCGCAAGCCGGACCCGAGTGCAAGAACACTCTCCCCTCCTGAGGCTTCCGGCAACTGGTTTTCAGAAGCATGCTGCCTCTGACTAGGGTGGCACAGCACAGCCATCACGGCTAGTAGCCATTGATAGCCCTGTCCTCCATGAATTTGTCTAATCTTCTTTTAAAGCCGTCCAAGATGGTGGCCATTACTGCATCTTGTGGGAGCAAATTCCATAGTTTAACTATGCGCTGAGTAAAGAAGTACTTCCTTTTGTCTGTCCTGAATCTTCTAACATTCAGCTTCTTTGAATGTCCACGAGTTCTAGTATTATGAGAGAGGGAGAAGAACTTTTCTCTATCCACTTTCTCAATGCCATGCATAATTTTATACACTTCTATCATGTCTCCTTTGACCCGCCTTTTCTCTAAACTAAAAAGCCCCAAATGCTGCAACCTTTCCTCGTAAGGGAGTCGCTCCATCCCCTTGATCATTCTGGTTGCCCTCTTCTGAACCTTTTCCAACTCTATAATATCCTTTTTGAGATGAGGCGACCAGAACTGTACACAGTATTCCAAATGCGGCCGCACCATAGATTTATACAACGGCATTATGATATCGACTGTTTTATTTTCAATACCTTTCCTAATTATCGCTAGCATGGAATTTGCCTTTTTCACAGCTGCCGCACACTGGGTCGACATTTTCATCGTGCTGTCCACTACAACCCCAAGGTCTCTCTCCTGGTCAGTCACCGCCAGTTCAGACCCCATGAGCGTATATGTGAAATGAAGATTTTTTGCTCCAATATGCATAATTTTACACTTGTTTATATTGAATTGCATTTGCCATTTTTCCGCCCATTCACTCAGTTTGGAGAGGTCTTTTTGGAGCTCTTCGCAATCCCTTTTTGTTTTAACAACCCTGAACAATTTAGTGTCGTCAGCAAACTTGGCCACTTCACTGCTCACTCCTAATTCTAGGTCATTAATGAACAAGTTGAAAAGTACAGGTCCCAATACCGATCCTTGAGGGACTCCACTTTCTACAGCCCTCCATTGGGAGAACTGTCCGTTGATTCCTACTCTCTGCTTTCTGCTTCTTAACCAATTCCTTATCCACAAGAGGACCTCTCCTCTTATTCCATGACTGCTAAGCTTCCTCAGAAGCCTTTGGTGAGGTACCTTGTCAAACGCTTTTTGAAAGTCTAAGTACACTATGTCCACTGGATCACCTCTATCTATATGCTTGTTGACACTCTCAAAGAATTCTAATAGGTTACTGAGACAGGACTTTCCCTTGCAGAAGCCATGCTGGCTCTGCTTCAGCAAGGCTTGTTCTTCTATGTGCTTAGTTAATCTAGCTTTAATAATACTTTCTACCAGTTTTCCAGGGACAGAAGTTAAGCTAACTGGCCTGTAATTTCCGGGATCCCCTCTGGATCCCTTTTTGAAGATTGGCTAACGTTACATTTGCCACTTTCCAGTCCTCAGGCACGGAGGAGGACCCAAGGGACAAGTTACATATTTTAGTTAGCAGATCAGCAATTTCACCTTTGAGTTCTTTGAGAACTCTCGGGTGGATGGCATCCGGGCCCGGTGATTTGTCAGTTTTTATATTGTCCATTAAGCTTAGAACTTCCTCTCTCGTTACCACTATTTGTCTTAGTTCCTCAGAATCCCTTCCTGCAAATGTTAGTTCAGGTTCAGGGATCTGCCCTATATCTTCCACTGTGAAGACAGATGCAAAGAATTCATTTAGCTTCTCTGCAATCTCCTTATCGTTCTTTAGTACACCTTTGACTCCCTTATCATCCAAGGGTCCAATTGTCTCCCTAGATGGTCTCCTGCTTTGAATGCATTTATAGAATTTTTTGTTGTTGGTTTTTATGTTCTTAGCAATGTGCTCCTCAAATTCTTTTTTAGCATCCCTTATTGTCTTCTTGCATTTCTTTTGCCAGAGTTTGTGTTCTTTTTTATTTTCTTCATTCGGACAAGACTTCCATTTTCTGAAGGAAGACTTTTTGCCTCTAAGAGCTTCCTTGACTTTGCTCGTTAACCATGCTGGCATCTTCTTGGCCCTGGCGGTACCTTTTCTGATCTGCGGTATGCACTCCAGTTGAGCTTCTAATATAGTGTTTTTAAACAACTTCCAAGCATTTTCGAGTGATGTGACCCTCTGGACTTTGTTTTTCAGCTTTCTTTTTACCAATCCCCTCATTTTTGTGAAGTTTCCTCTTTTGAAGTCAAATGTGACCGTGTTGGATTTTCTTGGCAATTGGCCAGTTACATGTATGTTTAATTTAATAGCACTGTGGTCACTGCTCCCTATCGGTTCAACAACACTTACATCTCGCACCAGGTCCCGGTCCCCACTGAGGATTAAGTCCAGGGTTGCCGTCCCTCTGGTCGGTTCCATGACCAACTGGTCTAGGGAATAGTCATTTAGAGTATCTAGAAACTTTGCTTCTTTGTCATGACTGGAACACATATGCGGCCAGTCTATGTCCGGGTAGTTGAAGTCACCCATTACTACCACATTTCCTAGTTTGGATGCTTCCTCAATTGCATATCTCATCTCAAGGTCTCCCTGAGCATTTTGATCAGGGGGACGATAGATCGTTCCCAGTATTAAGTCCCTCCTGGGGCATGGTATCACCACCCACAACGATTCTGTGGAGGAGTCTGCCTCTTTTGGGGTTTCGAGCTTGCTGGATTCAATGCCTTCTTTCACGTATAGAGCGACTCCGCCACCAATACGTCCTTCCCTGTCCTTCCGATATAGTTTATATCCAGGGATAACCGTATCCCACTGGTTTTCTCCATTCCACCAGGTCTCCGTTATGCTCACTATATCAATGCTCTCCTCTAAGACCAAGCACTCCAGTTCTCCCATCTTGGTTCTGAGGCTCCTAGCATTAGCGTACAGGCACTTGTAAGCAGTGTCTCTCTTCAAGTGTCTTTGGCAGTTGTGGTTAGGCCTGTGGTAATTTTGCTCTTCTGAATTTATATCCTGTGCCCCTGCTCTCACAATGCCTACGTCTAGGCCTACCCCTTTTAACATTTCATCATTTCTTTGGTTTTTATCCCAGGGGGGAGGTTTATTCCGAACCGGACCTTTCTCAGCTCCTGTCGTTTGTCATGTGATAGTGAAGACAGCCTTTTGTGTTTTATATTGGAGGTTATTGTTCTATTTCTATTTTGGGTGCATTAACAGTTGAATCTGAAACTGAAGTTTGATGTAAGATCAGACTGATTACAGTATGTTGCTACTTCAGCAATTACTCTAGCTGTTGGAAAAAAGAGGATGCATGTTTTCAGCCTGCTATGTTTAAACCACTTCATTTAAGGCAAGGTGGTCACGATCAATTAAAAACATAGAGCACACCTAGAATTTTGCTAGAATATATTTCACTTCCCACTGTTTCATCTTGTGCAAACTGAGATACTTCTGAGGTCCACTGGAGACTAGTTTGCAGAAGTCAGTGCCATTATTACACAATTATGTTTGGAGTTTTTTTTAGTGTGAATTTTGAAAAGTGTTGCTGTACTTCACATATTCATAGAAACAAAAACAAAAGAAAATGATTTCCTATAGGAAACTTCACTAAAATTGCAAAGGAAATCAGACATATTTAAAGTGACCATCTGAACTATATCAACTGTCTTAATAATGTTGCTTCCTCCCTGCTAAAACAAGATCAGCATAGCACATGTCTTCTTTCTATTATTTGGGCTGATTACAGGTGTTGCCACCACTCACCATATGCTCAGAGGCACATGTTACCAAATTCTTCCAAGCTACACAGCAAGTGGATTGGACTGTGAAAGACCAACCCAAATTGTCTTTGCATTTTGACAACTTTGTAGGGCAGTACAATATCTCAGAGAGGAGTTCAGGTCTCCTGCTCCCCTGGTACATTCACTATAGCTGCCCAATTTCCCTGCTTTTTAAAGTTTGATAGAAATATCTGTGGGCTATATGTACATTCTTAAACCGTAAGGTTTTTTGCCTATTAGTGAATTTCCCTGCTTTTTAATCTGGGAGGTAGGATCCTGTGCAAGTTTGCTGAGAATGGATTGATCATTTGCATGCTTATTGAGTTAAGTGGGATTGGGATTTATACACACACACACCCAGCGATCATGCTTAGGATAGGTGAAACTGACCACAGGGGATCGGGAAGGGAGAGGAGGGAGGGGTGGTAAGGCAGAGGGGAGGACTGGGATGGGAGCAGGCAGGAGGGGGAGGGGAGAAGGACAGATGTGGTCATTTGCATGTTTACTGAGTTCAGTGGGATTTACTCCCGTGCAATCATGCTTAGGATAGGTAAAACTGACCGGGGGGGGGAGGGATGGAGGGCTGGAGTGGGCAGGGGAGGTGGAAGAAGGAAGAGGGGAGGGGAGGAGAAAGGGAGAGGAAAGGGGAAGGAGGGAAAAGGCAGATCTGATCATTTGTATGATTACTGAGTTGAATCGGATTTACTCCTATGCAATCATGATTAGGATAGGTAAAACTGACCAGGCTGGGCCTGGCAACCAAGATGTCTTTTGTATCTTTCACAGTTGGGCAGGGGGAAGACAGAATTCTACCTTGTGGTTTTTCCCATTACTATGTTGCAAGAACACCAGCGCTTGGCTGACTTTCTCTTCTCCTAAAGATACAGGATCCGTCTCAGGCCCTGAACCTGGCAATCCCACCTCCCACCCAAATTTAAAACAAAGCTGTCCGTGGCCACATCCACACCAGGCCTCTATTACACTTTGGACAATCATTATTTATTTATCTATTTATTTAGTGTATTTATATACCGCCCCATAGCCGAAGCTCTCTGTGCGGTTTACAACAACTAAAAAAATTAAAAACAAATATACTAATTTAAAAACACATCTTTTAAAAACAATTTAAAACAATTTATTATGGCTTCTCTCAAAGCCACAGCTCAAAGCCAATCATGGCTTCTCTCAAAGAATCCTGGGAAGTGTAGTTAGTGAAGGGTGCTGAGAGTTGCTAGGAGATGCCCTGATCCTCTCACAGACCTTCAATCAGAGTGGCTGACTGTTAAACCATTCTCTCAGGGGAATAGGAGTCTCCTCTCAGCACCCTTCACAAACTACACTTCCCAGGATTCTTTGAGGGAAGCCATAACTGTCTCAAGTGAAATCAAGTCTGGTGTGGGTGTGGCCCTCTGATTAACCAAGCTCAGCAGCTGTGAGGCTTTTAGAACACTGACAGTTGGTCCTTACCGAGCATGCCCCGCATTATAATAGGCTTCCAGCCAAAATTTCTTAAATTAATTAAAAATCAACCAGGCATTTTTTTAACTTTGAAACTGCAGAAGATGAAGGTCAGAGTACGGGGCAAGGTCAGTATTAGGATTACAGGTATTCTGTGAACATGGCTGATTTTTAATGAATTTCAACAGATTATGAGAACTCTGGCAGAAAAAAGTCCAAAAGGGCTGAGGTTTTTTTCTCTCTTTTTAGACTTTGAACTCTCGATTCTCTTTGACTGTTTTGTGTATCGCCATGAAAATTGACAGGGTTGTTAAGCAAGCGTTTCTGAGTTCAGAACTATAAATTTTGTAAGGTTTTGTTTTGAAATGAGCTTATGGGAAGCATCAGAATGGCATGGGGGGTATTTTCCATTTAACATTGCAGAATGTGAAAAATCCCCGCTGGCTTTTGTGGCTGTATAATGTTACCACTAGGACAACAGAAGCAAACTTCATTTTATTCCTGTGGTCATAATAACGCTATGATTAAAGTAAGTTTTGAAATGCAAAACTGCATGTGCTTAGAGTATTTTTTTAAATCAGGGTTGGCAAACTGTTGCCTCTCTAATGGAACAGGAATGTTGAAGCAATTAGAAAACATGGAATGGTAGTGGTGGAGAATAATGTTGAGTGTGTCACAACTGAAGTAATACATATGGCTATCTAAAGGGGTCCCCCAGTAAAACCATTAAATACAGGGTTTACATTTAACCAGGTACGCCACTGAGGGGCAGAGATTATCCTTGGAATCGTGCTGAGTTTCAGAGGCACTAGGAAAGCCTGGGAACACCAGTGTGATTGCAGAGATGATTCCTGATCCACCTCTACAACTTAAGTTGGGAGGAAACTTGTCATGCTTGCTAATGGAGAGTGAAACAGCTGTCATTGTGAACAAAGTTGTAGGTCTTTGGTGCTAAAAAGGAAAATTACAATTGTTTCCTATCTTGCAGACTGTGGGTTCATATCTGAAAAGCTTTAAGAGAATTTAGCAACATGGAAATTTATCACACCATATATTTTCCTTTCCCTTTGACAATCTTCTGTTACAGGGTATATCTGCTAAGATAAGGAACTTGTAAAAGCAGGGGGGGAAACTATTTCATGGCACAAGGTTAACTGGTAACTCTGGGTAATCACTACCACCGCCAACACCCACACACAAACTTTAAAAAATCACCAGTCCACACCACTAATTTCTTTATTAAAAGTAAACTATATTAAATACTTACAGGACTATGTCTCTGATGTCAGCATAGGAAATAAAATGGGGAAAATATAATTACATATGATTTTGTGCAACTGATATGTACTACACTTCCCTCCTAACTTTCATGTTGGAAGCATCACGCTGCAATGTTAACATAATAAAAAGCATAAGACAGTTTTAGCATTTTAAAGAAAGATAAGAATACTTAGGAAAAAATCCCTGATGGTACCTCCCATTTACTGCAGATCTCAAACACCACAGCACTGAAGCATCATATATTTTATATTTGCATACATCTTTATCTAAAGCAAGGGAGGCTAACTTATGGCCCTCCAGATGTTGGACTACAACTCCCATCATCCTGACTATTGGCCATGTTGTCTGAGGCTGCTAGGAGTTGGAGCCCAATAATCTGGAGGGCCACAGGTAAGCCACCCCAGGGCCACATCCACAGGGATATCTTGGTTCTTTCTTAACACAGAGAAAGCTCAAATTTAAAAAAGAAGTAGTCTAAATGGATGTGTACTGGATTATCTTGAAAAGTCCTTAAATGGGGTATTTTGATCCCTTCTCCCTAGTTATTTAGGAAGCATATTCTCTCTCATAACAGCAGCCGTCACTCCAGTACAGAGAAAGGCAAGGCACAGATAGAACAGTGTTGGATTCATACACCTGAGGATGGGGAGGATAAATATCTGGTGTCATACAGGGACATATTCATCCATGCACAATGCAAACAGTGCTTAGTAATAACGTTATGTGAAAGGGTTACACTGCAGTTTGGTTTCTCACTTTTCAGAAGACAGTTAAAAGAAAGTGTAGGAATCCAACAAAACCTATTAGCCTGCAGCATGGCAAGGGGCAGGACCATCTCACACAAATATTCTAATTCTAGCATGCCAGAAAACTCCAACATCTTCTTCAACTAAAAATCTGACTTCAGTATATTGGTGATTCCAATCTGAGCATCAGAATGCAACACAATCTCTGCTTATTGATTCAGGAACACAGTATTGACTATACAGTACTATAAAGAACATAGCTTCAAAAACTTGGCTGGGGTGTTCTTTTCTGAATAGAGAGGCTCCTGCTAATGAACAAAAAATGGCTGTGTTGCACCTTTAACATCCCATATATGTTCTTTGAAGGAGACACAAGCAGCACCTCTGCTCTTGCTCCAAAAGCCTGGAATACTGCATTCCATACCATTTGAAATAATTAAAATAAGAAAATTAAGGAAGTTTCTACATTTTATGGATCTGAGCTAAACTGGTTAACACTATTTATTTATTTATTTTATTTGTATACCACCCCATAGCCGAAGCTCTCTGGACGGTTTACAGCAACTAAGTAATACTAATTTATTACCTATTGTACCTGCTATACTAGACACTGTGATCAGGGTACTTACAGATATAGCTGGTGAAAGTGTGATGTTCCCTATTGATTCTTTTAATTCATCCAGTGAAGGCATGGCATAATGAGAACTACTGTTAGGCTGTACAGGCTTGATTTCCACATGGAACTTCCTCGGTTCATCATCTTCAGAGTCAGAATCACTTGAAGAATAGAAGTGGTTCTCTTTGGTATGTTATTGGAAGTTAAGGTAAAAATTGGTCCATCAGGTAATGAAATAGCACTGCTATGCATAAGAAACAGAGAAATTGCAAGAAAATAAGTCACTAAAAAGGATTTTTAAGGCTCACAAAAATCATTGAAATAAGTGTTTCATATATTCAAAGAGTTCTTATGCAGAAGAGGGCAACCAAAGCTATAAAAGAGCTGAAGCAACTCTCCTATAAAGAAAGGTTATAATGTTTGTGACTTTTTAGTTTAGAAAATTGGGTAACATGCAGGTTGCTGAGAAAGTGGATAGTTTTTCCTCCTCTCATATAATAGTAAAACCCAGGATCATCCAATGAAGCTGATGGGAGATTGAAAGGCAAAAGGAAAGAAATTTACACAGCACAAAACTAAGGCATTTCCTACCACAAGATGTAGTAATGGCTGCCAACTTGGATGGCTTTGTCAGGGAATTAGATAAGCGTATGGGGATATTGGTGGCTACCAGTCATGATGGCTATATTATCTCCAGTATGAGGAACATATGAATATGTTCATTATGAGGAACAGTATGAGGAAGTTTGAGGCTTTAAACTTAGTTGATAGAGAACCAGGAGAACTATGGAGTGAAGTCAGAGACACTATCGGGGAAGAATGCAAAAAGACAATACCTCTAGTTAAAAAGAGAGAAAGACCTCAAAGGATGATTGAAGAAACTCTCAAAATGGTTAAAAAGAGAAGGAAAGCAAAAGCAAAAGCAAAAGGAGACAGAAACACGGTCAGAACCCTAAATGCAACAATACAGAAACTAGTACATAGGGACAAAGAGCTATTACAATAGTTACTGTATAGAAATGGAAGAGGAAAACAAAAAGGGAAGAACAAGAGCCCTATTCCAAAAGATCAGAGAAATGAAAGGGAAATTTAAACCAAAAGTAGGGCAACACACTGACTGACCCAGATGAAATAAAAGGAAGATGGAAGCAATACACTGAAGAACTCTATAAAAGAGATGCAAGGATGACAGATTCATTCACAGAGGAACCATATGATGAAAAACCAGAAATTTTAGAATGTGAGGTGAAAGCTGCTCTTAAAATACTTGGAAGAAACAAATCACCAGGAACAGATGGCATACAAATAGAGTTGCTACAAGCTACTGAGACTGAATCTGTCCAAATTTTGACAAAAAATTGTCAACAAATATGGAAAACTAAACAATGGCCCACAGACTGGAAGCGTTCAATATACATCCCAATTCCAAAGAAAGGGATCCCAAGGAATGCAGTAATTATTGACCTATTGCCTTAATATCTCATGCAAATAAAGTAACGCTCAAGATTCTACAACAAAGGCTCTGACCATATATGCAGTGAGAAATGCCAGACGTCCAAGCTGGATTTAGAAAGGAAACAGGTACCAGAGATCATATTGCAAACATACATTGGATAATGGAATGGACCAAGGAATTTCAGAAGGAAATCACCCTGTGCTTCATAGACTACAGCAAATTCCATGCAAAACTATGGAATGCTTTAAAAGAAATGGGGGTGCCACAGCATCTGATTGTCCTGATGCGCAACCTATACTCTGCACAAGAGGCTACTGTAAGGACAGAATATGGAGAAACCGATTGGTTCCCAATTGGAAAGGATGTGAGACACGGGTGTATTTTATCACCCTATTTGTTTAATCTATATGCAGAACATATCATACGAAAAGCGGAATTGGACCAAGATGAGGAAGTGTGAAAATCGGAGAGATAAATATCAATAATTTAAGATATGCAGACGATACCATACTACTAGCAGAAACCAGTAATGATTTGCAACAAATGCTGATTATTGTAGTAGTTCTTTTTGACCCTATGTACTAGTCTCTGTATTATTGCATTTAGGATTCTAACCGTGTTTTGCTTTTGCGTTCCTTCTCTCTAATCATTTTAAGAGTTCCATCAGTCATCCATTGAGGTCTTTCTCTCTTTTTAATTAGAGATACTGTCTTTTTGCATTCTTCCCTGATAATGTCCCTGACTTCACTCCATAGTTTTTCTGGTTCTCTATCAGCTAGGTTTAAAGCCTCAACTCTGTTCCTTATTTGATCTTTAAATTCTTCTGGGATGTTATTTAAATTGTATTTTGGCATTATGATTGTTTTGTTCTTCTTCTTTTAGATTTACTCTGATTTTCGATATTACCAGTTCATGATCTGTACCACAGACGATATGCAGACGATACCATACTACTAGCAGAAACCAGTAATGATTTGAAACGAATGCTGATGAAAGTTAAAGAGGAAAGCATAAAAGCAGGACTACAGCTGAGTGTCAAAAAGACTAAAGTAATGACAACAGAACATTTATGCAACTTTAAAGTTGACAATGAGGACACTGAACTTGTCAAGGGTTATCAATACCTTAACCAAAATGGGGACAAAAGTCAAGAAATCAGAAGAAGGCTAGGACCGGGGAGGGCAGCTATGAGAGAACTAGAAAAGGTCCTTAAATGTAAAGATGTATCACTGAACACTAAAGTCAGGATCATTCAGACCATGGTATTCCTGATCTCTATGTATGGATGTGAAAGTTGGACAGCGAAAAAAGTGGGTAAGAGAAAAATCAACTCATTTGAAATGTGGTGTTGGAGGAGAGCTTTGCACATACCATGGACTGCAAAAAAGACAAATAATTGGGTGTCAGAACAAATTAAACCAGAACTGTCACTAGAAGCTAAAATGATGAAACTGATATCATACTTTGGACACATAATGAGAAGACAGGATTCACTAGAAAAGGCAATAATGCTGGGGAAAACAGAAGGGAGTAGAAAAAGAGGAAGGCCAAACAAGAGATGGATTGATTCCATAAAGGAAGCCACAGACCTGAACTTACAAGATCTGAACAGGGTGGTTCATGACAGATGCTCTTGGAGGTCACTGATTCATAATCGACTTGAAGGCAAATAACAAGAACAACAACTATGAGGAACATAGAAAACTGCTTTATACTGAATCAGACTATTTGTCTGTCTAGCTCAGTGTTGTCTACAATGATTGGCAGTGGCTCTTCCAGGGTTTTATAGGCAGGGGTATCTCCTGGGGAATGAACTTGGAACCTTCTGCACGCAAAGCAGATGTTCTACCACTGAGCCATGGTCCTTTCCATGAAGGCAGTGTGCCTCTTGAGTACCAGTTGCTGCAGATCACAAGCAGGAGAATGCTATTGGGTGTGCTCATGTCTTACTTCTCAGGTTCCCATAGGCATTTGGTTAGCTGCAAAATGCTGGAGTAGATAGGCCTTTAACCTGATCCAGCACGGCTCTTCTTATGTTCATAATTAAGCATTACAATAAAAAGGATATTCTGACTAGCTTCTGGTTTAATGCTATACCCTTCATCATCAACATCTGGAATGTTCTGGAAGGAAAACAGAAAACCTATCAGGGCAATATCACTACAAAAATACTTTTCAGTAGATGTCAAAGCATGCATAATGTATTGCTGATTATTTTTTAACCAGTTTATGAAAGCAGCAGTATTCATATCAGCTGAAACTTCAGTCCTCAAGTTCAGAGGAATCAGGTTAATCATAACTGGAACTTTACAAGTCTTATCACATTCACACTTATTTTCTACAGCTTGAGCAGTCAAAGCTAGGGGATAAACCTAGCTAGAGTCTAGAGATAAAATAAGCTCTTGCACATCTATGTCTAAAACACTATCCACTGACGCCATATCTGAGATGGGTGGGTATGAATATACCATATTAGTTAAACTTTTCTTCCCTTACAACACTTTTAAAATAAAGGTTAGCTGTCTAGTCAAGCATAGGAGTTACATACCCCAGAGAGCATTTATGACCTACTATTCTGGCTTTCATAACCTTGACAGACTATACAGCAGCCTTTTATGATTGTTCCAATATTGCACCTGGTATAGACTACTGCCAAGTGAGTCACTGGAAACCTACAAGGTCTGCGCTGGTTTGTTATAACCTACCAGGCACAGTTAAAGCACTTTCACATGAGATGTGCACCAGGAAGAGATGGTTTCTAGGGCAAGATTTTAAAGATGGCAGCTCTTTGTTTTGATGTAACAGTAGCTTTGGACTGGCAGCAATCAACGTAAGGATGGGCAGCACCTGCAGGTGTAGATTGCAAGTGGCTTCTGTTCTGTCTCAGAGCACCAGAGACCAGCAAAATGCTGTGTCTGAAGGTACCCTTACAGAAATCTTTTTCACTGCTAGGAATCTCACAATGGCATGAGAGAAGGGCTAGATGGAGAACTTGTTTTACCTTGGTTACTTGATTTGTTGCACACCCTATCCAAATGACAAGGACCACATTGACAGTCCAATCTTACTCATGGTTAATCAGAAATGTTTCACTGAATTATATTTATTTAATTAATTTTATTAATTGTCATATCCTGCCCTTCTTCCTGTCAGAGTCCAGGTTGGCTTACAATAACCTTAATATACAATACAGATATCATAACACCGTAATTAATATTACTGTTAATTAAAATTATCAGCACATTAATAACAACCTTTAAAACATAACACAGCACCTTGAATTGGGACTGGTAGCTAACACACAGCCAGTGCAGAGTTAGGATCAGTGTTATATATTCCCTTTCCACTGTCACATGTAACAACCTGACAGCAACAGTTTGCACTAGCCTCTGAACCATCATCAAGAGCAGCCCCATGTAAAATGCATTGTGGTAGTCAAGCTGAGAGGTTATTACAGCGTGATCAGAGCTTGGAAGTAACTAGTTACAAGTAACGAATTACTTGTAATTCATTACTTTTTTGAGTAACGAGTGGGTAATTCCTTTACATTTTGATTGTAATAGAACTAGGTGTAATTTTACTACTTTTGTGGAGTAATTGTAACGTTTCCAGAATTACTTTTGGGCATTACTTGGGGGGGAGCAGGGGAAGTCTTCTGCTCCTCTGATCTGTGGATGAAAATCATGTGCCTCAAACTGGGCTTCTGTGCAGTGTTGCTCTTTCCTCATGCTCTGTGGATAGGCAGGAGGCGACGAGGGAGGAGGCAGAGAGTGAGACAGGGTGGAGTGGAGAAAACAATTATTTAAAAAAATGTATAGTGGTGGTGAAGAATGCAGTGGAGGGAAAAAGGATCTGGAGGTCAAGAACATGGATAAAGGAGAAGGAGGCAGCAGCAGAATGGAGATAAAGAACTGTGGAGGTGAAAGATGACAACGTGTGTAAATACTGTGTTTGCACTTGGCACACAAAGTGACTTCCACCACCCTCTCTGGCTACTGGGCTGCATTTGCAGTATTTTAACTTTTTTGCATCTCAGGGGAAAATGTTTGCTTGAGTGAGAGTCCCTCAGTTGGTGGCAGGGCAGGGTCTGGGAGGTGGTTAAGTGAGAGAGATTATGCTGGCTGGCTGAGTGGGGGGTTTGCACTTGGTTTGGCGTGCAAAGATCTGAGTACTGGCCTCAGCCTCCCTCCCCACCACCCTTACCAGCGGAGAGACCACCATTGCTATCTTATGAATAAAAATAATTATTCTACTACCTCTGTATGTGTTTGTTTATTTTTAATGTTGTTTTAGGCTACTTAGATGTGTAGCAGCCAAGGCCAGCACCTTGTAGGCGGTTTTTTTAAAGTAACTGAAATGTAATTGCAGTGATTACCTTGGAGGAAAAGTAAAGTAATCAGTTACTTTCAGAGCAATTGTAATTGTAACGGTAATTACTACTTTTTGGGCCATGTAACTGTAACTGTAATTTATTACTTTTTAAAAGTAATCTTCCAAGCTCTGAGCGTGATCTCTGATGTCAGCCTGTCCCAGTCAAGGAATGCCTGTAGCCATAGCTGGGCATGGACACTGAAGGAGTACTCCAAAGTTACACATTTGTTCTTTTATGGAAAGTGCTACCATATCCAGAATAGGCCATTTCCCTGATTTCCTCACTCAGGAGTCACCTATCCATACCACCTCAATCAGGATTCTGCTTTATTTTTTTGGCCCTCGTTGAACCCATTGCTGTATCCAGACACTGGTCCCAGCACTTGCACACCCTCTCCTGATTCAGATGGAATGGAGAAACAGAGATGAGCACTGTCTGCATATTGATGCTGCTGCACTCCAAATCCCCAGACAATACTTCTCAGCAGTTTCATATAAACATTAAATAGCACTGGGGACAATATGGAACACTAGAACCCCACAGTATAAATGCCATGAGGTCGAGCAGAAGTCCCCCAATGCTATTCTTGGTAGCGGTCCTGTAATTAGCAACTGAACCATTGGAACAAAGTCCTTCAATCCCCACCCCACAGAAACACTTCAGGTCAATGATAATAAATGCTGCTGAGAGCTTGAGCAGAATCAACAGGTCTCCTGATAAACATCATTAACCAGGTGACTAAGGTGTTTCAGCTCCATGTCCAGTTATGGAACTACACTGAATTGGATCTTAATGATCCATCTAGGCATCTTTGCAGTTTGCCAGTCACCACAAACATCCCTTTCTTGAGCAAGGTGATCAGACTGGGTGGTAGTCATCTAAAATATCAGGATCCAGTGAGGTTCTTTTCAAGGGGTGATGAAAGGGCCATTGGTCTCACCTGAATGGTGGTTTTCCCAGGTATCATGCCATCACGTGGGTAGTCATAGAGCCATCTAGTGTGCGAAGGCAAGAATGTACTGGAGTTAATATCTGAACGGAGCGAGCCCCTCCTACTCCAGTTTCATTCACGACGAGTCCAGCATGAGACATCTTGAGGGAAAAGCAACAGCCAACAGGCCTGCCAGCAAGGAAAATACAAAACTGGCCCCGTAGGGCAAACATTTCTAATGAACATGGAAATCCTGACTTAACTCTATTGCCTAAGTGATAAATCTGAACAATATACTGAAGTAGGTGACATCCACATGCAAACTCCTCCAAACGGGAAGGCCGTGATGGCATGACTCCTGGGAAAACCACCCTTCAGGTGAGGCCAATGGCCTGTTTTCCCCAGGTAGCATGCCATCACGTGGGATGTACCAAAGCAGCCCCAGAAGGGAGGGACCTCCCATTGCTCACTTAGTGCTTCCTCATGAAAAAGGTCCTGTTGCAGAACTCGCCTCCCAAAGGAAGCGTCGGTAGAAGCTCTAATAATGTTTGATAAAGGAGTCTGGAGTAAACCATACCACTGCTCTACAGATGTCTGCAAGAGGTGCGTTGGTTGCAAAAGCGGCCACAGTGGCAGCTGACCTGCTGCAATGCGCCGTTATTTTACTGGGCACTGGCAACTTTAGTGACTCATACGCCAGAGCGATGCAGGCGCGCAACCAACAAAACAGAGTAGATTTAGAGACCTTTTCCCCAGAGTCCTTGGGTGAAAGGATACAAATAATGACTCCGTCAATCTTATGTCCTGAGTCCGAGATAGGTGTATCTTGAGGGCCCTCCCGACATCAAGCAAGTGCCAGGCCTTCTCTAGTAGATGAGCGGGCTTAGGACAAAAAGAAGAAAGAACAATGTCCTGGTTACAGTGGAAAGTTGAGCTGATCTTGGGACGAAAAGATGGATCTGGATGCAGCACAACTGAGTCCTTGTGGAAAATGCAGAGATGACACGCTGATGACAATGCTCCCAGTTCAGATACTCTTCTTGCTGAGGTGATTGCCACTAGGAACAGGACCTTGAAGGATAAGAGTCGCAGAGGCACTGACCCAAGAGGTTCAAAGGGAGGGCGCTGAAGAGCTTGCAGGACCTTAGGTAGACTCCAGGAAGGGAAACGATGACACACCACTGGTGAGAAGGCAGCTCCCTTCAAAAAGCGCCTGATGAGAGCATGCAAACCCACAGAAACATCAGAGTGGGACGCAGACCAGATTGACGAGATCGTAGAGGCGTGATGATGTAAGGTGTTAGCTTTGAGTCCCATTTTCAGGCCTCTATAAAGGAACTGCAGAACCTGTTGTACTGTAGCTTGAGAAAGTTGGCAACCTTGTCCTGCGCACCATTTAGAGAAGGTGAGCCACGTACTCTGGTAAATGCGATTCGTCAATGGCCTTCTAGATGCCATAATTGTATCGACAACCCCCTGAGATAGGCCTGAATTAATCAGCTGCCTCCAGACTCAGCCATTTGGGGTCTGGATGCCAGATTGGTCCCTAAGACAGTAGGTCTGGCCTGACTGGCAGCCTCCAAGGCTCTGTTATTGACAGCGCAATCAAGTCCGAGAACCATGGGCAGCGAGGCCAGTATGGGGCCAGCAGAACCAGTTATGCCCTTTCGCGTCTCAGCTTTCTCAATGTCCTGCCCAGTAGAGGAATCGGGGGGAAGGCGTACAGAAGGCCATCTGGCCAAGGGGTCGCCAGTGCATCCACTGACTCCGCGGTCTGTTCCAGAAATCTGGAGAAGTACCAAGGCAGGTGCTGATTGTGACTCGAGGCAAAGAGGTCCACCAAGAAGATGACGAACCAGCACTGGAGGAGGTTGAACGACGCTGGGTGAAATTTCCACTCTCCCGGAACCACCTGCTACCTGCTGCCTGCTGAGCCAGTCAGCTGCCATGTTCAGAGTCCCACTGACATGTTCTGCCCATGGAGATCTCAGATGGCTTTCAGCCCAGTTGAAGATCTGGGTCACTTCTGCCTGGAGAACTTGTGATCTGGTTCCCCCTTGTCTGTTCAAATGCAATTTTACGCAGGTGTTGTCTGTCTGGATCAGGATGTGCTCCAACTGGAAGATTGGCTGGAAGTGTCGGAGAGCTAGATGGACTGCAAGTAATTCCAGCCAGTTGATACTCTGACGTTGTTCCAGACTGGATCATCACCCTGGACAAAGCGGGAGTTGCAGTGGGCCCCCCAGCCAGTTAGGCTGGCATCCATCGTAATTACTGTTCTGTCTGGTTCTCGGAATGGAGTTCCCCTGCTGAGATTTCAAGTTCTTCTTGCCCACCATTGGAAGGACATCCGAAGGGGGGAATCCAGGCGAATGTCGCGATGATTGGAATTGGCAATGTCCACCTGGAAAGGTAATAGGACCCACTGGAGAGGCCAAGTATGGTGTCGTGCCCACGGAATGACGTGAATGGTGGACATGAACTTTCCCAGCACCTTTGCCAGAAACATCACATCTGCCTTTGAGCATCGTAGCAGGAGCCTTGCCATATCTCTGATGGTTGCGATGCGTTCCGGTGATAGGAAGACCATGGCCTGTACTGTGTCTAGTATCGCTCCCAGATGCTGTAGTTGCTGAGCTGGTTGTAGCTGACTCTTGTTGATGTTGACAAGCCAACCGTGGGTCCTGAGAACCTCGAAGGTGCGAAGAACCTGGTCGCGTGCATGGTCCTTGGAGTCTGCCCGGAGCAATAATCATCCAAGTAGGGGTAAATACGGACCCCCTGAAGGCGGAGGTGGGCCACCAGGGTGACCATCACTTTGGCAAATACCCTTGGTACCCACGCAAGCCCGAAAGGCATAGCCGTGTATTGAAAATGATCGTGACCCAAGGCAAGCCTCAGGAACTATCTGTGGGCAGGGCAGATAGGAATATGGAGATATGCTTCCTTTAGGTTGATGGAAGCCAAAAAGTCTCCCTGCTGTAGAACCTGTATAATTGAGGCAAGGGACTCCATTTTGAACCGTCGGTACATCACGAAGCAGTTGACAAACTTGAGATCCAAAACCACCCTCCATGACAGATCGCACTTGGGAACTGCAAACAGGACTGAGTAGACACTCCGTGATCTCTCTGCTGGTGGGACTGGTTCTACTGCTGCTATGTTAAGGAGATGTTGGATTACTTCCTGCTGACCCTCTGTTGTTCCTGGGTTTGGGGAATGGAAGAGGGAACGAATCTGTCCGGGGGGGGGGTGAAGCCAAAACTCTATGCTGTAACCCTGAGAGAAAAGATCTCTGATCCAAGAAACTTGGGTTAGCTCCAGCCAGAGTCCTGCATAGTGGAGTAGCCTGCCTCTGATAGGGATGGCATCAGAATTGTCAACGCTGACACGCTACCCGTCCGCATGATGAAGTGGAAAGGCCTTGATGTCCCTGGTACTGAGCCTTGCCCTGGAACCGCTGTTTGTGCCAGGTTCCCTTGAAGGCGCAGAAGTCTGTAAAACAGGGATTGCAGCCTTGCCCCCCAGGCCGAGCTCCTCGAAAGGGCTGAAAGTATCAGTACGGAGCAAACCTCCTAAATGGCCTGCGGTCGTCTTTTTTGGGCAGGCTTTCTGTTGTCTTTAGGATCTACCAAGACTGCTTCTTTGCTGAACAGCAACGCTCCAGAGTATAGGGCTGTGGATAAATTGACTCTAGCTATGGTATCTGCGTCCCACTTATGAAACTGAGTTCATCGTGCCACTACTTCTGCAGCCAGTGCTCGAGCTCCTTGTTGTGATGCATCCAAAGTAGCATCAGCTATGAATGCTGCCGCTCTTTGTAGCTTGATGAGGCCCCTTCTGAGTTTGGGTGGATCTGGGTTCGGGTCTTCCAAGAGCTCGTCCAGCCACATCATAGAGGCTCTTGAAAAGATGGAGGCTGCTACAGAGGCTCAAATGGAATAGGCGGTGGCTTCATGGTTCTTTCGCAGAGCGAAGTCTATCCGCCATTCTGATGGGTCCTTAAGCCGGGAGTCTCCTTCTTTCGGGAGGAGAGACCTGGACACCAAGTCAGAGATTGGCTGATCTACTCCTGGGACGTTCAGGTGAGTCATGAACTCAGCAGCTAAAGTGTAATGTCTCTTAGCCATGGCAGAGAAGCAACGTGGGTGCAGCGGCCGAGCCCATTCCTCTTTGGCCAGTTTGTCAATGGGATCTGGAACTGGAATGAAGTGATCCGCCAATCTGGGAGATTTGAGGATCCTGGCACCCTTCAGGGGAGAAGCAAGGGATTGGGCAGGCACAGACTGGAGTCCCAATGTGTCCAGAACAATTCCGCACAGCGGGACATAGTCAGCTGGGTCAAATAGACGATAGGAGGAGTCCTCCTCCAATTCTGAATCTTCACTCCACTCATTATCTTTGGCCTGGGGAATGGCCAAAGGGTCCTCTGTTCCGGTGTCATTACCTCCAATTCTGCCTCTGGCAACATCAAAAGGATCTGGAGAAGGAGGTGGCACAGTGTCATTGCGAACATGATGACCCATCGCGCTGGGCTGCTGCTGAGGTACTTGCTGAGGTAATTGAGAGAAGAATCCCAGTATATCCTTTAGCTGTGAAAGGAACTCCGGGGTCAGTTGCTATCCTGTTCAGAGCGGGATTCACGAGGCTGAGATGCAGGTGCAATTAAATCTTGTTTTATTAAAGTAATGGATACATCAAAAGCAGTGCGCTTCATAGAAACCTCTAACCTATCTCACTAGAATTCCCTAACTGCACTCTAGACATGCTCTGCAACGTGTGAAGAAAGATGACTCAGCAGCTCAACCCAGAGAGCTGCAGTCATAAGTAGGGCAAATTTTAGATCGTAATCTCCGACTCCTTCGCAAGTCCTGCATCTGTCCTGTCTGCTTCTTGCGGCATAGAGAGCAGGGTGACAGGGGAGCGTGCTTCCAACGGCTCGTCCAAAAGAACCGTCTCCTTAGCAACCGGCTTGAGGCCATGGGGCAGTGACATGCTTGAAGCATCCCAAGATGTAGTTAAAGGTGTGGATTGGTCTTTTGTTTTCTGTGATTGTAATTTGATTTAATTGACTGTTTTGTATTTTGTGTTTTGACATGTATTTGTATTATATTTTTATTGTACGTCGCCTAGAGTGACAGGATTTTACCTGCCAGATAGGTGTCTAATAAATTTTAGATAATAATAATAATAATAATAATAATAATAGTAATAATAATAATAATAATAATAATAAAGAGCTGCTTGGTAAAGGGGGAGTCAACATGCCCTCCGAAACATCTTCCAATGGCTCATCCGACCTGTCTGGGGGTGGCGCTCTCTCCTCTTCAGAGACTGCGCCATCCGTGGGAACTGGCCCGGACTCAACCTCACTCCCCCTCCCAAGGTCTTGCTGAGACTCTACAACTCCTGGGTCTTCCGCGTCTTTTGACAGCTGGGAAACCTGAAACTCATGTCTTCCCCCTCCCTGGCCCTCATGGGGGAGCGGAGGCTCAACATCATCCCCCCTTCCATGCATTAACCCTTCCCACCCTGAGGTCTGGGCTTCTCTGGATACGCCTCATGGAAGTCTCTCACCAAATCCGGGGTGTGCACATCCTCTGCCGTTTCCCACGAATGTTCTGACGGATCATACCCTTTCCAATGGATCAGGTACTGAAGTCTCCTGGGTCTTCCGGGCCTTCTGACAGCTGGGAAACCTGAAACTCATGTCTTCCCCCTCCCTGACCCTCATTGGGGAGCAGAGGCTCAACAGTTGCAGGCCTAGGAGAGGATCTGGTACAGCCGCCTGAGGCTCCGAGGGCAGGGCTTGCCCATGTTGGGTCAAGTGAGGATGAACTAATTGGTGAGACGTCATCGCCATCGACTGAGGAGGGCAGTCCAAATTTGGTTGGCTAGGAACCCCTTCAAACTCATCACCTGACGAGCCAGTAGGAGAATGAAAAAGAGCTGACAATGTCTGCTGAGCAGTGTCCTCCGAATCAGGAACTGAAACATAGCGAGCTCACTTGGAGGGACCATGGGTAGATAGTAGGGTTGCCAGATCACTGGTTTGCAGCCAGAGTCTTCGGCAAAAGGGGGCCGGCTCTGGCCATATCCTCCTTGAACACGTGGATCTCCGGTTTTCCAGTGGCCCCCCAAGCCACGCATGCGTGATTCACGCACGCATACGCTGAAGGCTCTGGCCGCCCGCCATTTCCCACTCAGCCAACATCTGCTTGCTGCTCGTTGCCTCCCCTCCCTCCTTCCCTCCTGCCTGGGTGGTGCCAAGGACCAGCACCACCACCAGTTGCTGCCACCAGGACTGGCGTAACACGGTAAGTATGGCAGGAGGGCGCAACGCTTGAGGGGTGCCTGAGGCGCCCCTAAGCAGGCCCGGAGCCAGCCTTAGCCTTGGGGCAGTGCGGGTCTCTCTACGGAGAGCCCCAGGAGCCCGCCCGCCTGCCTGCCATGGACTCCGGCGGGGCGGCGCTGCTGCTGCTGCCTCTCCCTTTGGCTGGGGGTAAGTCGCTCTCTCCAACCCGCCACCGCTCTTCCCCGTGGAAGATGCAGGCTGCAGGGGGAGAGGCCTGCGCTGCGAGTTCTGCCGGGCGCACCACGAGCAAAGCAGTGAGGGAAGCCTCCCCGCATCTCCCTGCTCCGGCCGGGGGCCCTTCCTTTTTTTCCTGATGAGACCGTGCCCTCCCGTGGGGTGGGGGACCCGACTCGAGAGGGAGCCCCGAAGGCGGCCACAGCCACAGGTGGCTTTTGGCGAGCGAGCAATGCGCCTGCAGTGGCCGGGCAGCTCATGGCTGCCCTGCAGGGAGTTGCAAGCCACAGGCTCGGCCCTCGAGGCCGGGGAAGAAACGGGCTTTAGTTGCCTGCCCCAACTTTGCCAGGCCACTAGCCGGGCGCGCAGGTTCGTAGCCAGTGAAAAGTTTTGGTTTCAGGGTGGGGGGTAGCGCCACACATGTAGGCGTGGGCAAGAAAACAGTTTTCTGCAATAAACATAATTATTTTTTGTAAAAAAAAAACAATTGGAGGGAGAAATGTTTTGGGGGGGTCACCCCGCAGCCCCCCCAGGCCCCGAGTCAAGAGGAGCCACTTCAGCCTGGGAAAGGGCCTGCGCCTGCTGGTCGCCAACATGAGGCTCCCCAGCCGGCCCGGGGGCACCCTTTTCTAGGCCCCCGAGGTGCGTAGCTGAAAGGCAAAACGTTTGCCCCCCCAAAAGCTCCCCCCTTTCTCCTGGACCCAGGCTTTATCTGGCTGGAATGCCATCGCTTCCTGGGACGCAGCGGGCTGCCTTTGTGCCCCCCTGGTCACCATGGGGACGGAGCATGCTGCAGCAGGGGCTTTTGTATGGCTGCAGAACAGCAGAAAGCCCCCATGGAGAGCGGGGGAGCCGGGAAGGAGCCAGAGCACTCCGTAGGGCTGGGGGCCTTTCTCTGGGGCAAGAGCTCGGGGGAGGGTGCGCTCTCCCCTTCTTTCTGGCGTTTTAGAGTTTGGGTCTGGGTTGGGGTGCCATTCAAATACTGGCATGAACTGTGCTGATTTTTTCAAATATGTGAAGGAAGAGCAAAGGTTAACTGACACCATGTAAATGTGGGCAAGAAATGATCTTAAAATTTGAATTATCTCTCAAAATTTACTATCTTCCAGTAATCTGTTATCAAGGTGGATATTTTGGAATTTGATCCTTGTAACATGTAACCTTCTGCAAATCTGAGATCACTCATTTGTAGATGTAAGCAACACGCTTGGCATTTATTACCACAATTCATGCCTCACAGTGGGTGATTAGACTGAATCTGAAATTAGGATTTTAGAAAATGGTGCCTTAAAAACGAACACAGCTATTGTGGCATAATTTTTCTTCATACTTGTCATCTATTCCCCAAACCACTATGTATTTCATTTCAATAATTAAGTTCTGAAGCATTTCATTCATTCTAGGCAAAGTTTAACACAGATGGAGGTCACATTAAGACTTAATGAAGCATTGTGTACAAAGAAGCCTCACACTGTCTGTAGTGGGTTCTGGTCCCTGAAGCTGCTACAGTTAGTTATGTCTTGAGATCTTCCTTCTAGCTGTTTGCATGCTCTGGGCACACAGAGACACAACATTCCAGTGCTTTGCTATATTTATTTTGTGGGGGGTGACTGGAAAGGAGAAGTTCTGTTCAATAATTGTTTTGGGATTCTGACACTAAGCTAATTCTCTGGTTTAATTCTGGTCAGAAATTCAGATTCTGGAATGCACCTGACAAAATTCTACACATGCCCCATTGAACCAAATTTTAGGTCCTAAAAGCAGAACATATAAAAAGCATCAGTTTGCATCCAAACATGGTTTTGCACCAGCAGAAAGGATTATGCTTGCATAAAGTGGTGCACCCAATTCTCCACAGTTCCACCAGTAAACTGCAGCCCTCTGTGCCATATTCCACAGTGATTTGAAACATTCTGGAGGCAGGCATAGAGGGCTGCTATGAGTAAGGGGAAACAGTAAAAATTAGGAGTCACACATTGCATGAGTACACATGCATTCTACTAGTGTAAAGCCACTGTTGGATACAACCAATTCATTCATTCAGTCACTTTACTTGTATTAAAACAAAAACAAAATTGCCATGCAGTGGTGAAATTGTACAAATATGTCTTTCCATGGAACAGAATGGAAAGACATATATTTGCACAATTTCACCATTGATAAGCAGGGGGAGGTTCTTTGGTTTTTCCCAGTGCACTGGGAATGCACTATTTCATTATTTGACCAACACTCGAATGGCCAGAGCGACATCATGGATTCCTTCCATGTGACTTGGAACGTCCATCATATAAAGCAGTGTGCAAAGGAGACACACTACAGCAGGCGTTGGGAATCTCGGCCTGTGGGCCAAATCAGGCCCACCGGGGCTCCTAATTTAAAACTTGAGGTCATTTTCCCCAAGCCCCGCCCACCTGCTGAACACCTGACATCATATGACATCAGGTTGGGGTAGGTAAAGCAGTGGCTGCAAAGGAACAATTGGAAACCTTATAGTGTGCCCCTGAAGTTTCCTAAATTTCTAAATTTGGCGCCAAATGCAAGCCCCACTGGGATTGGTTCTTGTTGGGCACTCCCAAGTGGAGCTGATCCCTGCGGGAAGTGTGGCTTGAAGTCACAGCTAAATGTAAATTCAGCCCCGCTGGGATTACTCCATTTTGGAAGCCAAGATTCTTCCTTTGCAGTCCTGGCCCTCTCTTAAGGTAAAGCTGGGCCTGCAAAGGGAGAAATGGGAGCACTCTAAGAGTGCACGCCTGATTCTTCATTGGAAGTTTAACACTTGATGTCATATGGTGTCAGGTGATTGACAAGTCAGCAGACCCATCAATTTGTCAAAAGTGGCCCATGGAGGGTGGGCCAGATCTGGATCTGACCATTGGCTGGATCCGGTCCCTCAACACTGCACTACAGCATATTCAACACAGATCAAGTCAATGGGGCTCTCAGAAACCACACCATTGCTGGGTGATGTCTTTCTTTTTACTGATACTGGATTGAGACGGATCATGATTTCCTCCTCCTCCTCCTCATCCTGAAATACTAAGCATGTTGCATTTACGATAAAAAAGCACATACATACAATTTAAATGCAGCAATCACCAACACCATTTTAACACCCACCTTGTCCTGAGACATCCTCCTTGATTCTCGCAGCTCAATTCACAATTTTTGCAAACTGAAAATAACTAAATAAAGTTGTTCTTTCAAGAACAACAAAAAGTGCACCAGTTCAGTTCTCCTCCTAGAAGTTTTCCAAGCCAATCTTCAGGAATACAGCCAGATCCTGCCTAACAAAATCCAATATCTTCCTCTGGATGAGAAATGGGTGAAGTTGCTAAAGAGCATCTGATCAAGAATTCTGGTGAAGGTTGTCAGTGCAGTGTTTGCCATCCCAGTAAGCAATGCTTTCATGGAGAGAGTGTTTTCACTTATGGGCAACGTATGGACTGACAACAGGAATCATATGTTATCTTCCCTTGTCAAAGCAGAGCTTTCTGTCAAATTAAACTTTGGCATGAACTGTGCTGATTTTTTCAAATATGTGAAGGAAGAGCAAAGGTTGCTTAAAGCTTGTGTTTCAAAGGAGAAGTACAAATTCTAAACTCAGCCTTTTTTGTTCTTTAAAACCAGTTCCTACAGTGAAAGCACCTTGTTCATTATTTCTGTTTTTCTTTTATAAAGAGTAATACTGTTTATAATGTTTGTAATGTTTGAGAACATCCCTTGGATGTCATCCACTTCTCTATTGTAAGAGAGATAAATGCCTAAATCCAGCTGCTAGTCCCAACTAGAGTAGACCCATTGAATCGATGGGAACTTGGTTAATTGACACCATGTAAATTCCATTGCTTCAGTGGGTCTCTACTCTAGTTGGGACTAGCAATTGGATTATGATTAGCAGTTTGACTGGTGATGTAACCTGCCTTTGTTCTCTAAAAGACAGTGTTTGTTAATAAAAAAAATTGTTTGTAACCTGGTGCTATTGGTTTTATTTCTCTCTCACGTTTTTACCTTTACCTTAATCCTAGAGGTAATTGTATAATTGTGATTGTTCAATTTCTTTGAATAGAGACGGATAGAACAGTAGCCAGCCAACACATAAAGTTGCAGTGCCTTATGGATAACTTTGTGGACGATCCCCAGTCAAGTCTTAGCAACAGCACAATGCTGACAGGCAGTTGCCAACTGCTTGCCTAGAATGCCCTCCTTTGTCCTTAACATGGCTGCAACCATATCTACTCAGAAGTAAGTCCTATTGAGTTCTATGGGGCTTAGCTCCTTAATAAGCATGTTTACAGTTGCTGCCTTCAGGGGCATCTATCTGTGCTCCCATCTAACATCTCTGCAACACTAACCTCCTTTCTTCCAATAATGGCCTGGCCTGGGGGCACGTAAACCCTTCTTGCCAGAAGCAAGTAAACTAGATTAAATGTTCCCTAAAGACGTTGAACTGTGACCTGGCAGACCAGGGTTCGAATCCTCACACAGCCATGAAGCTCACTGGGTGACCTTGGGCCAGTCACTGCCTCTCAGCCTCAGAGGAAGGCAATAGTAAACCACCTCTGAATACCGCTTCCCATGAAAACCCTATTCGGGATCAACTTGAAGGCAGTCCATTTCCATTTTGCATCCATGCTCCCTAAGCTTGTGAGAAGGAATGACCTTGTCACTTCAGATGGACCTGGGAACACCCTATTTTAGGTAAGATTTCTATTTTAATTTCCAATCAGAGAATTTTTTTTGAATGGTATGCTCCAAGCAACTGTGGTTGATACTTAATGTATCATGCTTAATGACATCACTAGGGCCCACCCCATGACATCACTAGGGCCCGCCCCCATTTTCTCAGGTTTTTGGATGGTTCCGACCTGGCAACTCTAGTAGATAGATGTTTAGTTTTGGCGACAGCCTTGGAGTGGAGCTTGGGATGCTTGCGCTTTGAAGCCTTGTGATGTGACTGAGGCTTGCAATGCTGGTTACCACCTATCTGTGGATCTGTCTCGGGTCACTGATCTGCCATTATAACATGCAGCAAGGCTGGTGAGGGAGCCCGTTCACGTGCTGGTAGATGCAGTAGGAGAGATGCAAGCTGAGGGGGCCAGTCTCAGATGTACCTCCACGGAGAGAGGTAGTGGCACAATACTGTTCTTGTGCACCATATGAGGCAATGGATCGCAGTACACATCCACAGGTAGAGGGGGGTGCGGTACTGGTCCTGTGCACTGGCTGAGGAAATATATATCTGTGCACTAAATGAGACAATGAAGCTCAGTACATGCCCACAGGTGGAGGGCAGTGCGGTACTGATCCTGTGCACTAGCTGAGGAAAAATATCTCAGTACATGCTCACTGAGGGGCGGTACTGATCCTGTGCACTATACCAGGAAAGAAGTGACAGTACATGCCCACAGTGAGGGTGTGTGTGGTACTATCCTCAATACTAAGAGCAGTAGCCTCTATACTTGAATTGAAATAAGTTCTGTAGAAAATCCTATTACTCACTGTTAATTCAATCACAGGAGAAGAGGAATAAAAAAGGGCAGGAAATTCAAATTTTAAAAAGGGTGGGAAATTTAACTAGGAGAGAGCCCAACCAAAATGGCAGTCGCGGAACTCATTGCTGCCCAGGGGCACTTAACAGCCTGGGGGGGGAAGAGACGGGAGTCGCCACTAAGCAGCTGCCCACGAGCCCCCAGAGGCTAATGGCAAGGAAGAGGCAGGAGCCGCAGGCCTCCCCTGCAAGCCGCTGGGGAAAACAGCAGAAAACGGGAAGGAACTGGAAGGAACTGGAACGTGGCGAGAGACGCCAAGAGGCAAAGGGAACTGTGCTCCGGAGGCAGGATGGTCGAAGAGTGGCTGGCAGCTGAGGCGGCAAGCAGCCACAGGGAGAGCCGCAGCAGTAGCTGGCGGGGCAACGGGAGCCGCACACAGGAGCCTCAAACAGAAGTGGCGTCAGGAAGAGGGTCTCGAAGAGATACTGCAAGAATGCAGCAGAGCTGAGAACCAAGGCAGTAGAGCCAGGCACGAAAGCACTGGGCTCTTACCCGCCTTAGGAGTGGGAGGGTGAGGAATGCTGCTGCTGAAGGCAGGGGCGAGAGGAGCCTCAGCACACCCCACGATGCCCAAAATTTTAAAAAGTGGAGCAAGGAGGAAAAGGGAGGGAACCAAGCACCACCCCACCGAGGAAGGAAACACCAGACTCACTCACACATGCGCTAAACAAACACACACACTGAGAACTAATCCTACTCTAGCCTTACGCTACTGAGATGAACAGCCTCAAACAAAGGCAAGAATGAAACTGGAGTAGGAGGGGCTCGCTCACTACAGATATTAACTCAAGTATATTCTTGCCTTCAGAAACTAGATGGCGCTATGACTACCCACGTGATAGATGCTACCTGGGGAAAATCACTATTTCGTTCAACGTGGTGGGCATCATTTCTCCTCTAAGTGAGGCATTAATGACTCCCTGGAATCACCCAGTCAATCCCTCCCTGCTATATCTGAAACGGCACAATGGGCAAGTATTAAGAGCATGTGGTAGGCTCTCTATGGGATTTACTCCCAATTAAGCACATAGGATAGCAGCATGAATGGCTTTTTCAATTATTCTTCCTCCATTTGGACATTCAGCAAACCCTGAACACCTTTTAGAAGTAATGTAGTATTTGCTATTTTATATTGTTTTACTGTTTTTATTGTATATCACTCTGACCTTAAGGAGGAAGAGTGGGATATAAATTATTTTAAGTAACTGAAAGAGACAAACTTGTTTAGGGATCAGAATTGCTGGCATTAAGCTAATACTGAGTAAGCTCATCCATATTTTACAAAGCTCTTAATTTGGGTTTAGGCATGTATAGATATGGGGCTCAACACAGAAAATGCCAATGCACTACAGCAATGCCCTAGGTCTTTACTGATTTAATAACCTCTGGGTGTATTGACACATTCAGAGAAGTATCAAAATGTGGGTGTAAATATCTGAATAGTGTGCAAAATGGGGGAAATTGTGATTTGCAACAATGCATGTTCTACCCACTTCATATTACCTCAAAAGCTTAAAAAGTAAAAGCATGAATTACTTTTGCATCAGTTTATTTTTGTTTTTGTGAATGTGAGAAGCAGTTCTTTATTATGCATCATAAAAGTATTTTTTTGGTCAGTACCCAGAGCTATACCAATTGATGCAGCCTTACACTTGGGACAGTCTGGGCAAAATAACCACATCAGATAGCTAGTGCTGCCTGTTTTATTATAGACCATTTCTTATCCTCCTTTTTACTTCTTCCTTTTCCTGAAGATCAGAAAATAATCGTATACTTTTTATAGATTATGAAACAAGTTCTCTTAGGATTACAGATTTCTCAGCAAATACCAACTTCATAATTTAAAACTGGAAAAATGCAGCAGAAAATATCCATCCAGAATATTTAAATATAGTTTCTGTTTCAAAAACATGTACATTTTGCTTTTATAAAGCAACATGATTTAAAAACAGAAAGAATGGCAGTGCATGGTTCCACTTCTTCAGAATCACAAAGCTTTAGCTATGCTTGACCTCCAGCTAACCTTGTTGATAGGACATTTTATCCTAACAACTTGACAACAAAGTACATGGAACAAATACAAATAGCTAGAGGCCATGTATATTCCCATATTATACTACAACCAAAGGACTTCTGAAGTTCCATTGTCAAAGTTGGAATCCTATTTTGTTACCTATCATAGTTAAATGCAACAAATACTGTTAAACATTTACTTTGGAAAGCTTGTGACATAAACTGAAGAACAAGCTCTTCTTTACCTGTAGCTATGCTAAAAAAGCAGGTCAGCTGGTCTTTTAAGTGAACTTAAAATGTGGGCAAGATGGTAGTGGTCTAAAAGGTAAGGTGCAACTGGTTTTACAATAGATAATTTTAAATGTTCTTATGTTAGTCCACTCAGCTTTCCATCCATCCGTGGTCGGTAAAATGAGTATCCGGCATATGCTGGGGGGTAAAGAAAGGCCGGGAAAGGAACTGGCAATCCCACCCCATATATACGGTCTGCCTAGTAAACGTCACAAGACGTCACCCTAAGAGTCGGAAATGACTCGCACTATAAGTGTGGGGATACCTTTACTTTACTTTATGTTATAAAATAGAATGATGACATACTATTGTCATAACCTGCTCAAGAAACCTCATTTTAGCAATCTCTTCCTCCTGAAACTAGTGACTGGATGGTACCTGGAGGTGGAGGACTTAGCTACACTTCTGTCTTCAAGAATGATTGTGTTATGTAGGAACTTTACACAATTTGCCTCCTGTAATCTCCATGGGCAAGATAGATATGCAACTACGTAGCCCTCTTCTATCTCTACTCAAATGGAGTATCAAGCACAGTTATGATATGGAGCAGTTGGGTGAAGGCAAGGTAACTACGAAGTAATAATTTTCATGTCTATTTCAGCTCACAAATATCTCCCTCTAAGTCCCCTTCAAAGTGACCTAACACTTTTACTTGCTCAGCCACTGATAGCCCAGGGGATTCCTTACCATGGTGTTCCTGTGCACAGTAGATTTTGCCATTAACACATCATTTTGAGTTTTCTACCATGTATTACAAAATGATAGATGCAGGGTCAAGAAGTCATTTTCTATTCAGAAATGTGAAATGCATGGACCTCAACTTTCAAATTATCATGTAAACATAGTGGTGTCTGACTACACACATATTCTGACAGGGTATCTTGAGATAGAACAACTGCATATAACCTTCAGTGATGGAAACTTTTCTCCTAGCATAATTGCTTATTTGGAAGCTCCCATAGAATCTCGGGGACCAATATTTTAAAGGACCAGATGAACATCACACATCACTGGTAAAGTAACACAAAAGGTCATCATGGTTAGCAACAGGATGTTATATCATCTCTGTTAAGGAATTTAAATTGCCTTGTCCAATTTATATAGGTCTTGGATTCAAATGCATTAGTCATCAATATTCTAAGGCCAACTTTTTGTTTCCTTCTGCTTCTACACAAGAAAGTCACTATCACCTATAAGTTCAATGTTGTATTTTTAAAAACTTGCATACATTTTTAATATAATTTAATATTTGAATCATCCCAGCCAGTTCAAGAAAACGTCACCAACTGCACCCTTTATTTGAAGATGGAAAATTAACTGTGGACAATAGTTTACTTAGTACTTTTCAGATATTTCTGTTATATTTGTCTAAGTTTTGATACAAACTCTGCAGAGTGAAGACTGGTGTCACTTGCTACAGCTGTCATTAGAGAAAACTGAGAATATATGCAACATTCTGACACTGCTGCAGAAAGAAGATCAAATTTATGTTCTGAAACTATGAAACTGAGTTATTCTGTTGGGGAAGGGGATAATAAACAACAATACTTGGTGTACTAAAGGAAAGGAATATGTCAGACACATTTACTCTCATTAATTATTAAACACCAAATGAGCACCAAAACAAGCAAGTCAAAAAGTAAACACTACAAGTCAATCCCAGTATTGTTTCACTCCACTGCTTTACCCCTGGAGCTTTCAAAAATCATTAATTCCATGAATAACATGATTAGAATAAATGTATTAATTTTTAAAAAATATATACTGCTTGACTGTAATGAAACCTCTAAGTAGTTTACAAAAATATTAAAATAATCAATAAAATACAGTTAAAAACAATTAAAAATATTTTAATGAAAAACTATTCTTTCATTTCAACCACAAGGAGTTCCACCTTTCTGTAATTTTGAATTAAACACCAACAAGGTGGCCAAGGGAAACTAAAAAATGATGAAAGGAACATACTATATATAAAGTTCCTGAAAGATATTAATTTTATTCAACTGTATACAAATCAAGACTACTTACAACTGAATCGGCATCTGGACATTCCCTGTTTATAAAAAAAGTGAATTGTTAGAGATTTTATCTACTAACGTCTCTTTTGGTTTTCTATTTAATGTCTCATCTCACTAGATACATAGCTTCTTTCTAACACCTTTCAAATCAGGGTATAGACATTGATTTAATTATAAATATAAAAGGATATAGATCACTTTTTCATTTCAATTAAAATGCCCAAGGCAACTAAAATTTTAAAAATCTACAAAATAAAAACTTACATAACTAGAATTACAGATAAAAATCACCACACAGGTGTGATGAATTCAGACACTGGTCAGCTGAAGACCTGCTGGAATTTAGCTGCCTATGGAAAGTTATCAGAGATGCAGCCAGGAGGATTTCTTGGGAGACAGAGCCACGACGACACCTTCAGACCCACAATGGTGAAGGTGTTTACACAATTAAGGTATTTGCTGTTTAAAACACGTTCATAAAAACAGATGAAATGTTTAAGATTCATATTATACATATTTTAAAAAATTACTTTAACCACTATTTTTATTTTTTTAAGGATTACATATTCGTCAGCAGATGAAATTTAGACTGCTACCCATCTTAGGTACTACTTAACCACTAATGGCTCAGAAGGATGAGTTAATTGGACAAGGCAAAATTTTGTCTCATGGTAAATTGCTAAGCTCAAGGAATGCTAGAGGGCAGTTTCCACTTCTTTTGCTGAAGGTCGGATTGACTACCAACCACCATGGGTAGGAGCCTCCTTGCCACCTTTGACTGAGTGTGAAAGCAAAAGCCCTTCAATCGATCACACTTTTAAACTTAAAAAAAAAAACACTGCCATTTAAGCCAAATGGCAACAGTTCAAACAGAAACCTCCTCATAAGATAGAGTCTACCTCTCCCACATAAGCCTACGAATGCAATGTAAGCCAAAACACTCAAATGGGTGGGCAGACTTTTCCTTTAATTGTTCTGGTTGATCAAATTATTTTTGTCTCCAGAAGGCCAAAGTGCAATCTCCATCTCTGTATCCATTCTGTATCTCTGGGATACAGAAGATGCATTTCAAATCACAGAAGTCTTTTAAAAATGTATTTTTAGCAAAAGTCCTATCTATATAAGCACTGCTGTTAAAAAGAGATTTGAAGTGCCAATCTGATAATATTTTACATTAAATGCTTTGGAAAAAAACAGGCTTTAAGATTATGAACATTTTTAGGAAAAATATTAGGTTTCATGCAGCATTATACCTTACAACAAGAACTGTAAAATTAAAATTGTTAGACACTTTTATGCTTTTTAAAAAGTTTTAAATGATTTACTAAGTTTGAAACATACTTACACAGATTCTGCATCTTTTTCTTTCTTAATAATCCCTGGTAAACCAAAATGCTTTCTTTTTCTAGGCTTTATCCCTGCAAACCAAGTATTTATTGTTAGATAAAAATTAAGATTAGATGTTGTATGAAAATTAAGATTAAATCATCGTTAACAGTATAGGTACTGAATCTCCAGTTAACAGTGTGAGTCCGTAAATGTGAAATTGAACTATATGCAGAGTACCCTATGTATAGAAAATTACACTTGATTCAGGCATATATGGAAAGAGATATAATACAACTACATCAAATAACTACCAAGTCCCATATCAATTGGTGTGCTTGTCTTGTCTGAATTGAGCATTAGTCTTGTCATCCTCAAGTAGTTTACCATAAATCCTAAACATCTGTTCAGAGCTTCTGGCACTTAACACCATCCCCTTTTCCTCAGAACCAGGTTAAATGTTATTCAGTACACTGATTCTAATTCTCCATATATCTTTTTCCCTTGGTTTCATGTAGATGTTTATTGAGAAGAATGAAACTTGCTGCACTCCACAGGACAAATTCCATTGTGTGAAGCCATCTTTTCAGATGTTTCTCACAAAAAAGAATGGAACCACTGCAAAGCTGTGGCCCTAATTCTTCACTTTGCTATTAGATTAACAGAAAGCATCTGAGAAGTCCAGGTCAGTCAACAAAGTTAATCTCTTTGCAACCAAAGTGGTTTCTGTTTCAAAAGTGGGTATGAAACTAGACTTAACTATCTAGATAATATTTCATACAGAAACCAGTTTGAAAGGGATCAGCAGGGCTCATTTTCCATTAAAGTGTTTATAATTAGGATAGGGGGAGCAATGAGCATCTTCAAGCACTGAATACTTCAGAAGAAGAGATTTATGGGGGTACTCCGAAGTTATGTGCTTCAGATGCAGAGACATTTATATGTAAGGGCATCTGCGTGTGTGACATTTGCCGTTCTTTCAAGGAAAGTTACCAAAGTTTCTATGATGGTACCACACAGACTAAGCAAGTTCTGTCTCCTAATGAAGGCAAATTGTAAGGATTGTGATCATTTTGTGTTACACCAGAAATAACTTTATTTCATCTTAATGTGAGCAATGTATTTTACTTCTTACTTTTAAGCCTTAATTTTTTTTAAATCCTTTCCCTAATGGTGTACATTTTAATACAACTAACAATGCAAGAGAAACTTACCTTCAACTGCACTGGCTGTATTACATTCTTCAAATTCAATAAGTCCTTTTAAAACATGAAAAACAATGTTATTCTAATACTGTTTCTTGCTTTAATTTATGGAGAAGCATTATCCATTAAGATTAGGGATGCAATAGTTACTCAACTAAATTTGTTAGATGAACCTATTAACATATTTTGATGGCTCAAAAAGGTGCCTGTGACTTGGATAGTACATTACTGTTAATACAAATGTTTAAATACAGATTTATTACCTTGCAGAGCCATACTCCCACCCCTCGCCACAAAAAGTCTCTTATAAGGGCCCACAAAAGTGTTTACACTGACAAGGGCATTTTTTAATCTGGCAAGAGACACTCAGGGCCCCTCCAGACATTCTTTGTATTGTGCATTCATGCTGATTTGAGCTGATAATAGTAACAGTGTGGTTATACACAATCTTTTTTCAATACTGTTTGTGCTCAGGAAGGTATTAGGGCAGACATACACTTTCCTTTCCAATTGATGCATATCCCATAGCTTCCTGCTAAAGCCCTATAACTTTTCATCCCACAGATGTTCCAAGGTTAGCAGGAGTTTTTGGTCCCAAATTTGTTGTGCTATAGCGCAAAGTGTCTGGACAGATGGAAATAATTCAATATCATTTAGGAAACATCATAAAACAATGAATGAAACTGAGGGTCCACTATAAATTCATCACTAATGCACTTTTATTGCATCAATGGCATGTTGCAAAATACTTGTGCAAAAAAACACCAGTCTGGAGGGGCCCTTAGTGTGAGGTCAGAGAGAGCATCCTCCCTTCTCCCAAGGTTACATACAGCAGGGTCTCATCCCCAAGGCTGCATTAAGCTTTGGAGATACTGAGAAAGCAGAAAGACAGATCACTACTTTCCACATGACTCAGGCTTGTTCACCATGAGGGATAAGATTCTATTCTTCCTCAAGTCGGTGAAGGTTAAAGAGAAACAACACATTTTGGTTGGCTACTGAGACCAATTAAATCACTAATGTGAATTCCTTTTCTACTATATGGGGTGGGGAACTCTAACTTCCACCCCTGGACATGCGTTCCCCTGGGGTGTTCTCTTGAATGTTCCCCTGGATGCCATGTGGGGTTCCACTGCTTCTTACCATCCTCTGAGGAGAGATGAGATTTACCAACAACTACCTCTTCAGTAAGTAGAACAGGCTAGTTAGTTTATTATTTTCCTATTGTGTTTTGAACTCTCTATGTTATACCTGAACCCCTGGTTGGGTGTGGTTTTGAGGAATTGTTTTGCTGCTATATATTAAATGTGCACTTATATTTTTAATAAAGCTACTTCTTATTAACCTTGTGTATTCATTGAGTGAGACCAGTTTGCTTCTGAATCCAGCACCCTGACCACTGACCATAACTACCAGAAAGGAGTGTATTTTGGCTTCACCAGAGGCTTCTGGACAAGGAGTGTTTGTTTGGCTCTTGTCTTTAGGATTCCTTGGTTTACCTGTATCTGGGCTCTGAGTGTCCCCTAATACAGAGTGGAACCAGTTGAAGGAGTGGTGGCAGCCTATCTTCTAGGTGAGGGAATTGGGTCTGAAGCATGCACCCCGTGGTTCTTGAGGGCCCGAGGGCATGACATGCTTCAGACCCAATTCCCCCACTTTGGGCAATTGATCTGGAACCCAATTCCCAATTCCGCTTGCCAAGGCTGTGCAAACCAACACCAACCCTGCAAGGTAGAAAATAGGCTGCCACCACCCCTTCAACTGGTTCCACTCTGAGCTAGGGGACACTCAGAGCCCAGATATAGGTAAACCAAGGATTCCTAAAGACAAGAGCCAAACAAGTACTCCTTGTCCAGAGGCCTCTGGTAAATCCAAAATCAATCCCTTCTTCTTGGTAGTTATGGCCAGTGGTCAAGGTGCTGGATTCAGAACCAAATTGGTCTCACTCAATGAATACACAAGGTTAATAAGAAGTAGCTTTATTAAAAATATAAGTGCACATTTAATATATAGCAGCAAAACAATTCCTCAAAACCACACCCATCCAGGGGTTCAGGTATAACACAGAGTTCAAAACACAATAGGAAAATAATAAACTAACTAGCCTGTTCTACTTACTGAAGAGGTAGTTGTTGGTAAATCTCATCTCTCCTTAGAGAGAATAACATCAGGATGGTAAGAAACAGTGGAACCCCACATGGCATCCAGGGGAACATTCAAGAGAACGCCCCAGGGGAACGCATGTCCAGGGGGAACAACGGCTATGGGTCTCAGCCCCTATACTTAAGGAAAAGGCACACAATGGTTCAGGATGAATTAGCCAATCAGGGGGCTTTCTGATGCAATCATATTCCCGAAGCTTCTTCACTTTTTCGCGCCTTGCAGGCCCTCCTCCCTTCTCTGATCTCAACCTTCTCAGGCCCGCATGGCCTTGAGTACCAGGCTCTCAGCAGATTCCACCAGCCCCAGCCGGCATGCCCAATGATCACTTTTTGCTATGAAGTGCCTACCAAAAAGATGGTTTTTCAAAAGTTTGATTTCAAGTGGTGTTCTTTTTTTGCATCTAGAACGAGGACAGAGTTTAAGAAGACAATAGCAGATCAGGCCAGGGGCCCATGTAGTTCAGCATCCTGCTCTCACAGTGGACAATCAACTTGCCTACGGAAAGCCAGCCAGGGCCTGTGCACAACAGCAAGTTCCCCTCATGAGGTTTCCAGCAACTGACATTCAGAAGCATACATACATTGCTGAAGAATCACCTCTCATTTATCAAATTGCAAAAGTTGGGCAAAAAAAAGGTTTTCATTTTTTGGGTGACCTCCCAAAAATCTGGCAGGGACTATGTGCAGAGCACACAAGGCCAATCTTATGAATTGAATTAGCTGGCACTGCAGGAAGCACTCCTGTAGATATTTGGGCCCCGGGTCTTGTAAACCATCACTAACACCCTAAATCAAGCCCAACAATATTTAGACAGCAAATGCAGAGCTTTAATGATAGGTGTTACATGGTACATTCTCAATACTCCACATAACAGCCTGGCAGCTGCATTCTGCACTAGCTGCAATTTCTGGACCATTTTCAAGGGCAGCCACAAGTAGAGCTCACTGCAATAATCCAAATACGAGATCACTAGAGCAGGCTATCCTGGTCCAAGAACAGCTGTAACTATTGAATGAGTCAGAGCTGGATATAGGCACTCCTTGACACAAAGGCCATCTGGGCCTCCAATGACAGCTATGAATCAAGGAGTACACACAAGCTATGTACCTACTCTGTTGGGGAGGAGTGCTATCCCATCCTAAATAGTATCTCCCCAATTCCCAGACCTAATAGCTGCCAATCCACAGTACCTCCACCTTATGAGGATTCAGTCAAATGGTCCTCATCCAGTTTGTCAATGCCTCCAAGCACCAGGCCATTGTATTTTCTACCTCTCCTGATTCAGATGGAATGAACAACTAGAGCTGGGTGTCTTCAATATACCGATGACACTTTGCTCCAAATCCCTCATCCCAGTAGCTTCATATGGTTATTGAACTGTCATGAGGTCAACTAGTACTACAGTTCAGTAGCGATCCCAGAGATAGGAGCAAAACCACTACAATACAATGCCCTCGACCCCTAACCAACAGAGTCACTCCAGGAGGATACTGTGGTCACGGTACTGAAAGCTGCCAAGAAGTTGGGAAGAATCAACAGGGCAGTACTCCCCTGTCCCATTCAATAAAGGTAATCTATCAGGGTAACCAAAGCACTTTCCAGGCTGAAACTGGGCCAGAAACTGGACTGAAATGGATCCAGATGCATCTGCAACCACCATCTTCTCAAGCACCTTATCCTTTTCTCCATCCCTTTCTCTCCAAGAGTACATTGCCACCAACACATAAGTGAGATGTTTCCACTTCCCACTCGCACTGCTGATCACATCCAGTATTTTCTTGAACAAAACTGCCTAAGTTTGGGGTGGGGACCTCTTGAGCTATGATCCTGACATAGACCATAGCTGGATTTCATCCAATTATTTAGATCCCTTCCCAACCGTCAATTATTCAGTGGGGAGCTATAGCTGCAGCGGACTTTGTTTTAAAAGTTTGATGTGTAAATTGTGCAACTGCAACTCCATCATCTACTAGATCTGCTGTAAGCAGAGGAAAAATGTATCAGCAAAGAAGTAGAGGTGATCTCTGAAGATATGTTAAAAAAAGGTTTCCATACATTGTGCACTATATGCATGTAATTTTCAGAATGCAATTGCACTTTGAAGTTTGAGGTTCTGAATAGCTGGAAGACAGGACTTGCAGGTGAGTTGTGTGCAGAGACCTTATATGCATTCTTCTGATGAGATTACTGTTGATGTGTGAGCGTTGTTGCGTGAACAGCATACGTTACGTTGGAGTTAAGTTGAGCAAGAAACTTCACAGAAGCTTGAGAAAGGTTTAAGAGTCTTTACTAAGACATTACGGCCAAAGGCTTAAGAGGATAGTTACAAGTAGAATTCTCCCCCCCCCTTCAAGGATAGACCTGCTTGCTTCAAAGACACACACAGAAGAAGGAAGAACTAACAGCAGTTACAACTTTCCCAGCTGTTATGTCCCGTTACCATGACAACTACTGTCTGGCCTTGAATGAGCGCTCCCAGGCCAGCACAGCAGGTAAGGCTGCTTTCCCATACATCTTGAAACATTTCAGACCTGATGAAAAAACACATTGGTAGTAAGGCCTAGTAAGCCAACATTCCCCCCTTTCATCATGTCTGTAAATCCATTACAACAATACCACATTTTCTACAATACAACTGTAATACATTTCAGTACATTACATCATACAGATCCAGTTTACATTTCAGTACATTTCAGAACATCTCAGTACATTTCATAACTTTATTCAATCAAATTTCGGTTGAACACAGGTCAAATATAGTGTCTCTGGATCCATCTCAACCTGTTTATGCATACCTGGGCTGGTAATTACCCCCACAGTAAATCTTTCAGGCGGTTTGCCAATGTTCGCTCTTGTAGAGCGTCTCAAAGGAACTAGAGCTTCTGCTCTCTCAGCCCCATCTCTGAGCTGGTACTTGGCACAGCTTGTTCAGGACATTCCATTTCCTCAGCCTTGCGTTTCTTATTTCTGCGTTTCCCACAAATCAATTCATTTAACGCATCCCTAAGAGGAATTTGTGTGCCTTCCACTTTTATGTCAAGGTTTGGTTTGAATGTTTGTGCTTGCGTTTGTGCTTGTGTGTCAGTTGATCCTGTAAGAATGACTGTTTGCCTTTGATCCCAAGGCTTTTCTGCAACTTTAATGCTTCTGCTCAGAATTAATTGCTGTGTTTCTGGTAACCAAACTCTGAAATATGCATTCTGAAATCCCAAAACAAACCCTTGCTGTGCTCTGGGTGCAAGCTTGCCTCTTCTTTTTCCCTGTGAAATGTGGACCCAGCAACGTGCCCCAAATTTTTGAATGTGTTGTATTTTCGGCTTTCTGCCAGTGATTTTCTCGTAAGGTGACATTCCAAGTGCACTGTGTAATACCCTGTTGTGAATGTAATTCGCATACAAAATTGCCTCTCCCCAGAAAGAATTCCCTAAACTGGAATCCATTAACATGGCTCTCATTGCTTCCTGAAGCACCCTGTTTTTTCTCTCTGCAGTCCCGTTGGAAAACGGGCTAAATGGAGCAGTGAAATTCTGTTTTATTCCCTTACTCTCAAGGAAGTCACTCAATGCTTTACTCGTGAATTCCCCTCCCTGAGTGTATCGCTTTCACAGTAACGCCATGTTGAGTTTCGATTCTCTTAATGAACAGTTTCAGCTTCACTTTTATGCTTGAGCAAATAAAGATTAGTGTATCTGGAGAAATCATCTACCAGTACCATAAAGAATCTCGCACCTCCTCGTGAAGTGTTTATTGGCCCTGATAAATCAACATGAACTAACTGGTAGGGAGCTCTTGTGGTTCTTTCAGCCTCCCGGTTAATTGGAGCAATTGTCATTTTCGCTTTATGACATGCATCACAATCCATTAACTGTCCACAATCTTTCAACCGCATGTTTTCACTATGCATAGGGGTTTTCTTAATCGTGTCAAAGTTTGCATGCCCCAGCCTTTGATGCCATTCATGGACGCAGCCTTGATGTGTGTGTGCCTCAGCGTTTAACACAGCACACCCTGCTTGACTGCTTTTTATTACAAACTGAGAATCATTCAGGCTTCCCTGCATGCACACTTGATCTCCCCTCATTACATAACATTTGTCTTTGTGAAACAATACTGAAAAATCACAACTCACCAGTTTTCTGACTGACAATATGTTATGAGCCAATTCTGGTACAAACAAACAATCTGACAGTATTCCAAGTTTATCAAATCTCACCAGACCTCGAGCCTCCACATTCTTGCGTGATCCATCCGCCAGTTGCACAAAGTCCTGCTCATCTGTAGACGTGTAAAACAAACTCCTGTCTTTGATTAATATATGGCTCGCCCCACTGTCAAGAATCCAGTTAACAGGTCCTAAATCTTGAGACTTCTGTTTACAAACAAAGTTCACACTGCCGCTCTGTTTCCAGCCTCCGTCCCTGGAGTTTCGCTTGACTGCACAGTCTCTCTGAAGATGCCCACATAACAAACATAACAAGCCTTTAGCCGCTGCTGCTCCTGCTTGCTTCCTGCTGCCTCCTTCGGCACGGCACTTTTCGCCTCCTGCCTCCGCTGCCATTCCTGGGTCAGCTTTTCTTCAATAAAGGCTACATTCAGCCCACCATCAGGCATGGCTTCAATTCCCATAACAAAATTATTCCAAGTCCCATCGAGTGAAGCCAGGATCAAATAGGTCTTCTGAAGGACAGAGTGTTCCATGCCTCGATCCTGCAACTCAGCAAATAGGCGTCTGAATTCTGTGAGATGCTCACTCATTTCGCACTCACCCGTGAAGCGCATCTGGTACAGCTTCCTTGCCAAACACAATTTAGATCCCGCGGTCTGTTGCACATGAAGAGCCTCCAACACGTCCCACATCTGTTTGGCATTTGTAACATCTCTCACGTGTAGCAGTTGAGAGTCGGATAGAGCCAGAATAATAAAAGCTTGCGCTCGCTCATCGTTCCGAGTCCAGGCCGCTATAAGGGGTGCAGGGGGTGTTCCATCAATAGCTTCCCATAAATCCTCTTTTATCAAGAAAGCACGCATCCTTGGCCTCCAGCTTCCATAATTCTTTTCATTAAGTCGTTCCATCGGCAAGCCTCCAGACATGTTTACTGCAGCCATCCTGCTCACCTCCGTCTGGCACAATCAATCAAGCTGCCCTCTCTGGAACTCCGTCTGCCGTTCAGACCAGCCACTTACTCCTGTGTAACGCGCTGTGGATCTGGGCCCATAACCCTGTTGATGTGTGAGCGTTGTTGCATGAACAGCATACGTTACGATGGAGTTAAGTTGAGCAAGAAACTTCACAGAGGCTTGAGAAAGGTTTAAGAGTCTTTACTAAGACATTACGGCCAAAGGCTTAAGAGGATAGTTACAAGTAGAATCCCCCCCCCTTCAAGGATAGACCTGCTTGCTTCAAAGACACACACAGAAGAAGGAAGAACTAACAGCAGTTACAACTTTCCCAGCTGTTATGTCCCGTTACCATGACAACTACTGTCTGGCCTTGAATGAGCGCTCCCAGGCCAGCACAGCAGATAAGGCTGCTTTCCCATACATCTTGAAACATTTCAGACCTGATGAAAAAACACATTGGTAGTAAGGCCTAGTAAGCCAACAATTACTGACTTCTGTGCCTTTGGTTCAGTCAGGACAAACAGAAGGCATGTGAGAGCTTTAAAAAAAAAAAAGACATGCAAACATACATGAAAAGGAGAAGGTGAAACTTGAGTGGAGTTACTAATATTCTGTGTCAGAATTGCTTGATATGTTTTTTGATAATGTTTTTAACCCTTTTTTAAAAAGTTTTTTAAATGTTTTTAACGCTGTTTTGTCTTAATGTATTTTAAGATTTGTTTTTATGATGTTTTAAAGTGTTTTTAGTGCCTTGTTTGCCGCCCTGGGCTCCTGCTGGGAGGAAGCTCGAGATACAAATTAATTAATTGATTGATTGATTGATTGATTAAATAACAATAATAATATACCTCTGTTTTCATGGGAAATAAATGTGTGTGCATGCGCGCACATGCACTTGTGTTTCAAGCATGTGTGATTTTGGGCAGTGCTAGACCCACGCATAATTACATCCCATTACTGCAAGGAACACTGCCCCCAAACAGATTTCCACTAGGGTAATTTGGCCCTCAACAGCTGATATAGCACAGCACGGAGGACAGCCTGGCTGGGACTCCAGAGTCTGAGAGTTCAAATCCCCACTCATGTCTCCTGGGTGTAAAGGGCCAGCTAAAGATCACCCCCACAGTGAGTGGCTCAGGGGTTATGTGCCCTGCCACCTGAGCAGCCGTGGGCAAGCTGCATAGTCCCAAGGAGCCCAGTTGTCTGCAACTGCCAGCTGGGGGGCAAGGAAGGTGCTGGTCTGTGCAGCTGTGGCAAGCTGAGCAGGCCCTAGCCAGCTGGGAAGGACTAGCCTCAGAGGGAGGCAATGGTAAACTCCCTCTGAATACCACTTACCATGAAAACTCTATTTATAGGGTAGCCATAAGTCAGAATCGACTTGAAGGCAGTCCATTTCCTTTTTCAATTTGGCCCCCAGCCTGAAAGAGGCTTTCTACCACTGACCTAGTCATACTGATGAACAGGGAGCCATAATCATGATGTATGGTGTCACATAACATGCAAGAATTCTATATATAAGCGCAAAGAAATTTGTCCCTTAAAATCTAAGGCATAAATTATCAGGAGTCAGCTCATTGTGCTACAACACAAGTTTTCAATAAGGATAAACAAACATATCCATACCACTTTGACAAATTACTATTCAGCTAAACTGGAAACTACACTGATAAAATAATTGTATTTCATAACACATCCAATTCTATTTTGATGTTTCACATGTTAGATGTTTTGTATGATGCATTTCATCTCTCAAGAGAGACGAGATGGTTTTTGAAATTCAGTCATCTCACAGTGTCATCTGCCACCTGATTAATGTGTGAAGTGGCACTAATGGGCTTGAAAACAGTTAGGTGCCTTGTCAACTAGTTAGAGAAAAATTTCATGATCGGTCATCTAATGTGTACTCTGCAGAAGCAGATAAGCCAGCCTTGACAAAGGCAGCAGCTACACAATCATGGGTCTGAAATAACTTTTTTTTAATGACACAAAGTATAAAATATACTGGGTATTTAAAAAGCAAGGGAGAGAAAAAATGCATGTTGAAAATTATAGCTTCCTAAGTGGTAAATTGTACACATGTATTCTTAAAATGCATTAGTAGCCTTAAACTGAAAATGAAACGAGTTATTTGAGGAATATGCAGTGGAGTATAAAGAAATGCTAACCAATTTTTATTACAACAAATTAGTTTTACATATTGCTAAAATGTTACACTGGAGTATTATAAAAAGTAGCCTCCGCTTAAAAGCCACACTAGTTTTTAAGCGACTTGTAACTGCAAACATAATGGCAGACAATATATTTGGTTTTAGGTGAAAACAAAAGGAGTTTCCCCCTCTGGCATTAACTCATGCATGAAAGGAGGGGCTTTTAAAAAAAAAATACTGCATATGCCTCACATACTGCTTCAAAATGGCAGAACTCTGCATGTTCTGGCTCAGTGCCAGTTGACAGCTCAGCTGGATATCAATGCACATTCTGACCCCCCTTGCAGCGTGTCACTTCTGAATTGTTTCTGCAGTAGAAAGTTTATTCAACCTCTTTCTCAAATGCAGTGGACCGAGCATCATTCTGCTATTTAATCATAGGAGGACAGGTTATTTTTCCAACAGTACTAAAGTCAGAGAGCAATTCTTAATGAACAGCTTGATACAAGTGGAATTTCAACTGTTTTAGCCTCAATTAATTCTGCTGTCAAAACAAATGATTGCTCTTAGTACTTAGATGTTAAACGGGATCACAAAGGTCAATTCTGTGTGTACAAACACACAAGCTATCTTTTCCTTGCTAACATCTGATGCCATTTCATATTTAGCATCAACAATTTTCAAACTGAAAACCAGAAATACATAAACTGTCAGTCAATGTATTCTCTAACAGTAGTCTTTACCCTGACTGATAAATGAAACAAAACCACACTCTAGATAACTGTTGCTATATTTAGACATGCAAAATCAAGATGCATTTTATCTCTTCCACATCATTACCACAAAACAAGAAGTCACTAAATATGTTTACCTAAAAATCTAACAGGTAAACAGAAATGCAATACATATTGTTTAAAAATATTTACTATGATTTGGCCTTAATTGAAGAGCAAACTGAAGAATCAAATCAGCCCAATACTTAGGACTTTCCCCTTTAGAATGACAAATACGCCTGTAGTACCTGAGCCACTGAAGATAAATATATGCCAAATGTACAAAACTAAATTCCATTTCCTGTTCTTTAAGCCTGTGCGGTTTATTAGGACAATTCCAGCAACAAGAAATTTTTACAATTTAAGCAAGCTATGTCCATGACGCCAGCCCATGGAACTAAGGTGAAAATAAAGGAACCAAGGGGGGAAAGAGAGAAAAAAGAAACACATTTTGGTAAAACTCCAAACATTTTTATGCTATATAAAATATGACAGACTACCCACACATCTCTCTGTAGGATTTTAACCTGCTGTGAAAGATTACTTATGCTTGACTAATCCATGTCTTAACAAAAATTCACCAAGGCGCTATGATAAATGGGAAGGCGTATCACATTATTTGACCATGCATCACTATGATCATACTTAATTATGACTAGATGACTTGGAATCTAAGTCCCAGTGTAACATATTAATTCAATCATGACTAACATAAATTCCATTATGACATTAGTCATACAACTAACTTTAACCAGAGTGGAAACGAGATCAATTTCCTCATGAAGTCAAGAATCTGTGCTGGCGCTCTCTTTTGTGAAGAATACAGATGCATTAGATCTTGTTATGCCAATGATAAATCAACAAGAACATGAGGCTATGAACTTCAGAATAAACTTGAAAATTATGGGTTGTGTGCAAAGCTATTCATGTGCAAGTGGAATGTACTTCCATTTGCACAATGGGACTTCACCTTCTTTTCTTCCTCCCTTCAGCCTACCTGCACACCCTCAAAATCTGCTTGGGTTGGAGGACCATCTGGAGCATATTTTGAGGACGCATGGAGGGCTGCAGGGAGAAGAAAGGAACACAATGTTGGATTCTACTCAAAGAAAATAATTTGGTATAATCTGGCCCTTAAAAATTTAATGGTAGGCCTTTGCTGCACATCTTTTAAAGCTCACAAACATACTAGGTGTTTTAAAATAAGATGTCTTGTTACATTTCCCAGCGACTGTAAGACTCTAAATATACACATCTTGTATGTTTCCCTACTTTCTATTGCTCCAGACAAACCCTCTAAGGGTCCTTCCAATCACAGTCCAAGCTCTGTCACAATAGTCTTGTAGACCTATCACTTCCACACTTTCCCCTAAGAGCTTTAATTAAACAGGTGAACTACCAGAACAGTCTCTAATTATCTAAACTTGCCCACACTTTAGAATCCATGTTACATGCATGCATGTGAAACGTTAAGGGTACGTAGAGGCAGATGCAAAAGAGAACATGGTTCCTGCACCTTTAATAGTTGTGTAGAGATGAGGAAATTTCAGCAGGCGTAGCTTGTGCTACAATTAATGATCTGGGCTTCAGTTAGTCCAGTTTGAAGAAGAATATCTGCCACCTTCTGGGTTGTTGCAGAACCATAATAGGTTTCATTTGGAGGACCTTCTGGAATTATACAGCCATGAGAGTGGCTGTATACCACAGCCAGCATGGATTTTTCACCTTCTGCCACGGTAAATTGAAATACCTCTCATGCTATTCTGATGCTTCCCATAAGCTCATTTCAAAACTTATAGTCCTGAACTATAACAGGGTTGTATAACAACCCTCTGCACTTTCATGGCAATACACAGAACACTCAGAGAGAATCCTGACTTTAAAGCCTGAAACACAAGTAAAAGAATCCAGGCCCCTGTTGGACTTTTTTCTGTCAGTGGTCTCATAATTTGTTGAAATTAATTAAAAATCAGCCATGTTCACAGAATACCTGACCTTGCCCCATACTCTGACCTTCATCTTCTGCAGTTTAAATGTTTAAGAAATGCATGGCTGATTTTTAATTAAAGAAAATTAACACTGGAGTCTCTGGTAAGTACAGGAATGTTCAGTAAGAACCATCTGTCGGTGTTCTAAAAGCCAGACTCACAGCTGTTTGGTTAGGCTAATCAGGGGACCACGTCCACGCCAGACAGTTATTTCACTTTAAACAGTCATGGCTTTCCCCAAAGAATTCTGGGAAATGTAGTTTCTGAAGGGTGCTGAGAGTTGTCAGGAGACTTCTATTCCCCCAACAGTGACCAGAGTGGTGTAATAGTCAGCCTCTCTTCTGGTGATTGTAGCTCTGTGAGAATGGGTGGGCAAAGGATGCAGCAACCCAGTAAGTCCACTAGGCACACTCTTAGCCCACTGACAGATCCTGCAAGAACATACGTCACTATGCACCTTGGGCCACCAAAATTCCCTAGTTACCACATGCAGGGTCTTATACTGTCCAAAATGGTCATGGCACTGTTGTAGTATCTGTGCCCTTAACACTCCTGGGGGCACATAGAAGCACTGATAGCAGTAGAGCAACCCATCCTGCTGGGAGAAAGGGGAGCTTTGGGTTGATGTCTGTTTTGCTAACTTGCATAGCCTGGCAAGAACAAAGGGATCTCACACCTTTTCAGACCTCATTGGTCTATCCAGAGCTTTTGGGACAGCTGCCAAAGGCTCAGGTGGCAGGATCAGCACCAGAGAAGGTTCTTTCCCGTGAGTTGATGGAAATGCCCACATAAAGCTTGGTTGTCACAAATCAGGGCTTCCATAATGCAGACCGGAGTATTCTTCTGCTGCTGCTTTCATGTTTTCCATGGAGGCAGTGGAGAAAGGTGTGTGTCCTGGCTCCCATCCCAAAATACCACAACAAGGCTTTTTCTTTTCCATGTAACCGACAGATTTATTCAAGAAAGCTTGACACAGGTTCTGCAGTAGTTTCAGCTTACTAGGGTTGCAAATCAAGAGTCTAAGAACAGGGTCTGGAATACAAGACTAAACAGTAGCAACAAATGTGTCCTGATAAGTTTCCATACCCTTCCTGTCTACCTTTAAAATGGCTACATGTGGCGAGCTCACTGGCGGAACTCTCACCTCGTATGGGAGGCGCTTTGATGAGGAGGCTGCAATTGGTGGCACTGATGGAGGTGGCACTGAGCACTCAGCAACACAACAGGAACCTGTCCCCCAGGCTCTTCTTCCTGCTCTGCCACCCCTCCCAAGCAAGTCAACAACTACCCTCATACCCAGTGATACAACCTGCTCTGGGGGCAAGGTGGGACTGAAAGCCAGAGATTCCATCGCCCCATTCCTAACACCTTGAGTCAAAGGGGCTAGATCCCCATGGTTGCTTCCAGTTAGTTCCAGCTCACTCTTTCCTTCTGCCTCCTCCTCCTCATCTTTCAAACAATGCCACCCTAGTCTAGACTCTGTCAAAACTGCATGACTCATGACACTGTGCTATGCTTGCTGTCAGTGAAAAAAAAGTAAGCCATTTCTGCCAACTCCATTGACCTGAGATTGTATCCTTTTCCTATTTATACTACTCATCTGCTCAGTCAAAGAATGCCTTGCTGTACCCTTCATCTGTCCAAATACAGAAAATCAATACCTATTTTTAAAAACTGAAGTAGCATCACTGAAAGTTGCACAGCACCTCCTCTATAAAGCAGAGAAAATTACAAAGATACGCAGGATGAGGTGTCCTCTGATATACACAGTGGCCATGCCTACGTTCAAACAAAATACAGAAGCTGAGAGACCATTTAAATACCATCCCTAAACCAAGGAAGGTCTAATTAGGCCTGGCACAGGTCCCAATTCCTGACTGGAATTTCTACAAGGGTTGTGAATAGTAAATGTAATGTACTTATTTTGCTTTAATTTAACCTCTGATTAAGTTATCACAGGCTGTACTTTTTTGCATGTTGACATCTAACCCCAAATTCCACATTTTTTTTCTTCTACACCTCTGCTATGTGCATGGTGTGTACAAGCAGGGCTGTGGTGTCGGTACGCCAGACCTTCGACTCCGGCTTCTCTATTTTTCTACTGTCCAACTCCGACTCCTTCATAAATGGCAAATGTATATTAACTAGTAATAACAAATTTACTGTAGTAAAATGGTAGGACAAGGCATTTCATCACCACCACGTGAATCCAAAGCTTGGAAAAGTTACTTTTTTGAACTACAACTCCCACGAGCCCAATCCCTAGGGCTGATGGGAGTTGTAGTTCAAAAAAGTAACTTTTCCAAGCTTTGGATTCACGTGGTGGTGATGAAATGCCTTGTGCTACCATTTTACTACAGTAAATTTGTTATTACTAGTTAATATACATTTGCCATTTATAAAGGAGTCGGAGTCGGAATCGGTACATTTCAACCGACCCCGACTCTGGCTCCACCCAAAATTGCTCCCGACTCCGACTCTGTCTCCACGACTCCAACTCCACAGCCCTGTGTACAAGTATATATGTGTGTGTATGTGTGTGCATGTTTTAAAAAATCACAAGTAGTAGTTGTGCTTCTCTTTGAATGCAGTCATTCCATTAAAATGAGAGCTCATTTTCTTTCTAAGAGCAAGGAGCAATCAGCTGCTGCAAGCACACTGTTGCATGTAATTTCTATACTGATGCAACACAGTGGTATTTGCTTGTTCACAAAGGCACCATTACTGATTTTGATTCAAACTCACACCACACTGACCCTACCTACACAAAGAAAACTACTGAATTTTAAAAAGTATTACATGTATGTCCTTGCTTTATATATGCTTATGCTTACTATATTTCAGCACATTTTTGTAGATTTTATCAATTTATAGAAAAATTAGGATTCTGTGCTCCACAGTGCATACATTCTTTTTAGTATCAAAGAAAAGAGAATTTTATAGACTACATAAATCAATCACTAATAGGCAAAAAACCTTACACTTTAAGAACATACCTATAGCCAACAGATATTTCTATCAAACTTTAAAAAGCAGGGAAATTGGGCAGCTGTAGCAAATGCACCAGGGGAGCAGGAGACCTAACCTCCTCTCTTGAGATATTGTACTGCCCTACAAATCTGTCAAAATGCAAACACAATTTGGGTTGGTCTTTCACAGTCCAATCCACTTCCTCTGTAGCTTGGAAGAATTTGGTAACATGTGCCTCTGAGCATATGGCGAGGGGTGGCAATACCTGCCATCTCCAAAGGTGGAGAATTACATTTTTGTATGTTTGTTGGTGTTGTTCTTACTTTGCTTCTTTCCTGTGTTACTACTGTTTCTACAGAGAATCTAACCTAGAAAATATATTTTTCTCATTATTCATCCTAGAATCTGTATCAAATTTATTTTTATTTTTATTGGTCAGTGTCATATGATGGTGAAGACAAACTTTTGTTTTTCAAAGTAGAGTTTATGCTGTATTTCTATTTTGAGTGCATTAACAGCTGAATCTGAAACTGCAGTTTGCTATAAAATCAGACTGATTACAACATGTTGCTACTTAAGCAATGACTCTAGCTGTTCAAAAAAACAAACTTGGCCTCCTCAAGATGCATGGTTTCAGCCTGCTATGCTTGAACCACTCCACTTAAGGAAAGGTGGGCATGATCAAAGAAAAACATAGAGCACGTGTAGAATTTTGCTAGAATATATTTCACCTCCCACTGTTTTATCTTGTGCAAACTGAGACATTCTACATGTCCACTGGAGACTATTCTGTATAGCAGTCAGTGCCATTATTCCACAATTGTTTTTGGATTTTTTTCAGTGTTGCAAAGTATTGCTGTACTTCACATATTCACAGAAACAGAAGCAAAAGAAAATGATTTACTATAGGAAACATCACTAAAATTGCAAAGTAAATCAAACATATTTAAAGTGGCTATCTGAATTCTATCAACTGTCTTAATATTCTTGCTTCCTCCCTGCTAAAACAAGATCAGCACAGCACATACATTGTTTCTGTTATTTGGGCTGATTGCAGGTGTTGCCCCCGCTCCCCATATGCTCAGAGGAACACGCTACCAAATTCCTCCAAGCTACACAGGAAGTAGATTGGACTGTGAGAGACCAACCTCAATGGTGTTTGAATTTTTACAAATTTGTAGGTCAGTACAATATCTCAGAAAGGAGGTCCCCAGCAATCACACTTAGGATATGTGAAACTGACCACAGGGGGAAAGGAGGAGGGGGATGGGAGCAGGCAGGAGGGGAAGGGGCAGGTTTGATCATTTGCATGTTTATTGAGTCCAGTGCGATTTGATCCTGTGCAATCATGCTTAGGATAGGTAAAACTGACCATGGGAGGGAGGGAGGGAGGGAGGGAGGGAGTGGGCAGGTGAGGAGGAAGAAGGAAGAGGGGAGGGGAGAAAGAAGGAAGAGAGGAGGGGAGAAAGAAGGGAGGAGGAAGGGAGAGAAGAGGGGAAGGAGGGTAAAGGCAGGTCTGTCTATTTGCATGCTTACTGAGTTCAATGGGATTTACCCCCATGAAATCATGGTTAGCATAGGTAAAACTGACCATGAGGAAGAAGGAGATGGAGGGGAGAGGGAAAGAGGAAAGGAGTGGAGAGGGGAGGAGAAGGAGGAGGGGATTGGGAGGGGAAGGGGCAAAGGAAGGGGAAGGGAAGGTGCATAAGGGAGATGATGGAAGGGAGGAGGAAGGGAGGGCAGGTTTGATCATTTGCATGCTTATTGAGCTCAATGGTTTTTACTCCCGTGCAATCATACTTAAGATAAGTAAAACTGATCATGGAGGAGGGGAGGGGAAGGAGGAGGAGGGGGAAGGAAGGCACTGGAAGGTCCCAGGTTATAGTCCAAAGGAACATAAGGCAAGCACCCTGTGAAGCTAAGCAGGTCCAGGTCCGGTCAGTGCCTGGATGGGAGACTGCCTGGGAACCACATGTATGCCGCCTTGGGTTTCTATGATGAATGAAATGCGGGGTATAAATATAATAAATAAAATAATAAGGGGAGGAGGAGCAAAAGAAGGGGGAGGGAAGAGGCAAGAGGGAGGGCAGGTTTGATGATTTGCATGCTTTTTGAGTTCAGTGGGATTTACTCTTGTGCAATCATGCTTAGGATAGCTGAAATTGACCTTGGGGAGGGGAGGAGATTGGGTGGGTGGGCACCGAGCAGAGGGGAAGCCTCTTTCCTTTCCAAAAGGAAAACACTATGAACAGTATCATTCTTTTTCAGCGTTTTCCTCACCTTTTTATTCTGCAGCAGACATATGTAGCCTCCCACCCGAAGATAAACCAAAGCTGTCCCTGGCCACTTCCACACCAGACCTTTATTTCACTTTAGACAGTCATGGCTTCTCCCAAAGAATCCTGGGAAGTGTAAGTAGTGAAGGTTGCTGAGAGTTGCTAGGAGATGCCCTGTTCCCCACACACAGCTCAGTTAGAGTGGCTGACTGTTAAACCAGTCTGGCCACTGGAGCTCCGTCAGGGAAATACAAGTCTCCTCTCAGCACCCTTCACAAACTACACTTTCCAAGATTCTTTAGGGGCAGCCATGATTGTCTAAAGTGAAATGAATGTCTGGTGTGGGTGTGGCCCCCTGATTAGGCAAGCCCAGCAGCTATGAGTCTGGCTTTTAGAACACTGACAGTTGGTTCTTACTGAGCATGGCTGGCCTTATTGAATTCAATGCAAAATTTCTTAAATTAATTAAAAATCAGCCAGGCGTATTTTCAATTTTTAAACTGCAGAAGATGAAAGTCAGAGTATGGGGCAAGGTCAGTACTAGGATTACAGGTACTCTGTGAACATGGCTGATTTTTAATTATATTCAACAAATTATGAGAACTCTGACAGAAAAAAGTCCAAAAGGGGTCTGGATTTTTTCTCTCTCTTTTTACACTTTGAACTATCGATTCTCTCTGACTGTTTTGTGTACCGCCATAAAAACTTAGAGGGTTGTTAAGCAAGCGTTTCTGAGTTCAGGGCTGTATGTTTTGTAAGGTTTTGTTTTGAAATGAGCTTATGGGACACAGCAGTATGGCCGGGGGGGGATATTTTCAGTTTAACATTGCGGAATGAGAAAAATCCATGCTGACTATAGTATACAGCCACTCTCGTGGCTGTATGATTTTGATGCAGAGAGGTCTCTGATTTTTTAAAAGGCCAAGAGAAAGATAACAACAGAGAACGAAGTCTTGATACTTTATAATCCCAGAGAATAATGAAGAAGGTTATTTTAAGAATGAGGACAGCTGGAAGCCGATTTACAATCATCTACAGGTTTATTCAGAAGTAAGTATCACTGAGTTCAAAGAAACTTTGAAGGTATGTGTGTATAGGATTGCAGCCTGAGAAGTCTTATTTATCCCAGGATTTTCCAGTACTACATCAAATAAGACAATGCTAAGTAATATGTGACTATCAGAGTCATGGAAATTAATTCCTTGGAAACATCTAACCAACCTGCAGAACATCAGAACGCTAGTCTAGAAACAAACATGACAAGGTTTAAAAATGCTGGGCAACAAAAGCAGAACAATTATGTTAAACTTGGCCATTGTTTGCAGAGTGCAGTGATAATTTGCTAGCTATTAATTTTTATGAATTATTTTGAATATAACACAATTAGACAATACAAAATACAGCTAAAGACAGGAAAGAGTATCATTGCAGAATTAATAATTTAACCCATTTTAATGTTGCATGGAAGGAATTTAGTGTTTGAATAGAAATAGCACAATTCAAGACTAGATTTATATCCTAAGAATGTAAGAGCCTGCTGAATCCAGACAATATCCCCATCTAGTCCAGCATCCTGTTCTCACAATGGTTGACCAGATGCCTATGGGAAGTCCAAAAGCAGGACCTGAGCACAAGAGCACTCCCCCCACTTGTGATTCCCAGCAAGTAGTATTCAGAGGTATAGTAGCCATTGTGACTTGTAGCCCGATAGCGTTATCCTCCATGAATTTGTTTTTAAAGTTACCGAAGATAGGGACCATCACTACATCATGTGGAAATAAATTCCATAGTTTAACTATGTGTTGTGTCGCTTTTGTCTGTGCTGAATTTTCCAACTTTCAGCTTCATGGAATGGCACTTAGTTCTAGTATTACAATACTATTATCAATATTATTCTAATTAATTTATATTGACTTAATGTAGCTCTTTGACAGGGTACTGATTAAGTTAGCTATCCCTAAGCAGGAAATGTGAGATACAAGAACATAATAGCAACTGTTCTTCAGTTACATCTGATTATGAAGGTAAAGAAACTACTGTAATATGCACAAGATAGGGAAAAACTGCAAGAAAACCTAATTACAAAATGCCTTCTTGCACCACATGAAATCAGTTTGATTATACACAAATCTATACAAGGTTTATGCCTACAGTAAAACATATAGTAAATGCTATTTTTAAGCACTGAAGAACCATTTGTACAGTGAAATAAATATTTTCACTCATTACGGCCAGTCAATTACAGTTACATATGCATAGTCCCAACTATTAAAGAGGAGCATACGGATGGAAACATGGAGATATAATGTGAAGCATTTTTTTAAAAAACAATTATTTTGAATCTCTTACCTGGTCTCTCCTTGCCTGTGCCTTTTGACTCAGCAAATTTTTGGATCAAACTTTCAACTGATGTGTTTGCCATGTTATTTATAAACTCTTCATGGACCTTTGAAAAACACACACAATTAAATATAACTTCAGCAATTTATACAATGTTCAATTAATTCATTCCCCATCGTGCTCTTATAAGTAGTATCAGGCTGGGACTCCAAGAACCTTGGAACTAGTTCTGCAAGCCTTGGCGCTGTTTTTCGCAAAATAAAAAACACCCCATGATATTTGGCAGCTTTTAATTTCAAAAGCAAATGTGTAATGGTTGGTGGGTCAGCTGTTCAACTTTTTTTAAAAAAAAATCACCACAAGGCTAGCACAAAATTCTTGATCAGTCTTGACTGCTGTTTGGATTCTAGACACAGTGAAGTTAATATAATATGCTAGGAATATGATTCTCTGTTATAAAACAATCCTGAGCTGCTTGTCTTCTATCCACAACCCAATTTCTAGAAAAAGAGATGTTTTGATCCAAGAGATATTCAGCCTGGAAATGGCATATGGAAGGCTTTCTCCCAATACTCGGAGTAATTCTCACACATCAGGTATCTCTGTTGTTACCAAATGGTGAGAGAAAGACACTCTGCACTACCCTTGCTTTCGTACTTCACGTGTTTAGGAAAACCTGGCACTGAAATCAAAGCAGAATACTGATATAAACTAAGCTATGGTTCTATCTCCTAAGTTAAATGCTAATATGAATCTGGCAAAAACCAAAAAAAGTGTAAGGAACCATTTTACTCATCAGAAAAGCTTCTCTGGGGGACACCAGCACACTGCCAAGTGGGTATTTTCTTCCCCTCCTGTTGCATGAAGCAGGAAAGAGTTAACACTCCAAAGGAGTTTCACCCCATCCCCTCCCACAAAGTATTCGTTTGCAGTATGGCCAAGCTTAAAAGAATTGCGCTTGTAACATGGAGAAAAAATACTAACATAATGACTCAAAACAATACTGAACTCACTGCAGCCAACATCAAACTTCCAAATCTACTATGTCAGTCCCTTGACCCTTCAACCTCCACCCACCTTTCCTTGTCTTATTTGTCCTCATATTACATCCCAGCGTAGGCCTTGGCAGTGTTCTGGTGCCCCTGGAGAAACACCTTTCTGGTGAGTAAAATGGTTTCTTCTCCAGTGGGCACCAGGACACCCGCAAGTGGGATATTCCAAAGCTGGCCAGAATGGGTGGGTATAGGCCTCTTAGTGATTTGGCAACACCTGCTGAAGAACTCACCTCCCAAGGGCTGCCCCTGCAGCTGTCTAAATGTCTATCTTGTAGTGCTTGGTACACATATTTGGGTTTGCCCAAATGGCTGCCTGACAAACTTCTTGTAGAGGTGCATTTGTTGAATATGCTGCAGTAGCAACTGCTGTTCTTGTTGAATTCTCCACGATACTTGATGGTGGGGGTAGGTGCAGAGTACAGTATGCCAAAGCCATGCACCCTGACAATGAAAAGCTGTATTTACTTTTGGAATAAAGACAGAATCTGTTTGAAGCACCACTCTGTCCTATAAAATATACAAAGGTGTTTTATTATCAACAGTTCTCCCAGTTCAGGTATTCATCTAAGCTTATGTCATAACTACTAGGAATAGCATCTTGTAGAACATTATTCATAGAGTAGAGGTTTTCGTGGTTCAAAAGGAGGTTTTTGGAGAACTGACAACACATTGTGCATGTTTGAAATCCCAAGTTGGGAAACAATGCTGGACATATACTGAAGTTAAAGTCGCTCCCCTTAATAACTGTCTCAGATAATGAATGAGCACCCAGTGACTCAGATGCAGACTTGGAGAGCACTGTTGCCAATGCTGATGATTGTCTGTATAGTGTTTGGGGCTTCAAAACCTGTTTCAATCCATTGTATAAAAAAAATCTCAGCAATTTCCACCTTCCGTGCTTTCAAATGGTTGCTGTTGCATCAATGTAAAAATGCAGCCCCGATATACTGGTAGTGGAAGGTCTTCGAGATGCCAATATAGTGGTAACTACCTCCAGTGGCAATCCTGGTATTAGCAGCTTTCTCTGCTCAGCTTCTACACAGTTAAGCTCAACCGTTCTTGACTGGGATGTGGAAGAGGCCCCTGTAGTAGTAGATTTGGACAAAGAAGCAGAGACCATGGGTGCTCCACAGCTAAACTGATCAGTTCTTAAAACCACAGCCTCCTCGGCCAATATGGTGTGATTAGAATAATGTTGGCCCGCTGTAGCCTCACTTCCTTCAGCACTCCAGCCAACAGAGAGATTGGTGGAAAGTTGTAAAGTATCCCTGTCAGCTATGGAGAATTCAAAGCATCTTCTGCTACCAATGATGGGGACCTCACATAGTATCTTTGTAGCTGACGATTGACATCAGATGCAAAAAAGATCCACATCCATTCTTCCAAAACATCTGCGAACTAGTTTCAACATCTCTTTGTGAAGTTGTCACTCTCCTGGCAACTCCCTTGTCAACTCAGCCTCATTGTCCACCCCCTGGATATACTCTGCTGCGAGGGACTTTAAGGATCTCTCGACCCAGGCTAATAGTCTTGATGCTTCCTGATGGAGAACCCACAAGTTTGTTCCTCCTTGATGATTAATGAAGGCCTTCATGGAGCTGTTGTCTGTCATCAACATCACTTGCTTGAGGTGGAATAGTGGCACAAAATGTTGCAGTGCCAGGCGTGGAGCCCTCAACTCCAATAAGTTGATGCTTTGTTTGCTTCCTGAAATGACCATGCTCCTTGTACAAGCTTGCCCCTGCAATGTGCACCCCAACCTCTTAGGCCCGCATCTGTTGTTACATCCTCCCTTGGTGGGTCCTTCAGAGGCACATCTTTGCATAAACTGCAATCCTTTGTACACCACCTTAGGTCACAACTGGCCTGTTAGAGGAACCTGGAGATGTCTGGAATGAGCTATTTGCAATTCGTAAGGCAGAAGTGCCCACTGTAGGCACAGCATGAAATATGGCCATTGATGTAATTTGGATAGCAGAAATTACCATCTCTAAGAGAAATTAACTTCTCTAAGAGCTAAGGTCATGAGGTCCTCTGAGGTTTCCCCTCAACAATGGTTGTACAGCCAACTTTATCTTGTTCACCCTTTCCTCCAAAAGAGATACTGTCTCCCATTCCATATCTATCATTGCCCCCAGGTTCTGCAACAATTGTGTTGGAGTCAGTTGGCTCTTCACATTGTTTACCAAGAACCCATGGTCCTTGAGAGGTGCTAGGGTGACATGAATGTCCTGATACGCTGACTGTGACTGGCTGAATCAAAATGTTGTCTAAGTATGGGTACAGGTGCACACTACTCTGACATATGTGAGTCACAAGGGTCACCATTGTCTTTGTGAAGATCCTTTGAGCTGACATAAAGTCAAAGGGCACTGCCCTGTACCAGTAATGTTGGTTGTCATAAACTAAGCGAAGATACTTGCAGTGCTGTGGATGAATTGGTACATGGAGGTAAGCCTTGGTCAAATCTATGGAGGCTAGAAACTCTCGCTGTTGCAATGCTTCTCTTATCGAACCCAATGTCTCTATGCACTTCTGTTCAGGAATTTTAGGTCCGATACTGCCCTCCACGCACCCCCTTTCTTCAGCACAATAAAGAGCAGAGAATAAACACCACAGAATCTCTGGTCCTGTTGGACTGGTTCTATAGCCACTATCTGCAACAGATTATCTATTGCCTCCTAAACTAGTCAGCGCTTCTCTGGATCCAAAGAAATTGGTGATGGTGCAAATCTGCTTGGGGGTGGAGCCGGAAATTCTATTTGGTACCCTGATGCACCACATCCTTGACCCAATGGTCAGATGTTGTTGCATCCCACCGTTGAGCAACACTTAGTAGCCTGCCACCTACCTGAGTTTGAAATAAGTCAGAATTGCCTTTGTTGCCTTCCATCTCTACTGGCGGTAGCTGAACATGGAACTCTTGCTCCTGTTTGCATGGCTGGAAGCTTGATCAATCCCAGGTCTGCCTGTTGGAGCAGTAATCTCACCCTCTTCCGCCAAATCTGAGCAGACAGTAAGTCTGGTACGGCTAGTAATGCTGAAAGGAATGCCAGACATCTGTTCTTTGGTTTGTTACTGGCGCTGCTTTCTTTTCCTTTTGTCTTCACTTAAACATCCTTCAAGACATCCTCACCAATTTCTTGCCCGCATATGGCTCTGTTGAGAGTACCACATGGGAGATAGTATCTGCCTCCCCATGGCTCTGGCTGCAAATTGTGTTGGACCCATTTTAGCATCAACAATATATGCCTCTGCTCTAGAAATCTTCAGAATGGTTTTCCTGACTCTCTCTGGATCTTCATTTGGATTGTCCAAAACATCATCTAACCACAGTAGTGCTGCCCTTGAAAACACAGCAGCTGCACATGAAGCATGTATGATCAATGCTGTGCACTTTCTTTAGTGACAAATCTAACTTTCGTTCTGTGAAATCCTTCAACAAAGCATCTCCATCCCTTGACAGGAATTTTTTGGATACTAAAGCAGAAATTGGAGCATCAATTGCTGGAGTCCTCAGTTGTTTCATGAACTGATTCTAAAAAGATACAGCTTGTTAACATATGACACCTATTTTTTAGAATGAACTGGTGAACCCCATTCTGATTTCACTTTTTTTTTTTTTTTTAGTGATGATGGCACTTTGACTACCTTGTCATTAGGTTTTGTTTCTGGAAGCACAACGGCTCCTCTGGATGTAGAAGGTACCTGCTCAATAGTTGTGTCCTTTAAATCTAACACTGCCATAGCCTTGCAGAGTAAACGCATGTAGTGAGCATTATGGAAGAGCCTCAAGGCTGGCTGTTCTTCCACTGGTGAACCACCACTCCATTCCTCTACATCCTCTTCCAGTGAGACAACTGAATCATCATACCTAATCTGTTGTGCATCAGTGATTTGTCTGCCAGACCTTTGTGATATCAGCCTCTGGACACATCATGTGGGTCTGGTGAAGCATTTGCATGTGTAGCCCCTGTTGTTCATTAATAGCAGTAACCAGCTAATTCAAATAAGCAATGTGCTGTAACGTATTGGAAGGTAATTGCTTATTTATTGTTGCAGGATGTGCTTGTGGAACCTGCTGTGCTTGTGCAGAAACTATTTGAAAAGACTGGCAAAATGCAGTTAGTTCTGCAGAAAGCCAGATTTCAGGAAAAACTTCCTAACTGTTAGAGCCATATGACAATGGAACCAATTACCTAGAGAGGTAGTGGGGTCTCCGACACTGGAGGCATTCAAGTGGCAGCTGGATAGCCATCCGTCGGGAATGCTTTGATTTGGATTCCTGCACTGAGCAGGGGGTTGGACTTGATGGGCTTATAGGCCACTTCCAACTCTACTATTCTATGATTTTATGAAATGTCAGCCATCAGAGCTCTTCTAATGTGATTTAATGCAATAGGGCCTAAATGAAAAAGTTCCACCTGCAGAAATTCCCAATTGTGACAGCAGATGGCAGCAGAGACTACATTATCTGCCTGTATTGAATCTTTATGCTGTTGCTGCTGGTTTTGACCAGTATATTTCAGATACAGTATCTGAACAGCTCTGTAGAAGTTCAGACTGCTGCCTGTTAAATCCAGTGAACTCCTCTTCTTCCTCTGAATCTGAACAGAGAAGGACCAATGGATTTGGAGCCCCTTCATCCTCGGAGAGTATCTCATCATTTGTTGCCACCCACTACTGGCTTTGCTCTCCCATGTAAGCTGCTCTTTTGTGATCTACTGAAGGAAAAACTACGTTATTTTTTTCCTTAGATTTGGAGGCGTTTTCCCTCCCTAATTGCTCTACTACCACAGCACTTGCAGGGCTTGTCCGGCTTTTATGTATATTACTGGCCACTTTCTCTGCTACCACAAGAGTTAACAGGCCACCCACTGTGTGAAAGGCTGTTTTCTGTTGCTCAAAATGGTGGTCGCCACCATACGTACTATCACGGCTTGTGTTTTTAACTGTCATTTTCTCCACTGAGAGGGTTGCAGATGCTACCGTGCCAACCGCTCCTGCTACTTTCTGCACTGTTTTTAATTTTTTTTAGAGTGCTCTGGTCTACCTTTAGTTTGATTCTTAGGCATTTGCCGCTCGCAGGAACAGTTTAAAAAAAACAAACAAACCTTGGGAATCCGCTGCTCAGTAACCAGTTGAATCAACCCAAAGAATTTGCTATATGAAAACAGAATTAATTTGAATACCTTAGCTAATTGTCAAATTAATTAATGTAGGGAATTAAGTACTCAGGGCAATTAATTTAGCAATGTAATAAATTGATTAATGGACACAATGGACGCTTAACAATCACTCAGACACACACAAATTCATTAAACATTTCTGTAAAAAACACTCAACCGCAAACCACTCAAAATGGCATTCAGACACAAGAGTACAAAACAGTGAAGAAAGATGTAGTGATTTTAAATAAGGATACAAGTCTGCCAGACTGAAGAGCAAGGGGAATACAGTACTGCTCAAGTGAGGCAGGAAAACGAACTAACACTCTGTAGGTGGGGATGAAATGAGAGTCTTTTGGAGTGTTAACTCTTTCCTGCCTCAAGCAACAGGAGAGGAAGACAATAGCCACTTGGGGGTGTCCTAGAGAAAAACACTGTTTCAAAGTGATAAAAATGTTCCCTTTCATCTCAATTTTTTACTATTTTTAGTTCAAGCTAATTGTATAGAGAGGAAAAATTAAGCTTTGCTTAGTGTTATTTTTCAACCATGGTTTTCAACTGATCCGTAGGTCGATTCTAGACGCCAGAAGAGCAAATTGATCTGCAGAATTATTTAAATAAAAATGTTCAGTTTTAGGACAGCTAAGATTACTATACAAGTATTCAGTAAAGAACCTCAGTAGCCAAAAGTTTTACTCCTGGAAATGAGCTATGAGACAAGATTAATTTATGCTAAATGCCAATGGAGCCACGTTTTCCACTCTGCCCCTAGCAAAGAGAATTGCTTCAGGGGCATCTTGAATGGGGCTAGTCAACATGGTGCCCTCCAGATATTGCTGGTCTGTAAGTTGCTTCAGTCCCAAACAGCATAACTAATGGCCAGAGATGATGGGAGTTGTTCTCCAGCAACATCTGGAGACTACTACATTGGCTACTTCAGCCCTAGAAGGTTCTGCAGTGTCCCTCTATCGTGTGGCAAAGATCACCAACCTAAGGCACAACCTTAGGCACAAAGATCACCAACCTTTGTTTTCTAGTGCGACCATGTCTCTAAACTGAGGTGCTCAAAGTGGTGAACTTACAACTTCCCCATCTGGGACAATTATAAATTATACCCAACCCCCACTGAAATTTGAACCCATTTAGAAACTGGTTTCCCTCACTCAGTGCCACTCTGCAAGCCCTCCCTGCTACCAGACTATACCTTCCCCAAGCTTACCCTTGCAACGAGGGAGAATGTTGAAGAGCCCTCAAAGTAGCAGAAGACATCCAGTTTGAAGGCATTGATACTGGGAACCATGTGAACTACAGTAGGCTGTAGTTTCCAATGCTTCCGAGTATCAGAGTTCTCAAGACAAAAGCCACTGCTGTTTTCAAGGCCATTCTCCACCATCATATGTGGAGTTCCTCACAACTAGACTTTCGTAAAGTTGCCACCCCTCACTCACAAGTGTTAAATATGGGAAGTGGGAGTTTGATGGTGGGAAGTCATCACAGACCTAACCTGTAACAGGCCTGAACATGGCCCATTAAGATTTCCCCAAGGCTCAATTCATATTTGTCAGTTTTTACCAAACTTATTCCTTACAGAGGTTTCCTACTTCTCTAACACAAGGCATACTGTACATTACTGCATATTACTTATGCTAACACTCACAGCATACTATTGGATGAGGTGCAGATTGTGAAGAGTCCTGCATGTTATAATACTTGACATTTAGATCTCTTCCAAAATATGTTAGTTTTGTTTAACAATAATGTGATACAGGCAAAGTAATATGTGCAGACTATATATATGGCAAAGAGATTCAATGAGCTTTTTTGGACAGTCCAAACGAACAGAAAAAGTTACCTCACCCAAACCAAAGGAAAGAACTAAACAAACAGTAAACAAAGAGACTTTAATCTTGCTTAGCTGCTTTCCACCTTAGATCCTTAGCTATGATGACATATGTGCGCAAGATATTAATAAAAAGCAACCACCATATCATAATTATTTTCAGAGTAGCTATAAATATGAAAGGTTAATTATGCATTTTTAGAATAAATGCAGCATTCACATTTTAGCATTCCAAGTAGAAAGAAAATAGTTCTGTGTATCTCACTGGTTTGTGTGTGCCCCAAAGCAAGAGTTCCTTTTTCATCTCTTCTTATTCTCGGAATGCATAATTACCACAATTATTTTTACAACCAGATACAGGTACTGGAGGCACAAGCTACAAAAGCTGCTGGAAAGTTCATCACACACTCATCTCATCTTTCCTCCGCCACACTTGCAGAAGATTAAATATAAATCTTACTAAAATTGAATGCCCTACAGATTTCAGATAAAATACATCCTAATTCATAGCCTGATTAGTAAGAATAACTACCAAAAACTCACCTCACCAATTTGTAAGTGAACTTCTTTTACTGTATTTGAAAAGCACTCTACAATCTCTTTCATGTGGAAGAGATGCATTTCTTCAATATCTTGAAATTTCTGCAATACAAATAAGCATTTAGTGCTTATTTAGAGGAAAACAGCTTATGTGAAAACGTGATTTCTAGTACTGAATATACTGTACCATCCACCCAACCCCGTAAGTTTTCAAGTTTGGGAAAACATTAATGCTGTATTAAGGCTAGTCTTAGTCTTAACTCTTCCTTCAGCTGCCTGATACTGCAAAGACTCCACCACTGACATGACATTGCCACCCTGGGCTTCCACTGAGAGGAAGGGCAGGATATAAATCAAATAATAAATAAATAAATGACCAAGTAAAGCCCTATGATTGCCACCTCCCAGTCACTTTGGCCCATACCATCTGAGAGAAGGGACGTCCTGGCTATCAGAGTGCCCATCCTTCCCCCTTAAAGAGACTGCTGCCACCATATAAGGGGAATTTGACTATAAGGCTGCCCCTTATAAATCAACCCAATAATGATAAAAACTTTCTTTGGTGTCTCTGAAGCCAGTGCAGTTTCGCGGCTCCTGGATGTGGGGGAATTAAAATAGAGACCACAGCAGGTTTTTGAAACAAATCTCAAGTTTACTAGAAAAGTAAAATATGGAATTTAAGAGAAATATATACAATGCAAAAGGAATAGAAAACCAGTTTATTCCCTTTGGAGCAAAAAACACAAGCAAAACAGTGTTAAACACAATCTTCTATTCCAGTGTTTCCCAAACTTTTTTTATTTTTTTGTTGCTGGACTACAACTCCCATCAGCCCCAGCCAGCATGGCCAATGGTCAGGAATTATGGGAACTGTAGTCCAGCAACAAAAAAATAAAAAGAGTTTGGGAAACACTGCTCTATGCCAATGCCTATTACATAACCTGCAGTAGAACATTTACAACAGTTGTAGCCCTTACTGTTTTGTTCTTACTACACTGAGATCCATCTTTGAACTAACCCACCTCCACACTACCCACCTCTAGATGATCTGTTTACCTATCCCCTGCCAATCCCAGGTTCCACCAAGCATTATTTAGTCAGCAGGAAATATTACTGCTCAAGTTACTAGCAACAGGAAGGTGTAGTGCCTTTAATTTTCCTGTCTCAGACAAGAGACATACCATCTCTCAGGTAGGTAATGGAGTTTGACTGCCTTTTCATTTGTGCCCCCAGGCCAGGTCTTTTAAGCAGCCAGACCAGGTCGTTTGAGCTTAACCTTATAACCCACAAATGAACAGAAAAGATAGATATGCATCCCCATATAATACACAGCATCCATATAAAAAATAGTCCACAGTAACAGTCCAGGACAGAAAAGTCCAATTCCTTCACAAGCCCTATCAACAATAACTGAAAATGCATTTATACACAGTACAGCTCCTTTACATTAGCTTTTATGAGGAAGTCAATGTGTTCAACTTGATTTTATTAACTAAGCACTAAAATCCATACATTTCAACCACATGTGACATTTCAGCAAATTAACTGCATTATTGCAATAAAGTTAAGGCCTTGATGTGGTGACTGATCAGAAGCAGGGCTGTGGAGTCGGTACGCCAGACCTTCGACTCTGACTCCTCTATTTTTCTACTGTCCAACTCCGACTCCTTCATAAATGGCAAATGTATATTAACTAGTAATAACAAATTTACTGTAGTAAAATGGTAGGACAAGGCATTTCATCACCACCACGTGAATCCAAAGCTTGGAAAAGTTACTTTTTTGAACTACAACTCCCATCAGCCCCAGGGATTGGGCTCGTTGGAGTTGTAGTTCAAAAAAGTAACTTTTCCAAGCTCTGGATTCACATGGTGGTGATGAAATGCCTTGTGCTACCATTTTACTACAATAAATTTGTTATTACTAGTTAATATACATTTGCCATTTATGAAGGAGTCAGAGTCGGTACATTTCTACTGACTCCGACTCCACCCAAAATTGCTCCCGACTCCAACTCCATAGCCCTGATCAGAAGTCCTTTTTCCCTATACAACCATGTTTGAAACAGATCAATTAAATGTGGGATTTAAGAGTTCATTCTTAAAAACTCTGAAAAAATATGAGACTAAAAGAAGTCAGAATGCAAGTGCAAGATTTATTCTTCATTGAACAAAGCTGTCATTTCTGCTTTAACTGAGCAATAACCAAGTATGGATATTCTATATTCAAAGTTTTGGACTTAAGTTTATCAAGACATCAATACTTTTTATTTGTTTACATTTTTGTCTCCACCCTTATGATGACTACTCAAATGGACCAAATTCTATTGACATTCAGTTCAATCCTATTAATGGCAATATACATTTTAAAATACCTTAAAACTGATACGTCAAATCTAATCATCATCATCATAGTTGTCATTAATTACCTGCTCTTCACCTAAAGGTCTCAGGGTGTGACAACAATTTTATCATACAGCATTAACAATTAAAACCAACCTAAAATCACAAAATAGGGTGGGTCCTAAAAATATATGTCTCAGGTTTCAAAGGCCAGGGTAAGGAGATATGTCTTGAGCATTCGCCAAAAACTATACAGTTAAGTTGTCAGATGCACCTAGGTGGGATGGGAGTTCCACAACTTAGAGGCCACCACAGAGAATGCCCTCTCCTGGGTCACCATACCTTGAGCTTCTGAGGGTGACTGAACTACCAAAAGGGCCCCCTCTGCTGATCTCAATACCCAAGACTGTCTGTAGGGAAGGAGGCAGTCTTTCAGATATTTGGGACCTAAGTCATTTAGGGCTTTAAATACAAACGTGGGCACCTTGAATTGGGCCCAGAAACAAACTGGTAACCAATGCACCTGTTTTAAAACAGGTGCTATATGAGATCTAAAGGGAGCCTCCAGCCAATAATTTGGCTGCTGCATTTTGGAGCAATTGAAGTTTCTGAGTTGTCTTCAAGGTCAGCCCTACATAGAATTCACGGCAGTAATACCATCTGGAAGTTACCAGAGCATGGAGTACTGTGGCCAAGTCATCTCTGTTCAAAAGACGCAGAAGCTGGCGAACCATCCGGAGCTAGAAAAAGGCACTCCTAGCCACTGAGGCCATCTGAGCCTCCAGTGACAATGTTGGATCTGGAGTACCCCCAAGCTGCAGAACTGTTCCTTCAAGGAGAGTGGAAGAACAGGCCATCTCTCTACCTCCCTGATATGAGAGCTCTGGACACATAGCACCTCTGTCTTTTCAGGATTTAGCCTCAATTTATTGGTCCACACCCAGTCCATCACCACCTCCAAGCACTGGTCCAGCAACAGCTGCCTCTCCTGATTCAAACAGAACAGAATTGTCATCTGTATATTGATGACACCTCACTCCAAATCTCCTGATAGCAGCTCCCAGCAGCTTCATATGCATGTTAAATAGCATGGGGGACAAGATGAAACCCTGCAGACCAGCATTGGACAACTCCCATAGTGCCAAACAGTAGCCTCCCACAACCAATTTTATAAGTAGCACTGGAAGGATGAGAGGAACCACAGAAGCACAGTGCCCCCAACCCCCATCTCTCTGAGACACTCCAAAAGGATACCGTGATCAACAGTATCAAAAGCTGCCAAGATATAAAGGAGAATGAGCAGGGTCACACTCTCCCTATCTCTCTACTAACAGATGTCATCAACCAGGGTGTAAAGCAAAGAGATACGTATTAAGAATCTTCCATCAAGTATGCAGTGGGAGCAAAAGCGTCTGTTCTAGTACAAAACAAAGGACTAACATAAAATAAACATAACTATAATAAAGAATTGGCTCTTGTTCACTTTGCACATAAACCATTCTTTGCCAAATTATTCTTATAATGCATCACAGATAATTCTAATCTGAAACCAGTATCTGCAGATTAGAATTATATATGCATACATTACAAGAATAATTTGTTATTTAGATCTCTTTGTTCCAGAATTTGTCAGAGTGAAGCAAGTGAATGGTATTTTTAACTCCTGATGGAGAGTTCTGCAAACTCATTGAGCTTAACAAGGAGCCCATTGCCAAAAACATTGGAGCATTTCTTCTTTTTGTTTCCTTATCTTGGTACTTCCCCCCCTTTTTTTTTCATTGTTCCATACATTGGCCACTGTGAGAACAGGATGCTGGACTAGGTGGGCCATTGGAATGTACCAGAAAACTCTTCTTATTCTGTTATGCTGTTAATACCAAAGCTAAAATGGCAATATTCAAATAGCATAACAAATTCCACAAGTAATTTGATCAGGGTAAAAGAAGGAAAGAAGTAAATTAGTGTGTAAGAAGAAGTTAACCAGGAGAAGTTTAACATTAAGGCCTCTTTTGTGCTTAAGACTCATCCACAAGTATTTTCTCACACAGAAGTTCAAATTCTGAACACAGAACTTGTAGTCATCTGTGCAAATTAAGACCATTTAATTTGCAAAGTGCATTCTTCTTCCAGACTCCTTGGAAAATTGTAACAGAAAAGAGCAGAGACACTGTGCAAACTATAGTGTTTGCATTTCACAGATGTTGAAAATAAGGCTCACCTGTGCAGTTTCAGTCATTTTTTGTTCAAAATCAGATTTTGCTGCAGCATACTTTTCTACATATAGTTTGTATGTATCTGTAGCTTTCTTAGATTTTACTGCTGCCTAAAAAAAATCACAGCAGTAAGGCATGAGAGGGCAAACATTTAACAATCAATTCAGCCAACTTTATCTTTTATGTTTTGCTCCATCACAGTAAATACCAGCTCCAACCACATGAGGGCTCATGCAAACAACATATCACATGAAATTACGTTGTTAGATCACCTTGCAATGCCAAAACAGTTATCAGTAATTTTTAACACATTTTAAAATAAATGTTAAGATTAACTATGGGAAAAAATATAAAGTAAGATCGCTATTCTATTATCTTCTCTCTACTAATCTGTAGAGCACTTTCAAGGCATACTTTAATGATATTATAAGCAAGTGGGAAAAGTTACAGTATTAATCCTCGCTAATCCTACTACACATATTTTATTTTTCATTCAGATAAGTTCATCATCTCAGTTACATTATATGTATGTTCATAGTTAAGAAAAATTCCAATTAGCCCTGAGGTTGAACTTAGACAAGTTGGCCAGTATTCAATGCTAATCCTACTCAGAGTAGACATGGCCAACTTAGGTTCATTAATTTCAGTGCGTCCTAAGTTGAATACAACCCCTTTCTGCCCTTCACAGAGCAACTTCAACTGTTGTATTGTGGGATACACAAAAAACTGACTTGAACAGAGAAGTCAAATACAAGCTAAACTGAAATGTCACTACACTTTCAACAACATGAAAGAAATCTTGCTTGTTTGTTACATCAGAGTCCACTGCATATTAATCACCTTAAGATATTCCATCAGTCATCTGAATGGAGGATAATTTTTTTTTCAGTAGTCGGAGACTTATTATATGGCCCAACAGAAGATCTTTTGGGGAAAATTTATTTTCACTACAATAAATTCAGCAGAGGTTATATATGGTTGAAGAACTCTGAGCAGAGCATATTAAAAGGGGTCAAAGAAGACTAGAATGGTAGTTGTTGCCAGCACCTGTCTGTCAGAGTGAAAGATGCAGTTGTCTGCCTATTTTTGCAGGTTTACTGCAGTTGAGAAGCCCAAGGATCAGGCTCTTCAGGGATCCACGGTAGTTTGGATCGCACTGATCTAATGCCTCCAGTGCCTAACACTGTAACACTCCCCAAACACCCCATTTCCTCAGGGCTTTCTGCTAGCTACCATTAGTGGGAGACCTACTGGTGATAGCTTCTTGCACACTCAGGCAGAGCTCAGGCCTTTACTGCAGCAGAGCCCTCCTCCCCGGGCTCCTCACTACTGGCAAAAGAGGAAAGTACGCTGCATCCTATGCTCTCCCAGTTATTTACATGAGGGAGTTAGGATTGCAGCCTCAATGAAGTTCAAGATGTTGTACCTATGCATATACAAGCTAATTCAATAAGTAAACAGGACCTTACTTTATACCATAACATTAAATACTGTATGTATTATGCAGAAGACATACTTTGATTATCTTTACTTTTTATACTGAAAAATTAAAAAAATAAAAACAGCAATGCTATACGGAAGTTTTAAATCTGTGCAATTAGACTATAAAGGCAGCTAAGCCTTTCAAACATTACCTTGTCTATTTCTCTCTGTGTTGCACCTTCCTTTTTTAAACGCTCCTGTTCCACACACTTTGAATTGTAGTTTTCTTTTGCTTTTTGAAGGGCCTGGGTAATACTCTGAATGTTTTGCATTGCTTCCAAAGTTCCTGAAACTTCTTCTTTAGTCTGTTAAATATGACATGCATGTCAAACACTACCAAATTAGTATTTTCATCTGAAGTTATTAAAATGCATTGAAAGGAATATACACAACCTTTTTATGAGCTTTTATTTGTTCATCTCCATACTTCTGCACTTCTTTTATTAGTTCTTGCAACTTCCGAACAAGCTCTAAGTGACAGCTTGCTAATTTTTCTGATGATGACTTAAAAACATCCCAAACTGGTGCAAATGTCCTACAAATAAGGGAAAAGGTGCTGAAATAGCTAGGAAGCAAAACATATTAACCACAGCTTTCCATTAAATAAAACTCCTAAGGATATTTTATATAGTTTTCCTTTTGTTTACTTTTATACTGTTATTATGTAGACCCAACAAAAATATTTTCCCCACACAGAAAGGATCTCTAAGTCCTTCATAAGCTATACATCATGTTCCAAGGTTTGACAGATGGTGCCAAAGCTTCTTACTGCTATTCAATGCCAAGTGTATATTCAGGACTCACTAACGTTTTTTTAAACTAGAAGCAAAAAAGTGTAATTAATAGATGTTCAAAATTCTCTTAATACAACAAAAACATTTTAGAAATGTACTTCAATTCATCTATTTCTTATAGATGTGAGTGCTCTCACTGAATAGCAAAGCTGGAAGTTTTCAATAAGTGTCCCAGTTCATAGGCTTACTAGCATAACTGAGACAATCAGTGCCTCAATCCAAAGTGCACTACAAGAGGCCAGTCTTTTCTCTGGTGGAAATGATGAACATGCTGTCACACTTCTACAGAGAATTCTAGGACTGGAAGCCCTAAATCTCATCCCTGGCAAAAGATGATACGCCACCAGGGCTTTGGGTGCTCCCGCTGACACTTCCACTGCTGCAGTTAAGTTGCTGGAGCTGGAGGCAGCCAGAAGAGAATGCCAGGAGCATCAGAAGTGGGCACCCTGTGAGTAATTTTTGAGTTTTTAAACAAATGCCTGGAAGAAGAACTCATTAGGGTTTGAGATTTTCTAAACATTCAAATGGAGCACTTAACAAAGCATTACCCCTTTGCAGGGTTGAATGCCGAATCTCCATCAGGGATTCTGGAACTGATGGTGTCACATATGGGTCAAACACTGAGGTGCTTCTGCATCCCTAAGGGTGAACTATTAAGGGCTGCCCCTATTTGATTCAGCAGAGGAAGTAGGTTTGCATCCACAGATTTACTTCTATTGAAATTAATGTGGCAGTCATCTGCATAATAGCTAGCATTTATATGATGTATTTTTAACACTCAAAGCATTTTATACTTTATAATTTTTGCTGTTGCCTTGAAAGATAGGACAGATTTTTATCCTTCCTGTATTCAACATGTAGCACAAGGCACTGACTACCTAAGTTCCACCAAACACAGAGTATACCATGCTTCAGCAAATCCATGCAAAATACAAACAAAAAATGTTTGTATTGTTTTCTTTAAATGCACAGGCTTTTATTTTTATTTTTCTTCAGAATTCAGAAAAATGTAGGATAGAGAAAGAGGGGGAGAAGAGCAGGGCAAAAAGCCATAAACACACAGAGTTCAGTTTTAAATGTTGCATACATTCATGCATGTACTGGATAATTATGTAATCTAAAGAAATACTGATATTATATTTTAAAAGGCAGAAAAGTTGCTCCATCTGCTTTCAGGTCTTCCGAGAAACAGCACAAAGATGTTGTTTTTAGGCACCATAGCTTACCCAAGCTGTGAGTAATTGCTTGCTGATTTGGCTAGCTTTGTCATTGATCTTGAATATGCCTCTTCTATTGTAGCCCTGTTAACAAAAGCAATCAAAAAACAAAATACAGTTCTTAGAAAACGTGAAGAAATGCACTGCTTATTAACAACCCACTATTTAAGTAAATCAGTCTAATACTAAATGTTAGAACTCAACAGCCCCAAGACTTATTTGTCTTCAAAAATGAATAGGTCTGTTAAGATGTGTTTTTTGTAATACACTAGCACTGTGGCAATAGTGCCATAAAAAAACCCTGTACTGGTGATGTGTAAGCAAATCAAGCTTTGCCCCAGAGCTTGGGAATTAGAAGCGTCTTCAAGCACAATAATGGCAAAAAATGTCACAAAACAGTAGTCACAAAAAATGACTGTTTTTTTAATGATCTGCTTTGAATAATTATCAGCATTTAATTTTATTGTTTGACTTGAATTTAACTAATTTGTTATGAATTTTTGTATTGATTTTACTATCTCTATGAACTCTTTTGGAAGTATTTATATACTGAAAGGTGATGGTAGCTATAAATATGTTTAATAATAATAATAAAACAGCAACAACACCAGGTTCAAGAATACAACAGAGTGTGAACCTAGTCTTTTAGAGGGAGTGCTATCCCCATCCAATACAGGTTAACTGGCTTCAGCATTCCCAACAAACCAGGATCAAACTGCAATTTGATATCCCAGGATGTAGGGAACCCTCAAAGTCTGGTTCACACATTACAGAACATTGGTTTAATAAGCCAGGAGGTATTATATTAAAGTGCCCAAGAACACATGACCAGTTCCTCATTGAACAAATCATTGTCAAACCCAAAGATGAGAAATACATAAAAAATATCCTTCATTAAATAGGACACAGAATTAATTCAGATTTCCTTATTATATCCTGATTTTTGTAAGTACATATTAAGGGGTTCCCACATAATATCAGGCTCACTCCATATAAAAAACCTATTCAAGCACTTGAATTCCAAATAGTGGCCTGGTTCACACATAATGCTAAACCTGGGCCATCAAGCTCTTTGAACCAGCAAGCACATTTCAAGTTTTGAGAGAGTGCTGTAGGTGCCAAAATCTCTTTTCAAAGTTTTCACATTTTGCATTTTCCATTTGCAGAGGGAATTCTTTAACACGCACACATACTTATTGTGTAGTAGTATTTGCAGAAAGTAACTTCTAGGGAGTACCTAATCTCAGACAAACCCACCACAGGAAAGATGCATCCTGGTTGCTAAGAAAAATGGAAGAACAAGCTATGGAGATTCCAAGGACTAGAAGCAGGAAAAGTGCACTAAAGAGGAGCAGCAGGAAACAGAAGCTCTTTGGGATCCCTGGGATCCCTACTGCATGGTGTCCAAACAACTCACTTATCACAGTTCTGACTTCACTCACTGGCTAAACACAGCAACAGGCAGGAGCAGCCAGGATGGAACATCTCATAGAAACTATTTTGAAGGGTACCTGCACATTTTGCTTCATAACTTCCTTTCTAGGAGGGCTAAAGATTTACTGTTTTTTTAAAGAAAGCTCAAGAGTCTGGATCCCCTACCTGGGGGCACCAAAGAAGGTCTTTGTGGGTGCCATGGCACTTGCAGGCACTGGGTTAGTGGCCCATGGACTACTGCAATGCACTCTATGTAGGGGTTCCCATAAAACAGCTCCAGAAGCTGCAGCTGGTGGAGAATGCTGCTGCCAGGTTTTTCAGGGGAGCCCCTGGATGCACTCATATTACACTTATGTTAAGCGCAACTGCATTGGCTACCACTCAGCTACTAGTCAATTTCAAGGTCTTATTATTAACATGTAAAGCCCTGAACAACTTGAGACCAGTTTACCTGAAGAATTGCCTGCCCTTGTACAGGCCTGTAGAATCATTTAAATCACCTGGGGAAATTATTTGTAGCACTATAACCTAACAGAATATCATAGGGTGATGACCAAAAAATGTCCCTATATTTTGGAATGCCCTTCCCTCTGTCATACATTAAGCATCATCATTTATTTGATTTTGATGTCCTATAAAGCTTTATCTTTTTATAAAGGCTTTCCCTGATCTACAAGAATGGACATTGAGAATCAGACGTATATGGATGATACCCCAGAAACGTGTTATGATTGGGCACTAAAAAAATACCACCTTTTATAGCAATCTATACATATCCAGGTTTACCACCTGTGCACAGTGATCCTATGGATACAATTTGTCAGCTCACCTTTTCTATATAGATCAGCCAAATTACTAACTTCTGGTGACAACTTTGAGTGTTACACAATCACTGACCACTCACGAAGACCCCTTGAGGGTCAAAACATATTTGGCCTTTAGCATCTATTTTATCATTACTTATGACATTAGCTTGATGTTAAGGTATCATTCTGTATCATAGTGATCACAATAATTGTATTTTAGAAATTTCATTCATATTTTTATGTATGTCTATACTTTTTGTAAGATTTAAATTTTACTTTTATACAAATTTTAGTAGCAATTCATATACATTTCTGCTCCTACCAAATTCTGTGGCTAATATATAAATTATATATATAATAATTTATTATATACACATAGATATATTATTTTTTCTAGCATCATAAATTCTGCCTAATTTCAGAGGTGCTAGATGCCATTGCATTGCTATTTTCATACAATTCTCTTTCAACAATACACTCACAGTAAACTAACTTCTCAGTGCAAAAAGGAAAAACCAAACATCTGGGGAAATTTCCTTTTGTAGATCCGTCTACCATTTTTGTTGATAGTATGAATTAATACTGTGGGTATAAAATACTAAGATATATTTCAGGAAAAATCTTTGTGCATGGAAACAATCAGTTTTTCAAAATCTGTCAGATTCCTGAGAACTGAATGCTTTCTAACTTGTATAGACAGAAAATTCCTTATCTGAAGAAACTATAACAAGAAACTTCTTGTAATCCAACAAAGTTAAAAATACAGACTTGAACCTTGCCTTTCTGTTGACTAACAACAAATTTACACATTGATAAAGGATTTCTTAAATATCTTTAAAATTAAAAGTGCAATTGTGCTGAAGATTACACAAAACATGCTGTGATGGAAAGAATTCCAAATACTCTGGTACTTGATTAAAAATTACTAGTCTAGGCATGCCTATAAAATCCCTGTGTTTTGATTTCTAAATTCCTCTTTGTAACTATGGAAGCAGATAGCTTGGGCTGGACCAATAGTGTATATCTGTGAATCATAGATAATTCATCTCTCATAAACCATTTAAATATATAAAGTGAAAATTCTTTTTTATCCAAGTCTAAATATCACTTAACCTAACACAAACCAATGTCATGTCACAATCTCTCTCCACATGGCTATATCTGTACAGATTGCCAGTACTGTTTCAGTACGGCAAGCTTCCTACAGAGATGTTCTAGGAAAAAACTCTTCTCCTAGACATCTCTCACTCCCAGGTGCGTGCTTACTAGATGCAATGCCTTTGGAAGTGTCAACGTGCTTTTATGCATCTACAGGCCTGTACAATACATATTGCTAATAGGTCAGGAACTGCAATGATGAAGTACTAAAGGGTTGACCACCAAGAAGTATCATATTGCACCAAGGAGGCAAGGTCACTTTCTGAAACTGTTTTGAGTTTTACAATGAATATTAACTAGGAGACAGGCAACCTTAATCATCATGAAAGAAGCAAAGGGGTAGCAAAAGCATATCACTATTTGTCATTCAGAAAAGGTTGGGGCAAGAAGATAGGAAAAGTTGGTAAACTGTGCACTGCTATGTGGCTGCACTTGTTATGAAGACAGAGTTGACCGAGTGAAAAACAGATTTCCACATAAGGATATTTTCTTGCCTTAGCAGGATTTGTTAGCTGTGTCATATGGATCTGAATTCCCTTCACATCTAATATACCTGGCTTAAACCATCCCCTAAGCCAGGGGTCAGAAACCGATTTGGACTGGCAAGACAGATCATTTTCTGTTCCCACTGCAATGGGCCATTTGGTGGGCAGGACAGCACACCTGCTAATCTCCTGATATCACTACATTAGATAATTGACATGTGGGTGGGACAACGCACTTGTCAAACATCTTTGTGCAATGCTTCTCAAGCACTGCAAAGCATATTGCAAGTTCTGTTTTCAGCACTTCCCAAGAGCTGAGCATAGAGCTGGAACAGCTGCTTTTTGCAGGGATTGGCTGTGCAATAAAGTTCTCCATGGGGAACTTGGTTGCATAGTGGATCCAGCAGGCTTGAAGTCACTGCCCTTCAGCTGGGCAGCTGGGTGATGGGTGGTGACTTCAACCCTGCTCTCTGCAGGAATTGGATGCACAACTGAGTTCCCCATGGGAAATTCAATTGCACTGTTGAGGGAGCCATACTGCCACACACCTAATGTCACATATAATATCAGATGAGGAACAGGAGGGCATGGTGTTGGGGAAAACTGGCTTGCAGGCCAAATGAGGACCCAAGACAGGCAAATCTGGCCTGTGGGCCACAGGTTCTCCACTCCTCCACTAAGTAAAACAAAGCACTAGAATTCTTCTCCCTTTAGAATAAATTATCCCCCTAAAGGATTTCTTAAACATCGTTAAAATTAAATGTGTAATTGTGTTGAAGATTACATGTTGGGCCATGTTATTTTGTTCTAGCACCACTGAAAACGCATATGATTTGCCAGTTTCCCATGCATACTGTGTTAAGGAAAAACATATTCACTAATAGGCAAAAAACCTTGCAGTTTAAGAACGTACCTATAGCCCACAGCTATATCTATCAAACTTTAAAAAGCAGGGAAATTGGGCAGCTATAGTGAATGCACCGGGGGAGCAGGAGACCTGACCTCTCTGAGATATTGTACTGCCCTATGAATTGGTCAAAATGCAAACACCATTTCGGTTGGTCTTTCACAGTCCAATCTGCTTCCTGTGTAGCTTGCAAGAATTTGGTAACGTGCCTCTGAGCATATGGTGACTGGTGGCAACACCTGCCATCTCCAAAGATAGAGAATTATATTTTTGAATGTTGGTGGGTGTTCTTCTTACTTCCTGTGTTACTAATGTTTCTACAGAGAATCTAAACTAGAAAATTTTATTTCCGTCATTATTCATCCTAGAAATCTGTGTCAAATTTATTTTTATTAATTTCAAAGCCTTTTTATTGGTCAGTGTCATATGATGGGGAAGACAGCATTTTTTTGTGTTTCAAATTGGAGGTTATGTTCTATTTCTATTTTGGGTGCATTAACAGTGGAATCTGAAACTGCAGTTTGATGTAAAATCAGACTGATTACAATATGTTGCAATGACTCTAGCTGTTGGAAAAAAGAGGGTGCATGTTTTCAGCCTGCTATGTTTAAACCACTTCATTTAAGGCAAGGTGGGCGTAGTCAATTAAAAACATAGAGCACACCGAGATTTTTTCTAGAATGTATTTCACCTCCCACTGTTTTATCTTGTGCAAATTGAGACACTCCTGAGGTCCACAGGAGACTTTTCTGCAGAAGACAGTGCCATTATTCCACAATTATGTTTGGAGGTTTTTTAGTGTAAATTTTGCAAAGTGTTGCTGTACTTCACATATTCACAAAAAGAAAAAAAGAAAATGATTTCCTATAGGAAACTTCACTAAAATTGCAAAGGAAATCAGACATATTCAAAGTGACCATCTGAACTATATCAACTGCCTTAATAATGTTGCTTCCTCCCTGCTAAAACAAGATCAGCACAGCACATGTCTTCTTTCTATTATTTGGGCTGATTGCAGGTGTTGCCACCACTCACCATATGCTCAGAGGCACATGTTACCAAATTCTTCCAAGCTACACAGCAAGTGGATTGGACTGTGAAAGACCAACCCAAATGGTGTTTGCATTTGACCAATTTGTAGGGCAGTCCAATATCTCAGAGAGGAGTTCAGGTCTCCTGTTCCCCTGGTGCATTCACTATAGCTGTCCAATTTCCTTGCTTTTTAAAGTTTGATAGATATAGCTGTGAGCTATAGGTACGTTCTTAAACCGCAAGGTTTTTTGCCTATTAGTGAATTTCCCTGCTTTTTAATCGGGGAGGTAGGAACCTGTGCAAGTTTGCTGAGAATGGATTGATCATTTGCATGCTTATTGAGTTCAATGGGATTTACTCCCCTGCAATCATGCTTAGGATAGGTGAAACTGACCACAGAGGATGGGGAGGGGGGGAGGGGAGGAAACGCAGAGGGGAGGACTGGGAGGGGAGCAGGCAGGAGCGGGAGGGGTGAAGGACAGGTTTGATCATTTGCATGTTTATTGAATTTAGTGCTATTTACTCCCGTGCAATCATGCTTAGTGTCATGAAATCGCAACATTGGTACACCTGGTTTAAAATGGATTGCGTAAAATGGCTCAGATGCAGAGAATTGTGGGGATTTCATCTTGAGAGGAGATGGGCCTCTGTGTGAGTGGAAAACTTTGAGTTTCGTTTCTTAGCTGCAACTAATTAGTGAATTTCCCAGGTTTTTAATCTGGGAGGCAAGAAATGGGATCCTGTACAAGTTTGCTGAGAATGGATTGATCATTTGCATGCTTATTGAGTTCAATCGGACTTACTCCTATGCAATCTTGGTTACCATAGGAAAAACTGACCATGGGGGAGGAGGAAGGGGAGTGGGAAGGGGAAGAAGCGTATTGGAGGGGGGCAAAGAAAGGGGGAGGGGAGGTTGTATGCTTATAGAGTTCAATAGTATTTACTTCCATGCAATCATGCTTAAGATAGGTAAAACTGACCATGGGGAGGAGGAAGAGGAGGGGGATAGGGAAGGAGGAGATTGGAAGGGGATGGGGATGGGGAGGGGATGGGCAAGAGGGAGGGGATAGGAGGAAGGAGAAAGAAGGGAGGGATTGATCATTTGCATACTTTTTGAGTTCAATGGGATTTAATTCTATGCAATCATGTTTGAAAATGGAAATGGGACTGCCTTCAAGTCGATCCTGACTTACAGCGACCCTATGAATAGGGTTTTCATGGTAAACAGTATTCAGAGGTGGTTTCACCATTGGCTTCCTCTGAGGCTAAGAGGCAGTGACTGGCCCAAGGTTACCCAGTGAGCTTCATGGCTGTGTGGGGATTCAAACCCTGGTCTCCCAGGTCATAGTCCAACACTGACCCAGGGAAGGGGCAAGGAGGGGAGGAGGAGGAGATTGGGTGAGTGAGCACTGGGCAGAAGGGAAGCCCCTTTCCTTTCCGAAAGGAAAACATTGTGAACAGTATCATTCTTTTTCAGGCTTTCCCCCACCTTTTTATTCTACAGCAGGCACATGTAGCCTCCCACCCAAATTTAAAACAAAGCTGTCGCAGGCCACATCCACCCCAGGCCTTTATTTCACTATGGACAGTCATGGCTTCTCTCAAAGAATCCTGGGAAGTGCAGTTAAGTGAAGGGTTCTGAGAGTTGCTAGGAGACGCCCTGTTCCCCTCACAGACATTCAATCAGAGTGGCTGACTGTTAAACCAGTCTGGCCGCTGGAGCTCTCTCAGGAGTCTCCTCTCAGCACCCGTCACAAACTACACTTCCCAGGATTCTCTGAGGGAAGCCATGACTGTCTCATGTGAAATCAAAGTCTGGTGTGGGTGTGGCCCCATTTAGGCAAGTCCAGCAGCTGTGAGGCTTTTAGAACACTAACAGTTAGTCCTTACTGAACATGCCCTGCGTTATAATAGGCTTCCAGCCAAAATTTCTTAAATTAATTAAAAATCAACCAGGCATTTTTTAAACTTTTAAACTGCAGCAGATGAAGGTCAGAGTATGGGGCAAGGTCAGTATTAGGATTACAGGTACCCTGTGAACATGGCTGGTTTTTAATGAATTTCAACCGATTATGAGAACTCTGAGAGAAAAAAGTCCAAAAGGGCTCTGGGGTTTTTTCCTCTCTTTTTATAATAATAATAATAAATAAAATTTTATTTTTGAGTCGCCTATCTGGCCGAATGAACGGCCACTCTAGGCGACGTACAAATAGCATAAAATACAATATAAAAACAAGGACCGTAATCAATAATTAGTGAAAACACAATTAATAACAACAATTAAAAGACTAACCCACCCCAGAAGTCCCATAGGCCTGCCTGAACAGCCAGGTCTTCAAACTGCGGCGGAAACTTGTCAGGGAAGGGGGCATGGCGAAGATCAAACGGGAGGGAGTTCCAGAGGGTGGGGGCCACGATCAAAAATGCCCTCTCTCTAGTCCGCACCAGCCTGGCTAGTTTAACTGGTGGGACCAAGAGAAGGTTTTGCGTGGCTGATCTTGTCAGGCGACATAATTGGTGATGCTGGAGGCACTCCTTCAGATAAACTTTTTTAAGACTTTAAACTCTCTATTCTCTCTGACTGTTTTGTGTATCGCCATAAAAACTTAAGAGGGTTGTTAAGCAAGCGTTTCTGAGTTCAGGACTGTAAGTTTTGTAAGGTTTTGTTTTGAAATGAGCTTATGGGACACAGCAGTATGGCCGGGGGGGGGATATTACTTTCGTGGGATACTCCACGGGATACTCTCGTGGCTGTATAATTACACTATCTACTGAACCAAGCCAAATCTAAACTAGTAAGGCTAGTAAAAGCACTGAGCAAATGAAGTTCCAAGGCTAACATTTTAGAAACGTATTAATCTTACTATGTAAAACTTTTAAAAAGTAAATTGAAAAAACAATTAGCAAAACAACAAACATACATTTCAAGGAATTAATACTTCACTGGTAATTTGTTCCTTTGAACCTAAGTTATCTTGATTTATTCGGGCTGCAAACCTACACCAATTCATCTGGAAATTAAACTGCACTAAATTGAATGGGGCTTATTTCTGGGTAGACATGCAGAGAACTGTGCTGTAAAACTGCAATACAGTAATTAGCTAATAAGTAAATGGAGTGATGTATTTCGAAAGATCTCTGGAGTGGTTTAAATAAATATGCCAGAATAACGAACACACCTACCTTTCTCTTATGAAATCTGCTAGTTCTTTTGTAGATACATGTCCATGTTTCATATTATGATAGAGGACATCAAAGCCATTGTTTCTTTCCCCCTACAGTTAAAAAAAAACAGTTTAGTGAAAGGTTAAAATCACAGAATCAAAACACTTTATATACAAGCAGAAGGAACTCCCTCATTAGCACTGTTCTACAACCTGCTGTACACGCACTAGCAGAAAACTCAAAGTATCAGGGTACCAGGAACAAGTACATTACAGTAGGCCTGCAAATTAGCAGTTGTATTCAACGTAGTGCTAAGAAGGGTCCTGAGAGGAGATTAATATTCCCCTGACAGAGCTCCAATGGCCAGAGTGGTTTAACAGTCAGCCACTCTGACTGAAGTTCTGTGAGGGGAACAGGGCATCTCCTAGCAACTCTCTTCTTTTTCTACTCCCTTCTGTTTTTCCCAGCATGATTGTCTTTTCTAGTGAATCCTGTCTTCTCATTATGTGTCCAAAGTATGATAACCTCAGTTTCATCATTTTAGCTTCTAGTGATAGAACAAATTAAACCAGAACTAACACCCAATTATTTGTCTTTTTCGCAGTCCATGGTATGCACAAAGCTCTCCTCCAACACATTTTGAGTGAGTTGATTTTTCTCTTATCCGCTTTTTTCACTGTCCAACTTTCACATTCATACATAGACATCGGGAATACCATGGTCTGAATTATCCTGACTTTAGTGTTCAGTGATACATCTTTGCATTTGAGGACCTTTTCTAGTTCTCTCATAAGCTGCCTTTCCCAGTCCTAGCCGCCTTCTGATTTCTTGACTATTGTCTCCATTTTGGTTAATGACTGTGCCGAGGTATTGATAATCCTTACAAGTTCAATGTCCTCATTGTCAACTGTATAGTTACATAAATCCTCTGTTGTCATTACTTTAGTCTTTTTGACGTTCAGCTGTAGTCCTGCTTTTGTGCTTTCCTCTAACTTTTATCAGCATTTGTTTCAAATCATTACTGGTTTATGCTAGTAGTATGGTATCGTCTGCATATCTTAAATTATTGATATTTCTCCCTCCAATTTTCACACCTCCTTCATCTTGGTCCAATCCCACTTTCCGTATATGTTCTGCATATAGTTTAAACAAATAGGGTGATAAAATACATGCCTGTCTAACACCCTTTCCGATGGGGAACCAATCGGTTTCTCCATATTCTGTCCTTACAGTAGCCTCTTGTCTAGAGTATAGGCTGCGCATCAGGACAATCAGATGCTGTGGCACCCCCATTTCTTTTAAAGCATTCCATGGTTTTTCATTATCTACGCAATCAAAGGCTTTGCTGCAATCTGTAAAGCACAGGGTGATTTCCTTCTGAAATTCCTTGGTCCATTCCATTATCCAATGTATGTTTGCGATATGATCTCTGGTACCTCTTCCCTTTCTGAATCCAGCTTGGACATCTGGCATTTCTCCTCCATATATGGTAAGAGCCTTTGTTGTAGAATCTTGAGCATTATTTTAGTTTCATGGGATATTAAGGCAATAGTTCAATAATTACTGCATTCCCTGGGATCCTCTTTCTTTGGAATTGGGATGTATATTGAACACTTCCAATCTGTTTGCCATTGTTTAGTTTTCCATATTTGTTGACAACTTTTTGTCAAAATTTGGACTGATTCAGTCTCAGTAGCTTGTAGCAACTCTATTGGTATGCCATCTGTTCCTGGTGATTCGTTTCTTCCAAGTATTTTAAGAGCAGCTTTCACCTCACATTCTAGAATTTCTGGTTCTTCGTCATAGGGTTCCTCCGTGAATGAATCTGTCATCCTGGCATCTCTTTGATAGAGTTCTTCAGTGTATTGCTTCCATCTTCCTTTTATTTCATCTCGGTCAATCAGTGTGTTCCCGTGTTGATTATTCAACATCCCTACTCTTGGTTTAAATTTCCCTTTCATTTCTCTAATCTTTTGGAATAGGGCTCCTGTTCTTCCCTTGTTGTCCTCTTTTATTTCTATACAGCTCTCTTTGTCCCTACGTACTAGTCGCTGTATTGTTGCATTTAGGGTTCTAACCATGTTTCTATCTCCTTTTGCTTTTGCTTTCCTCCTCTCTTTAACCATTTGAAGAGTTTCTTCAGTCATCCATTGGGGTCTTTCTCTCTTTTTAACACAAGGTATTGTCTTTTTGCATTCTTCCCAGATAATGTCTCTGACTTCATTCCATAGTTTTTCTGGTTCTCTGTCAATGAAGTTTAAAGCCTCAAATCTGTTCCTTATTTGATCTTTATATTCTTCTGGAACGTTATTTAAATTGTATTTTGGCATTTTGATTGCTTTGTTCTTCTTTAGCTTTACTCTAATTTTTAGTATGACCACTTCATGATCTGTACCACAGTGTGCTCCTGGTCTTGTTTTTGCAGAAAGTATGGAACTTCTCCATCTTCTACTACCAATTATATAATCGATTTGATTCCTATATTGACCATTTGGTGATGTCCACATGGGCAGTTGTCTTTTTGGTTGCTCAAAAAATGTGTTTGCAAGAAACAAATTATTGGCTTCATGGAATTCAATAAGTCTTTCTCCTGCTTCATTTCTGTCACCTAAGCCCCATTTCCCCACAATTTCTAGTTCTTCTCTGTTCCCTACTTTTGCATTCCAGTCCCCCATGATTATCAACACATCTTATTCTGGTGTGTGATCAATTTCTTCCTGTACTTCTGCGTAAAATCTCTCCAATTCCTCCTCTTCTGCATTTGTCCTACCCAGAGTGAGAATCATGAAACGGAGGCGAGACTGGAATTAATTCCTGTTTGATCAGAGTAACATCGAAGGCAAGGTGTCTCATAGATTTCACTAACTAGCTCTCTGTAATACCTAACTAAACTACTCAGGCTTACTCTGCAGCTTGTAAGGGGAGTTGACTCAGCACCCTCATCAGAGGGGTGTGGGCTTAAGTAGGAAAGGATTTTGCCCGTAATTTCTGACTCCTGTGCGGGACCTCCTCTGGCCAAGCCTCTTTTCTCGGCAGTGCACACAAGGTGACAGAGGGCGCACACACATCTGCTCATCGGACAGTCTAGACTCCTCAGGTGCCAGCTCCATTGAAGGGAGAGGAGATGTTTCTGGCAGGGAAGCGTTTGGCCAGACAAGGAATCCGGGGGGCAGTTGGTATGCCCGCGAGGTCTTGCTCCAACGGCTCTCCTGGGGCGCTTGGCAAGGGAGGGGTCTCCACGTGAGCAGGCAAATTTCCCATGGGAATCAGAGAGTGGTTGGTTGTGTCTCCTCCCCCCAGATCTTCAGGAGCTTCCTCCACTTCTGACATCTCTGCCATCTGCAGAGCTGGGGGTGCGCCCTCAAAAAGTTCCCCCCCAGAGTCACTCTGCACCAGGAAGGAGCCCTGGGGCTCCCCCACCTCCTGATCCAGGCCCGCCTGGGGCTCAAGAGCATTTGCCATTGGAGCGTAGACTTGGATGATAGTTATGTTAATAGGTTTCCTGTTAAATATCATTGATATAACTCCCTCAGCTATAACCTTGCATTATAGCTCTTAATTGTTTTTGCTACGTCACTTCTCACTATTAAAGCAACCCCGTTTCTTCTTAATTTCTCATTTCCTGCATAAAACATTTTGTAGTTGCCTGAGTGAAAATGTCCCATTCCCATCCATTTTAATTCACTGACGCCAAGTATTGTAATGTTGATATGTTCCATTTCTTGCTTGACAATTTCTAACTTTCCCTGGTTCATGCTTCTCACATTCCATGTTCCTATTGTGTACGTCATACAACTCCGGACTCTCCTTTCACTTCTGTGACCATCAGCCTCTGGGCTTCCATTCGGCTTTGACCCAGTGGCGTCATTAGTCACAGTGCTACTCGTACTTAACCTTTCTTCTTCCCTAGTAGCTCAGTGAGTGCCTTCTGACCTGGAAGTCTCATCTTCCAGCACTATCTTGTGTTGCATTTTGGATACTTTGTTCATAGCGTAAGAGGTATTTAGAGGTGGTTTACCATTGCCTTCCTCTGAGTTTGGATGCATCTTAGTCTGTTGTCTCAGCTTTGACCATTCCGCTATGGGTGCCCCTGCTAGGAGTCTAGCCTCTTGGTCTAGACTACTGACAGCATTGCTCTCAGCTTCTTCAACACTCTCAAACCGACCTGATCACGTTGAGGTGTGCATCCTAGAGGGAGCTTACATAAGATGAAGCAGTAAAAAAAAATTCTTCAACTCTGATATTTTTCATACTCATCACTTCCCACAGAGGTTAGCTCATTCTAAAATGCCTCAAGGAGGACTGTTTCTTTTAATTATATTGAGAAGTATGCCATTATTCTCTTGTTCACCTTATTAAATAGAGAATAAAAATGGGGTCATAGTATTGCTCTGCCTTGTTCCAAATTAGATCAACATTCCTTCTAGCAGTAGTGGCTGATGGTATTAAACTGTCACATTAAACCATAGTTAAAAACACTATGATTTGATGCAAATGCTCATGCTTGTTGCTGAAAGTTCTCACTGTGCTTCTCTCCCTTTTTTTTTGCAGACATGCCAACAGGAAACAAGCCAGAGTGTAGCTTGTCATGACATCCAAACCAGGCTTAGGGTTGTTTTCCCCAAGCAAATCACAAGCAGGAAACCCAGAACAAACATTGATTACCACTTGTTGTTTGTTTGGAGATATTTTGGTTCGAGCCCAGTTTCAAACATCATCACGAGGCTCATTCTAGGTTTTTTCCGGGTGGTGCATCAGTAGGAAAAGTTGGGAAGGAGTGCAGCAAGGAGTTTAGCTGTGTACACAGCATGTAGACAGGGCTTACCTAGGTGTCACTGCTTTTTATTTAGTAGGAAACTAAATAAAATGATCTCCGCCATGCCCCCGCTGTGATGACCTTCTGCCAGGCCTTGAAGACCTTGCTCTTCAGACAGGCTTTTGGGTTGGATTAGGTTTTATGACTACTGTTTGAGATTTTAATGTTTTAATGTATTTGTATGTTCTTATTCTGTACGTCGCCCAGAGCAGCTGGGCAACCAGCCAGATGGGCAACTAATAAATCTAATAAATAAATAAATAATGCACATTAAACCACAGTCTGTTCTGATTATGGTTTTTAACATTAAAAAATGAAATCATTTTAGGATAACTTTCGTAATATCCGTACATTAAAATGAATCAGTTAAAGATTGCCACACAATATTTTCATCGTAAGAATCAAGAGCAGAATTCAGTTTGATATTTTTGTTTGCTCTTTCCATCATATGCCACCTTCCAATTAGTCTCCTTAGTCCTAATGGATATGTCACACACAATCATTCTTGTGTTCCTGATTCAGCACATCACAATTTCAGAACAAACAGTGCAATGCAGGATGCTGCAAAGAAGGAGCTCTTTGCCTTCTGTGAGGATATGGACCCCAATATTTCCCGCATTTGTTGTGCAAACAGACTGTTCATGCATCTGCCATGTGTGCTTTAGGGATCATGTAGTGCATGAACATACCTAATGCCCATAAAACCCCTGTATAGATTGTTACTATCAATGGACAAGAATCCACTGGACATTCTTTTAAATCCACGAATTACCACCATGGGAACAAGATGGGCTATAAACTAAAATAACACATGTTTGTATTAAATTTGACTATTCTCTTAACTAAGTAAACAAAACCTAATGCTAACATGGAAATGAAAGTATCTGTGCAAGCATTTCAAAAATTCAGAACGTAACAGGAAACACATTACAGGAACTCTTTGTTTTGTTAACTATCCTAATGTATGTTAAAACTCTGCAGAAAAGTTAGAAGCCTAACTCTTGTCTTCCCAAAAGCATATTTGAACTTTAAAAATCTTGTTTAACAGTGTAGTAACTTTTGCACAGCAATTCTTGTTTCTGGTTTATCTAAGGAAGGAATAGCTTTCCTCAATTCTTCTACTGGTAAAAATAGAAGTTTTGCCACTGTAGTTTCTACATTAATATTAGCAAATCTGATAAATTTGCCTAGACTAGAAAGATATGGGACAAGACATTAGAAAAAAATTAAAGTGATAAATGATCTTTTTATACTTCAAGTATACAATACAAGATGATGGTACAGATTACTAATTTAAATCCTGCTTCATTGGAAAAAGGACAGGGCAATGCACATCCAAATTAACAAAATACAGTACACAGAGCTAGAACTATATGTACACTAGAAATTTAGTAGCAAACCATTAAAACGGAAGAAACAAACCATTAAAACATTAAAACACATACACTGCTAATGAGGGGTACACCTATTTGTCGAACTGCAAAAGCCTAGGTCTCAAACCCAACTATGTGGGAGACAGAAGCACCTTTAAATGGAGATTATTACAAAATCTGGGTCCTACCATATAGGTCATTCTATACAGCCCCTCACCCCGAATCCTAGCACAGACCACAAATAGAGCTGCTCCCCCATCTCCAAGCATTGGCCCATCATATCTACAGCCTCTCCCAATTCTGATGGAATGTGCAGACAGAGTTCATGGTCAGTCAAATCCCTACAAGTGTCTTGCCCATCCTCAAGCCACAATAACTTAAACTGGTCCCACAAGAAGTAACTGACTCCAGGGATCTCAAACCATGCTTTACATTCTAAACTATTGTCAGTGCAAACTAGTTTGGCAATATGTCAGTGTAAGAGGGCAACAAGAGTTCCAGACGCTTGAAAACCATTACTGAACTACAGGGAACACAGATGGTAGCAGCAACTGCTGCCAACCCAATATTTCTGGACTGGGAGCACTTGATGGTCTAAGCAGGAGTCCAGAGTTAGATACAGCCAGCAAGCTGCATCCACCAGAACTAGCTCACCCTTCATGGACACTTTTGAGATGTGGGCAGGGCCATCCACCTGTCATATCAATTGATGTCATATGACATCATACGATTTAACAACCACCACCACCACGTTCCAGAGCAGGTCAAACTATGTACAAGACAAGATTAAGAACAATTTAAAACAAAATACAATTATAACTTCAAAAGGAAGAAAACTACATTTTTTTACTCTGTGTCTAAAGGAAAGACATATTCAGTTTAAGTGGCATATTACATTTAGACTAAATGTTTATATGGATAAGGAATGAGTCATAGTATGTAATATTGAGAGGGGACAAAAATATCAAACGGGATGACAAAAGATAAGAGCAGATACAAAAAATGTGGAAGAGAAGTAAAAGTTAGGTCAGTGAGGAAGTATAGAGGCAGGAATATAGTACATCTGCAAGAAGAGCACATAAAGAAAGGGAATGATCACTTGTTAAAAATATATATTTGGAGCTGAGTTCACCACTTGTCTATCCAAAAAAGTCAAGGGGGTAGTTTATTTGGAGAATCAGAAGTGGGAGGTAGAGAATCAAACTAGAAAGGAAGATATATTTCACTAAATGTGAAGGAATCTATAGGAACGCTGACAATAGGAAATATATCCCTAAATGAGAACCAAGCAAATTTGTATGGGACGTTCTGTTTAATATTCTAACTGACTTTGCAGACAGAAATTGTCTTAGCAAGAGACATGAATGCTGAAATAGATCCTATCAGAGATAAATCTAAGATAAAAATATTCTAGTGCATTACCTAAAATTGCTAAAATAAACATGAATGCGTTAATGTTAACAGATAGTTAAGAGGCATCAGAATAGCAATATAAGAGATTATACGCTGTTTTACTCTGTTCCCTACAGCATGCATACGAGAATATATATGATTTGGATAATGCCAGTTCTATTGCAAAACACGAAACAAGCACCATACAAAGAGCAACATGCACAAATCATAACCCAGTCTTGACTGAGCTGCATAGGAAGGTGCCAAAAAATCAACTGGAAATTAAATTAAGCTGTTAGCAAATCCTGATGTAACAACAAAGTGCCAAGACGAGTTAAGAACTTGCTTCTCAATTAACAGTACCCCAGATGTTTTAGCAAGAGAGTATGAGATACAAGCAACATCTATGCAAGAAATCTATTTATAGGACTAGAGATCCAACCTTGGTAACATTATACATTATCCTTTATAGCTTTTAAATATTGATTATAAAGTATTTACTAGTTTCTTAGCAAAGAGATAAAATACTGTTTGTACCAATATATACACCGGGACCAGAGAGGTCCTATGGAACCAACAAATGAGGGATTATACAGATAGTATTGCATATTGTAGACTTTTCAACTAAATTAAACCAAGAGACCTTATTGTTATTTTTAGATGCAGAAGGCCTTTGATAATCTTGAATAGCCTTTTTTAAAAAACTCTTAATAAATTTCAGTTTGGGATAAGCTACAAGAAATGGATCTATGCTACATACTTAACCTCCCAGAGCAAAAATTTTTATTAATGGGATTATGTCATCTGTTTTTAATCACACCAACGGTACTTAATAGATATATCCCTTGTCTGCATTCTTTGTTTTAACCTTGAAACCACTGCCTAGAAATATAAGAAAAAAATGAAATCGTTTGCTATTTATTGTCAGAGACCTTGAGACATCTACGTGACTGCATGATGTTATATGAAAAAGAGCTAGAACTGCTGCTGAAATATTGTATGAAGCACTGAAGACACTGAAAAATGTAGAGCATTATAGCACTGAATGTCTAACAATAACATGAAAACATATTGCTTGAGATTTTTTATTCAGTTCCAGATCTACCTGAAAAATGTCTTAAAAGAGAACAGAAGTAAGAAACATACCCTATTTTTAAAAAACCATATATCCTAGATTGTAAGGCTGAGGGCACAGGTTGTCTTATTATGGATCTTTGTAAGTCACTCTGGAAGCCTTTTTTGGCTGACTGACAAAGAAAAAATGCTTCAAATAAATAAATGAATAAAATTGCTATGAAAAATATGACTCCCTCTAACAGTAAACTCAAACGGTCAAGTGGCTATCCTACCCCCAAATTAGGGAGCAATTTCTACACACTTGCTGGACTCTAAGTATGCAGAAGTATAGGAGTTTGTACTCCTATAGTAAAAGTAAACTACTAACCCCACCCCCCACCAAGAAATACCTGTCAACTTTTGGGAAATTATGTGGTGTAATATATGTACTGGAAAATTTTCCACTGCTGTATTTTTCAATTGAAAGGTTTCCATTTTTTTATCCTTAGTGACAAATGGACAGATTGAATCCATTTGTATTCTTCCATTTGCAGAAGGGCTTCTTATCTACATTAACAGAAGATGAGGGAAACTATTTCCACCAGATAAACATTTGTGGATCCTCTAGAACAGCTTGGAAGGGTAGTATGGGGGGGATCTGCAGAGAAATCAGCAAAAATGGCCTCCCCTAGTTTCTCATTAATGCAGTGGATCCCAAACCTTCTCCCCACCCCCAGGGACTACTTGAAAATTGCTGATGGTCTTGGCAAACCACTTAATGCTTTTTCTGCCTATTGTAGCAATCGTAATGAGCTGTGCTAGATAGTGTATGACTCTTAATTGTATTTCCCCTTTTTTTCTTATATTGTATTTAATTGTATTATAATGTGCATTCCACATATTTCAGACTCCACTACAACATAAGAAAACGCAATTAAAAATCAGTATGAATATTTAATGTGGACATGCCATGGACTACCTCAATGAAGGTTGGGGAACACTGATGCTCCATGGACCACAGTTTGGAACCTCTGCATTAATGGACTCTTAGATCAAAGGCTCTTTTGTGAATGGAAGGACCTCTTCCATTCATGGAACAAAACTGGATACAACACATGATTAATGCATACAATAAAAAGACAAAATTGATACCAGTCAAAGCTAATAAAAATTGTAATTTGTGTTTTTCAAGCAATTATCCCCAAGAAGCACACAAACTTATGCATACAGCTCTTCAGTCATGCTAAAATTAATACAACAACCACATTTTTATCTTAGTATCTAGATTACATAAGGGAAGAATATGTTATTGCCATACCTTTTAATATTTAAAAGCATTCCAATAAAGTAAATCATTGAAGTTGCTTGAATATATTTAGTATTTAAACCACACTAAGTACACTTTATTTATTTATTCTTAATCAAACATTTTGGTTACAAAGGTCTGCGAGTTATGACTGGGCTTGATAGCCAAGAATTAGTGAGTAGTAGCCAGCTGTGAAGTCAGGTATTCCATGATACTACAACAATATTTTATGCATTTATTTACACATATATTGTCTAATGATGTAATTTGGGTTTTATGTACACTTAACTCCCTTACCACCACACACTTTTAACATGAAATTTGTTCTACAGGTTTTCTCTCCTTTCATATTTTTAAGCTTTCCCCAAAAACATTTTAATATGTTTTATATAAGTTATTATGAAATATTTACACTGTTGTTTCCTGGTACATCTACAAAATATGGAAGAAGTGTGGAATGGGATCAATAAATTATTTGAATTTTTCTAGGATACTTATTACGAAAACGGAGAATTGTTAGTTTTTTAAGAAAAAGTTATGTGGAATCTTAAAAGACTAAACTAATTTGTGATCCACTCAAAACAAGCCAGGATATGCAGCTATAAATTGGCTTCACAGCCTGGCTTATTTTGAAGCTATTAACCACAGTTTCTGGATTTGCACACAAAGGGAAGCTATGGTTAACAGCTGAATGCTAACTTGCCCAGTGTTTGCATGAACAAAGTAGCAAAATGGTTGCAAGCTGGGCACACCGTGGCTTATTTTAAACCAAGATTATTGGTTTAGCGCTGTGTGCAAATAAAACCATTATCCAAGTAGAATTCTACGTCTGCAATGTTATACACACCTATCAGGGACTAAGATCTACTGAACTAAATAGTATTTCCTTTGAGTAAAGCAACATAGGCTCAACTTGTAACACAAATTGAACATTTGTTTAACAAAGGCTGAGTCAACTGAATACAACCTTTAGAATTTAATCAGAAACGGAAAAAATAAACACTTTACCGCTAGTACAAAGCAGGAATACCATGAAAGAAAATGAGAGAAATACCCAGGGGTTACTTGAACCTTTACTTCACTCTCCCCATCTTATTCCTATTTCTTTATTTTTAATATTTACTCATTTGAACTGCAAGCAACTACTTTGAATGTGAGAACCAAGTGGCTTAGTTCACACTAAATCATTGTTTTGCATGCTGTGCACAAGAAGAAAACAAGGCACAACGAGCCTTGGGCTCACATACTCCCTCTCCTCTGGAGTGGCTTGGCGGAGTTTGGGAGTTTCCACTTCTCATGATGTACTTGGTAAGATTGAACAAACCAGCTTCAGAAATCATGGCTTGAAAGTAGCTTGTTTTAAATTAGGGGTGGAGAATCCTTGGCCCGTGGGTTGGATGCAGGACACAGCAAGGAGCAACTCAGAGGGAAAAGATTTTGATGCTGTGCAAATTATGCAATTGCAGGTCCTTCCTCTGCAAGAAGATTAGAGCAAAGGAGAAGGAACTGTTTTACTCACCAGAAAGGTGTTTCTCTGGGGGCACCAGGACACCCCCAAGTGGGTACTGCCTTCCTTTGCTAGTGCTTGAGACAGGAAAGAGTTTAACACTCCAACAGAAGGGACTGTCACCACAGTCCCTCCCATAGAGCACTCCATGGGAGGAGCTGTGGTGATGATCTGTTGGAGTGTTAACTCTTTCCTGCCTCAAGCACTAGCAAAAGAAGACAGTACCCACTTGGGGGTGTCCTGGTGCCCACTGGAGAAAGTGTCTCAACGTAGAGTTAGACTGTGTGCATATTAGTTAAAGGTTTGTGATTATATGTGAGTTTGGACATAGCTACTTGTGGATCTAGCCCTGCCTGCTAGTGGAACATAGCTACTTTCCAGCAGAATAATGCAGCCCTCAGTCCAAAAAGGTTCCCCATCACTTTTAAAACTAATCATAGTTAATACTAACCAGAGTTTTTTGGTCCAAATGACATAAGTTCTTTCTAACTAAAAGCAAGCGCTTCTGAACTCTCAGCTGTGTGGGAGAAAAAGGGGGGCAGCACATGAACCTGCAAAAGAGTTACTGCAATGACTGCAAAAGAGTTACTGACTTAAAGAAACAAGCTTCTCCATTTCCCCAACCATATTTTTAAGCTGGAACTCCTTTTGACTCCAACTGATTAGCATAGATAAGTAAACCACTCCTCCTACAAAAGACTGGCTCAGCTTCCTGTATTTCCATACCTTTTAAATTTGAGCTAATCATCACAAACAAAAGCAAAACTTAACAGCCTCATCATTATCACGTCATTTACTTTCCAGAGCAAGGATGACCAGTCATCATAATTACCATGGAGAACAGATTTGCTGGAGCCTATTCAGTCAGTTCAACTACCCTTCAAGATCAGGAAAATACAGCAGATAAGATGGCGCTGTCAGTTTTGTTTACTTAAGATAATAAAAAAAATGCTAAATCAGATATAATCAATTCAAGGTACCGGCAAATGTTCTGGCAACCCATCACTCCTCCTAGGGTAAAAGGCACAGAAATAATAATTAAAAAATACTAGGGTAAGGCTGCAGTCCAATACGTGTCTACTCAGAAGAAAGCTCCATTGGGTTCAATTGGACTTACTCCCAGGTAAGTACTGGATTGCATGCTACCTCATTTAATTGTCTGGAGATGGAGCTTTCATGTTCACCCTAGATGCTGAACGCCTGCCTTTGGTGTTACTTTTGGTTGGAGAGCACAATTATGCTAAATGCCTCAATTTCTATATTGTTTTCTATCAGCAGCTCTCACTGTCCACTCTGGGAGCAGCAAAAAGGACGTAAAAGAAATTAGGAATGTGGTATCTGTGGGAATTTATCGCCCTAATTGTTAAGAGAAGTTGAGAAACTGAGTGAACATTGCAAGAAAGACAAAAGGAAAATGGAGGCATGGGAAAGAGAAAAAATTGGCCTGATCAACCCCCTAGCAGTCTATTATTATTTATTATTTGAAATATTCCTATCCTGCATTCAGGATAATAGGGCATTCAGGGCAGCTCACAATAAAATACACAATAATAATAAAACATCAAAATAGATAAAAATACATAAAATACAGTTAAGAAATCTAGGTGAGTGATATTAAAAGGCAACTAAAGAGGTATAACTAAAAAGGCGGAAAATAAAATCAGTTTCAGGCTTAACCTTCAAAAAGCTCTCCCAAAAGCTCTCCGGAACAAGATAGTTCTCAAAAGTCTCTGGAACATGATCAGGGAGGGAGTAGAGCAGGCTTCTTGTGGTAGGGTATTCCAAAGCTTGGAGGCTATGGCTGAAAATATGTGTGACATCTTTCATTCCAGGCATGCAGAGATCAGAGGCAACTGATCTTAAATCACGAGCTGGTATATGTGGGTGTAAGCAGTCCCTCAGGTACATTGGTCCAAGGCCTTTTAGGGCTTTAAAGGTCAAAACCAGCACTTTGAATTGGGCTTGAAAACAAACTGGGAGCCAGTGGAGTTGGTAAAGCACAGGAGTGATATGATCCCCATGCTGCAATCCAAGTAAAAAGTTTGGCTGCCACATTTTAAACCAACTGAAATTTCTGAACCATTTTCAAAGACAGCCCCACGTAAAGGGTGTTACAGTCAGGGCTATGGAATCAGAGTCGTGGAGTCGGAAGCAATTTTGGGTGGAGTCGGAGTCGGTAGAAATGTACCAACTCCCACTTCAAAATAAAATTAATAATTTACATTTTTTGTTTTAATGTATTTTAAGGTCTTATGATGTCTTAAAGTGTTTTTAGTGTTTCTGTTTGCCGCCCTGGGCTCCTGTTGGGAGGAAGGGCAGGATATAAATCAAATTATATATATATATATAATATACATTTGCCATTTATGAAGGAGTCTGAGTCGGACAGTAGAAAAATAGAGGAGTCGGAGTCTAAGGTTTGATGTACCGATTCCACAGCCCTGGTTACAGTAATCAAGCCCCGATGGCCACCATGACACATGTATTTGTGACAAGTCAACTACTTCCAGGAATGGGCACAGCTGGTAGACCAGTTTAAGTTGGCCAAAAGCACTCCTGGCTACCACGGCCACCTGATATTCAAGCAGCAGAGCAGGATCCAGGAGCACTTCCAAACTGTGGGCTTGCTCTTTCAAAGGGAGTGTGACCCCATCCAAAATAGGTTGCAGCCCTATCCCTGATGCAGCTTTCCCCTTGACCAGCAACACTTTCATCTTGTCTGGGTTAAGTTTCAGATTGTTAGCCCACATCCAGCCCTTCACAGCCTGCAAGCACCAGTATAGGATGGGCACTCCTTCCTTGCAATCAGATGCTAGGGAGAGACAGTTGTGTGCCATCACCTTACTGATGACATTGTACTCCAAATCTCCTGATGACCTCTCCTAGCGTTTTCATATAGATGTTAATGAGCATGGGAAACAGAATGGAACCTTGCAAGACCCTGTAGACCAGCTGCCAGAGGGTTGAGCAGTAGTCTCCCAGTAGTCTCCCAGTACCACTTTCTGGGACCTGTCCACCAGGTAGGACTGGATCCACTGTAAAATGGTGCCTCCCAATCCCATCCCAGCTAGATGGCCCAGAAGGATATCATGGTTGATGGGTATCGAAAGCTGCTGAGAGGTGTAGCAGTACCAACAGGAATGCACTCCCCGTCTGATGCCCGGTGTAGGTCATCAAGCAGGGCGACCAAGCCGTCTCTGTCCCAAGATCAGGCCTGAAGCCTGATTGGAAAGGGTCTAGATAACCCAATTCATTCTGGAAATCTTGGAGGTGAGCAGCCACTACCTTCTCAATCACCTTACCCACAAAGGGGAGATTAAGAGACTGGGCAGAAGCTGTCAAGATCCACAGGTCTTAGACAGACTTCTCTAACAAAGGTCTTATCATGGACTCTTTCAACAATGTTGGCATAGAACCTTCCCTCAGGGAGGTATTAATTAAATATTCCAAACAGCCAGCCACTGCCACTCTGGCAGATTTAATTAACCAGGATGGGCAAGGGTCAAGAAAGTAAGTAGTGGTGCTCATTTCTCCCAGAGTCCTGTCCATATCCTCAGGCTTTACAAGCTGAAAATTACCAACAGAAAAATTACCAGAGGAAGCCTTGAGGACAGGTGGCACAATCGTAGTTAATGAGGAGTCCAAGTCAGTCTGAATGCAGGCAATTTTATCTGCAGGGTGCCTCACAAACCTGTCACAGCGAGTAACTGAGGGCTCAGGAGCCACTGTAGAGCCAGAGACCGAAAGAATCCAGACAACCCAGAAAAGCATCGCTGGACAACACTGAGCAGACACAATGGTGACAGAGCAGTGAGCTTTCTTCGCTGCCATCATGTCCACATGATAGGCTAGAAGCCTGTGTTCAGTTGGAAGCAGATTGAGTTTTTCTCCACTGTTTTCAATATATTGTAGCAAGAGGATATTAGGACGGGGGGGGTGACTGTCATGGGTTTAACAACAGTGATGTAGAGTGGACATTTTTGCAAAACGGGAGGATTTCCAGAAAGTTTTCCAGTGTTTACTTTTTCTATGGAAAATGTTCCACTATAAAAATTGTTTCATAAAATTCATTAGTAACAATGAATGGATGCACATTTCAGGGGTGATATAAATTAAAACAACGGGCCATTTTACCTGAATATGGGGCCAGCAAAAGAGTCACCTAGGTATGTGTCACCTTAGTTCTTAAATTACTGAGGTGTTCACCCACTGGCACCAATGGGAGCTCTTTTCACTATCCCTCTTTGCCATGAGGGGACAATATATCAGGATCACAGCAAGGAAGGGAATAGTAAAACCAACTTCCCTAAGCGTTATGATCCTGATCCAGATTGAGGCCCCTGTACTTGGTTTTAATCTATTTCTTTTTAAACTCTGACACCACTTCAAGTGACACATTTCATTAAAATTATGTGTAGTTGGGCACAAATGCACAAGCAATACTTGCTGTGTGGGAGTTCTAGTCCACAACATCTATATCCAGCACACTTGGATGAAACGGATTATTTGGATCCATACCAATTGGGTTTCAGGACTGGACATGGTACTGAAACAGCCTTGGTCGCTCTGGTGGATGATATGAGGAGGGCATTAGACAGGGGAAAACTCACCTTTCTTGTCCTCCAGGATCTCTCAGTGGCTTTTGATACTGTCGACCACGATATCCTGTTAGATCGCCTGGAGGGATTGGGAATAGGAGGCACTGTTTTACGAAAACAGCTAGGTTGGTGGGGACTAGAGAGAGGGCATTCTCAGTGGCGGCCCCCACTCTCTGGAACTCCCTCCCATTCAATCTTCACCATGCCCCTTCCCTGGATACATTTCGCCGAGCCTTAAAAACATGGCTCTTTGGGCAGGCCTTTGGGATCCCCGGGGTGGGCTAATTTCTCTATGATTGTTTTAAAATTGTCTATTGATGGCCCTAAACTGTTCTGTACTGCTGCTTTGTAAAATGGTTATTGTTGACTGCACTGTATTTTATTATGTATTTATATTGTACTGTTGAATTTTAATGTGTATGTCGCCTAGAGTGGCTTCGGCCAGATAGGCGACACAAAAATTAATTTTATTATTATTGTTGTTGTTGTTGTTGTTATTATTATTATTATTATTATTAAATAAATAAACAAAAAATACTGACTTATTTCCAACATACAAAGTGTAATACAGTCAAATCATTACAGTTTTCGTACACGCACCCACCCACCGTGCTCCAAACTGTGATTACTCACAACACACATACATCTATATATCATGGGAAAGTTCTAAAGTCAGTGATAATCAACCACAATCATGCAGCCCAAAGTTTTACAAAAGGGGCTGGAGCTTGTCTACCTCTCTACCTGTGCAGTGTATAAAATAAATGGCTGCCAATATTTTTTAAAGATGTCCTCCTTTTTTCATTCCAGTTTATTTTTGTAACATATAAGTCAGTAATTATTCTTCACTAAATGCACACATAGATCAAGTCTCATAGATAGGATTAAGTTATCAACTTAAGTTATCAAATGTTACAAACGCTGATCATAAGGTTTCACTTGGTAGACAGTTAGACTAAGCCACATTCCCCCAAACATTTCCAGTTAGACTAAGCCACATTCCCCCAAAACGGGTAATTAAAAAAGAATTTTGAATCTTTTATAATACTGGCTACAAAATGCTAAGCCAAGCTTCACAGCTTGTTTTAACCGTAATGTACCAGGGCCTTATGATAGTGCACACAGATTCGAGCAATTACGCTTTGCCCCTTCCTTAGACAGCAGAGAAACAAACCAAGGAGGGCTTGTTTAACATTACATCCAAACCTTTTTCTCTCCAAATACAAAACATATCACAAAAATAAAAAGAATAAAACCAAACATCAATTTAAAACACCAAAAGTTGATAGCAGATAAAAGCTTCTTGTAGCTCTGCCAAAGATTTAAAAATAATAAGCATTACCTTAAAAGCATCAATAAAATGTTATGTGGACCTTTAAAGCCTATTTAAAAATCTGAATAGAAGAGACCAATTGTATATCAATAGGTAAAGCATTCCATGATGCAGGACCACTGAGAAGGAATTCTCTCTTATGCCCGCTAACTTATGATCTTAATCAGAAGGATGGTCTCTGAAACTGATCTCAAGTCACGGGCCAGTTCATATAGATCAGCGTTATCCAACCTTTTTTGACCCAAAGCCCCTTTGCAAAATCTTTTTGTGCCCAACGCCCCCCTCAGATTAAGTAAATGCCAATGCTTCCTATTCTTCCCTTAAAATATGAGTAATGCATAAAAGGTATTTTCAATTATCACTGATAGTTTTTATTATGCCTTTTTATTGCACTTAGATTACACATTGAATTCTTAGTATGATTTATTAATATACATACATAGTTATAGAAAAGTAAATAAAATGAGATTTATTATAAAATACTAGTGTGATCCTTGAGCTTGATGAGTTTTGGCTGACTTCACAATATCTGGAGTATATAAATCCATAAAATACAAGCAAGAAACAAATTGCAGATATAGGAGTTGTTTCTTATTTCACAAATCCTAAAAAAATAAGCAAAAACTAATTAAGTCCACACAGTATGAACCAATAGAATACACTGTGTTACTTAACAACAAACTCATTCAGTTTACCGGCATTGTTTCGTTAAACAAGTTCATTTAAACATCACAGAAACAACGGGTAGTGTGTACCATTCCTGGAGAAAACCAGTGAATAACTGACTGTCTGCGTCACCCGTTTGCACATGGCACTCATCCGTTAGAAGAATGCGCCCTCCACCAATACACCCAGCTTATCAAACACTCTCTCGTGATTGGTTCCAACATCCCTCAAGACAGCATCGGAACATTACCTAGTGCCAAGGCGTGGCTAATATCCCCATTCCTTGATATGACACTGGCCGCTATTCAGAATTTCTTTACTAAAGAGCACAACTATTTATAGTGTTATTTCCATGAATTGAGATTATTAAATACATTCTACCTGGGGACAAAACAGTTTAAAAATTAATGATTTGTGTATTAAATAAAATTAAACTTAAATGCTTCAACTGTCGCATCAGACCGCCAAATGTCAACGCCCCCCTAATGAACCCAAACACACCCCTAAAGTTTGTAGTCATGCCAACACCCCCCTGAATGGCTGTAATGCCCCCCAGGGGGGCACTACCGCCCACATTGGGAATCGCTGATATAGATGAAAGCAGTCCCTCAAGTAACCTGGTCGCAGACTGCTTAGGGCTTTCAAGGTCAAAACTACCACTTTAAATTGAACTCAGAAATTGAGCAGGTACAAAAGACAGATAGGGTTGTCATCTACTTATTGATGTTACCCCAACCAAAACCTTTAAATGACTTCTGCCAGAAGTTTCATGTAAATGTTAGAGAGCATGGGGGACAAGATAGAACCCTGAGGCACCCCATAAGCCACAGGCCATGGGGTGGAACAGAAGTCTCCCAGCATCGACTTCTGTGACAGACCCTCCCGGAAGGAATGGAACCACTAAAACACCATGCCCCCATAACCTACCCCAGTCAGGTCCAGAAGGATACCATGGTTAATAATATTCAAAACTGTTGAGAGGCCCAGGAGAAGCAATAGGGTCACACTCCCCTCATCCAATCCCCAGCATAAGTCATCCACCATGGCAGCCAAGGCAATTTCTGTACCAAACAGTTCTGAAACCACACTGGAATGGATCCAAATAACTATCCTCTAAGAACACCTAGAGCTCATGTGACATCAGCCACTCCAGTACCTTGACCAAAAATAGCAAACTGGAAACTGGAAGGTAAGTATCACTATTTGTTGGGTCCAAAGATTACTTCTTTAAGAGGCTCCTGCTGAGAGGAAGGGTGGGATATAAATCAAATAAATAAATAAATAAATAAGAGACACCTAACCACTGTCTCCATAAGAGCCGCAGGAACCAATCTCTCAGAGAGAAATTTACTAAAGTAAATGTCCATATTACCAGTCCAGCCTTAGTTAATTTGAAAAGACAGGATGGGCAACAGTCTATAGAGCACACGTGGCTATAGCCCTCCAAACAACTTGTCCTCATGTAATACAACCTGAAAAGAATCCATAACAACCGGACTAAACAGTGCTGTAGTCCCATCTGTTTTTGAAGCTGGTGCAATGCAAGCAGTTTTATCCAGAAAATGTCTAGCCATTTGGTCATAGCAGGCCTTTGGAGGTTCAACAATCTGATCTCCTGACTTTACATGAAGGCCATTTCCCTTCTACATTTCTAATACCTAAAAATTCAATGTATTAAGAAGCCCATACAAGAAAGAAGCAACAACTGCCAAAAGGTCTCAAAGAACTAAACCAGATGGGAGTTTAAAGTACCAATAAATAATCAATTATAAACAAGTTATGCAATGGAGCAGAATGCTTAAACTAAAAAAGCAAAGACTCTCCCTATACAAACATGAACCCACTTTTAAGAATCTCATTGAATAAGCATCTTATTTATTTTATTTATTTATTTATTTGTTTGTTTCATTTATAGACCGCCCATAGTGAGTGGCTCTCTGGGCGGTGTACAAAAAGGTTAAAATACAAAATATCAACAATAAAATCAGACAACAAACAATAAACACAAGCAGCAACAAAAGAAAAAAATAAAAAATAAAAATTTAAATTATAACATAAACGCTTAAAATGCCTGGGAGCATAGCCAGGTCTTAACCTGGCGCCGAAAAGATAGAAGCGTAGGCGCCAGGCGTACTTCTTCGGGGAGGCTGTTCCACAGTTCGGGGGCCACTACAGAAAAGGCCCTAGATCGAGTAACTGTCCTCCGGGCTTCTCGATGGGTTGGTACCCGGAGGAGGGCCTTAGATGCTGAGCGAAGTGACCGGGTAGGTTCATAGCGGGAGAGGCGTTCCACAAGATATTGCGGTCCCACGCCGTGTAAGGCTTTATAGGTCAAAACCAGCACCTTGAATCTGGCTCGGAAACAAATAGGTAGCCAGTGCAAATGGGCCAGAACAGGTGTTATATGTGCTGACCGGCTGGTCCTCGTCAGCAGTCTGGCTGCTGCGTTTTGCACTAGCTGAAGCTTCCGAACTGTCTTCAAGGGCAGCCCTACGTAGAGCGCATTACAGTAATCCAGCCTAGAAGTTACCAGAGCATGAACAACTGAGGCGAGGTCATCCCTGTCCAGATAGGGGCGTAGCTGGGATACCAACCGAAGGTGGTAGAACGCATTCCTTGCCACCGAGCCACTTGCGCCTCAAGAGACAAGGAAGGATCGAAAAGAACTCCCAGACTACGAACCTGTTCCTTCAAGGGGAGTGTGACCCCATCTAGAACAGGGTGAACATCCACTATCTGGGCTGGGGAGGCACTCACCAACAGTGTCTCAGTCTTGTCTGGATTGAGTCTCAGTTTATTATCTTAGTAGTTTCACCCTATAGAACTACAAGAACTACGAATTAACAGACCTCTTCCAACAGAAGAACAATTATATGTCCATTGTATATATTCCTAATGTCTTCATTATAAATAAGCCCACAAAAGTTACTAGCCTACAAAAAAATTACTACTTTGCTGGAAGTTGAGACAGGAAAGACAGGGAGCTCCATCCCTTCTCTACTTGAGGATGCAATGGTGGCAGAGAAGTGGGCCTTCTTTGCTGCCCTCACCACCACACAGTATGCCAGTTATGATGCTTTACTCGTGCCCGATCAGCCTCACAGCACGTCTTTTGCCACTTGCACTCTAGCCATCATCCAGCCTGTTTTATTGTCCTTAGCTCACTGGTGTACCAAGGTGCAACCTGGGCTCCACAATGCCAGAGAGGGCGCTTGGGAGCAACCTTGTCAAGAGCCTGACGCGCCTCACTGTTCCACAGCGTGACAAGGGCTTCAACAGGGTCACCTGCTCTATCTACTGGGAACTCCCCCAGGGCATTCAGGAATCCTGTGGATTCCATTAGTCTCCAGGGGCGGACCACCTTAATCTGTCCACCACCCCTGCAGGGAAGGATTGGAGCCATAAGTCTAAACTTCACCAGGAAGTGGTCTGAACATGCCAATGGGGTGACATCTACCCTCCCATCTCCAGGCCATCTCTTCCTCCATCTGCAGCAAAAACCAAGTTGAGGGTTTGCCTGCCCTATGTGTTGAGCCAATGACAACTTGAGAGAGCCCCATGGTCGTCATGGAGGCCTTGAAGTCCTGAGCTGGAACACTAGAGGCAGCCTCAGCATGGACATTGAAATCACCCAGGACTATCGTTCTGGCCTCCTCCAACACCACAGTGGAGATGGCTTCTGCCAGCTCAGTCAGAGAAGCTGCTGGGCGGCAGGGTGGACAATACACCAGCAGCAACCCTAGTTTACTGTCTCCTTGGGCTGACACCAGCTGCAGGCCCCCACAGACAGCTCCAAGACAGAGTGGTTTCCTGGTGACAGAGATGGACGTTCTGTAGACCACAGCAACTCCTCCCCCTCGTCCCTGCAGCCTGTGCTGGTGTTGAACCAAGTACCTAGCTCAACTCCTCCTAGCTCTCCCAGTCAGGTCTTGGTAATCTACACCAGATCGGCACCTTCATCCACGATCAAATCATGGATGAGTGTGGTCTTATTGTGTATTGATCTGGTGTTAAACAACACACACAGACCAGTGGGCACAGCAGATGAGCAATGAGGAACCCGTCCATGAGAGGAGTGGGAGTGAGGAACAAGGCGTAAATAGCCTTGCCCTCATCTTCTATGGTAGTTCACCACCTCCCCATGGCTATATCTCCTTCTACTGAAATTGGGGTGGCATCACCCATGTTCCTCCTTACTAAGTGTCCTCCTAAACACCTGATATGGACATAACAAGAGCCCACCAACAAAACCTATCTGAACCAGTTATCCCAGTAGGCCTCTGAGGGAATTGGGAACAGTCAGACCCACTCAGTATCTTTCACACAAGGCACATCTACTCCCCTCACCTGTCTCACACCCAAGGAGGGCCAACCTTTTGCCAGTTGCAAACTCTCACTCTGAAGGCATCTGGTGACTTTCTCCTACCATTCAGTTCACTGCACAGGCTCTCACCCTGTGCAGGAACTACACATGTGCCATACGCCCTCCCAACTACCAATCTCTTCTAGATTGGTTTTAAAAAAAAAGAGATAGAAGGGGGTAGCACCTTCACCCTCATGCAGAGCGCAGAGCCTACTTGCTCACTGTTGCTCCAGAAGGCAGGACAAAAACCAATATGTGGAAATTGCAGGGAAGCAGACTTTAGTTAAACATTAGGAGAAACCTCCTAACCAGAAGCACTGTTCAACAGTGGAAGAGACTGCCTTGGGAAGTGGCAAGCTCTCCTTCACTGGAGGTATTTAAGTCGAGACTGGATGGCTAACTCTGTAGCTTCATCCTGTACTACTCTGAGCAGTGTGTTGGACTTAACAATTGGAAATATCAGTTTCAATAGTTTTTGTCATTTTAAAAAATGCATGAAAATTTAACCTTTAACTCTTCCCCTAAAATACACATTTTATGCCTTTCAATACATTTCCCCTAAAAAAATAAACTTTTACACACATTTCTCCATAATTTATACCTTTTTTTGCATTTTTTGAACAAAGATGCATTGCAATGTTCAGAGAAATGTTCAATCTAAGTGATAGCTGTGTTCCAAACCACATATGGGTTTGGCAAATTAAGTCAATTTGCTTTAAAATGTGAACCAAACAAATTTTTCCTCCATCCTTAGCTAGACTAGATGACCTCCAAGGTACCTTCTAATTTATTATTCTATGACAATGAGCTTTCTATTATACAATTTGCTATTTAGATCTTGCTTCTTCAACTAGCTTGTATACGTATGTACCAGCTACACACTGGAGGCAAAAAGTAACAAAGTCACATGATCTACATGCATTAAGGTTGGCTGCCCATTAGGTCCACATCACAGTCTGGCACAATACCTTCATTGTATTATGAATGATATATGGGCTGGGTTGAGGGCTGGGTTGAGGGCTGCCTATGTCATATTGCTCTTTAAGAACAGCATGCTATAAATGGCTTATCCAATGACAGTGTCAACATAATTTTATTTACATCATTCAAACCCAATGCCTCACATTCTGCTTCACTGTGAATGAGGAAAAAACCCTAAAAGAAAATTAGTCAAAATGCTATAATTACATGCATAAAAGAATTATACAGAAGATTTTATACCTGACACAGTATAAGAACTGTACTTTGTTGAAACATATTGTTCTTTGACCCTTCCACATACATGCAACCACAGCAGATTGACCAAGCATTTTAAAAACAAATGTCTATGCTTTTTTGGAAAATCTAGAATTGGAAAATGTACTGATGCCCTCAATTGATTTGACCTGATTTTTATTTGTTATATTATGTTATGCTCATTTTACGTAACGCATAAATATCTCAAAAGCATATATAATAGTCAAAAGTAGCTGACCTGAAATATTCAATTATGAAAAATAATCAATAGAATAGTTTTGATTTTGTTTTGGCTCATAGCCCATCAGGTCAATTTATGGATTATGCACACTTGCTCTGTTACCTTCCACCCCACAAAATGTTAAGAGTGAGTGAAAAATCCCATTTATGTGTATCTATGTATTCTGGGGATAGTCGCCAGGAAAATTTAGTTACAATTCTGAAACTATTTTATCCATTAGTTATATCAATTATGAGTTTTAAGAACAAGTGGGACCTGCAGCACAGTGTTGCAGTGTACCTCATCCCTACGAGGAATGTTCTTGTTGCTGGCTCCAGACAGCCTAGAACAGGAGCCTTGTACTGTTGCTCAGGCCTTGGAGCAGAGTAGATTTCAGGAGTTGCCTCCCCTCCTGGACTTCCGCAGCTGTGTTACATAGCACTAGAGAGTTGCCAATGCGAAACTCAAGACTTTCATAGCCATGAAATAGGAAGCACACAGTTCCGGAGTTGAGACTCTGAGCAGGTCAATTCCCTCTCTTTCTCTGCCTGCCATTCTCCTTTTTCGTTCTTTCTCAACTGACTACACTACTGTACTCTAGTGGTTAAAGTGTTAGACTAGGACCCATGGGACCAGGGTTCAAAACCCCACTCAACCATGAGGTTCACTGGGAAGCCAGTCATTCTCTCTCACCCTAATTTATGTTACAGGGTTGTTGTGATGATAAATGACAGAGGAAAGAACCATGTATCCCATCTTGAGCTCCTTGGAGAAAAGGTGCAACAGAAATATAATTAATTAAAATGAACATTCTGTGTCTTAAACTGTTCCCAGACAGACTTAACTGACAGATACACTGTCTACTTATTTATTTATTTAGGCCCTCCCATACCCCTCTCTCTGTAGCCTCAACTGTTACCAATAATCTGTACGTTCACAGATTCCTGACAGCAGGGTTTTGGGGGGGGTGCTTATTTTAAATGTTATTTGCTTTTCATTCAGAGATGTATGAACCTTTTTTATTCTTAGGGCAACCCTCAAGTAAGTAGAAAGAACTAGCTTATTTTGGGGTAGCTCCATTTCACTTCCAAACTAATAAGCACTCAACCACCTCAGTTTGCTAGCAGAGAGAATTATGCATTTTTAGAAATAGAGATGTTTCCATGGAAAATATAGTTGAGGAATATTTTCATATATTGAAAAGTCTTCACTCCACATCACTGTCACAATATTTCAAACAGAATGCTTTTCAGTGGAGCCAGTTCACACATTGAGTTACAAAGTCACTTTGATGCACATTTATGTTTAAATAGGCCCTTAGTCACATCAAAATTAAAAATGTTGGTTTGTCAGGATTAACAATGTTCTGTCCTTGAAATTAACTCCAGTGAAACTTGGCTTAGGAACTTTTCCTAATAATTAGGGTATTAGTATTATCTCTTCCTGACAATGAGATGAAGATTTTTATATAATATTTGTAATAACTTCCCATGTTCCTAGATACATAAAAATGTAAGTGCCATGCTGCAGTTTGCTTTGCCATAGACAGGTGGTACTGCACAGCATGACGACCTGCAACATTCCATGCTGGTGGTCAGGCCAGACAGGCCAGGAGAGCAAGTGCACAAGGAGGGCAAGTAAGGTGTGCAGCCAACTGACCGGGTGAGCAAGCCAGGCATATATGCCAGCGAGTAAGCAAGGGGGGACTGGTAAGAGCAGCCTGGAGCTGGCAAGCAAGCAAGGCGGATGAGGGTGGCTGGCCAGAGAAGCTGGTAGGCAGGCAGCCGGGGGGGCGGGGAGGATGAGGCTGAAGAGCTGGTGAGGGAGGCTGGCTAGACAGGCAGGCAGGGATACAGCAATAGTCCCAACAGGCTGGGGCAGCCCTCAACAAACATCCTGCTCTGTTGCTGACATCACCACCTACCTCAGCAATGGAAGGAGAGGAAGTGGCAGGATAGCAGGACATTGCTGAGGAGTTGCCTCAGCCTGTCCTTCCTGTGCAGTTCCCCCTCTTCTACTGCTCCCCTCCTTGTGGGAGAAGAGGGGAGAAAGGTAGCTTGGCAACCTACGGGGGGGGGGGAGAGAAAGGTGGCTTAGCGACTTGAGGGAAGTGGGGGGAGAAAGGTGGCTTGGCAACCTGAGAGAAGGGGGGAGAACAGTCACCTGGAGGACTGGCAAAGGGGGGCTGCCTGGGGTTCCTGTTTCTGGGGTTAGGTGGTGGGGTTGGCATGCAAAGCACACAGGGGCAGAGCCACTAGTGTTCTAAATATTCTTCCTGAGCAGAGACCGTCACATGTTTCACATTGATTAAAAACCAATGACCACCCCCCCAAACAGTAAAATAAAGGAAAAGAAAATACAGTACATAAAACAGATACACAGCCAATGATAATGAGCAAAGAGGATGTTTTATATTTTAACTTTTTCAGAAAGGACTACATCCTAGAAATAATAAACCACTAAAATGTACAAGGATTTGCAGTATTGCCACTCCAAATATCATACTAATATAGCGAACAGCTATTTTCTCTTCCATAATGTGCCATTTAAATGTGCTTCAATAAAGCCACAGTCAACATTTGAGCTGATTTTGAAGGAGCAGCACTGATCACAATTCTGGCATGAAAACACTCAACTGTCTGAGATTCTATGCACACTTACTATGGTGTATATTCCACTGAATTCAGTAGGACTTTCTTCTGAGTAAACCTATAAAGACCTGTGCTATAAGATTCAGAAAGAGGAAGGCACTTGAGGAAATCTTCAAAAAATGACTTACATGTAGAATGTATGCATAAGAAAAGCCTAAAGTTGTTTGGCTTCCACATTTACAGTACAATCCCATACATGCCTATGCAGAAGCAAGTCCCATTAATAAATGGCAGACTGGAATCTTAATTGGGTAGTAATTCACAACATTTCTAAGCAGCTATTCACTGGAACTCTGAATTTTCATTGGAAAGAAAATGCAATTTAAGCAAATCAAAGTTGCATGGGAGCTCTTAGACACAATTCTGCAACAGTTTTAATTCAGCAGCTAATTTTCAATGGTTTAGTTAGTCCATGCTATTTAAAATTATGAATTGGGAAGAGGCAGAGAAAAAAAGCAAGCAAACTGTGTGTTCTTGTATACAGTTTTATTCCTGGACAGCACACAGCCACAAGCACTGAGTCTTGGAAAGACAACATGTAAGATATACAGGGTTATTTTTTAATAAAAAAGAAATCCAGGTTTGCTCTATACTTAACTGATTCTACTTACTACAGACTATCGCAATGCCATCAAAACTCTCTAATAAGTATATAAAATTCAACGTTTAGATTGTGACTTTACGTTCTTATTATTACTTCGGTTTGTCTCCTTGGCCGCTGTGCTTAGAAGTTTTATAATAAATTTGTAAGATATCTTGTTAAGCAAGAAATACAGAATTCATCTCTTAAAAAGCAAACAAACAAGCAAGCAAGACCTGCAATCACTGCAAAGGAGTAGTTTGGGATTCCAGAAGGCACTGAAGAAACATCAGCGGCGTTTAGCAGGAGAGCCAGAGAGGGAGGGGAAGGGGAGGATCCTGAGCAAACTTCCAGTGAGCGAAGCTTCAGTTTCTAGGGTTTTGTCACCGAGAGCGAAGGAGACGAAAAGTAAACAATCTCATCCAGCCCCTGCCCCGTCCCCCCGCCGCCGCCGCCGCCGCCGTGCAAGCCGCCCGCGTTTTAAGCCCCCAGAATCACCCTCTCTCTGTAAGGGAGCGGCGACTACAAAGCAGCCGGAGCAGGTGTTCTGGTCTCAGGCAGTCTTAGGGCACAAGCCACACAAGGGCACTGGCCTAGGAGAAGCTCGTCCCCGGAGCTACCAAAACCGCCGCCCCCCCGCGCACAGATGCCCTCCTCACTCGCCCAACACAACAGGCAGTCGGGGCGGCCGCTTCCCTTTCGAGAAACCTCCTCCCGCCGAGTTTCGTTCCCAGGGCGGAGAAACGGAGTTGGTATCCCAACCACCGCTTCCCCCGCCTCAGCAACCGTCACAACGGCAGGCCCGAACCCTGTCCCGAAGGTGGCGCAGGAGCTGGGAAGAAGCGTCACCGGCTCCGGCTCGTCCTGCTTCCTGGTGCCCCCTTATCCCCCTTAACTTCCATTGTGCGTGACACAAACCAGCCCTGCGGAGGGGAGGGGAAAGGAAGGGGTCTCCAAACAAAACCAGCTCCTTACCCAGAAACTTTCCACGAAGTACGCCATGACCATCCCGCTGCCTCGGCCCGGCTCCGTCCACCTCAGCCACTGGGGGCCTCCGAAAGAGGAAACTGCCGCCGAGCGCCGCCCTTCCCCTCACGGTACAACAGCTACTACTCCCGTCCTGCCTAAACCCTTTCCACAGAACCGAGCCAGGCTACAGCTAAAGGCGCATGCGCGAGCTTGCCGGCCAGGGCGCACGTACCAAAGTTCGACACAACACAGACGCAGGAACGCGCCCGCGACCAGATTTCCCTGTCGAAGGGAGTAAGCAGGCGCGACGAGGGGAGGCGGGTATGCGGGATTCTAAGTGGTTAAAGGGGAGAGAGAGAGCGGAGGCCCAGCTGTAGGATGATTACAGGGGCCGAGGCTCGAAGGATGTGAGCTGAGCAATGCCATGCGTCCGAGGGGTCAAGAGCAGGCCCCCGCCCAAAGATAGTGTATTATGTTATCTTATGAAAGGCGCTCCGAGGATCCTTCTGGATGGAAAAACAAGATAGAAATCAAATAAATGAATGTCCTCCTTTGGAGGCAGGTTGATCAGTTGCAAGAAAGTAACCTTTCCAAACAGGGAGGGAGGTGGTATAAAGAGCAGAAGAAGCTGAGCCAATTATCATAGTTGAAATGTTAGTTTAAGCAGTGGTGTAATGGTAAATTCTACAGTATATGTGCTCTACATAAGAAGATGGTCTGCTGGATCCGACCAAAGGTTCAAATAGTCCAGCATCCTGTTCTCAGACTAGTCTGCAGATGCCCATGGGAAGCCCTCAAGCAAAATCTGACCTAGTTGTGATTCCCAGCAAGTGGTATTCATACTGCCTTCATGACAGCCCCCATGGCCATGGTCCTTCTAAGTCTATATAACAAAATTGGATAACAAAAATAATTTTGTAGCTAGCTTTGCATAACATCCAGCCTGATGAAGAGTTCTGGTGGCCTGCTCAAAAGGTTGCTCACCTTTTTGCAACGTTTTGGATGATCATAATAAAGAGGTTTGGGGATTTTTCAAAAGAAAGTGGCAGTTCACTCCATTTAGCCATGGATGCTAGTCTCACTGCCTATCTTTGTTCCACTATACTGCTGTCTGCACTGCAACAGTCAAGCATGACTAAGCCTCTGATAGTAAGTTTGGTCTAGGTCCAGTCTAATGAAGTCAGCACAATTTTCCTGGCATTTTCTCGATACAGGATAACACCTATTCTAACAGAAGAGTGATACTTAGATTGTGTTGGGTGTTCTGTGGAGAAAGGCACAAATAGGTCTGAAATGCTCTTGATGGTGGAAAAATGTTACCCATAATGTGCATCAACTCAATAGGAAACCCCCAGATATTTCTAGCAAGTGAAGTTAATTGGATTTCCCCCCAACACTTTCCAGTTTTCACTACTGGGATAGGTTTCTTGCTACACTGAAGATAGAGGAAACCTCTCTTCTATCTGTCTTTAATAGTTGTCTTTTTAACCCTGAGGTTCTTATATACATCTATTAAAATATAAAAAACTCTTCCTGTATTTCCCCATGTTTTCTTTATGGCTTTTATACAGTTCCACATAATATCCCATATATGTGCTCTGTGTAGAGCAACTTTGGGTGCAAGGACTCTACAGCACTTGTCACAGAATTGTTGCTTTCCTTTCCCTTGAGGCTTTTGAACTTGTGCACATGAATTGTCTTCTGCCATGACAATAGGGAATGTTCTCTGTAAAATTTTCCCCAGTGGAAGCCCTATTTTATTCCCTCCCCCGTTAAATGGGGATCTTCCCTTTTCCTCGTTTAGTTTAAGCTGGCATTACCCTCATTTTTGGTTAATGCAAGTTTTTCTCACATCTTTCTGTTCACCGAGTCTCCTTTAAACTGTATATTTGAGGGCAAGTTCACAACCAGATAGTCAAGCTCAATGCCTAATCCAACTATTTCAACAACACAAAGTAGACTCCTGTCCTCATTGTTGGAATTCACTAAGCAAGCACACCAATTGTTCTTTGAGACTTTGGACATCATTATGGGAAAGGATTTTGTTTCCTTGTCTTCAGAGACTAACCTATGAAACCCCAGGCAGTGTCTGTAGACTGACAAAACTCTTTCCATCGTGGTTGCAACTCCATTTCATTCCTCCCATGGCTACCTGAGAAAAAGCTCAGCTTCAGTCCTTCTGATACCTGCTGCTGAGGATTTAGCTTGGAGCTTCACTCCGCTTTGCTCCCCAGGATGATAAAGGATGCTCTACTCTTAACTGGTATTGTTATGTCTTGGCTTCAAGATTACCTCGAAGAGGTTATTTCTTCACTTCTTGATATGATCACTATCTGTATCATTTCCCAGCCAGGTGCTCTCATTTTAATCAGCCTCCACAGTACTTCCCTCTAAATCAGAGGTGGCGAAACCTGTGGTTCTTCAGATGATGCTGGATTTAGACTTCCTTAAACCCTCCCCAGCATGGTCAGGAATGATGTTCAGTATAATTTGGAAGGCCTCAGACTTCCCATTCATGTTCTAAATCCTAAAAGAACAGCAACTAGTTGTTAGATACACTTTCTGCTCCTACTCCCAGTTCACCCAATAACACCTCCACCACTGGTTTCCTTAGTAGAACAATCATGCAACTCCAGTATCCTCCATATTTTGGGGGGCATACTGGTACCTGTAGTCAAACAGCTGTGGTCTATGCTGCCACCATCTTGCCTTCAGCATTGGTCCCATAACTACTGAACAACCTCATATTGGTTACCTTGTCACCTTAGTAATGTTGCCCCTTGATATCAACTGTATGTATGTAAGTGGACCCAAGGCTGCAGAAGCTTAAATGTAAATGTACTGCCTTCAAGTCGATTCCGACTTAGGACTACCCTATGAATAGGGTTTTCAAGGTATTCAGAGGTAGTTTAGCATTGCCTTCCTTATGCCATAATAAATTTGTTAGTCTTCAAAGTGCCACAAGACATTGTTTTCACTTTAATCTATTTTCCAAAATCCCAGAAACTAGTTATGCAAGCAGAGAATTTCTGCTCTTTCCTATAAAATGGGGAAAAAAGCAAAATAATAAACTGAAATTGATGAGAAAAACACTAAAGAGAAAGATTCAATAGGATTAGAAGTGCAGGAGCTGTTTGTTTGTTTGTCAGGGTGGAGAATACCTTGGTTGAGTTTTTAAAAATACTGGCCTTTTTACATTCCTAAGATTAAAATCAATATAAAAAGTATGTTAAGTTGAAAAAGTGATTAAATGGTTGAGTGGTTTATTCTAGATTTAACAAATTGTTCTCAGCCAGGCTCAAAATCTTGATCCTAAGCTGCATTCTTTACATACCATATTAATAGTGAAATGCATAATGGGATGTATACTTTGAAAACAAATGCTTTTGTTGAGTCCTTATACTTGTGAGTCCTTATACAAATGATACGTCTTCAGATATGTGGAAGTGTTTTTATCCTCATTTTTATATTTATGTTTTACAAAGTGAGTCACCTCTCTCATCACATTCTACACTCATCCTGGATTCACATTTACCAGCCACTTTGCAAGTAGTCCTCACATGCTGCTGTTGAATAACTCTGCCTGTGACTCTCATTTGTCCCAAATTCCATATTTCTTCCTCTGATCTCTGTTATTCTTTTGGACATCCATGCTATCTTTGCCCTTAGCCTTCTCCCCCTTGTCTCCAAGACCCTGGTGTCTACCTGACAAATATGGATGAAATTGGGATCTAACAGTTTCCTTCTGGCCTATCTTTCTCTTGTCCCAGATCTCCCATTCCTTCACTGGGAAAGGAACTATTTCTCTTCCTCAGTTCAACTCCTTGTTCTCATTGAAATCTGGCTTTCCCCTCTGACAACATTGCTGTTATTTACAGGTCTCTTTCTCCCACGCATCCCAGGCTGATTATCATAGTGTACTTGAATCTCCTTGTCAAATCCTGCCAAACAGTTCCATCCTTTGCTTCTCTACCTTCCAAGCTCATTCTCAATTTGTTTTTTCTTCTACATCTGTTTGCTCTGGCAGATCTCCTATCCTTTCCATCCCAACCCACCCCCTTAAACTTAATACTTCTCTTGCTTTTGATGGTTCCAACCCTGCTGTCTTCTCTCTCACCTAATATTCTGGGCTCCAATTTTGGTCTGTCTCCTCCCTCTGCCACCCTTTAATCTTACCCTCATCCAACTTATTGCACATTGTAGAATTCCTTCTTTCACCATCACATTTTCTTTCAGTGTTGCATTTCCCCCCAAGGATTTATACCCCCTTTCTTAAATGTTGCTACTCCCATAGCTACTTGTGCATATTCACCACACCGCACTGTCTCACTCTTTCTGTGTCCAAAAGTATACTTTGCTTCTCAAAAGTATTCTTCCACCTTATCTCCCTTGCCAATACCACCCAGACTCCACTAGCTTTAACTGCTCCCTAACCTCAACTCTAATCAGCATTAACCCAGCTACCCTCCTAAACAGTTTCTTCTAATCCCCAGCCCAGGATTCTCTGTGTGCTGCCCTAAATCAACCCCTCTATTCCTTTCCATTTTCACCCTACACAGCACCTCTGACAGGAAAAGGAAGATCTGGTTGATTTTGCCCATTTTGAATCCATGTTCTGTCCTCAAGAGTTCAAGGAGGTTAATGACTCCTTTCCTGAACAACAAAGCAAACAAAACCTTAACCACTTCTTTCTCATTTGTGTGACTGCAAAAAGCCTCCTCTGTACTGCAAATATAGAAGCTTATACATTCAATTAAAATATTTTTATATTGTTCTTCATCATCAGATATTAGGACAGCACACCATATAACACATACAATGAACTCAAAACTAAGAAAACAGATAAAAATGAAAATTAGTGCTTCCATCAGCTCCTTCTAGCTTCAGTCCCATTAAAAGACACTGGTTTCTCTTGTCATTAACATCAGACAGCACATTGATCAGTGAGTAAACTGTAGAGTACAGGAGTATAGATGCCATCTTCCTTGCTTATCTTCATCAATTGTTGGCTTGCATTTTCTTCTTGTAGTCCCTCCAAGCTACTTTTTATTGGGTCAAACTATTTATCCACTTAGCCTAATATTGCCTACTCTGACTAGTAGTGAACCTCCAGGGGCTCAGGCAGAAGCCTGTCAGATCATCAGCTGCCTAATCCTTTTAAATGGAGATTGGGCCTAGGACCTTCTGCATGCAAACCATGTGCTCTATCGCTAAGCTATCATCCTACCTCCAATTCTTCATATACATTTCTCTATCCGCATCCTATTTGCTGCATCACAATCCAGTGTATCTACCCAAACTGAATCTCTTGGTGAAAAGGCAGGGAATTGTTGTGCTCAGGGCCAGTCCCAAAGATGGGCCAGGTCAGCCCCTGGCCAAGGGCTCCTCAAGCCACAGAGGCCCCTGAGGGGCCTCTCAATAGGGTGGGGGAGGAGTAGTGCTCCTTTTCCACGATCCACAGCAGAGTATCTGCCACGGATCACAGGGAGGGAGCTTCTTCCGCCGTTCACTGGCTCCACCTACGCGTCTCTCCTGTCTTTTGCGGCTGCGTGTGCAGGACTGCCATTAACCAAGATGGTAGCCAAGGTTTCCCTAAGGGGCTGAAGCCTCCACTGCCATCTTGGTTGACGGCAGCATTGCACGTACATAGCAGCCTGCACAGCTGCAAAAGACAGGACAGAGCCAGTGAATGGGGTGGGTAGAAGAAGCTTCCTCCCTGTGAGAGACAGGTAGTTGTGCGCACTGGCATGCAGGGGCAAGCTGGTGCCCAAGGGCCCCGGCCTGTCTGCCACTGGCCCTGGTTGTGCTAATCAACTGAATAGACATTTATCCATTTTAGCTATGAATATGCACCAATTAGACTACAAGAACATATGGGGAAGCAACATCACATCTATAGTTAGAATCCACCCAGATCCTGAAAACCCACTAGCCAAATGCTAGTCACATATTGGCCAGATAGTTTTTTCTTTCATGTTAGTTTAGCTTTCAGAAAACATCCTATATAATTGGCTAATACAGACATAGAAAATTCAGATAATAAGATGGAAGCTTAAGCTTTTGTATGTTCATTTTAGATTTCAGTCTTGATGGGTTTTTATGGAAGCCTTATTATACCGGTACTCCTGAATGTGTGCATCTTTCAACATTCACTATTTTCTAATGCCCACCAAAACATAATTAGCTGTCTTTCATTTTCTAAACAAACCATCAACCAGGACCAAGGGACAGACAATTCTAAGAACACAGACAGCCAACTAAATAGATTTGAAATGTATTCCAGATCTTTTACACTGATTAAACTATTTTGTGTGCACATGAAAATGGGTTGGAAACAGCAGCTGGTTCAGAACTCTGCCACTCAACTAGCGATGTATAAAAGTCAACATGATCAGATTATAGCAATCCTAGTCAGCATTGATAACTGTGATTTTTCTGGGCCCAATTCAAAGGGCTAGCTAGCTTTGAAGTCCTAAAATGGTCTGGGTCATGGTTAGCTTATGGAATGCTGAAATCATGCTGCAGGATCCATATTTGGAAGCCAGTTCGACCTCCACTAGATGCAAGGCCTTGACTGCCAGCCGAGAACTGTGGAATGACCTTTCATGAGCGGTGTACATTTAGCACCTTCCCTTCCACAGAGATGGCAACACTTCCATCCCAACATGCTTTTAACTGCTAGTTATAATTAGGTTGCTTCAGCTGAGGGGCTTTTTTCTTGCTATCTTCCAATATTTTTTAATTTAATTTAATTTTAAACTGTTTGTGGAAGTTATTGGTGAAAGGTGGTATAAAGGTTTTATAAAGATAAATGACATTGTCAGTGTAATCATCATATACACTGCTGCACTTTAGGATGAAGCACATGATGTGGCTTGAGTACCCGGACAGTATCTGTTCAAGATTTGTTGCTGTGAAATTATACTTCATTTCACGTGAGTCCACTTTTACAAGTGCCATGTTGTATGCAGCTGTTTAAGTATCTCAAGCACCTAGTGAATGGAGTCCTCAACGTAATTTCTGACATGCAATTCCCCACTTATATAATTCAAGCACCGGTGGTGGGAGTAGAAGAGCCCCTTTTGTGCTGGCACTTTTATCTACTCTTTTTAGAGACCATGATTTAATTAAAACAGGGATAGGGAGGCCTATAGATTTCTTTAAGAGCCCTCCCCATTTCCCCCATAATATTTCAAGCACTAATATGCTTATTTTGCACCCTTTTAAAATTCTTGCTTTTAAAAAAAAATCCTTAAGAGGCTGAGCACTCCCTTGTGCCACTCAGTCACAGGAGCAGACCAATAAACCTTTATGAAGGAAAAATGCTGTAGCAAAGGCTATACCTCCTCTTTAGCAGTGGCCCACCAAACCCCCAAAGAAACAAATATAAACAATAATTGTTATTATACTATACATTGGCTGTGTTCACAACATCATACTAAATCACGCTTCAGTGAAACAAGCATGGAGCAGGAAAGTTACAGCAAGCCTTTGGCTCAAATACTCCCCCACCCCTCTTTCTCACACGTGGCCAGATTGACAATTTTGGCAGCATTTATTTATTTTTATTTATTTATTTTATTAAATTTCTATACCGCCCCATAGCCGAAGCTCTCTGGGCGGTGCACAAACTAAAACTTCCATCTACAATTAAACACATATTTAAACAATTTTAAAACTACATCCAAATTTCAAAATTGTAAACATTTTAAGACAGACGAAAACACATATTAAAATACTAAATACTAAAATGCTAAAATGCCCGGGAGAAGAGGAAAGTTTTAACCTGGCGCCGAAAGGATAGTAATGTTGGCACCAGGCGTGCCTCGTCAGGAAGATCATTCCACAATTCGCGGGCCACCACTGAGAAGACCCTCTTTCTTGTCATCCTCCGAGCCTCCCTCTGAGGAGGCACCCGGAGGAGGGCCTTCGATGTTGAGCGCAGTGTACAGGTAGGTTCATATCGGGAGAGGCATTCCATCAGGTAGTGTGGTCCCAAGCTGTGTAAGGCTTTATAGGTTAAAACCAGCACTTTGAATCGAGCCCGGAAACATATAGGCAGCCAATGCAAGCGGGCCAGAATCGGTGTTATGTGTTCGGACCGCCTTGTCTGTGTCAACAGTCTGGCCGCTGCATTTTGCACGAGCTGCAATTTCCGAACCGTTTTCAAAGGCAGCCCCACGTAGAGAGCGCATTGCAGTAATCTAATTTGGAGGTTACCAGAGCATGGACAACTGCAGCGAGATTTTCCCTGTCCAGATAGGGGCGCAGCTGGGCCACCAACCGAAGTTGGTAGAAAGCATTCCGGGCCACCGAGGCTACCTGAGCCTCAAGTGACAGGGATGAATCAAGAACAACTCCCAGGCTGCGAACCTGCTCCTTCAGGGGGAGTGCGACCCCATCCAGAACAGGTTGAACATCCACCATCTGGTCAGAAGAATCTCCTACTAGCAGCATCTCAGTCTTGTCTGGATTAAGCCTCAGTTTATTAGCTCTCATCCAGTCCATTGTCACAGCCAGGCAGCGGTTCAGCACATTGACAGCCTCACCTGAAGAAGATGAAAAGGAAAAATAGAGCTGCGTGTCATCAGCATACTGATGGCAACGCACTCCAAAGCTCCTGATGACCGTACCCAACGGCTTCATGTAGATGTTAAAAATCATGGGGGACAGAACTGACCCCTGCGGCACTCCATACTGGAGAACCCAGGGTGCCGAACAATGTTCCCCAAGCACTACCTTCTGGAGGCGACCCGCCAAGTAGGAGCAGAACCACCGCCAAGCAGGAGCAGAACCACCGCCAAGCAGTGCCTCCTACTCCCAGATCAGCGAGTCTCCCCAGAAGGATACCATGGTTGATGGTATCAAAAGCCGCTGAGAGGTCAAGAAGAATCAGCAGAGTCACACTCCCCCCGTCTTTCTCCCGACAAAGGTCATCATACAGGGCGACCAAGGCTGTCTCCGTGCCAAAACCAGGCCTGAAACCCGACTGAAATGGATCCAGATAATCAGTCTCATCCAAGTGTGTCTGAAGCTGGCTAGCAACCACTCGTTCCAGAACCTTGCCCAGGAATGGGACATTTGCCACCGGTCTATAGTTATTAAAATCTTCTGGGTCTAGGGAAGATTTTTTCAGAAGTGGTCTCACTACCGCCTCTTTTAGGCAGCCAGGGAACACTCCCTCTCGCAGTGAGGTATTAATCACCTCCCTGGCCCAACCGGCTGTTCCATCCCTGCTAGCTTTTATTAGCCATGAGGGGCAAGGGTCCAGAGCAGAAGTGGTCGCGCGCACCTGTCCAAGCACCTTGTCAACGTCCTCAAGCTGCACCAACTGAAACTCATCCAAACAATCAGGACAAGGCTGTGCTCTGGATACCTCCTATGATTCAACTGTTGTAACATTGGAGTCCAAGTCCTGGAGGATGCAAATGATCTTTTTCTGGAAGTGCTTAGCAAATTCGTTACAGCGGGCCTCAGACGGTTCTACCGTGTCCCTAGGGCCAGAGTGTAATAGTCCTCGAACAATTCTGAAAAGCTCCGCTGGACGGCAAATGGATGATTTAATAGTGGTAGCAAAGTATTATTTTTTTGCCACCCTCACAGCTCCTAAATACCGTTTAGTATAAGCACTTACCAGTGTATGATTGCAGCCATCAGGAGTTCTCCTCCATCTGCACTCAAGCCATCTCCTATATTGTTTCATCGCTCTCAGCTCTGGAGTATACCATGGAGCTGTATGAGCTCTACACAGGAGAGGGCACGCAGGAGCGATCATGTCAGCTGCCCGGGTCATTTCTGTATTCCACATTTCGACCAGCGTTTCGACAGGAGCGCCAGCCTTATCAGCCGGAAAACTCTGAACCTCGGTATACCATGTCACATGCATCAGAGATTGTGGTTTCCCTATCTATGGTTAGCTTAAAAAAGCTACCTTCATGAGCCATAGTTTTAAGTTGGCTTGTTAAGTAACTGACCATTCTTAGGAATAAACCATAATGCCTGATCAGGACAACACAGTAAGCAGAAATTCAGAGAAACCAAAAGAAACCCTTTAAGTCCTCCTTCCAGCCACATTTGGGGGCAGGTCAAAGGAGGGGGGAGCATGTGATGGAGAATTTTCTCCTTTGGGATCTTTTACTGGGGGTCCTTGAAGAAATTGGAAGACACAGGCTTGAAACAAAAAGGTAGGCCTTTATTCTTTACAAGCATATGCAGGGTCAGCCTCCCAGAAAGTCTGGAGAGGAATGCAATGAGGCACTATATGCAAGCTTTTTTATACAGTAGTTACAGCATGTGACATTGGCTCACCAATCCCACACGTTCCTGCCCACATAACAGTTCCTCCTCTCTGCAGTATTTCCAGACCAATCAGAAAGTATTAGGTAATGTACATCTTATTCCAATATTCTCTCCATCTTATTAATATCACCATTGTCCTTCTGTCTCACCTTATTGATGGTTTCTGGGGCCAGTTGAAACCAGTTACTATTGTGAATGTGCCTTCAAGCAACCCTCGTACATCCATTGTTCCACTGTTCCTGATCGTCCAGGCTAACATGTTCCTTAACAATGCCAGGTTGGTTTTAGCTCGCTCAACTGAGGGTGACTGGAAGTTCATGAGCACCACAATTTTTAATAGTTTGTTATAGGGGTTCTTATTTCTTATATTTTCTTAGAAATCCCACTCCTAGCTTATAAAATACATAGTTTATGAGAGAGGATTCTGTTTAAAACACTGGGCTACATTTGAAGACCACACAGTCTAGAGAAGGCACTGGGTGATTCTGGCCAGCCAGTGTCTCCCAACCTCAGAGGACTAGAAAAGGCAAGCTACCTCAGAAAACCTTTTTACCATGAGAACTCACTTGCAAAGTTGTATTCTACTTATCAAAAGTGGGGAAAAAACCAAGTTATTTTAAAATTCAGTATTAAAGCTCAAAGTTTCATGTCATTCCTGCTCTTTTAAGGTTATAAACTTTCTCCAGTAGCCAGGGCTATTGCTTTACAGAATACTAAAACAAGAATATAATTGCCAACTAATTTAAGCTCAAACAATATATCAATCATAAATTATATAGATTATATGCTCACTGCTCTTAAACAATAAACTCATTAATTACTGTCAGTCACGCACAGGCCTATTCCTACGCAGGAGTTCACAGTAAGGTGAATTGCCTGCTATTCAAGTTTTGCTCACAGGCCTGAATTTAATGCTAAGATTTTTAGAGTTCCCTGAATATATTTCTTAACCTATATAACCTATAGGACTTGTATATATGTAAATAAAATGAAGTCAGGGAATCAGGGTCAAGAGGTTCAGGCTGAACTTCACTTGCTTCTCTATGAGACTGGATTTTGTGGTCTCAAAAAGGCCTGTGGCCTATTGCTTAGTTCCTTGTGATTCTAAAACATATTCCTTCTAATATCTGTTTTATATGTGTGGATATATAAAAATTCTCCATTACATGCAATCCCAAGGCTCACAGTGGCTCTTTCTTGTTCATGCAAGTCTTACAAAATAACGTTTTAGCACAATGTGTTAACATGACCATTCTTACAATTCTCACACTAATTTCAAACCCCAAAGCTTCCTAATTTTGAAAGAATTCAAAGCTACATAGATGTGTAGTTCACTTAAAAGCAAGCCAAAGTTTTTGAATGAAGTCCTCCTCTTTCTATTAAGAATCAGAGTGCAGCATCTATATTTAAACAATTTTTATTAACATAGCCAAGCAGTGATTAACATCCACATCTATTGTCACATCATACAAATGTAAATACAAAATTACTACATTACAATATATATTCTCTGCATGATCCAAAATATTTGGTGGCCCCAAAAACTCTTTAGAATTCAGCAGCTTATCAAAAATCAAAACCATAATCTATTTAGAATGAAGTTGTGTTAGCAGAGGCAGACAGGAAAAATCAACTCAATACAGTTTGAGAGGTTGCAGAAGGATATGTTTGAAGGGAATATTCTAACATACAGAAAACACATCCAATTTAAAGCTTTCAAGCAAAACTCATACAACCTAAGTTGTCAACAGAAAGATCTGGCCATCTAGCTACTTCAACTGTTGTTAGTACATCCAACTCTTAACAATTAATTTTAGGACAGGTAAGAGTTAATTGGGAGAAGAACGTTTTTATATTTTCAAGATGGGGGACATGGAGGAGAAAGAGTGCTTTTACTTTTGGAAAGAGCGCCCCCAAAAATTAACTAAAGATCTGTAGTTTTGCTGTACACCCAAAAGAGACCTCCATTTTTAAATGAACCACCTTTTAAAAAAGGGGGGGGGAGTGAGAGATACCATACCATGAGTATTAAAACTAATTTGCAAAGTAACTGTTTTGTTTAAAAAGTGCATTTGTCCAGCAAAACAGAGAAAGTGAAGGTTTACTACAATATAGCCATTTGCTTCCCTGCCGTGCACACACATTTCTTTTAATTCAGTCTCTTAGTGAAGAAAAGCTACAATGTATGCCCTTATTACTGTATAAAGTTTTATTCAGGGCAGCCTAACACCCATTTGCTCTGACAAATAAGTAGAAAGATCATAGTTGGGCTATGGACATAATTTTGAACTGAAGAGTATCTGAAATTGATCGCAGTGTTGAACAGAACTGCATTAATATGTAAAGATTATTTATCTTTCCTTCTCAAAATTAAAGTATCCCAGACAGCCCAATGCGTACACAGTACATAATAAATTCATATGCAAACAGCAACTATATTTTACAAGATTACTGCTTGGTTTTCAGTAGCTTACAGCAGCAGAGTCTCATCTCCCTTATGGTTAACTGTTCAGGACTGTGTTATTGTTTTGATTCTACATACTACTCTAAAAAGGTCTAGGCATCTATACAAGAAAATATATCAGAAGTATTTATGCCTAATTATAATTTATTTCAAAAACCAGGAACATAACCTTTGTACAAGACATTACAAAGCACTCTTTATGGTGATTTTCAGGTGCTATTCTGCACAGGTTCATTCTTCTCTTAAGAAGAATGTTATGCATCTTTGTTAATACATTCAATATGAATAAAATAGGTGACTTATATTGAAGCAAAGTCACTGCTGTTCCACAGTAGGTTAATTTAGATATGTGAGTTTAAGACATTAGGCAGTTCCCATATGAAAGACAAACTGGAACACTTAAGACATTTCAGAAGTCTCTATTTGAACAAAAAGGATAGAAGAGTATTTTACCTGAGATAAAACTAGTATGAATATTTCTTATCCAAATAGCAACAGTTCGGCTTTGGAAATCCTCTTACAAGTAGTATAAATCTAAATTAAACAATATTTATGTAGCTTAAGTAATAATGATAAAGCGAAAGAAAAATTCTTATCACAGTGTGTATCAATAGTGTTTCTTACAAAACTAAAATTACTCTTATGTTTTTTTAAAAAATCCTATAGGCTACATCTTTTAAAACACATTATTCTATGCATGTTGCCACGGCTGCACCCTCTGTGGCTGCAATCCTCAGCATACTTACTTGAAAGTGAGTCCCACTTAAAAATAGAACTCACTTCAGTGTAAACATACTTAAGCATCAGGGTGCAAAGCATTAGGATCTACATCTTATAAATGATGTCTACACACCAATTTAGAAAATAAATCAAGCTAAAAAACTTACAAAATGTATCCATTCCCCTTAGATTTAAAGAACTGAAACAAACATTGAGACTTTTTCCTTAATAGTTAAAGTGTGCTACTGTATTTAGACAAGTTTACCTGCAAAAGAGATGCACTGAAAATGTTTTAAAATACACTTTCTGTTACCAACTTAGGTTGATCAGCAGCTTTATTCACTGTTAGAATCCTTCAAAAGCAGGGGGCCTTGGACATGAAAACAAAGGCATATATAAAAACAGTAAACACTGACCTCCTGAGGTTCCTACAACAAAAATATTCAAGTAGAAAATCTACATCACTTAGCAGCGGCTATTTCTGTAGTTTTGCACACTAAGCACTTTATTCACTGTGTAAGGAGCAGATTTAGTAAGCCGTGCTTGTAGCATGCCAAGAGGCAGAGAACACTGGAATGTAACAAAGACAACTCACAATTCTACCAATATCAACATTCAGTCAACATTCAAGACTGTCAAGACTACATGAAAAAGATACTTTATATATCCCATGATGCAATATATTTGAATTACAACTAGTGTTGTATCAGAACTCTCCTTACCTCAAATTCTAACCCAACTGGTTTCTGCAAATATGCTATACTTTATTCATTATGAATATGGTTTGGTTTGCTATGAAGCATGAAGATATTAACAAGAATTATAATTTTAACCATAATATTGCTTCCTTATTTGTTACTTTTCTGCCTGATCAGCTAAGTCACAGTAGAACAGTCACATCCCTCTATATTAACACATGTAATAAAATTATATATATATATATATTTAAGTGGCTACTGCGTTCTAATCTTTAAATTTGCAACTTAACAATTCAACTTCACAAGGGCTATAACAAGTAAGATTTTTTGTTTTACAGAATTCCATGTAGAAATTTTGGGCTAATGCTCAGTCTTCAGAGAAATTAATGTAAACCCTCAATAAATGTTTAGGTTTACCTCCTTGGAAATTGTTATCTACTCATTTGATTGGAGAAGTTACAACTATAGCTTTCAGCCAAAAGAGTTGTATTAACTGACACAGTAAGTTAATTTTAAAGTAGATCACCACATGCAGTTTTGTTCCAGTGGATTTCATGACATAGTGGCATTAATTCCATTCTTCATAGGCTTTCATACAGGGCATCTATTAAAAACGTCATTTTCAAGCATGTTTAATCCACTCAAATTTGCAAAGCGAAAAAAAGGAATGTATAAGAATTGTGCATGCTACCATGCATTAAACAAAAACTTGAAGCCAGATTTTTTAAATTCATTCACACAAGATTGAACTTCAGTGCAATGGCTAAATCATTCAATAATCTTAAAAAGAGCCAAATCATGCAAAGTCAGTCCCTACAAAAACGATTATCCAGTATTTGTTTTTGCAATGCAAAGATGAGACACTAAAATGTAAGGCGGCTGTTATGGCTTTTTTATTTTTTTATTTTTATTTTTGCACAGATTAATTTTGCAGCACTTAAGGGAAAATGGAAAAGAGTGACTTCACCTCTGGCCAGCAGAGTTTTTTTCTCTCCATTTTCCTTTGTCATCATGGGATACTCTTTATGCAATCTAAGTTAATCACAACTTCCATTTTTATAGTAACACAATATCAAGTGTACCAGTTAGGTTTTCACATTCACAGTACATAAGAAAATACACATGGAAAGAAAAGTAAAGGGTTAACTTAACAAGGATTTATTCACAGGAATACAAGTGAGTAGAGGGGGAGAGGAAACAGAAAAGCTAAAACAAATGAAATGAAGAGGATTCAAACCAACTTTCACTCTGTAGCTTTTAACTTGCACCCTTATGTGCTCTCTCTAGGACACAAAGGGCCACCAACATGCGCCAATACAATGTAGATACCCTGCTTTACATCTACTAAATTATGCATCTTTTAAGATCATGCTTTGCAGAGGGAAAAATGATAAAAGTATCTTGGGTGGGAATAAACACTGAAATGTAGCAATCATGTCTTCAATTTTCTACAATTGTCTTCACGTGCGAACTAACACTTATGTAGCCTTTAAACAGGTCTTACCATGTTACTCATTTTTAGATTTGATAAAAATTACTAGTATAACCATGCAGAAAGCACATCACACTGACAGCACAGAGGCAATACTTTGCACAGCTATATCAGCTTTCCACATTGTGCAGGTTACACAATACAGTATCAATCTTATTCCTAACAGATCCTAAAAAGATACTTTGAGGCCTAATTGTAACTACAGTATTTTATACCTATATTCCTAATAAGAAATAAAATCCACAGAATCTTAAAGGAATTTTAAATGCAGGGCTATCCTGAATTGGTAAACTGCAAAACAAAACTGGCGCAACATAAGTAAATGTATACCACTCTCACTCTTTGATGCAAGCATGCTACTTTCCCACTAAAATACGCTCGATCACTATGATCCAAAATGCATGCCTGAACCTTAAATGGCACATTTAGAATTATGCCTTACTCTAGAAATTAAATCTAATGAAGCACAACCATCAAATCATATCCACTACCTTTGACGTTTCAATGTAAAATTAAAAAAGATTCACTTTTTTTCTGAAATGCCCCTTCCCCCCACCCAAAAAAATGAAAAGGAGTGACTCATTTGGCATCTTGCAGGTTGCTTCATTTTGTTCAAGTTAACCTTTATTACAGAGTTATTTAAATTTGTACACTGCAAGCGCTTACTCCTAATATAGGCAGCAAGCTTTATTTTAACTGTACTAACTTCATTTGTTTAGTTCTTCATTAACATGCAATACCTAGGAATCCCATCAAGATGAAACAATGTAGAAACCCCTTAATTACGATATCTTTTACTATCTGTAATCCCTATTCTTCGGTTTCCTTTATTATGTTCACACACAATACATTTCCTCTTTACATATCCCTATGGTTCAATTTTGTAATTTTCATTTTGGTACAGTTCCCCATAATATTTCAGAATGTGCTGTTAAATAGATTTGGTTTTTTTGCGCTTCTTCACATCCAGTGCAGAGTTGTAACAGGAGACAGACTTCCACCCACAAAAGCTCCAGATGTTAAAACATTTCCTAACATCGGCTTAATACAGTGACGGCAACACCTCCCTCCCGCCCCTCCCAGTAGGCTTGGGATTGTACTGTATTCCCTACTGGTTTACCCTTCCCCCTAGTAAAGGGTAACATTTTTTCCCTGGGTGCAGAGGCTCCCTCCCAGTCTTCCAAACTGAAGGACCTGTAAGAAGCAAATAATCCACATATTTAGTCAGAAAGCAAGCATTTTAAATGAGTGTTATTATAAAAACACAATTATTTGAATATAGTAAAAACTGCAAAGTGACAGGGTTGGGAACATAAGATGCTGCCTTATCAGTATTGTCTATACTGACCAGCAGCGGCTCTCCATGGTTTCAGACAGGGGACATTCCTGACCCTCCTGGAGATGCCAGAGATTGAACATGGGACCTTATGCATATAAAGCAGTTACTCTACCACTAAGCTATGACCCTTCCCCAATGCACACTTCCAAAAGAAATGCACAGTAGTACAGATATTTAGAGAGTGAAGTTGTCTTTTCTTGCCTTCAACTTACAATTAGAGCCTTTAGTGATATCAGCCCAGTCCTGTGGAATGCTCTAGAGATTCAACAGGCACTTTCTGCTCTGATTTTTAAATGCCTGATAAAAAAAAAAGCTATGTCACCAGGCTTATGCAGGCAATTGAGATATCTTTCTGCATTACTTAGTTAATTGATTTCTGATTTTAAATTTTATATGATTTATTCTGTGTTTATACATGTTGCAAACACCCTTCATTTTTTTAAATGAATACTGGTATATAAATATTTTTATATTAAAAAAAAGTAAACTGCTTTGTGAGGTCCGCCTGAAAATGATTGGTCTCACCTGAAGGGTGATTTTCATAGGAGGTATCCCATCACTGCGGGTAGTAACTCCACCTATCGTCCGAAGGCAAGAATGTTTCTGAAGTCAAGACTAGGGGCGTCAGGCCCCTCCCACTCTCCAGTTCATTCGCAGCGAGTCCAAGAGAAATATCTAAAAATGCAGGAAAAAAGGCCAACAGGCCTACCAGCAAGAACATAACATAATAGCAACATTCATAATAATCTGACTCTAAAATAGCGAGATAACAGTAATAGCAGTCTTGACTCCACTGATAAATGTAATAAAATAGCGTAACAAGCATATATAACATTCCCAACAAAATATCTAGGCATCCTCCACTGGGAGGGTCGTGATGGGATACCTCCTATGAAAATCACCCTTCAAGTGAGACCAATGGTACATTTTCCATAGGAGGTATGCCATCACTGCGGGATGTACCAAAGCAGCCCATACAGGGAGGGACCACCCACATGCTAATCCTCATTAAGAACCTGTTGCAACACTCATCTGCCAAATGAGGCGTCAGCAGAGGCATAGCGATCTATTTTATAATGCCTTATAAACGAGTGTGGGGTAGACCAAACGGCAGCCCTGCAAATATCAGCAACAGGAGCATTAGTAGCAAAAGCAGCCGATGTGGCAGCTGACCTAGTAGAATGAGCTGTTAAACTAGCTGGAACTGGCAGCTTAAGGGACTCATATGCTAAGGTAATACATGCCCTTAACCAACGGGATAAAGTAGAATTGGTTACTTTATGCCACATAGACCTCGGATGAAAGGATACAAACAGAGACTCCGTTCGTCGAATCTCCTGGGTCCTAGACAGGTAAGTCTTGAGAGCCCTCCGAACATCCAACGAATGCCAAGCCTTCTCTAGAGGATGACTGGGGTTCGGGCAAAACGAAGGAAGCACAATGTCCTGATTGCAATGAAAGACTGAATTGACCTTTGGGCGGAAGGAAGGATCAGTTTTCAGCACAACAGAATCCTTGTGAAAGACACAGAGATGGCAAGCAGAAGACAATGCACCCAGTTCTGACACTCGTCTCGCAGAAGTGATCGCAATCAGGAACAGGACCTTGAAGGACAGCAGACGTAAAGGCACAGTCCTGAGAGGCTCAAACGGAGGGCGTTGTAAGGCCTGCAGAACCTTTGACAGACTCCATGAGGGAAAACGGTGGACTACAGCTGGTGAACGTAGAGCAGTGCCTCTGAGGAAGCGTTTGATGAACGGATGTGAGGCAATAGGGGCACCAGTGGAGGACACTGAAAGAATGGACGACAGAGTGGACGCGTGTCGACGCAATGTGTTGGGTCTAAGTCCCATCATGAGGCCCCTATGAAGATATTGCAGTACTTGTTGTACTGTAGCCTGTGAAGGATCGAGGTGCTGAGTCTGACACCACCTGGAAAAAGCCACCCAAGTATGTTGATATATACGGGTGGTGGATGGTCGTCTGGAGGCTAGAATAATGTCAATGACAGCGTCCGACAGTCCAGCCGACCTCAAATGTCGCCATTCAAAAGCCACGCTGTTAGGTTGAGCCACTTGGGGTCCTGATGACATACTGGGCCCTGGGATAGGAGGTCTGGCCTGACTGGTAGTGGCCAAGGATCCGTCACCAACATTGCAAGGAGATCCGAGAACCACGGTCGACAGGGCCAATATGGTGCTATCAGCACTAGCCGTGCTTGTGAGGCGTCCTTCCCTGGCTCTCCCTGTCAGGTTCCTACCTGCTCGTGGTTACTGCCTGTCTCTAGGCACCACCAGAGACTCCACCAGTCCGGACCGCTCTCTCTTATGATTTCTCTCCCCGCTCTAGCACAGATCTCAACAGATCCCCCTGCTAGGCAACCACCAGTAGTCCCAATACTAGTATTCCCAGAGACTCTGAATACTGGTATTGTTATTCTCTTCACCGCTGCCACCATTTGTTACAGTTCCCCTTCAGACTTGGTCATTACCTTACCCTCCCTTCTGGTCTGTGAAACCCCAGCCAACGATCAGGCCTTTGGTAAACCAAATTAAGTATTTATTACAGGTAACAAAGCTAACAAGATTAACAAGATTTCTTCTTAAGGCACATAAGCATATGGTTTTACTCAATACTAATCCGAACTCCAACTCTCTCCTTCTTCACTCTCTCCTGGCAAACAACTCTCTCAAACCCCACCAAGCAATCCACTCTTTCTCTTCTCCCCCCTATTCCACTCTCACTCTTCCTTTTATACATTCAGCCATTTTAAACACTCAGCCAATCATCAAGCATTCTATTGCCCATTCACTCCCCCTCCTCTTTCACTACTTACCATGTATACTCTAAACAACCAGCACTTACCATATATACACTAATATATAGGAACATCACATTTCCCCCCCCTTAAACAACGGCAGAGTATTATTCCTGTTCCAGGATTTATACGTCGCGTTAACAAATAAAAGTCTCTATGGGGAAAATGTCTTTCTTTGTTCCTCTGTCTGGTCACGTCACTGCAGTCCCAGCCACTTGCCTGGAAAGTCCATCGGCCAGTACATTGTCCTTGCCTTTTATGAACTGGAAGTCCACTTGATAGTCCTGTAGGGCCCAGGACCACCTCTGCAGCATAGTGTTATGGTTTTTCATAGTCTGCAACCATAACAAGGCCCGATGATCCGTAGTCACTGTGAATCTTCGTCCCCACACGTATGGGCGCAACTTGTTCAGTCCCCACACGACCGCTAGGCACTCCTTCTGGACCGACGAATAGTTTTTCTCCCTCGGCGTCAGCTTGCGACTCAGGTACGCCACTGGATGTCTGGTGCCTTCTCTCTCCTGCAGCAAGACGACTGCCAGCGCCAGGTCCGACGCATCTGTAGCCACGATGAATGGTTTCTCATAGTCTGGTGCTATTAATATGGGTCCTTGGCACAAGGTTTGCTTCAGTAGATCAAAAGCCTTCTGACATTCATCCGTCCATACCACACGCTCAGAACACTTCTTCTTTGTTAATTCATACAAGGGGGTTGCTATTTCCCCAAAATTTCTCACAAACTTCCTATAAAATCCAGCCACACCCAGAAATGCCCTTACTTGTTTTTTGGTTAAGGGGATCGGCCACGCTTGTATTGCCTCCACCTTGCTCCATAAGGGGGTGATTTTCCCACTCCCCACCTTATGTCCTAAATAGATTACTTCCTTTAGTCCAAACTGGCATTTCTTAGCTTTTATTGTGAGGCCTGCTTTTCTTAAGGCCTCCAATACTGTTGTCAGGTGTTGCACATGCTCAGGCACCGACTTGCTAAAAATGGCCACGCCATCGATATAGGCCACTGCAAAATCTGACATGCCTCGCAACACAGTATTGATTAGCCTCTGAAATGAACTTGGTGAGTTCCTTAGTCCCATGGGTAAGGTCACAAACTCATATAACCCATCTGGTGTACTGAAGGCAGTTTTGGCTCTGGATTGCTCGTCTAGTTCCATTTGCCAAAATCCTTTACAGAGATCTAGTGTAGAGATAATGGTTGCTGCCCCCAATAACTCTAACATAGCGTCTACCCTAGGCATAGGATACGCATCTGGGACAGTAATTTTATTGATTAGCCGATAATCAATGCAAAACCTTGTCGTTCCATCTTTTTTCAGAACCAGGACAATACTTGAGGCCCAGGGACTGATGGATTCCCTGATCACTCCTAATTCCAGCATCTCTTCCACCTCCTTTTTGATCTCATTCAAAACTTTCCCATTCACATGGTACGGAACAGATCTGATTGGGGCATGATCTCCAGTATCAATGGAATGTATAACTATACTGGTTCGGCCAGGTTTGTTGCTAAAGAGATTCCTATAGGTTTTCAAAACTCTCAGAATCTCCTCTTTTACTTCCTCTTTCTTCTCCTCTGACCATTCCACTTGATCTACCCCTCCTTTGTCTTTGCTTTCCTGTACCAAATCTGGAAGTTCAGGCCCACTTCCCTCAGGAAATAAGGTAACTTGCAACACCTTTGCATCCCTGGTATGGTAAGGCTTTAACATATTTACATGAACCACTTTGCTTTTGTTTAATTGGTCTGTGGTGATTACATATGTCACTGTGTCAAGCCTTTCTCTGATGGTATATGGTCCTTCCCAGTTAGCCTGTAATTTGTCATGTTTCCTGGGTATGAACGCCATAACCATATCTCCCACATCATACACACGTTCTCTGGCTGTTCTGTCATACCAGTAACTTTGCTTCTCCTGTGCATGACTCAAATTCTCTTTCACTACTTCCATCATTGATGTTAATTTATTGCGGAATTCCAATACAAAATCTACTACAGAAGTTTTGTACTCTCCCAGAGTTCCTTCCCATGAATTTTTTAGCAGTTCCAAAGGTCCCCTCACTTTTCTAGTGAACATGAGTTCAAAGGGTGAGAAGCCTGTTGACTCCTGAGGGACTTCTCTGTATGCAAATAAGAAGCATCCCAACCGTTCATCCCAGTCTTGTGGGTGATCTTGAACATAGCTTCTGATCATGCCCTTCAAAACTCCATTGAATCTCTCAGTTAGCCCATTAGTGGCGGGATGGTAAGTAGTGGTCTTTAGATGTTTTAGACCACAACATTTCCACATACATTGCATCACTTCTCCCATGAATACACTGCCTTGATCTGTCAGCACTTCATGAGGGAAACCCAGCCTCATAAAGATTTTTAATAAAGCCTCTGCCACTACAGGGGCTTCTACAGATCTCAGTGCTTCTGCGTCTGGGTACCTGGTGGCAAAATCCACCACCACCAATAGATATTTCTTGCCATGCCTTGTGGGTTTGGAAAAAGGGCCCACCAAATCTATTCCCACTCTATAAAAGGGTTGTCCAATTATAGGAAGGGGCTTTAAGGGTGCCTTGGTCTTTACTCCACTCTTTCCCACCTTTTGGCATATTCCACAAGATAGACAATTTTGTTTTACATCCTTGGAGATATTTGGCCAATAATAATGTGCAGCCAATCTCCTCTTGGTCTTTTTTATTCCCAGATGTCCTGCACATGGGACATCGCGGGCTACCTCTAGCAATCTGGTTCTGTATTTGCTAGGTACTATCAATTGCTTCACTGGTTCACATTCATCCTTTCTCTCAGCAGGCATCCACAGTCTACATAAAATCCCATTCTCACACACAACTTGATTCCTCAGTTTGTCAGTGAAAGGAATCTGTTGGGTCAGCGCTTGTTCCTTTATCTGCTTCAGACTTATATCTTTATGCAGCTCTTCCCTGAATTGATCTGCTTCTTCCCCAGAGACCACTTGATACAGTTTGTCTTCTTCAGCAGGCCTGCTAGTGGTTGCTATGGTGACCTGAGGCTGGTTAACAGATTCTACCCTGTTTGTTTCAGCCCCCCTTAATATGGCTTCTTTTTCTCTGCCAATTTGCTGTCTGGTCACTACATATATTTTCCCCTGTGCCCCCATAACATCTCTTCCCAGTATTACTGGTTCTTGTTGCTGGTCATTAATACCAACTTTATATTGGCCCTTTCGGCCTCTCCATTCCATTTTCACTAGGGCCACAGGGAAACTCTCTGGTTGACCCCTCACTCCTTGGATAGTCACTGTTTCCTGAGGTAATATTTCTTCAGATTTTATTAAATCTGGCCTCAGTAACGTCTGAGCGGCACCAGTGTCAAGCAATGCCCAATAAGTTGCCCCTTGTACACTCACTTCCTCTCTCAGACTTGAATCCAGGTCTGTTACTTCTGTCCAGTTTATCTGGCAAAACTGACCTTTTTCGCTGCTTCTAAAGCCTTGGGCTCTGTTTTCACTGCCCTTGTCTGAGCAGGATTACTAATGGGGTTGGCAACCTCACATTGAAAACATAGGTGCCCCGGTCTACCACATTTGTAGCATAATTTCTCCTCACTTTTAGGGTACACAGATCCACTCTGGGGTGTCCTGTGCCCTTCAGATTTTAATGGAGGACTCACTCGCTGTGGTACCACATCCCTTCTGCCAGCACTATATGGTCTGGGTTTAAACTCTCTTGATGTTTTCCCCACCCAGCCAGTTCTATTGGAGGCGAAGTGATCCGCCATCTCTGCGGCCTCCTGCACCGATGTAGGGGAACGGTCTTTGACCAGGAGCCTTATTTCTGGTGGTAACTGATGGTATAATTGATCCAATATCATGAGGTTTTTCACCTCCTCCACAGACTGAGCTTTTGCACTACTCATCCACTTTCCAAATATATCCATCAACTTTGCTCCCAGTTCCACAAAAGACCTCCCTGTCTGTATCTGGCAGTTTCTGAAAAGCTTTCTAAAATAATCAGGCCCCAGTCTGAATCTTTTAAACACTGCTTCTTTGAATTCACCATAGGTGACGGGCCTGTCTGAGGGGAAATATTGGTATACCTCAGCCAATTCCCCTTTAATCAGGTTTGATAAATACTGCATGTATTTATCTTCAGGTAGCCCCCACAACTGAGCTGCTTTTTCAAAGGTGCTGAGGTAAATTTGAGGATCTTGACCAGGCTCATAGACAGCAAAGTCCTTTGGAGTAATTTTTATTTTTGCTCCATCTCTGTCTTTCCTTGTCTCCTCAGAGTGAAATTTCTCTCTATCAAATTTTAACTTTTCTACTTGTAATTCAGCATCCAATGCTCGTTGCTTCTCCCTCTCCTCAAACCCCAATCTCATTCTCTCAATTTCCAACTCCCTCTGTTTTTCCTTCTCTGCACCTTCCATCCTCAATCTCTCAGCTTCCATCTTCAATCTCTCAGCTTCCAACTCCCTCTGCTTGTCTTTTTCCTCAGCCTCCCATCTTAACTTCTCTCTCAAGTACTCTATGTAAGCGGGATTGCTTAAATATCCTTCTGGGGTCTCTTCCCTGACAGGTTGTTTTTGCTGGGCAGTAGCAAATCCTATAAGTGCTACCCTCAATTCATCTACCCCTTTACCCTCGTGAGGTAAATTGAATGTTATGCACTTCTCCACCAGCTCCTCTCTTTTCATTTTTATGTATTCAGCCATGGTGTTTGAGTTCACTCACTCTTTGCCACACACTCTTTGCCAGTCACTCTCACAAGAAATCTTGTTTTGTTATTTCTGTTTGCCACACAACTATTAGGGATTGTCTAGTATTCGTATCTCACTGCTACAGCCAACACCTGTGACGTAGTCTCCTTTGTCACCATGTGTCTTTGGGACTCTCTTTGGTTCGTATCTGGATTCTCTGTTGTTCGTATCCCACCGCTACTGACACCACATGTGGTGCGTCCTTCCCTGGCTCTCCCTGTCAGGTTCCTACCTGCTCGTGGTTACTGCCTGTCTCTAGGCACCACCAGGGACTCCACCAGTCCGGACCGCTCTCTCTTATGATTTCTCTCCCCGCTCTAGCACAGATCTCAACAGATCCCCCTGCTAGGCAACCACCAGTAACGTCCCAATACTAGTATTCCCAGAGACTCTGAATACTGGTATTGTTATTCTCTTCACCGCTGCCACCATTTGTTACAGTTCCCCTTCAGACTTGGTCATTACCTTACCCTCCCTTCTGGTCTGTGAAACCCCAGCCAAGGATCAGGCCTTTGGTAAACCAAATTAAGTATTTATTACAGATAACAAAGCTAACAAGATTAACAAGATTTCTTCTTAAGGCACATAAGCATATGGTTTTACTCAATACTAATCCGAACTCCAACTCCCTCCTTCTTCACGCTCTCCTGGCAAACAACTCTCTCAAACCCCACCAAGCAATCCACTCTTTCTCTTCTCCCCCCTATTCCACTCTCACTCTTCCTTTTATACATTCAGCCATTTTAAACACTCAGCCAATCATCAAGCATTCTATTGCCCATTCACTCCCCCTCCTCTTTCACTACTTACCATGTATACTCTAAACAACCAGCACTTACCATATATACACTAATATATAGGAACATCACAGTGCTCTCTCGCGCCGTGCCTTCCGCAAGGTTCTGGCTAACAGTGCTATTGGAGGGAAGGCGTACAATAGGCCATCCGGCCACAGTATTGACAGAGCATCCACCGCTTCCGCTGTTGTGTCCAGGTATCGTGTGAAGTACCTGGGAAGCTGGCAATTGCGACTGGAAGCATACAGGTCGACTGAGAAGGGGCCGAATCGACGCTGGAGAAGATGGAAAACGGTCGGATGAAGTTTCCATTCTCCTGGAAAGACTTGCTGTCTGCTGAGCCAGTCCGCTGTCACATTCCAAATACCTCTGAGATGCTCTGCTTTCAAGGACTGTAGATTGTGTTCCGCCCAGTCGAAGATGAGGTAAGCTAGATCCTGTAAGGAACGCGACCTTGTTCCCCCTTGTCTGTTCAAATGTGATTTTGCACACGTGTTGTCGGTTCGAATAAGAACATGGTCCAAGGGGAGCAGAGATTGAAAATGGAGCAGAGCAAAGTGGACCGCCTTTAGCTCCAGCCAACTGATGCTCTGAGCCAGTTGTGCTGTGGTCCAAACCCCTTGAACAAACTGAGAGTTGCAGTGGGCTCTCCAGCCGAGGAGACTGGCATCTGTGGTGATGACAGTCCTGTGGGGTTCTCTGAACAGAGTGCCCTGGGTGAGATGTTTTACCCTCATCCACCAGTGGAATGATAAACGCAGTTTGGGGCTCAAGGGAATTGCTCAATGGTTTGAGCTGGCAATGTCATGCTGGAACGGCAGTAAGGCCCACTGTAGGTGACGAGTATGAGCTCGAGCCCATGGAACAATGTGAATGGTGGACACCAACATTCCTAGAGCCCTGGCTAGAAGCATGACGTCTGCGGATGTTTTGTGCATCAGGGATCTTGCGATGTCTGTGATGGTGGTTATGCGGTCTGGAGACAGGAACACCGCCTGCACTCGATGTTTCTGACTGTGGCCAAGACAGGCTTTCGAGTGTCCTTAGGGTCAACAAGCACTGCCTTTAGTGCTTCCTCGCCAAAAAGTAAAGATCCAGCATAAGGTGCCCGTGATAGATTAACTCTGGCAGTAGAGTCAGCCTGCCAGTGACGAAGCCAGAGTGTCCGTCGGGCCACAACCTGAGCCGCCATGGCGCGTGCCCCTAGCTGATTCGCGTCCAAGGTGGCGTCGGCCACGAAAGCAGCTGTTTTGCGCAATTTTATTAACGATCTTCGCAGAGAAACAGGGTCTGGATTGGGATCCTCGATGAGGTCGTCCAACCACATCATCACTGCCCTGGTAAAAATAGAGGCTGATGTAGATGCCCGCATAGAAAAGGCGGTAGCCTCATGAGACTTGCGTAAGGCGAAGTCCAGTCTCCGCTCAGTGGCATCCTTTAAATGAGATTCTCCTTCCCGTGGCAAGAGAGATCTGGAAACTAAACTGGAAATTGGCTCGTCTATGCCAGGGACAGCCAGCTTGGTAGTAAAGTCCAGGGCCACAGGATAAAGTCTGTCCGCAATGTTATTAAAACGGCGTGCTTGTAAGGGGTGAGACCATTCATCCTTGGCCAGTTTAGCGATGGGGTCTGGCACAGGTAGATAGTGTTCTGCTGGAGCAGGGGATTTCAAGACCCTGGCCCCTTTTAAAGCGGGAGTAGCATCTGCAGTTGGGGTGGATTGAAGGCCTAGGGTGTTCCAACACTCTGTGCGCAAGAGGCTGGTAGTCTGAGGAATCGAAGAGGCGATAGGATGTATCCTGCTCATGTTCGTCTCCTTCGTCTTGCAGCGGAAATGCGGAATCTTCCGCACCAGAGACGTCATCAGCAAACCTGCCCCTGGCAATGTCAAACGGATTTGGAGAACATGAAGGGTTCGTCTCACTGTGAGCAAGTTGGTCCCCACTGTGTAGAGGTATAGCGGGAACTTGTGATGGTGACTGTCTCTGAGTGAAAAACGACAGCATGCCCTGAAGTTGAGTAATGAACTCCTGGGACAGCTGCAGTCCCGGAGATGTAGCCCATTGCTCTTGGATAGGCGGAAGTGCAGACGGCCCCACAGGTTGTGAAATAGAGTAAGCCCCGGGTTGGGTGACCGTTGGATGCTCAGAAAAGCCAGGGAAGTCCTCCTCATCAGAGGACACAGCAGGAGACTGAAAGAAGGTAGTTAACGGTGCATGGGTTGAACCCTCTGGATCTGGAGCAGAGACATAGCGAGGTCGCTTGGTTGTGCTGTGGCTGGCAAGATGTTTTGTTTTGGCAACCGCTTTAACATGCTTATGTTTGACCGCCTTAGGTGTTGTAGGCTTGGTCGTCTGGTTTGCCTCTGGCTGTTGTTTCGGCTTGGGTGCCTGGGTTGTCTCTGGCTGTTCTGCCATCATATATTTTAAGGGTAGCAGTGCACGGCACACGACTGGGGCAGAATGCACAGACCCGAACAGGCTCAGTACACGGCACACGACTGGGGCAGAATGCACTGGCTGATGGCTAAGTACACTGCCACAATGGGGCAGAATGTACACTATGAACCGGCTTAGTACATGGCCACAGATGGGATGGAGCAGAATGTACAGTCCAAACAGCTTTGTAAGGTTGCCTGGGTTGTCTCTGGCTGTTCTGCCATCATATATTTATTAAGGGTAGCAGTACACTGCCACGATGGGGCAGAATGCACTGTTCCGCCATCTTATATTTTCTATGGGTATCAGTACACTGCCACGATGGGGCAGAATGTACAGACCCGAACAGGCTCAGTACACGGCACACGACTGGGGCAGAATGCACTGGCTGATGGCTAAGTACACTGCCACGATGGGGCAGAATGTACACGATGAACAGTCTTAGTACACGACCAGAATGCACGTCCAGATATCTTGGCACAGTATCCGTAGGTGTGGTACAGTATGGAGCAGAATGTAATATTTGCACAGCTTTGCACAGTATCAACAGCTCTGGTACACGGCCACGGATGGGGCAGAATGTACAGTTCAAACAGCTTTGCGTGGTATCAACAGCCTTGGTACACGGCCACGGATGGGGCAGAATGTACAGTTCAAACAGCCTGGTATAGTATCAACAGCCTTGGTACATGGCCACGGATGAGGCAGAATGTACAGTCCAGACAGGGTTTATTGGGTATCAACACCTTGCACACTAGGTATCAGTTGCAGCAATAACAGGCTTTGTACAGGTCCAGCAGCTTTTGTATATAACCAACAGCCTTTGTACACGGCCACGGATGGGGCAGAATGTACAGAGCAAACAGCCTTTGTATAGTATGGACAGTCTTTGTACACGGCCACGGATGGGGCAGAATGCACAGTTCAAACAGTTTTGGTATAGTATCAACAGCTTCAAGCAGTTGCAGTATTCAAATAGTCGCAAGAGGCAGCAGCAGTAGCAGAGAGAAACTATGTAAATCACGCTGTGGGGCTGCCAGAAAGCCTTGGCTCTGCAAACTACAGCCCGTGTAACTGAGACCCCCCTTTTTGGCACTGTAACTGACTAGACAGAAAGAGACAAATAAAATGGCGGCCACAAAAAACGGAGAGAAAATTGGCCAATCAGAGAAGCTTGGGGTGACAAAGAAGCAATGGCGGTCACAGGAACGCACCAGCAAGCACAAAACAGTCTCAAACCAAAACTCTGGGACCGCTGGGCTGGGAGAGCACGATTGGGCTCAGCAAACGAGGGAAAGAATGAGCCGCAGCTCAGTTGCGGTAGGCTTAAGATGCCGCAGACGAGCGGGGGAGGCGGAGCAACCCCACCAGATAGGGGCTCTGACACAGAGCCGCAGCCGCAGGCTCTGGAGCTGCCGCGAGAATAGGAGGCAAGGGGGGGAGAAAAAGGATAGAGGCAGCGGGGACAGAGAGCTGCAGCCGCAAGCTCTAGTTAATTGTAGTTCGCCTGCTAAAGGAGGGAGAGCCGCAGCCGCGGTCTCCCCGAATGTCTGTGAGACACGGAGCCTAGGCTCTGGGGCCGCCTCAAAAAGTTGCCGCGGCAGTAACCAAAGACAAAAGGAGCCGCAGCCGCAGGCTCCTTGTAAGTGCCAGCCAAAAAAGGCACGAAATATGCGGCGGAGCGGACCAGGAAGCTGCAGCCACAAGCTCCTGAGTAGAAACTACATCCGCCGCCTGAGGGAAAAGGGAGCCGCAGCCGCGGTCTCCCTAAGAGCCGTTAGGCTGGTGACGGGGGAAAAAACGAGGGCAAGGGAGAACCCCCCCAACGAAATTCCCCAGAACAAATTATGTATAGCCAAAACAGTTGAGATAGGAGAGGGGAAAAGGAAGGTACAGGAGTACACACACAAACCTCCCACCCATCACACAAACACAGAGAAAACTTATCAGAAGCTACGCTAGCAAGAATTTCAAACTTGTTCGGTATGAAGGCAAGAATGAACTGGAGAGTGGGAGGGGCCTGACGCCCCTAGTCTTGACTTCAGAAACATTCTTGCCTTCAGACGATAGGTGGAGTCACTACCTGCAGTGATGGCATACCTCCTATGGAAAAGTGGTATATAAATGCCTTAAACAAACAAAATATAACCAGCAGTTCTCAAATATGGTTCTCTTCTCCTTCCACTCCAAAGCCAGGTGAACCAACTTTCAAAGCTAAAGAAATCTCAGCAGAGAAAAGTAGATTATTTTCCAGACAATGATGGCTATGTAGCTTAAATTACTCCACATTCAGGAGTTTCTACTGTGATAGTTCACTGAAAGCTACAAGCAGTTGACAATACTTGTACTGGGATAGTTATAAAGCCATAACTATTATTAAAGTATCATACATCAGATCTCTTTCCCTCTAAGCCCCTGTCAACAGACAACAGATTCTATATGATATGGACACACTGTCCTCTTATTATCAATGGTTGTATGTGCAGATTCCAGAAATTCATCTGCCTGCCTGTGACAAGCAAATGAATTTCTTTAGCAAGTGTCCCTGCACTGCCAGCAAACACCTTGTTCTTCATCCCAAGTTCTCCAAGAAGGTGTCTCTTCCACAAGGTGGGATTTTGTAGGAAGTACCATTAGTACCTCTAAAGACTTTCCTCTTCTCCCAGGCATTTTAGCATGTGTTTCAAAGTGTTTTTATATTGTTTTAAATTTTAAAATTGTGTTTTAAATTGTTTTTAAAATATGTGTTTTAAATTGTTTTTAAAATATGTGTTTTAAATTGTATACTTGTTTTAATGTTTTTGATTGCTGTAAACCGCCCAGAGAGCTTCGGCTATGGGACGGCACACAAGTGCAATAAATAAATAAATAAAGAGAACATGCAGGAGAAAAGCTAATGTCCATTAGCGGCCAGCAGTCTTCTCCCAAAATTCTTGCCCTTATAAGAAGGCTGCTTTACCATAAGGTATGTGTGCAAGGATACAGGAGGTTTCATAAGCAAATAAAAATGCAAAGCTGACAAAAACCTGGACAGAAAAGGAGCTCAGCTCAGCTGAATCAAGATAACGTTCCTAACAATGCTACAGCTGTTGCAGTCAAAACATGGAGTCTACTCTTTTGGGCAGGTGAGACAAAGTGAACTGGGAACTATGGTTAATGACTTTTAAACAAGAGTTGGAAGCCAACCGAAGTGGAAGCAAAGGGGCTGATATTAAGCCAGGATTTGACTGTGTGAATGCGATCAGTGTCATAAGCACAAAAGCCTTAACTCTGCTCCTTATTGGTAATGGAGCAGAGAGCAAGGTTCATTTGCAAGAGCTACTGGGGCTTTGTACAGGAAGACTAAGGTGACTTAACTATGGTTTCACTTAAGGCATACATTAGAAATCCCATTTTGTCAATTAACAATCAAATCTAAGTAATTTAAGATGCAAACTGCTTGGCTACCACACAAAAGTCCAAAATGGCCATGGCCATGTTTCCATGAAAAGTAATAAAGAATCCCCACTAGTGAGTCTGCCCCATTGGTCCTTGCCAAATAGGTGGAAAAATATGATTATTTGAGAGGGAAGGTTAACACGCTAACTTATGTACTAATCAACATACACAACGCAGAACAATTCATGGATTGGAAAAGAGTGAAATCTGCTTGGAATTAGTGCCTAGACTGCAGGAAAAGGGAGGGAGTTTTGATAGTCAATTATACTTACCCCTAATTATAGTACTGCAGCTTGAATACATGAGGTTAAACTCCATAGTAAGCTGCAAGGCGCTCTTTTAAGGGAACAGGAAACTGGTCAGAGAAACGCCTCCAATTTTCATCTCCAACTTGATTTTTAAATCCATGAAGGATCTGAAGGTGAGCAGAAAGTTAAATGTTTTCTTCAAAGACCAACTAAATCCCAAGCCTAGAACAATGAAAATCTGGCAGCAGAAAAACTGGATAGCAAACAGCAGATAACTATTGTCAATGTGAAAGAGTCACATACCAGAACTATGTGTAGCTCACTCAAATTCAACTAGTTTTTAAAAAGCAAGTTCAAAGTTTATCTGTGACTTGCTATCTCTCTTCTATCAACAAACCTTAGATTCATGAGTATATTAATCTCTCCTGGCACTCACATACTATCCTCCTGCTGTTTTAAATAGAAAGAAATGAAGAGGGACAGTAATTGAAGAGTGAGAGTGTGTGTGCGCGCATGTGCACGCCTGCACCTATGTGTATATCACATACACAATTCTTAGTCTCTGGAAGGAGACATCAAGCAGCTTGACTTTGACTGTTGGAAATCATAGTGAATTCACCACTAATTATGAATACCCAGCTAGAAATTCCGTAGGGCAATTTTTTAGAACACCTATGCATACTAAAATTGTTTTTGGACCACTTTAGCCCCCATGCAGACCTGGCAAAAACATCACACTGCCTGACTCTGGGGTATATTTGGACCCCAATGAGATTTCCAATCGAGGGATGGAGTCACTTTGTATCCCCCGAGACTTCCCCCCCATTACCACAAGTGGGCAAGACACTACCAAAGCACCTTGAGCCAAAAAGCACTTATGCAGAGGAGGTAACATTTTTCTGAGCAGCATACATTGGCCCCTTCTCCATGCATACTGAGTAAACTGGGGTATTTTTGGACCCCAGTGGCTTTTTGTATCCAAAAGGAAAACAGTAAGTGGTAACTGTCTGAAATTTGGGACTATATGGGCAACAGTTTGTGACAATGTCATAGCCCTGTAGGCCTACTCATGTGTAAAGCACACAATAAAAGGTAGAAATGTGCCCCCAGGGCTTTTTGCTGGGGTACATTTTCACCTCAGATGGTTTTCTGTTTCCCAAAGGAAGTGGTAACTGGCTGAAATTTGGGGGTGTTGTAGAGATTACAATTTGTGACAATGTCCTAGAAGAACATCCCTGTGGGTAACAGTAATCGATAGGTAAACAACACAATGGGAACTGCACCTTGGGTTGAAAAGTACCCCACAAGTCTACATGAAGGTTAAGAATACTCTTATTTCACATTTTCTAATAATACAGCCCCATGAAGCAAAACTGTGAAATAACTTATTACCTTACAGAACATGTCTCGGAGATCATCTTTTGGGCTGATCCATGATGCAACGGCATCACAAAAAAATATAAAGTCCTGTAAATATTTACAAAATTAGCAAATTAGACATGGCCAATTATAAATGAACAGACTTTTGCACAGCAATGTCAATTTATTAAAATACTAGGCCTACATTTCAGTTTCGCTATCAAACATTTCATGCAATAACATTTCTGAAGCCTTTTGCTTCTATATCAAAATCCCTCTCCTGTATCCTTTATATATGGAATATCCGAAATGATTTCAAGAACTAGTGTATACTATTTGCATAAGCAATTTGCTCCCTTCATTCAAATTAATGGTTGGACTCTACACACAAAAACTCCAAGAGATCCATATGCATACTGGATCATATGCAGGGTCTTGGGTCAGCATGATGCAGTTAGTTCAGAAAGTTACAATGGTGTCCTGTGAGAAGCATGCACAGTTGCTCTTTGTAGCACTTGATCTGGAAGTAAATTCCATTGAAATTAAAATAACATATATGTAATAAATGTGTTTAGCACTTATATTCTCCAGTGTGGCCAAACTAGATGTTAAGTGGGGGTTTCACAATTGGAACCTCCACTGTTCCCACCATTGTTTCTTAAAAAGCAGCTGCAGTCGGGATAGGGACATATGGATCTAGGCCCTGATGAAAGGTAAGGTCTAACCCTTAGCTCCCGTGCTTGATTCCCAATATTTAAATATTCTCCAGTATTGAAATAAGACGTAATGTGGGGCAGAGAATCAAATTCCAGACCATACACATCTGTCAAAGGCCTCACGAATTTCTGAAACCCACTTTTTTAATATAACGGGTTCTGTCTCCCAGCACTGTCCCTATACTACTTTTGCCAGAGTATGGCCTAATTTTTTTTTCTAAATCTATTTGCAGTAGAAGGGAAGAGGTGTTCTTTGAACCAAGCTTATCAAGACCAATGCAAGACTTACTTGGACTACTCCACTAGGATTGACAGTAATCATGGTACAAATTCCACGGAATGCTGAATCTTTTTCTTCATTATCCCTTATGTTTCGGAGAGAGGTGCACCTAATAAAACAAAGAGCAAATTGTTAGAGTAATCTCTGCTTCCAATTTTGGCTGGTACTGTATTTGATGGAATAAGTGTCACAGTGAAGCTCAGGAATATGCAGCACATACTTCATGTTTCTGACATAATATATATATTCCCCCCTTTTCTATACTTTCACCTGATTTGAAACCCATACGTTTTATAGATGTCATATCAGAAAATTTCAAATACTTTCTTGTAGTGCACAACGGATATTGAGGGCGACCTGCATTCCATTAAATACCCCTATCAATTTTATATATAATCATTTAAAGCTTCCATTTCTAAAAGCAGTACATACTGCCATAGTATCAAGTCTATCAAACACTTATATCAGAACATCTTTCACTTGTTACAGCAGCAAGCAAGCTATTTGGTACAAATTTATAAACATGTATTTCAGACAGCAAGTCAAATCGCAAATGAGTTTGAAATAATGTAATGCGGTGTTTTAACGTTTTACGCTATTTGCATGCACATCATCACTCTGGTGGATTTTAAAATGCTTTTAATAATCAAGCTTTAACACATCAAGCATGTGACAATCTTATCCCATGCATTAATTAGTTGTTAGCCACAACATGAAATATATACATGACGGTACTGCTAAAAAAACTCACAAACCTGATAGGACAAGATTAGTCACATGGTTGGCAATGATTAAGAAGTGATTTTTGTAACCAACTGAAAAGTATATCTAGAAGTGAAATAGAAAGGAAAGGAAGGAAGGAAGGAAGAAAGAAGAAAGTGAAGAAAAATGAATAAAAAAAAGATTGAATAATACACACCAGGGTCTTATAAACTGCTGTAGCATGGGGGCCACCTCTTGAGGACAAACGTAACCAAGACGACCAATTGTTATTGCTAAGGTAACGCAATCACGGTTATACACCACCAAACGCCAACCAAGACATGAGCAAATGAGGGGGGGAAGGAGAAAAATAAAGAAAAAACAACAAATAACTCAGAAACAGAAACCAACAGAACCTGTGTATGATAATAAACATAAGATTTCACCAGTGCTGTTCATTACCACCCCTAAAAATAAGGGGCAGCAACATGTGGCATACTATCTAGAGGAGGGAAGGGTATAAAGGAAAAAGGAATTAAGTGAATGAGAGAACACCAAAATCACAGTTTAAAATCCAAATGTTCAGTTTAAATATCTTGGTTCAATCTGAGACAAAGCTACCTATTCAAAGGTATACAAGTCATCCATCAAAACTATGTACTATTATTTATTTAACAGATTACTATCCCATTTCCCAGGGTAAAAAGCCTTATGTACTATGCTTCCTTGTATTAACAGTATTTGTAATTAAATTTTAAATGATAAATATTAACTTTAACATCAAACAATTACAAACTTTAAAATTTACAGTAGTTTCCAGACTAAAAAGAAAAGATTAAAATTCTATTTCATAATGCTCAAAGGATTTTTTTTTAAATTCAGCAAGACACTGGAAGACATCTACATCGTTTTTCATAAAAAGGTAAGGAAGCTTTGTATTTTATTATCTAATGTTTCAATAATTGTTAGAATTAATCTCTTTCAGAAGTCAAAAGACCTGGCATAAATATGAAGGGGATCTGTTCCATGTGAGCCTAAATCTAATCTGACAGGCATTTGCCTTTCATGTGAAGAGGCTGCTTAGACAGTGGCCAAGTGTGGCTTAAAATGGTGTTCTCTCAACTCACAAGAGTAATTTTTCAGAAAAAGGAGAGTGTGGGTATGTTTCAGCATTATTTGAAGCAAACTACATGAATACTAAAATCCAGCAGATTCATATGAAGCAGAGAAGCCTATGCTTAAAAGACATTATGCAACACTCCAGAACAGGCATTTGTGAACAATCTCATGAAAACATGCAATAAAGCAGATGATGCTCTTTTCACTATGAGATTTGGTGTAGGATATACCAGTATTATAAAATGTAATTACAACTTACATAGCTAAAAGTAAATACTCAGCTTTGGTTCCTAATTATTTATTGTGCTATACATAAATCAAATGTTTATATTAATAATTCCTATCATACCACCAATCAGGAATGTTGTAGTAGTGGACTGCCCGCATCAGCAGGAATTTTGCCTAGATGACCTTTGAGGTCCCTTTCAACACTAGTTTTTGTTTTTTGTTTATGGACCCAAACCCATTAAATTCCCATTACAATTCTTACTATAAAAAGTTAATGAAAATTATGTACTAGTTAAGAATACAGGATGAAATTTAGACACAAAGCCTGTCTTTTGGCAAATATTCTTATGGAGTTTATTTCTTAATTCATTGTTCATCACAAAAAGCCAAGTAGGAAAGGCACCATAATGTTAAAAGGTGCTGTATTTGCTAGAACTATTTATGCTATACAGAGATTTCAAATATTATCCTACACTATACAGCAGAATATCCCACAACAAACCTAAAGTACAAGACATTCAACATTTATCTGTAGTATCAAACTTTTGCATATTTACAACTATTATTTAAACGTAATAGAGAGGGATCTGATGTCTCTTAACTTCTACATTGTATAAAAAGCCAGCACTACAGGTAATGTACCAGAGACTAGAAAGGAAAGGTATAGGTTGCGCTCTCCATTTCTGTCAGCTTTCTCTGATTTAAAATAATTGTTCCACTAGACATATGTCTTTGCAAACTCATTGTGAATAGTGCAATACCTATAATGTGCCAAATTACCTTATAGTATATCTTCCGGTTCACTATATAAACAGTTCATCATAAATATACTGTTATCTTTGTATTCATTGCTAGGTATTTAACAAACATGTAGAGAATACAATTTGACTCCCAACCCACACCCCTGAAGTCAGTGGCAAAACTATCTATGTCTAGACTGAAATTCTGCTAACCATTCGTTTTCACTTCAGACTGTTATTATAAACCTGCATTCATAAGTTTTGTATCACTGGTATCAGATTACAAAGCGACAGCAATAGTTAGAGATAACATTTAGCATTTTTCAAAAAAAAAAACACAGAACATGCTTTCTACCAGCACAGGACAAGCCTCAAACTCCATTTTAAAGTCTCCTTCAATGTGCAATTATTAACAGGCCTCCTTTTAAGAGCATGATTTATTAAATAGACTATTTAATCATAATAAGTTAGCAAGATATATAATATTCAGCCAGTCAATCAGTTTGATTTCATTTAAATTGCCCACAAAAGGCTGTGAAGGTTGGACAAAATTATCAGTTTGCTTTCATCCTCTTGCTAGTTAAGTTATGAGGCGCCTGAAAATTAGCTATGTGCACAGAACACAATTACAATTTGTTTGTATATAAAAGGATGTTAAATTCTGTTACCTTTAAGTACATGTTTAAACACATTTTAGTAATTAAACTAAGACTCTAATTTTTACATCACTCTTAAATTTAATAAAAATTAGAATCTGTTTAATCAAACACCTATGTGCAAAGCTGAAATTTGTAAAACCATCCAAACAGAGTTGCTGTTGCTTTAACAATGGTGCAGCTTTCCTACAACTCTCTGAATAAACTGGCGTACACGCAGATTTGCATAACTTCATTCACTGCAAAGAGTACAGTTGTAGGGTACCTGTGTTTTCTAACAAAGTCTTTGGTGTGTTGGGTCTGTTAATGATTTCTACAAGCTGGTGCAAGACCATAGGAATATAAGGCTGCATCTCTATACCTAGAAAGAACGAACACATAAAGCAGTTCATTAAAGACTGGAATATATACTTTCATAATGAGCATATAAGCACAACTGAATGCCAGAGTTTATAACTTTAAACAACTCACTAAATATATATATATCCCCTGCCCCTAGTATTTTGCTCTCTTGTTAATTGGTTAGGATAGAGAAGCAAAAAAATTAAGAATTGGTTACACATTTATTAACTGCATCCCAGACAACAATACCAACATTTTGGAAGACATTTAATCTTCAGAATTTAGATTAGTCCTTTTGGGGAAAAAATCTCATAAATGTAAAGTATTCCAAGGACAGATCACTCATCAATTTTTAGCAATGTGGTTTGACTTTATCTCCTACACAAATGAAGAGGTTCACACGTATCCCGTTTCCCCAGTCTATGCTGAAGTGTGGTGAGGATAAAAGTACTTTGTATCTGTCCTTAGACCCAGTAAATACATTTATTTATTTGAAAATATTACAATGCTTCTGTTTGTTAATTTCATTTTTGTTTTCAGGTTTTATATGTTTAGAATATGGTTTTGTTAATAATTTCTGCAGATGAATGTTATTATTAGGTATTATTATGTATAATGTGATTAAGGATTAATAAAAATCCTTAAAAAAATTTTTTTTAAGAATTTACAACTGACAACAAGACCAAAAATAAATCTACACAATGCAAAGTCCAAACTAGAACTTAAAAGAAGCAAACCTTACCCATCTGAATAGAAATTTCTCCAATTGCCCATGTGGCATTGTTACACACAGAAATAAACTCTGGGTTTAGGTTGGTTCCTAAAATTGGCATGAAGTCAGCTGAAAAGAACATAAGCAAGCCATGCTGTTAAAATTCTCCCACTGCTAGAACATCACTCAAATGTTCAGCTTAATATCATTTTAGCAAAAGCCCTTCCTGAAGAACAGTCACTTTTTATCCTCCATACATACACTGCAACATGAGGTCTTAGTGAGAAACCCATCAAAGGCATAAGTAACTCTTGGATCAGCCCCATACGGTTAAATTCAATTCCACTGCAAACGGGAATTCTGCTATTGATTTGAGAGGAATGAGGACATATAGAACCTTAAGTTTTTAATTAAAGAAAAAAGCAACCTCAGACATTTAAACAGGAACTTCTGCTATAAAGCAAGCATGTGCTTACTAGTCCCAACCTAGACAAAACAAGATCCTGGATGAAAAGCTTTGCATCCAGCTATTTAGTTACAAGTTAGCTATAAGACAGCTATTTAGAAGTATTTATTTTGTGTTATGAAAGCAACCAAGTAATTATCCAGTGTGAAGAAAAACTTGATGGCGATATGTTCTCTTCTGTTCCCATAAATGTGACAGGAGAAAAGAAACTCAAAATTTGCCTTTACTTATGGAAACAGCATTTCCAGTCTCCTTAGTGGACATGACTCAATTACAGAACACTATGATTTAAAACTCAAAACACATGTATGGCCATGCCATGTATTGGCAAGATTTTAAGAATGTGCTATGCTAAGTAACATACCAATGCAAGGCTTCACATGTTGAAAACATGCCTTTGTCAGATCGCCAAGCAAGGCGAAAGAACTCTGTCGTACCTCAGGCATTTTATCCTAGAAGAGACGGGCAAAAGTAAGTGCGTGTCCCCTTTTTAAACTTTCTATTTCAAAAGGGAGCAGGGATTATTTGTCTCACCTGCATGCACTGGTACATTAGTGTCAGGATATTGCTCCGAGCCACTAGCTGTTCAATGTTGCCTCCAAGTCCTTCAGCTAAACCACTAAGTAAATCAAGAGCCACAATCATGAAGTCTTTATCTGGAGCTTCATACTGGTCTGGTTGAGCATTGTACAACTGTAATTAAAATCACAGGTGGACAATGCTGAAAAGGTTTAAGTATGCAACTTATAATTAATATATTTTGCTATTAACGTTTTTTTAAGTTGGTGAAAGAATATTGTAAAACTCCATTCTCTAATAACAGAAAAATACCATGGCTTGTGCAAGTGTCTTCTGTACCAGGTTTACACAGCGCTGGTATACAGGTTCACAGTATGGAAGGAAGCCAGATTGCAAGGCAGTGGCAACCGAAGATAGGCACTGAAATAGAGTACAAAAACTAGTGAAAATGAGTGATGTTTGACTGATATGAGCTTTCATCTGTGACACGGCTTGATTTACCAGATAGATTTCTTTTTGAAAGGTCAATTTTTGAAGTACAAAAGGAGTATGTGAACTGTAAAATGAAGAAACGTTAACAGTATGACAATGAGGTCAGGGTCCTAGCTGTGGACATGCCAAGACCCATTCAACAACAAACCCACTCTTACAGCTCAATCCAATGCGTTTTTACTTCGAAACAAATCATAATAAACTCAATCCTATAGATCTGCCATGGGAAACCTTTGGCCCTCCAGATATTGCTGTGCTAAAATTCCAATCCAGCAAGTATTGCCAATGGCCAGGGATGATAGGAGTTGTAGTTCAGCAACATATGAAGGGCCAAAGGTTCCTTACACCTGCTATATATGCATACTCAAAAGTCCCACAAAGTAGAACGGGATTTAATCCTAGGTAAATGGGTGTAGAACTACAGCCTTAATTCCCAGAATAAGCTGCCCTCAAGGAAGACTACAATGCTATTAGTGAACCTTACCTCTAATAAAGGGAAAAGATCTTTATCTTCATCCTTCAACATGTTCCATTTCTGGATTAATGGAGGCATAAGCATCTGAATATATTCCTACAATGAAAGAAAATTATGCAATTAAGTGTTGTAAATTCCATTAAAAAGTAACATTATGATCTGACACCATTTAAAAAAAAAATCCTGCACCATCCCAGTTGTAGGGCAAAATCCCAAAAAGAAGTTTACCTTACCAACTGACATAGTCCTAGACTCCCCAAAAAGTGGTTAGAGTGTCATACCAGGACTGGAGAGACATAGGTTCAAATCCCACTCAGCAGTGAAGCTCACTGAGTAATCTTGGGCCAGTCACTAGCTCTAAACCTAACCCACATCACAGAAATGTTGCAAGGATAAAGTGAAGAAAGAACTATATGTGCTGTCCTGAGTTCCTTGCAAGAAATATGAGAAATAATAAACAAAATGTCAACAGTTTTGGCTTTAAACTAAACCTGCACTCAATTTGGACTCCTGCCCCAAATTTCCCTATCCAAAATGAGCTTGTACGGACCTGGGTATCTTTAATGTCATGAGAAGGGAAATCTGATTTAAACTTGGGGCAAAGAATCTATTAAGGCTGCAATCCTATACTCACTGGGAGTAAGCCCCTTTGAACTCAACGGGATTTACTTCTCAATAGATAGGTATAGGATTGTGCCACAAGTCATCAATGGTTACAGTATTTTAGATCAGGGCTTCCCAGACTGTGGAATTCTATGGAATTTAAATTGCAATACAATAAAAATATAGAAGAAATAAACGAAGCAATACAAATTTAATTAAAAATCATATAGCATCTAGCACAGTGTATCACAATTGCTACAATACACAGAAAAGTGGTCCACCAAGATCCTCAGCAATTTTCAAGTGGTCAGTGGGAAAAAGTTTGGAAACCAGTTTTAGACACATGTAATATTACAAATGAAAACTGAACTATCTTTCGCTACACACACAATATGGGATATAAATAACGTAATTTCTCATCCTGAAGGTCATTATCTTCTCATTTTCTTCCTCTGCTAGAACCATCTATCATGACTAGATACGAGACTGACCTAACATTTAGAGTTAGGAATGCTAAGTACTGTATTTCCTTGCATGGATGATTCCCTGCTGGAGTAGTCTCCGGTACACTGAGAGATAATTTATATGGCACCAGAAGCAGTTAATTGCTTCCCGGAGCAATATACATCATAGACAGCTTGAAATGGATTCTCTCTCTCTGGCTTAAGTGGCACTAGTTTATTTTATCTCGCCCAACAATCACCTCAAGCAACAGGAGGAACACATTACCCACTTGGGAGAAGTGCAGACTGGAGAAGCTGACTTTCTTCTTGGATTCAGAAGTGTTGCACTGGTGGATAATAAGCCACTTGGTGGTGTCCTAGTGCAACTTGAGAACTGCTAGGGAGGGAGACCAGTAGATGCTTCATGGAGACAGATGATTATGGAAGAAAGTAACAAATAGCCTCCCCTATTATAAGATGGCTCAGGAAGCCATGGAAGAAGGAAATCTGACTCAGGCTTTCTTCTGTGTTTTGTGCCTTTTATTTATGGTAAATTTGTGCATTTATTAGATTAAATTAAATGTTGATATTTTTGTATTGATTGCTTTGCACTTATCGTCAGTCACTTCCATGGGAAGAAAAAGTGGGTTAGAAATAATAAATGAAATGTGAAATAACAGCTAAACTTAATTAGGCATATTTTGTTTGCTGAAGAACTTTAACCAAAGGAAGGATTCCTTTAAAAAAAAAAAAAAAGCAAATGGTAGCAATCCTATACACAATCCCGAGATTTGGGATTCTAAATAAGCATATAAACCAGCCAGACTGAAGAGCAAGGCGAAAACAGTACTGCCCAAGCCAGGCAGGAAAACGAACTGACACTCCGTTGGAGGGGCTAAGGTGAGAGTCCCTTGGAGTGTTAACTCTTTCCTGCCTCAAGCAACAAAAAAGGAAGACAATACCAACTTAGGGGTGCGCTGGTGCCCACTGAAGAAACTGTTCGTTTACCTTCCATCAGCTCTTCTTTAGAATCTTAGCTATTTAAATTTAGGCCACAGCACACTCACTTAAAGCATAAATCACACTGAGGTAAATCTTTTTCACAACTATTTTTTCTCAAAGAAAAAAAGTATAGCCAAAAGTATTGTCTAAGGCCAAAGCCAATTCCATAAATATACCTGCCCTGATCCAAATGAAAGTATTTGTGAGCAGAAGCAGGCTTCCACATGTGTATCAGATCAGTGTGTATCAAGCATAGATCAGTGGATGCTATCTACAATGCATTATTTTCAACCTATGTATTTAGATGCAGATCCTCATCTTTATTCTTGTATAACTCCATATTCTTGTGCAACTGACATACGTAATTCTGCAGTCAGATTCATGTCAGTCTCTTCTGTAAGACTACAACAGAAAGGAGGAACCTCCAGTTCAAAAGAAACTTCTGTATCTATAGGCATAGCCACAATGCAAAAAGGCCATCCACATGGGGCTTGCACTAGGCCTAGTAAAATTTATGGCTTTGCTCTTGAACAGCTGTTCCATATGCCTTATCAGTTTCTAAAAACCCCTCCAGGTGGAACAGCATTTTGCCACATGACATGGAAAGGGAAGGGACGTCCAAATCAAGCAAGGTTGCCATTTACATGCTACAGCTTACAATGGGCAAGTTTTAAAAAAAACCTCTCGGGCCATTAACTAATTTAAAAGTTGTTCTGATTTTGGATCCTCTGTGCAGTTCAGAGCACTGGTGTGTTGTAGTGGCTTAGAGCTAATAGCCTAGGTTTCAAACTCACCTTAGCCATTAACTTAGTGACTTGCTTAAGGCCACAATATTCAAACACAAGCCACTCAGAATGGAATTCAGACACAACAGATCAGAAGCAATAGGGAAAGATTTCGGGATTCTAAATGATATAAGCCAGCCAGACTGAACAGCAAGGCAAAAACAGTACTGCTCAAGCCAGGCAGGAAAACGAACTGACATTCAGTGGGAGGGGCTAAGGTGAGAGTCCTTTGGGGTGTTAACTCTTTCTTGCCTTAAGCAACAGGAGAGGAAGCCAATGCCCACTTAGGGGTGTCCTGGTGCCCACTGGAGAAATTCCTGCCCAGCCTCAGTTCCTACTCACTCCCCAAAAAAATCCATAACAGGGAGAGATTACTGTCCTACCTTATTCCAGTAACAGTTCTAGTAACAGAAATAAAGGAAGAAAAATAGCTATATATTATTAAGCTACACAGGGTGGTTCATGACAGATGCTACTGAAGGTCACCGATTCACAGGGTCACCATAAGTCGTAACTGACTTGAAGGCAAATAACAACTACAAACATAGCATTTCAACTATGAAGATTGCATATTAGATTTCATAATATTTCACTACAGACAAACGCAATGCAAGCAAAATTCAAGCCAGTGGAATTTATTTTGAAAAAGTGTTCCAAGGATGATGGGGCAAATTGTTTGGTGTTGCACAATGAAGTGTGTTGAAATGTACCCTCTCACAACACACAAAGTAAGGAACTAAGCCTGTAGAATGTAGGCCTAATAGAGAAGTGAATATAATTCTTGAACTTAATCAAAATGAAAAGATAACAATACTTACTGGTTTGTTTAGATGATGGCCTACAGAATCTGCTAAAGTTCCTATGGCATCGTAAAGAATGAGCAGATTCTTATGCTGGTATTTACTAAATGCAAAGACCAGAGTATCAAGTATATAAGCAAGATAAGGAACAAGTTCTGTACAAGCCTCTTCTTCTAGAGTAGCAAAGGCACTAAGAAGCAAAACAAAAATTTAGTCTGCAGAATTAAAAGAATGCGCTACTTTCTTTTAGACAAAACTATTGTCTTTTTAAAAAGGTCCCATGGATAAAAAAAATCTAGTAACTGGTAAGATGCAGTAAAAGCTGGCTTTTTTGCCAACTGCAGCATTTTTTGTGAAATACTCATTACAACAAGTATTCTGCTCTTGTACTTTAAAAACCTAACATGTTCAAATACCTGCTTACTATTACCAGGTTATAATCTAGATGATACTTCTGGGTGCCCAGAAATTCTTCCTTTAATTTGAAATAAAGATTTGGCTATTCATCCAAGTATTTGACTGAAATAGTGCCCCTCACTTGGGTGATATAAAAATTTAAAAATCTGAATTTAAAATTGAAAATGTTTAATTATGTTTTATTGTGTTTTTGTATTTTAACCTGTTTTATCATGCTGTACACCGCCCTGGGAGCTTACTGCTATAGGGCGGTCTAAAAATGTAATAAAATAAATAAATAAATAAATAAATATAGCCAGGTTGTTAGTATATTGTTTGTTTTTAAGTTGTATTTAAATGAAATATTGTTTTACTGTATTCTGATGTTGTTTCTTGTTCTGGGATTGCGTGAACCATGAAGAACAGGGTATAAAGAATTTTAATAAAGTAGACCTCCGCAGCCATAAACACAAACAGCTTTCAAAATACCCCTCATTTCCAAAATGGCTGGCCACATAGTACAAATTGGCCTGCAGTTAATATAATATCTAGAACAGAACTTGCTTAATTGATCATGCTCAGCATTCATGTTCTATGCTTGTCAGAACAATGCAAAGTGATAATCAGTGGCAAAACTATTGTTCCCATAAAAAAATAAAAATAAAACCAGCCACAAGAAGCAAGAACATTTAGATGAGAAACTCCTAAAACAACCTCCAAAGGAAGATATTTATCTAGACTAAAGCTAAGAGCTGCTCAAGAAGAAATTGAATATTACAACACAATGAAAAAGTATCCTCACTAGGTTATTTGAGGACCACAGGCAGTATTTTCTGACCTACCTGCAGGCAGCTTCTTGTACTCTCTTGTTGCTATCAAGGATACGTTTTAGCAACTCAGTCATTAATGGCTTCAAGTATGTGTCTGGGGGTTGACTGACTACCCAGTGTGCATAGCGGCTAAGAGTCCAGCAAGTAATGGAGCGCACAAGAGCCTTTTTATCAGAAAGGCACTGAATAAGGTGAGGGATTAGCTCGGGAAGATATGGAATCATACCCTGCATACAACCTGTAAAAATAAATTAGCAATACTCAGTTGAACCAGTCCTCCATATACACACAGAGCAGAAACATCCATAACATGCATGAATTTGTAGAAAGCAGCACATTTTCAAGAGGCATCACTGGTAGCTGCTGCCCACAGGCGATGGTGGGGTGAAGGACACATAGATCAACCAACAGCAGGGGGAGCTCTTCAGTAGAAAGAGCCTGTAATCACAACAGGTAGATCTCACACAGAGAGAGAGACAGAATTTAAGCGGAGGAGTGGGGAAAAATAAAAATAAAAGTTAAGGTCTGGGGAGAAGAAACAAAGTAGGCTAAACCTGTACCTTGAAAGCACTGACTTACCTTCAGCAATTGCTCCTAGAACTAGGATGCCTGATTCTTTCACCACCCACTCTGGATGAAAAAGCAATTCTTTTAGAAGGGGCAAAATGTGTGGCAGCAATTCATCACGGAATACATTGGCAAGGACATCAAGGGCAGCAGCTGAACACTTTCCTAAAAATATATTCAATATATTTGAGACACAGTTTAGTCATAAAACTTCAATTCAACCTACATTCATATTAGTTCCAGGCCACAAAAGGATTATAAAATAATAAAAACAAAATCCATATCCTACAAATGTCCTAAAAATTAACTGATAAAATTAGTTTTCATTACAGCAGTCATGATGCCAATTCACAACATGTGACACAACAAAAGCAGATGCATGTTGCAGATCTGAGTAACACTCAGACATTTGGCAACAGAGTTTTCTGAAAAGTTGGCTAGTTTTATTTGCTCAACTGTGAACATATTTCCCGAAGCAGGCCCTCAAAACAACCCCTATTCATTTCAACAAGATTTGTGCATCATGAACATATTTTAATTGGGTACTGCACTGGATCCAGCAAAAACCCAGATCCTGAATCAAACTGGCTTGATTTGGGCTTCGGATGGATTGAGACAGGCCAAGTTTGCCCTAGGTTGGGTCAGCCCAGCTGAAGCAATCTAGGGCTGTCAAAAGGCAGTGAAGTCAGGCAGGAATCCTCTGCAAGGTCTGCTTTGCCAGTGCCTTCCCTGCAAGGAACACCCTGACAAAGCAGCGACTAGCAGGACTGAAGGCTGTGTCTCCTCCCCCTACCCCATATTTAATTAGGGTTTAAAACGCTAATTAAACATGCAGTCAGGGAAGAAAAAAGACACAGCTCCTTCCCCCGCACCACTCCTAATCCGAATCCAGATTGGCCCTGGATCAGAGACCCAATTCCAAGCATCAGATCAGGACCCAGATCAGACCAGGGGAGGATGCACACACACACTATATTTTACCCATTTCACCTAAAACTGCAACAGCTGCAAAAACTCACAACATTCTACTTGTGGTCAATTTTATGTGATCAAAGAACAGGATTCAGAAGACTTTTTTTTTTTACTAAATTAAGGGAATTAAAAAAGATACCATAACTTCAGAACAATAGCTGAACAGGTTAAACAAGGTAGTATAGACATGTAGATTCACCACATCAATATTTGGACTGTACAGTAAGGGCTTACGTAAATTCCAGTCAGAAATAGTATCATCATCATCGAGCTCATCCTCCTCATCCTCTTCTTCTTCTATACCATCTTCTTCATGCTGCTGTGCTACTGTCCGTGAACGGTGAAACCGGGGCCTTATGTCTTGTTCACTATCTGGGATAGCTTCATCTTCTTCAACATCTCCCTGTTAACCAGAACAGCAGAGTCTATAGTCAGATTCATGCTACCATTACTCTTTCTGAAGTAATTATACAGCCCCAGAGTGGCTGTATACTATAGCCAGCGTCTCCTGCTACCCTGGTGCATTCACTATAGCTGCCGAATTTCTTTGCTTTTTAAAGTTTTGATAGAAATATCTGTGGGTTATAGGTACGTTCTAAAACCACAAGGTTTTTTTGCCTATTAGTGAATATCCATGCATTTGCTTTCATATTTTCTATGCAGAGTTAACCCTCTGGGGATTGGATAGGTAGAGGTCTATGCTGTATTTATCAGTAACGCTATTTAAATGAAAACTTGCAAAAACACTCACTCAAAAGTGATCTTACTCTTGAAAATCCAGTTTGCCTTAAATTTTAGCCCCCAAACCAATTGTTTAATACAGCACCCTCAGTCTTCTATTCAGGGCACAAGAACTAACAAGTGTTGCAAAGAACATTTGAAGCAAAGTAGTCAGTCTGCAAAACAACTAGGTGTTAAATGTGTTTATTATATGTTGCTGTATACATTGCACATGTTAAAGACAAACACTGTAAAAATATCTAATACAAGATTGTAGCATTTTGTCAACAGTGGGGCAAAACAAATTGTGCTTACCTTCAGCAGAATTATATCTATCTCTGAGTATTTCATGCCATTTACTAACACAGGTATCAACCTATACAGAAAAGACGTTTATTGAACAGCAACCACCCAAGTCAAAGTTTTGTTAGGACTTTTTTTTTTTTACTCAACTGCATAAAACGTCATAAAGACATTGTATGACTTAACCGTATGTAGTGCTATCTGATGCACATTGAAACTCATGCAAGTTTCCAAAAGTGCATACTTATATAATCACAGCACGTGCATGTCATGATAATCCATGAGATGCAGTGACCCTCAGGCTCACAAGTCTCCCCCCCCCATCAGCCCACATGACCCAGGAGGACTTCAGATTTTTTTTTTTACTTTTAGTAATCCACTTCTTTCCATTTTATTCAAACAAAGGATCATAATTTAACATCAAGCAGTTTAGCTTAAAATGATAGTTTATCAAGATGTCTGAACATGGCCAATCATTTAATCATAGTTAAGGGAGTGAACCGGGACTTGAATGGCATTCTAATTGAACACCATCACGATCTTTACATTTTAATTACACATAAAAATAAACATATTCTTAAAATGTGACAGACCTAAGAATTAGCTTTAACACTACCTTCATAAACCAAATCAAATGTGTATATTTTACCATCATATTCCAAAGTTCATTTTAGCCAATCCGCAAAACAAGGACCTCCACCATCCACCAATATTTTATGCATTTCGGCTCTTGCTGTGATAATCAATGATGGTCTATTTCTGATTTAATTACACCACATCCTTCATATTCCCAAATAAAAATCTCACAGGAACAGCAATAGTTAACAGCAAAAATACTAACCCTATACATAGTTCCAATATGGTTTTCAAGAACTACAACCATAACAGCATTTTTTAAATCTCAGATTGAAGCTGAATACATGCAATGTTGCTGTTACATTGATTAATGAAGCTTTAAAAGCTATACAATTTACTCTTCCACTAACAAAATAAGGAGACGTGTTGAGGCTTCTGGGGATTAAAGGTTAGCTAGCGGGCCACTGGGCAGGAAGGTACATTACTATGGAGTCTCTAAAACAGGTAGTACACCCACCCCTTTAATTCCACTTTAAAATATAATCTTTCATCTGCTATGCCTAGATTTCCAGCATTAAAAAGGTATGCCATTGCTTGAGTGGATGAATGTCTGTCTTTCTTGCACACACTGAAACACCACCAAGATATACCAATTATTCCTCTCAACTATGCTACTGCCAAAGAAAAAGAAAAAATCAATTAAGATATAGACAAGTGAAAACTTGCCTCTGTTCCCAAGATCTGTTAAAAACTGTTTTCGACATTGACAACATGCATCTAAATTCTGAATCTATTACTGTAATATGGGGAGGAGAGAATCAACTTACTTGGAAAGATGCCGACATAATACATCTTTACAAATTGGTTGTTCAGCCAAAGTCAGCCAAAACTCGCAAGCTTCCAAAGCCACATTTTCATCTTGGTCCTGAGTCCTTTGTAGCATATACTACACCCAATGTCAAGGAAGTCAAAAGGCACAGGTATTAGTTTCCTTGTAGTATGTGTAAATCTTTTAAACAGCAGTCCACCACCCCCATTAGGACTAGAACGCCGGTGGTGGAAATCTCGCTCCAAAGGTGCTCGGTCACAGGTCAGAGCAGCAGTAGCTGCCTACCAGGTGGCAGTAAAGGCGACAAAGAAGGAGTTCTTTGCTGCCTCTATTGCATCCGCAGAGTGCTGTCCCAGGAGGTTGTTCCAAGTGGTCCGAAGCCTGGTCGGTCCAGTTGCTCAGGAACCCTTGGAGCATTCTAAGACCTCCTGTGACAAATTGGCAAAGCACTTTGCTGATAAAATCAAACACCTAAGGAGCTCGATTCCGTACGCCGTGGATGCAGTGAATGAACCAGAGTTGACCACTTGCAATCCGGTCCAGTGGGATCGGTTTCAGCCTCTCCCTTCTGAGGAAGTGGACAAGGTGCTTTTATCTGTGAAGCCTACCACTTGTCTGATTGATCCTTGCCCATCATGGCTCCTTGTGAATTGCAAGGAGAAACTGGGCGAAGGGATTAGGGCGGTGGTAAACACATCCTTAGCGGAGGGTGTAATGCCACTGGCCCTCAAGGAGGCAATTATAAAGCCTATCTTAAAGAAGTCCTCCTTGGATCCCCAAGTTTTGAACAACTTTCACCCAGTTTCGAATTTGCCATTTTTGGGCAAGATCATTGAGCGAGTGGTGGCTAACCAATTGTCAGCACACTTGGATGAAACGGATTATCTGGATCCATACCAATCGGGTTTCAGGACTGGACATGGAACTGAAACAGCCTTGGTCGCTCTGGTGGATGATATGAGGAGGGCATTAGGGGAGAATTCACCTTTCTTGTCCTCCTGGATCTTTCAGCGGCTTTTGATACCGTTGACCACGGTAACCTGTTGGATCGCCTGGAAGGACTGGGAATAGGAGGCACTGTTCTACGGTGGTTCCGTTCCTTTCTCTCTGACAGGCATCAACAGGTAGCATTGGGAGATGAGGTTTCAGACCCTTAGCCTCTCACTTGTGGAGTGTCACAGGGTTCTATCCTCTCTCCCATGCTATTTAACATCTATATGAAGCCGCTGGGATCCATCATCAGGAGATTTGGGCTGCGGTGTCACCAATATACGGATGACACTCAGCTCTATCTCTCGTTTAAGTCCTCACCAGAGTTGGCTGCGGAGACCATGTCCAAGTGCCTGGAATCCGTGAGTGGATGGATGGGAAGGAACAGGCTGAAGCTAAATCCTGACAAGCCCGAGGTGCTGCTTGTGGGAGACAGAGGAAGGTTGGGTCCTGTTGACCTGAGGTTTAATGGGGTACAATTACCCCTGAAGGACCAGGTCCGCAGCCTTGGGGTTGTTCTTGATTCCAGGCTGTCCATGGAGGCTCAGATTTCGGCAGTGAGCCGGGCAGCCTGGTACCAACTACACCTCATACATAGGCTGCAACCCTACCTCCCTGTTCATCAGCTCCCACTGGTAGTACATGCCCTGGTCACCTCTCGATTAGACTACTGCAATGTAGTACAACTACATGGGGTTACCCTTGAAAACGGTCCGGAAACTTCAACTGGTACAGAATGCAGCGGCTCGTTTACTTACAAACAGTCGTCGCCGTGATCATATTACGCCAGTATTATTTAATCTACACTGGCTTCCAGTAGTTTTCCGGGCCCAATTCAAGGTGTTGGTGTTAACCTTTAAATCCCTATATGGTTTCGGCCCAGTTTATCTGAAGGAGCACCTCCAGCATCACCAATTATGCCGCCCGACAAGATCAGCCACGCAGGGCCTTCTCTCAATCCCACCAACAAAAGCAGCTAGGTTGGTGGGGACTAGAGAGAGGGCTTTTTCGGTGGCGGCCCCCACTCTCTGGAATTCCCTCCCGTTTGATCTTCGGCATGCCCCTTCCCTGGATACCTTCCGCCGAGCCTTAAAAACTTGGCTGTTTGGACAGGCCTTTGGGACCGCTGGGATGGGCTAATTACATACTGAATGCCCGCTGTGTACTGCATATGTTGTTATTTTTGTTACTGCTGATTATATTGTATTTTATTGCATTTATTGTATTTTATTGAAATTTGATGTGTACGTCGCCTAGAGTGGCTTCGGCCAGATAGTCGACCTAAAAATTAAATTTACATTTACATTTACATTTACAAACAAAAAGTTATTTTAATCATCATGTTATAGCTATGGATTACAGATATTACCACTTTGGATTCTGGTCAATGAAACTGCAAGCTAAGCATGAACATCACAGCTAATTCCTTTTCCCCTTGCGCTCACTGCCCCTTTAGGATATTTTTTTTTTAATGTTCAAGCTCACAAACAGCTAACCATGCTGATGCTGGGAGGGGGAGTGCGCCTCTAGATTTGCATATTTCCTGCCTCCTCATTTAAATCAGTAAACACTGTGTGTTCTGCATTGATTGTGTTAAAACTGAAACTATGCAGTACCATAACATCATTTTACAAGCTGATTTGCTTGGCAACCACCCAGTGTGGTATTTCCAAGTCTGATATGTGGCATGCTTCACTTGGGGCTAGTTCACATGTATGGAAAGTCATAAGTAAACCACTTAGAAAATTTTACTATATTAAGTGCTATTAAACTTTCATACATAATTGAATATTTTTCTCCATGCCATTCCCAGTGTCTTGAAAAGGTGCTCCTGTAATTTTAGAAGTGTTTGCTAATTACTGAAAACTGTGTCCATATACTGATCAGTTCATAATGAGATTTCTCCATGCGGTTCTATACACAAGAAGGGACTGGATAGAGAAAATATGTAGACAACACTGGCATGTGAGAACCAGCTCTTCCTCTATCTCCTTGCTATGGTTTTGGCAGGATGATTAAGGGTGGCTAACCTAAATTGTTGGATTCAAGTTCCCATCAGCCCTAGCCAGCATGGCCAGTGGTCAGGGATTATGGGGGGGAGTTGTCCTATAACACTTGGAGGGCCACAGCTTAGTGACCCTGAATTAGAAATTCACAGAACATGTTTATGTATCCACACTTAATACAGATGACAACAAATGGACCAAGAGCACACACACACAAAACAGAACATCCTCAACAATGTATTTGACTTACAATGAGCAGCCAGACATATTTCATCTAATGCAAAAAAGAAAATCACTGAGTAGAAAAAACACTCAATATAGCTTTCCTTCACATTTGACACACATATGCATGTGTGTACATAGTGTTATGTGAATCTTACCTATTAATTCTCCCTCTTCTCCACTCTAAAAATCTGTGTTCTGTCTTCATTTGTGTTTAAACAAAATACAAAAAAAGTTACCTCAACAATACTAATCATGTGAGGAAGTAAGCGGTCCATTCGAACTTCCAGCAGCATCACCAGAGCCCGACAAACATTTTTACGTACTTCAGGCTCCTCATCACCAGCCAATGCAAACAGATTCTGTTGAAGGAGAAAATGTATTGTGAACAGGAAAAACAAAAGGTTTCCCAGTGTCTATCAAGTTAAAATGTGACTATTCACATTACCATTGCTGCCCTGGGCTCCTACTGGGATGAAGGACGGGATATAAATAAATAAATAAATAAAATTCCCTCGCATACAACATTTAGAAGAAAGTAAATTAACCCAAGGTTCATTTAAAGGGTTAAATTTTTAGGGCCCATGGTTCTGAAAGGAATGTTTTATTGTTAGGCTTAATTCAATACTCCATAGACATTTTTATTGTGTTATAGAGACAAAGGAAGTTTTAACAATATAGGGGAACAGCATTTGTCAACAGAGACATATTTTTACTGTACTAGTCACCACTTGGAACTAGACATTCGTTGTGTCTTTCCAGCCAAAAACTACTGGATGAAATCCAATGTTGCGTGGGCACACTTCTGCTCATCCAAAGTTTTCCTTCCTCTCCTCCGCCTATGCCCCCCTCAACCCCCCAAAGCAGATTTTTTTGGGAAAAGCAGGGGGCTGCAGGGAGGAATAGAAGAAAGGGAAGTCTTGTTGTGCAAGCGGAAGTCTATTCCACTCACACAGAGACATCACTAGATTTTATCTATTGTATATTCAGGAAATGTTTGGTTCTATAGGAGTCTTTAGGGACAGAGGCAGAGCTTATGAAAGAAGTGTTTTATTGGGGGTTCTATCCCCTTTTATAGCTGCAGGGGTGGTTTTAAAGTTGCCAGTTAATTACTACTGTAGCCCTTCATCAGCAAGGATCTGCAGTCTTTGGCTGGCCTTGCCAAATTCCAAAATTGTAGTCACCAGCCTCCTCCTTATCAGACAAGCTCCCCAGCCTTTCCCAAAGGAAGGGTATGTGGGAAGCATACCAGGATGGGCATAGTTGCTTGAAAGGGCCCCAAGTGCCTTTAATCAGCAGCGCCAATCCCTCCCCTTAGAAAGGAAGCAGTTGAGTAGCACTGCTTGAAGGTACAGAAAGGGATGGGGAGGTGTTGTCAGTTAGGCCCTGCATGGCTCTCCATGTACCATACAGTAGGGCCCCACTCATATGGCAGGTTAAGTTCCAGGCCCCCGCCGAAAAGCGAAAACCACAGGAAAGTGAGGCCCTATTGTATTCCAGCCACCGCGCTCCAGCTGACAGTGATCAGCCGTAGCGCACGAGCTCCCCACGCTACAGCTGATCGCGCAGGGAGCACCAACCGCCGAGCTACAGCTGACAGCAAACAGCGGTAGCGCGGGGAGCTCTCGAGCTACAGCTGATCGGTCAGCTGTAGCACGGCAGCTGGAGCTCCCCATCCTACAGCTGATTGCCCTGCTGGCACTGCCATATTAGCGGAATGACAAAAAGCGGGGTGCCAAAAAGTGGGGCCCTACTGTACTGTTGCCCAACAACCCAGTCTTCCTCCCAACTTTGGAGCTGGAGAGATAGCAAGAATAGCCATGTAACTTGCCAAGCCAGTCTGACTGTCTCTGTAGCTTTCAAAGATAGGAAGAAGGCTGTGGTGCCACAACTGCTGTACCAAGCAAAATTGTTGCAGCCTGTTTATCAATGCCTGTATTTTTTTTTTTACCCAGGTGTTTAAAATCATTTCTATAAACTGCCTTCAGTGTGTTTTTTCAGATGGGCAGTATAGAAACTAAGTGCCAATAGGGCATGTGTTTATATTAGAATCCAGTTCTTATTGCCATCAACATTTAAACTGCACCCCAGAAAAATGACGATAAAGAAAAGCAAGCCACTTCTTTAAGAATAACTGCAGCCTTGCATCTGATACTGACACCGCACCACGGAAAGTAATCTAAAAGTTTCAAGTAGGGTCCTATAGTGGGAGCCCTGATATAAGGAAGAGAAAAGGTGACTGACATGTTTTTATAACTTTCGCTACTTTCAAATTGGTATCTAGAAAGTCTGAGCCACATTCCCCAAAGCGTAAGCTAGACTTCCTCACACAAATGCAAAACCATTGTTATAGGAGGAATCCATCCCTGCCCATGTTCAGCCAAGAAGTAAATCTTTATTTTTCCTTCCTAATTAGTGTAACATTTCTGTTGACTGATGGTGCTGGGAGGTAGTGAAGAAATGGCTCACACATTGCTGCATGTGCTCTCTTATTCAAGATCTGCCTCTTTTTTGCTTGAAGCCCACATTACCAGAGTCAGTAGTAAATTGAGTAATTCAGGTTTCCCGACTGAATGGTGGGAGAGTGGAGTACAGAGGCAGTCACAGCAGGAAGGAATAAAAAAAGGAAGACTACTCCTTTTAGAGCTGTTAAAGTAGAACTGCAGTAATCATCATCTCACCATTCTGTATATTAAGGATTGGGGAACCTGTGACCGAGAAGTCAAATTTGGCCTGGCACTTGTCCCAATTTGGCATATGAGGCTGTTTTCTCCAAATCACACCCACTTATCACACACTAGACATGAGATGTGATGTCAGTTGTGGGGCAGGTAGAGGGACAGTTGGATCGACTGTACAACCAAGGGTCACAAAGCCGATCCCTGCAGACAGCAGCTGTGCCAGTCATGTATTCCTTTGCACTGTGGTTTCCAAGCACCCAACAACCAGCTGGCTGTCATGCACTTGGGAAGTTCTGCACAAGTGACTTTGACAAGAAGGTTCTCCTGCCCACCTGTTAAGGGTGGCCCACTAGGGGGGGGACAGATAACAATCTGGCCTGCCAGGCCAAAAAGGTTCCCCACCCTTGCTGTGTATACATTAATTGAAAGTAGCTACCCTTTAGGGTTCTATGCTCTACAATAGTTTCATACAGTAAGAAACTTTCCAGCTTCACTTCCATTCTTATCCTGCTTTCATGGTGTGGGAGACTGGCACATTTGTCACCAATTTCCAGAATTAATATAACTTCAGTTTTTCAATCAGTTTTAAAGGCTCAGACTTGGAAAAGGGGGAAAACCTCAGTTTACAGTAGGGCCCCACTCATACAGCGGGTTACATTCCAGACCCCCGCCAAAAAGCGAAACCTGCCAAAAAGCGGAACTCCATCAATAAAATGGCACCAGACGCCAAAAAAATGCCGTAAAAGCAGAACAAGCGCCTTATGAGTGGGGCCTTACTGTAATTACTCTAATTGAAAGCCGCCGTATTAGCAGACTGCTGAAAAGCGGACCACCAAAAAGCAGGGCCCTACTGTATTTGTAAGAGCAATTTCTAATCTCTCTAAAGATCCTACACCTTGATGTAAACCAATAAAAACAGCATCACCTACCTCAATAAATGCATCAATGTGCAACATAAGGGCTTGAGTCCTACTGATGATAAATTGATTGACACATGCAACTGCATGGGACCTACAAAACATAGTTTTCTTTTAAAAATCGAACTAGAAAATACATCTATCACTTCTAAGAATCAAACAGTTTTGAATCTGATTTGTGAGAGAAACAGCCTTTAGTACTATGAATATTGTATATATGTATAGTAACTATTATTACCAAAGAAAACACTCAGGAGCATCAGAAACATTCTGCCTCAGTTACAACTAACTATAGTTTCCGAAGCATCACAAAATTTTAAGACAGCACCTCATGATTTACTATTATTTAGTTACTAAACATAAACACTGTAGTTGGGTCTGTATGCAAGCCCAGACAATCATTTTGGACTGCAGCTCCAAAGGCTGTTTCCAAATCTCTCTCACTCACTCACATGCAGCCTATTGAGCAGTTTCATACTAAGATGGGGGGGGGGGGGTAGAGAGAGATAGTTTACATCCAAAGACTAGTAGGATACAATTGGAGAACTTTTTTAGTTTCCAGTAAAAACACACCTAATTTGCCTTTCAGGCAATTCCACAAAGGCTTCTAGACTGCCTTCCCACCTCGGTTACGTTATATCAACTGCCTTAGGCAGAAAGACCTGATTCTTCCCATTTACAAAAGCTTTCCTACCTAGTAGGCCAGGTGAATGACTGTTTACAATGGTGCTAAGCTCCAGTGAAGTGAATGGAGATTTCATGCAATGTGTCTGATATAAGAGATGGTTAGGAACTTCAACAAATGCAAAAAGCATTTGTTCAAGGTCCCAGGAATTGGCAGAATATCAGACAAACAGAAATGTTTGGCTGACAGTGGCATTCAACTTATCCATGTTAAAAATGTCTACCCACAAAATCTTGCCAATTGAAGTATTTGAAGTGTGTGTGGTGGTATACACAAGTATGAATGTGCAGCATCATTTCTTACCTTATTTTTGGACTGCTATGCTTGAAGAACTGTAAAAACTTAGGGATCATGATATTGAGAGGTCGATCTAATGCATCACTATCTAAGATTTCAGCAGAATCTTCACAAATCTTCTGAAGAGCTCCAAATGCACCCTGTCAAATAAATCAAATACATACACATTACTATTTTGCAGATCCTTATTCTCTTTCTCAGCGCAGATTCTATTCCAAAAACACCTGACAGCATTCTCTAGATTAAAACACATGCAAGAGAAAATCCTGTTAGAACCAATCAGGCACACTAAACTAGGAACCTTTAATCGTTCACTGTGGAAGCAAAAGAAAGAGTCCAGGGATGAAGCAGGAAGATTTTCCTGCTTCAGTCTCAAGCCAAGTATTCCATTTGCACAGAATCTGCCTCCTCATGGATGGAGTGGAAAGCATCCAGCATCTGGACATCAACCAGTAGGGGAAATTCCTGTTCTTCCTAGTTGAAGTAGGGCAATCAGTCAGCTGAGATCACTCCACATAGCAACAGCAACGCCACCCCAGAAAGAGTTTGCTCAGACAGAGCTAAGTAGTGCAGGAATAAAATCTCTCCTTATCAACTGTGGGCAAAGGCACTACAATAGGAAATGGAGTTTTAGACCCTTCGGAGTCCCACTGTGCACTGTTTGCAAGTTGCTCGCCTCTGTAGCAGTCTTGATGCCCCATCCACATCTACTGTAGTCCCCAGTGAGGTGTGCAGTGCAACGCCTGCTGCAACTTCTTGGGATCGGTTTCAGCTGATGCAGCCTGATGATGTGGACAAGGTGCTTGTGACGATGCGGCTAGCAATGTGTCCTTTCGACCCTTGCCCTACTTGGTTTATTAAAGACTCTGTGTCTTGGCCCCAACCTGAATGGCCCCTTCCAGATGAGGGGGATTCTCTGTGCAGGTCTTCAAAAACAAGGCCAATGCATTTCTAACCCACCTAGGAAGGATAGCACAAAAAAGGCTTTTTAATTTACACCCTGCCTTCCTATTAAAAAAAATACATCCAAGGTGGCTGCCAAGTGGTAAGATAGGACCAATAAGACATAATAAAACCAACATAAAAAGCAAGAATGTAGCAGAGTAAGAGCAAGCACATCATAAAGGTAATTTTAAAAGAAAAAATAAATGCTTGCTAGAATACTATTTATTGCCTTGCTAAAAGCTGACAGTGATGGGGCTTGGCATACATCCCTAGGGATGTGGTTATGCAACCAAATATGTCCACATTCATCATGGTCTATGGTCATAATTCCAATAAAAGGGAAACGCTAAAGGAGGCCTTCAAAAGAGAAACAAAGATAATGGAAGGAGGCAGTTCTTTATACCCTTTTTACAGCTTTGAAAGTCAAGACTACCACCTTGAATTGAGTCCCAAAACAAAAAACTGGTAAGAACCAACACAAGCTTCAAGCCATATCATCAGAATGCCAAGCCCCATATAAAATCCCGGCAGCCACATTCTCAGCCAACTGTAAGTTTCAATATTGTCTTCAAAGACAGAACTATAAGTATATTACAGGAGTAAAACCAAGAAGTAACTAGGGTGTGGATGGCTGAGGCAAAATCTGAGTCGTCCAGGAAGGGGTGGAGCTGGTAAATCAAGTGGAGTTGGTAGAAGAAACCACCTCCACCCAAGAATACTGGTAATATGTTGACCTATCAGTTCAGGGAGAGTACAGTACAACCTCAAACAGGCTGCCACCTTCAGACCAACAGAATTGCCAACCAATAGTATTTCTTTCTTATTTGGATTAAGTTTCAACTTGTTCTCCCTAATCCAGTCTAAAACTGCCCCTAATGTCCACCTGTGGCTTGATGCAGAAATGGAAAAGAATGGAGATCAAGATGGAAAGTTACAGTAGCCCATACGCCAAAGGCCAAGTAATGGAAGAGCTGCCCCCCCCAAAACCACTGATACCTGTATCCTCCATGAAGGACAGGAACAACCACAGAACAGCGCCCTCTAGCCCTATCCCCGGCAACCTGCAAAGTTGCACTCTCCCTGACCATTTCCCAGTATAGGTCATCTACCAGGGTGACCAAGGCAGTATTAGTCTCAAAAACAGAGCAAACCAAATTGGAAAGCCTAGACATTATCAGTTTCATGCAAGAAAATCTTAAGCATACAGTGCTTAAGTATACAGTATAGCCCAAAGAGGAAAGATTTGAGGAAAGATCTGACAATTTGAGGCAAAGGTTGTTCACACTGGGTAGCCTTAAAGATTACTCACAGGAGGATTTTCACTGCAACCTTTTAAAACATTGTTGGGACCTCAACAGCTCACCCTCACTTAAAGATATTTTTATTTTTATTATTTAGTCCGAAACAAAATCCTTTAACCCCATCCTAGAAGATTTCACAAATCAAGGGCAACTATGCATTCTCAGATTGCACATGCTGAAAGGATCCATAGAAAACTGATGAGGCAAATCCTTAGAACCACACAGGATTGGCTTTACAACTACAACATCCAAATAAAGAGCAGATACAATCCATTTTATGTTTTCCATTTTATCTCAAGCTCAGCTATCCCCAGCCTGATGCCTTCCAAATGTTTTGTACTACAACTCCCATCGTCCCAGATCATTGGCCATATTGCCCAAGACTGGTGGCAGTTGCAGCCCAAAATATCCGGAGAGTACCAGGTTGGGGAAAGCTGGCCTAACTCATGAAGGTTGATCTTTTCTTTGGCCAGAATGTAATAAGCCTTTGACTACTTGGATAAACTCTACTGTACAACAGCATATGAACACAATTATGATGAAGTAAGATTTCTTTGCCACAATCACCGCCTCAGAATCAGTCCTAAAAAAGGCTCTAACCTATGTTTGGCTGGATTTGGCCCAAGACTTCTGTCTTTTGTGCTCTAGCCATCATCCTGCTTGTTCCATCACCAATACCTTCTGAAAAACCATGGGATGCTTTAACTATGGAAACAGTAGAGGGTGTCTAGATGTAACAGTTATCAAAAAGCCAGAATATGTGTGTGTTCCAGAAGTCAACCAGATAGAAAATCCTCAAGAGATACTGGAAACCTATCCCAATTCACAAACCTGCAGTGACGGACCATTGTAGTAGATCCTCAACCCCTGCAGAGGTTAGAGACTTATTAGTCGTGATGGCTGTGTACTATCTCCAGGAAGAGATACTATGCCTCTGAATATCAGTTGCTGGGGAACAACAGTAGAATACTCTTGCCCTCACGTCTTGCTTGTGGTTGGCCACTCCACAAAACAGGATGCTGGACTAGGTAAGTCTTTCATCTGACTCAACAGGGCCCTTATGTTATGTAGCATAAACCCAGACAAGAAATGATCACATGTGTATTGTCTGGAGTCCCTTTCCATGTAAAATCCATAAGGAAGTGTTATTAGCCACAGTGCTATTAACAAGTATCTGGTTCTGCTGCTCCCAGGATCTTGTTTGCCTCTTGACAAAAGCTCCTTAGTGGCATTCAAGTCCTATGTGTATGTATCATAATGACATCTTGATGTTTGATTCTATACTATAATTGTAATAGGATGAGACTGATGTTTTTCAGCATCTTCTGGCATTAGGCTCCAAGTGAATAAACTGCATTGGTAATGTAATGATCAGGACCTTGAAGGAGCTGCCTGAGAACAGCCACCAACAAAGATTCTCCTTGACACCATAAGGAAAAGTCAGGAACTGATGCCTCCTCTTCACTATTTCACACTGGAATAGCAGAAGGAATCTCTGAAGAGATATGACATGGAAGCATGTCTACTTGACTACCCTGCTGATCAGATGCAGACTACCTACCAATACGATCCAGAAACTGTAAAACTGTATGTGATCCAAGTGTTCATAAGAACATAAGAAAAGCCTGCTGGATCAGGCCAGTGGCCCATCTAGTCCAGCATCCTGTTCTCACAGTGGCCAACCAGATGCCTGGGGGAAGCCCACAAGCAGGACCTCAGTGCAAGAACACTCTCCCCTCCTGAGGCTTCCAGCAACTGGTTTTCAGAAGCATGCCACCTCTGACTAGGGTGGCAGAGCACAGCCATCATGGCCAGTAGCCATTGATAGCCCTGTCCTCCATGAATATGTCTAATCTTCTTTTAAAGCCATCCAAGCTGGTGGCCATTACTGCGTCTTGTGGGAGCAAATTCCATAGTTTAACTATGCGCTGAGTAAAGAAGTACTTCCTTTTGTCTGTCCTGAATCTTCCAACATTCAGCTTCTTTGAATGTCCACAAGTTCTAGTATTATGAGAAAGGGAGAAAAACTTTTCTCTATCCATTTTCTCAACGCCATGCATAATTGTATACACTTCTATCATGACTCCTCTGACCCGCCTTTTCTCTAAACTTGTTGTTGTTGTTATGTGCCTCCAAGTCAGCTACGACTTATGGCGACCCTATGAATCAGTGACCTCCAAGAGCATCTGTCATAAACCACCCTGCTCAGATCTTGTAAGTTCAGGTCTGTGGCTTCCTTTATGGAATCAATCCATCTCTTGTTTGGCCTTCCTCTTTTTCTACTTCCTTCTGTTTTTCCAAGCATTATTATCTTTTCTAATGTCTTCTTATTATGTGTCCAAAGTATAACAACCTGTTTCATCATTTTAGCGTCTAGTGACAGTTCTGCTTTAATTTGTTCTAACACCCAATTATTGGTCTTTTGTCCATGGTATACGCAAAGCTCTTCTCCCACACATTTCAAATGAGTTGATATTTCTCATATCCGCTTTTTTCACTGTCCAACTTTCACATCCATACACAGAGATCGGAAATACCATGGTCTGAATGATCCTGACTTTAGTGTTCAGTGATACATCTTTACATTTGAGGACCTTTTCTAGTTCTCTCACAGCTGCCCTCCACAGTCCTAGCCTTCTTCTGATTTCTTGACTATTGTCTCCATTTTGGTTAATGATTGTGCCATTGATAATCCTTGACAAGTTCAATGTCCTCATTGTCAACTGTAAAGTTACATAAATCTTCTGTTGTCATTACTTTCGTCTTTTTGACGTTCAGCTGTAGTCCTGCTTTTGTGCTTTCTTCTTTAACTTTCATCAGCATTCGTTTCAAATCATTACTGGTTTCTGCTAAGAGTATGGTATTGTCTGCATATCTTATATTATTGATATTTCTCCCTCCAATTTTCACACCTCCTTCATCTTGGTCCAATCCCACTTTCCGTATGATATGTTCTGCGTACAGATTAAATAAACAGGGTGATAAAATACAACCCTGTCTCACACCCTTCCCGGTTGGGAACCAATCGGTTTCTCCATATTCTGTCCTTACAGTAGCCTCTTGTCCAGAGTATAGGTTGCGCATCAGGACAATCAGATGCTGTGGCACCCCCATTTCTTTTAAAGCGTTCCATAGTTTTTTATGATCTACACAGTCAAAGGCTTTGCTGTAATCTATAAAGCACAGGGTGATTTTCTTCTGAAATTCCTTGCTCCGTTCCATTATCCAACATATGTTTGCAATATGATCTCTGGTACCTCTTCCCTTTCTAACTCCACCTTGGACGTCTGGCATTTCTCACTCCATATATGGTAAGAGCCTTTGTTGTAGAATCTTGAGCATTACTTTACTTGCATGGGATATTAAGGCCATAGTTTGATAATTACTGCATTCCCTGGGATCCCCTTTCTTTGGAATTGGGATATACATTGAACGCTTCCAGTTTGTGGGCCATTGTTTAGTTTTCCATATTTCTTCACAAATTTTAATCAAAATTTGGACTGATTCAGTCTCAGTAGCTTGTAGTAACTCTATTGGTATGCCATCTATTCCTGGTGATTTGTTTCTTCCAAGAATTTAAGAGCAGCTTTCACTTCACATTCTAAAATTTCTGGTTCTTCATCATATGGTTCCTCCGTGAATGAATCTGTCATCCTGGCATCTCTTTGATAGAGTTCTTCAGTGTATTGCTTCCATCTTCCTTTTATTTCATCTCGGTCAGTCAGTGTGTTCCCCTGTTGATTATTCAACATCCCTACTCTTGGTTTAAATTTCCCTTTCATTTCTCTAATCTTTTGGAATAGGGCTCTTGTTCTTTCCATTTTGTTGTCCTTTTCATTTCTATACAATAACTATTGTAATAGGTTTCTTTGTCCCTACGTACTAGTCGTTGTATTGTTGCATTTAGGGTTCTGACCTTGTTTCTATCTCCTTTTGCTTTTGCTTTCCTTCTCTCTTGAACCATTTGAAGAGTTTCTTCAGTCATCCGTTGGGGTCTTTCTCTCTTTTTAACAAGAGGTATTGTCTTTTTGCATTCTTCCCTGATAACGTCCCTGACTTCAGTCCATAGTTCTTCTGGTTCTCTGTCAACGAAGTTTAAAGCCTCAAACCTGTTCCTTATTTGATCTTTATATTCTTCTGGGATGTTATTTAAATTGTATTTTGGCATTATGAGTGCTTTGTTCTTCTTCTTTAGCTTTACTCTGATTTTCAATACGATCAGTTCATGATCTGTACCGCAGTCTGCTCCTGGTCTTGTTTTTGAAGAAAGTATGGAACTTCTCCATCCAATTATACACTCAATTTGATTCCTATATTGACCATCTGGTGATGTCCACGTATACAGTCATCTTTTTGGTTGCTCAAAAAATGTGTTGGCAAGAAACAAATCATTGGCTTCACAGAATTCTCCTGCTTCATTTCTGTCACCTAAGCCCCATTTCCCCACAATTCCTAATTCTTCTCTGTTCCCTACTTTTGCATTTCAGTCCCCCATGATTAGCATCATATCTTGTTTTGGTGTGTGATCAATTTCCTCCTGTACTTCTGCGTAAAATCTCTCCAATTCCTCTTCTTCTGCGTTTGATGTTGGAGCATAGACTTGGATGATGGTTATGTTGATAGGTTTCCCATTTAATCTCATTGATATCACTCGCTCAGACCTTGCGTTGTAGCTCCTAATTGATCTTGCTATATCACTTCTCACTATTAAAGCAACCCCATTTCTTCTTAATTTCTCATTTCCTGCATAAAATATTTTGTAATTGCCCGATTGGAAATGTCCCATTCCCGTCCATTTTCGTTCACTCACGCCAAGTATTGTAATGTTGATGCGTTCCATTTCTTGCTTGACAATTTCTAACTTTCCCTGGTTCATGCTTCTCACATTCCATGTTCCTATTGTGTGCGTTGTACAACTCCGGACTCTCCTTTTGCATCTGTGTACATCAGCCTCTGGGCTTCCTTTCGGCTTTGACCCAGCTGCGTCATTAGTCACAGCGCTACTCATACTTGTCCTTTGTTCTTCCCCAGTAGCTCGGTGAGTGGCTTCTGACCTGGGGGTCTCATCTTCCAGCGCTATCTCGCGTCGCATTTTGGATACTCTGTTCATAGGGTTTCCGTGGTGAGAGATATTCAGACGTGGTTTATCATTGCCTTCCTCTGAGTTTGGATGCATCTTAGTCTGGTGTTTCAGCTTTGACCATTCCGCTTTGGGTGCCTCTGCTAGGAGTCTAGCCTCTTGGTCGAGACTCCTGACAGCTTTGCTCTCAGCTTCTTCAACACACTCAAATGCTGCAACCTTTCCTCATAAGGGAGTCACTCCATCCCCTTGATCATTCTGGTTGCCCTCTTCTGAACCTTTTCCAACTCTATAATATCCTTTTTGAGATGAGGTGACCAGAACTATACACAGTATTCCAAATGCAGCCGCACCATAGATTTATACAACGGCATTATGATATCGACTGTTTTATTTTCAATACCTTTCCTAATTATCCCTAGCATGGAATTTGCCTTTTTCACAGCTGCCACACACTGGGTTGACATATTCATCGTGCTGTCCACTACAACCCCAAGGTCTCTCTCCTGGTCGGTCACCGCCAGTTCAGTCTCCATGAGCGTATATGTGAAATTAAGATTTTTTGCTCCAATATGCATAATTTTACACTTGTTTATACTGAATTGCATTTGCCATTTTTCCACCCATTCACGCTTGACAGATGGTAAATTAAGTGCCCAACCTTCTGTCTGGGGAAAGGAACCCACAAGTAGTGCAACCTCCAAATGAAATACAAATCTTGTTGGTATTTATCATAAAACTGTGTTTCACAAGACAAGGGACCTCATTAAGATGTCACTGAAATATGCAGTGATTCCTGGGTGCAAATGATTCCTGGGTGCAAAGGTACTTAAAGAGCCTGCAGGGCAGACATCAGTTTAAAGGGTCAAACCCAATATTGCCAAAGCCAGTTTTGATATGAAAGCCTCAGGAAGTGCCAACTGCTCAGCCAGAAAGGCACATGCAGATAAGTTTTTCAAGGCCTACTGAGACAAGAAAGTTGCCTTTTCAAATTGCTGCCATGGTGGAACAGAATCTCCACTGAAAATTATCACAGTGCTTCTGTGATTGCTACAGCATGGTACAATACCTGCAGACTTCTATGCCACCTTTTCCATTTCAGGGAATCAATAGTCTATCAATAGTCTATCTCCCATTGTAGGGACCAGAGGGGAGGGGATATAATTAAGTGGTTAAATGCCGTTTAAAGTATTGTAACCCCATTTTTGTGGAGGTGACTACAAGAATTGGTTCATAAATGCTTTCAGGTGGATGGAGGGCCATATGTGTTCCTGGCAGAAAATAGCAATACTACTGAAGAACGGGGGGGGGGAGATCAGTAAGACTCACAAGTGGAATCAAAGGAAGTCCTTCCTCAGCCCCTAAATGAAGTCATTGCAAAGGAGCATAATTTAAAAGAGAAACAACTAATCAGAAATTCCTTTAATGAGAACTCCCAAGGACCTATCTTCTACTGCTGAGACAGCAGGTCCCAGGAAGCAAGAGCTCCTCCTTCTGGAGGATGACATCACTTCAAGAATCTTCTCTGCTGCCAACAGGAGAAGCAATTCCAGTCTATAGACTGTCCCACTACCACTAGGAAAATACTTATTATTCACTATCATGTTCTGTTATAGGGGAGGGATCCAAGAAAAACCACCACTTTTTAAATCAAAGTCCACTTGATTAATGTTGTAGCTCTGTTTATTTTAATCTAAAGCACTACATAACATTCACTGTTTTCTCTTTACTATCTGTTCATCCTGACAGTATAAACACAATTAGCAGTTTTACTACTCCAATTAAAAATACTAATTTTAAATGAGCGAATGCAAAAGAAACAAAGTACAAGGTATTTCTCTAAAGGCATTTACTATCTTTAATCTTTTAAGTAATATAAACTTAGTTGAAGTTTTTTAAAACGTTCAAGGAATGCAACCCTATGACTTTGGGCACCCAAGCATCCTGTCTAATGTCTCTCCAAATCTCCTAAAACAATTATTATTACTATAGTGCCACCAATGCACATAGCACTTATATAAATAAGCGAGATAGCATAAATGCAAACATTTACAACAGTCTTGGTTATCCTGGTCTCTTTGATGTCCCCAATACTCAAGATGCTAGACAAAAGGAAATCTGTTTGTGTAGGATTATAACGACATGTGAAAGAGCATTTGGATATTTGAGAATCAGGTATCACAAATTTGGACACCAGGATGTTTGCTATATAATAATTACCCCAATATTTCATCTTGCTTTCATTGGTAATTGTGCTATCTTCCTATGTGCAACAGATCACCGCTAATGTACTTGGTTGGGCAGGATAATTTAAATCACTTTTTGGAAGACTGCTGGTAAAAATAATAGATGCCTGCATGTTGAACAGTAATTATGGTTAGATTATAAAGCAATTCAAATGTAATTTATAATTTGTTTATGTTCTACCAAATTCAGAGGTAGTAGTAGATGAAAAACGTATCATACCTCACAAGTATTGTAGTCTTCAGAATCCAGCAGGCTACAAAGCTTTGGTAAGAGTTCAGGCCAATTCTGCAATTCTCCTTTTGAGGCAATGGTTGTTATCAAGATACCTTGGAGTTGTTGGGAAGAGAAAAGTTAACAACCTGTTTAATTTTCTCTTATAAGTGTGCAAGTGTAACAAATAAATTATATCAAAAACAAGAGGAGGAAAAATATTGCAGTTTTCCTCTTTAGATAAATGCACAATATAAAGGAAGATGGGTTGGTCTTTCAAGCTAAGAAGAGAGAGTTAATTCAATAAGCCAATAAATTTCTTTGCTCCCAAGCCTATCATTTTTCTAAAGCTAGAAAAACATTAAGTGATGAAATCAACCTTCCAAACAATATTGTTTAACACTGGGCAGTAGATGGCCACTAACTACAGGGGAAGAAGAAATCTACCCTGTGGTAGTATCAGCAGTGACAATTACACATGTAGCTCTTTCATTGTCTACTTACAGGGCAATGATACTTATAACTCTATTCTAGCTGCTGGCAGCCATTTATGGCAGCATTGGGACCACTTGGGGACCACTCTTGTTTACCTAAAGCAGCCAGGTGAGTAAAAAGTTATAATACTGCAGAAAGGCAGAAGCTGTGCATTAGAAAACTAACCTCAATTTCAAAATTGACTACATTCAAACCAGTCTTTGCATATGCCTTGTAACAAACCATCTCCTAGGTTCGGATTCTTGAATTGCTATTTCCCGTTGCGAAGCCATTCCTCTTTGGAACAATTATCAGACAGCTCTAAAGGTCTCCAAAATGCCTTCAAAGCATGGAAACAAGCCTAGTGTTTTAGACTGAAAACACTTAGCCACCCTATAGCGTTATACAAATATTTACATTCTAATAAATTAAACATGAATTAGGGGATTAACAGGAAATAACAAGTACAAACTAAACGGCTGATGTGAATCTTTTCTTGCAGTGAAGACAAAAGAACCATCTCCAATGTTGTGGGTCAATTCTAATGTTGACTTCCTATATAAGCTAACTAGAAAGTAAGAGACTTACTTTAGATTTAAAACCCCTGTGATCAAGCTGAACAATACCCAATATGCTGGATGGCTACATCAGAAGTAGTGGTGAACAGGATTAGCCTACTAGCACTAGTATAAATAGCTTATCTTAAAACTATTGGTGGAACATTGATTCATTTAATCCTTCTTTTAATATTGTAGCTTATAATATCAGCTAAGAAAACACTTTCATTTGCAAAATATGGCTGTGCCAAATGAAGTTTTTTCTTCTCCTACTCCACAGCAAAAAATTATCTGTATTTGCATATTTACAAAGGTGGGATTTTTACTTACACTCTACACATTTTCCTTAAAATATTACTCTTCAGAAGTATAACCATGGTTATTTATGAACATAGAGAGGAGGTGTGGAAGAGACTGAACTGTGGAGAACTCAGCTGTCCAGCAAAAAGCCATTTAAATGTTTCAGAAGTTAGCCAACCATATATTCACCAAATGTTATAGATCTTAAAGTAATTGCTTCCTTGAAGTACAAGGAGAAAGCTGTAATCCATCCTTCTCTTCCACAAGTCAAAACAATGTCACTATTCTCCTCACACCAATGACTGTCTCTTGGGTAGCAGCCAGTTTGTGTATTTGCAGAGATGAGGAATCGTCCATTGCGTTTCTTCTTCCCAGCAGGTCTCGGTGTAGCCTGATACCTACATATTACCTAAGATAGTTTCATTTGGATGTCTGCTACCTACTCCCACATTCTATCTACTGACTATTAATGAGATGCAGACTTACACCACCAACCAGGTTCCTCTCCCTCTTCCCCTTCCTAACTAGCCTACTGAACAGTTCTGGAGAACTCAAAACATTTTGTGATATTTTGGTTGGCCTAATAAAAAATACTCCCCTAGTATGATTTTTGGATTTTTTTTCTTATGAGCCAACACAGCTACCTTTACTTTTTGTGCAACTTTTCATTGTAAAGACTTGCAGAAAGCAATTAACGTTCTTACCCAAACTAACATATAACATGCCTCTTCTGGTGCCTTGATAGTTACTACAGTCAAAAATATATATGTCAGAGTCAGCTGAATTTTACAACTCATGCCATTAGTCATGAAGATGAAACTTACTTTAACACACATAGTGACAAGAAGCACAATAACTGGTCAAAATAAACCAACATCTAAAGAAAAAAATATTAAGCATGCGATTATATGAATAAAGGACTTGGAAACCAATGCTACATTACAGTAATTTGTGTTTGAATGTCTCAATGGGTGTAATAAATAATACTAACCTAATATACAATAAAACATTTAAGTATGTTGACATATTTGGACCCCTCAAGTATAGAAACACAATTTTTTAAAATAAGCATATTTTAAGAAGAACTCTAGAACAGCCCACCAGACCTTTCAAGTCATTCGGCATAACACTGAAAAAGTTGCCAAGAACTGCACTGTAATACTTTTAAATGCCTGCAACTCACCTACAGTAGCTCTGATTAATGGGGAAGAGTCTCCAATATTGTTTAAACACTCGCTTTTAATGAAATCAGTTACTCCATTAGGAAAATTGTGAAAATGAGCTTTCACATTATTCTTCAAAATGAGACCACTCAGCGACCGCGTAGGTTCATCTATAATAAGAGTTTTTAAAAAGGTATTTAAATATTTTAGTATAACAACTTGTAAAACTCTACAGAAGCTTTAATCACTACTAACATTTCATATGGCAGAAATATATCAGGGCCACATTAAAATTAGCCTTTAAAAAACCCAAAACTTGTTTCTACAGTATGAGCTGAATGCTCTTTTAGCTTGAAACACAACTTCTTACAGTACATACCAACCATCTTGTAGCCATACTCACAATGCCAAGCATAACATTTAAATTGTTCTATACTTCATGGCTCTCACTAAAGAACAGAGGCCATGGTACTAGAGTAACATCTTAAGAACGTCTCACTGTGTTCAAAGCGCTTTGTAATGGGAAATCTGCACAGAGCAATAGAACAGGGACCTTCCCTTTGCCTGCAACGAAGTTTACTGAGCTAACACTGAGGAAAAAGATATCCTAAAAAGTCTTGTCATGTGAATCATCTTCTAACTATAACTATTGTACAGGACTGCCATATTTCCCCCTCCAATAAATAAAAAATGTATGAGGAAAATGGTTTTTGTAAAAAAAAAATGCACTAAAACACATTTGAAATAAATTTTCATTATCTTTGTGTAAGAATATAAAGCAGTGGGTTTACATTAAGGTACCATCAAGGAATATAAACCACAATAAAGTTTAGACACTAATTTTATTAATATTTTTACTAAAAGGTTTTTAGTATACATGTGTAATATATATCAGCCAGTCAGTCAATTACTCAGGCAATCCCAAAGAAGAATCTTTCTAACTCTATTTTGGGGAGTATTGGCAGAGGATACTTTAATTGCATCTCATTCCTTGCTGGGTGATTCAGTGAGCCATGCTAGATGCTGGAATTCAAGCCTGAGAATGTACCCTTTTCTGTTTTAGTTATATAAAACTTTAACACTCTTAGTATAAACTTCTGCTGGAAAATTATCAAGATCTGAACAACCAGACAGGTTGCAGTCCTGCATATACTTGCCTGGGACTTAATTTCATAGAACTCAATGAAGCTTACTTCAAAGTAGATATGAACAGGATACTGTTAGATGAAATAGAATGGCTAAATGCAAAACCCAAACTACAGATACACTCCCTCCACATAGGCCAAATTCAGCTGTCAAATAAACCACTGCTTTTTGATTATCCAAATGCCACATTTAGTTAGAATCCAGGGGCTTTTATAATTTAGTAGGAAGTGCATGGTTATGGATCAAATATCTGGCCTTTAGAGGACCTCAGCAGGGATCCATGCATCAAAAGCAGGATTTAAAAGTAAAAATTGAGGAAGGATGTAGTGTGCTCTATAATGCTATATCAGTGTTAATGTAACATATACTGATTTAAGCTACTGAAGCGGCACAAATATTTAATTAATTCGCTGTACTGATATGCACATAGTAACAACAAAAGCAGCACAAAATAAAGGAGGCTAGCAAAATCAGATTTTGCGCACCTTTTAAGCAGAGGTCCTCTGCTTCTTCCATTTGTAGTTAAAATCTCTGTATAGTTTAGGATCACCATCATTTCATAGGTGTTTATCTAAAAAATCTTGTCCTAGAACAAAGTTGCTTCTGTGCAAGATATTGTAGCCATGTCAGGCTAGTTTTACTGACATGAACACTTTTGCTTTTTAAAAGAACAGTCTTGAAAAGCTCTATCTACAAACTGCCACTCGCAGCCCCATCTTAAACAGATTTACTTGAAGGCACATTTCATTTATTTCAAAAGAACTTATTTCAAAACAACTGTTCTTGGGACCACAGCATAAAGAATAATTCTATATAAACTAGTTTAGTGGCCTATATTCATATACTGAATTCCTAGTCTGCCTTTCATCACACAAAGCAAACACAGGGTGGGTTTAATCTACAAAATCTCAGTGAATAAAAAGCCCAAACACTGAACAGCCCCTGCCTATTCTTTCTATTTTTTGTGAGTACTTAGCAAAAATTATATAGAACTAGTGACTCACCTTCAGATTTTAGCTTCGTAAGAACAAATATCAGGTAATTGTTGAAGTCTGGATACTGATTGAGCTGTTCCAGTTTCTAAAGTAGAGCATTGTTAAAGACCATTTCTTCTACATTGTGAAAAACTGCAAGTTCTCATGTTTAAACACACAGTTGAGACTGGCTAATTTTTTTAAAAAGATCAAAGCTGAACATCAAAAATGTCTAACAACTGACCAAATGTAATTAGGGCCACAAACACAAGGTACTGAAGCACAAATGTAGTAGTCTTCTTATTTGCCAGTCACCTGGTTGTCAATAGCTAGAAGCATCTGTCCCTGCTCCCAACAATCACATTGAAAAAACCCTAGAAATTTTACACAGCACAGTGTGGAAAACATGCATGGCTACGTCCCCCTTCTGCTGTTAAGAGCTACCCATGCAGCACTGTTCTGTAGTTCTCTGCTGGATGCAAATGCAATACAGTCCATTCATGTTCCCTGCTTAGAAGATAGCATACACAGCAACCATTTATCTCCATCACTTGTCTTGGGCCTTGCCAGATACAATGCAACCAGCAGCAAATTAGTCTCTCTGCTGGGCTCAACCTATGAGACTACAGCAGTGATGTCAATGTGGTGTAGCAGTTAAGAGTGTTGAACTACGATAAGGGAGGCCAGTATTCAAATCTCCAATTGGGCCATGGTGACTTTGGGCCAGTCACTGTCTCTCAGCCTAACCTACCTCACAGGGTTGTTGAGAGGATAAAAGGGGGAGAAGCATGTTTGTATGCCACCTTGAGGTCCCTGGAGGAAAGGTGGAATATAAATGTAATAATAAAACAAAAATTCTAACCACATCTCTCAGAAGTGCTACTGTATCTAAAGAGACTTAGTTCCACATAATTGGGGTTATGACAGCAGCCTTAGCCAACCAGCAAAGAAAATCTTGGGGGTGAGGAAAGGAAGCAACCTGTCCATTTATGAACATTGAAATACAGATTCGAAGCAATGAGCCAGTGTGTATAGTGGTTAGTGTTGGACTGGGACCTTGGGAAACCAGGATTCAAATCCTGACTCAGCCATGGAGCTCACTGCTTGACCTTGGACCAATCACTGCCTCTTTAGCCTAACCTATCTCACAGAGTTGTGAGGATAAAATGATAAATGATAAAAAGTAAATGTGGTTTGAGGAATGGAGCAAAAAAAATGGAGCTTGGTTATTTTTGAGAGGCAGTGTGGTGGGAGACCAGGGTTCAAATCCCCAGTCAGACAATAAGCTGGTGACCTTGGGCCAGTCACTGTCTAGTCTAACCTACCTCACAGGGTTGTTGAGAGAATAAAAGGGGGAGAAGCTTATCTTGTGATGATAAAATAGGGAGGGGAGAACAATGTACACTACCTTGAGCTCCTTGGATAAAAAGTGGGATATAAATGTAAGAAATAAAAAAAAAAATGTCCACCAGATGTTTTAGATCACAACTCCCATCAGCCTCAAGCTGGCCAATCGTCATGGTTGATGCGAGTTAATAGCGCACAATACCCAGAGTACCATATTGGCTACCTCTCACCCAGAACACCGGCAGAAGCCCAATTCTAATCTTTACAGCTTACCTAGATTTTTGCTGCCTTTTAAAGTAATTTAACAAGTAATTTAAAGTAATGCAACGAGACTTATTTCAGTGGCAAACTTAAGGAATGGCTAAATAATTCATTTGAACTAAGCATTACCTGTTTACATGACACATTCTTGTATATTTTACAGCTTAATCCTATGCACAACTTTTCAGAAGTAAACCCCACTGGGTTTGATGGGATTTTCTTGAAAGCAAGTGTACATAGGACTGTAGCCTTAGACTACAATAAAAGCTACTTGCATTGTCAGAGCAACGCTAGTTTTAAATGGGTTGCGCCAACATCTAGGATTGGAATCTGAAACCAAGTAGAAAGTTGGGAGCTTTACGCATAGATAAACTTTGATAAAGTATGCCAATAAAATGTCATTGCAAACAAGAAGGCTACAATCCTATAATCACTTGTTTCGGATTAAGTCCCACTGAATTAAATGGAACTTCTTAATAGGCACGTATAGGATAGCATTATGAATATTTTATATTACTCATATGTGTACAGTTCACTTACTAATAATGTCAGAAAAGTGTACAAGCAACAGAAAACAATGTGGTGTCACTAAGGAGTGTTTTGCATGTTATTCTATTAAAGTCTGACTGCTCCAAAGCTGTTTTTCAGGGCTTTATCACTTTCAGAATATTGAAAAACCCTATGAATCTACCTTAGCAACAGGTATCTGGCACTCCAGCAAGAGTTCATACACAATTATTTTTCCACTGTAGAACATCAACTGAGCATATTGTATGATGGTGTATCAAAATCAGGAGCCTCACTCTAAAGAAGAGTGAAGATAGTAGAAAGATGACACACACCTGCTTCAAGAAAATATGCTGCAAACAGTAAGGAGGTATGGCTTTGCCATCTATCAGGAGCTAGAAACCAGAAAGGAACCAACCCAGCAATCAGAGCAGGTGCACACAGCTCCAGTGAAGTTTTGACATCCAGCTGTTTTCAGCAGGAAAAAGGAAGGAAAATTGTACATTACATCGGGTTATGGGCTGCTAGCAAAGGCGTCCTCACATCCAATTAATGACCAAAGTAGGAGGAACAGAACAAATATTCCAGCTACAGTAATGGCAAAGGTAGTGGCTTTGCCCTCCTATCTGTAAAAGAGTATCATATTTTTGGAATTGGGGAGAATATGTCACATAACATTACTAGAAAAAGGGAAGATTAATTTCTAAGCAATTTTTAAAGTAATTAAGGTTCTTTACAAATACTGGTTAAGGTACTGGAAGGACTCCAGATATGCTCAAACAGTGAGCAAAAATCACCCACCATGACCACCTTTTGCACAAAATTATATTTTTGCATTTTTCCAAGCCATTCGCTACCCCATGCCCAGTGATACTGCATTCTAAAGTAGGAGACACTTGAAAATTTGCCTTTAGTGGGGGTAAAACACAAACATTTGGAAATGTCAATCATCAGTTGCTTGTTGCTTTCAATTAAAGACATCTTGCTTTTAAGAAAAATCCAACCAAGTCTACTAATTTGTAGATGAAGTGTTTTATGTTTGTGACTAGATGTGTGGTTTTCCCTTAGATTCAGCCTTTTAAATTGGAGACTGATCTCTATTCCAAGAGTAAACAAACACAATACAGTAGGGCCCCGCTCATACGGCGGGTTCCGTTCCAGTCCCCCACTGTAAAGCGGAAATCGCCATAAAGCGAAACCCACTGATGAATGGGATGTGTCGCACGAAAATGACATCAAAATGGTGCACGATGGAAAAAACCGCCATAAAAACGGAACAAGCGCCTTAATGCGGGGACTTTCCCTAACTGAAAGCCGCCACATTAGCAAAGCGCTGTAAAGCGGGGCCCTACTTTAACTTTGGACCCTAATGCTGTTAACTATACATCTACAACCATGCTCTTAGCAATATCACATGTAAGAACTGCATGCCCAAAAAAGCAAACAAGAAACCTTTGATTTGATGATCATCATACTTTACTAAAACTTTTGAGTGTTTCTAGTATACAGATAGCCAATAGCCAATCCATTCATCAGCTCTCTACTGAGTCCACAAGAGACAATAGGTCTTCATAATGCAACAAAAGCAAAGCTAATAACTAACGATTTGTAGGATTTTTTTTCGCCTCTTTTGAAGGTGACCATTGACGGTCTATCTACAATAGCGATTTAAACAGTACCTGCCGCAGTACCTATTAAACTAAAGGCCAACAAACTCACTTACTACACTAGACGTTATTATTCAGACCTACGTTAGTGTGGCCCAATATGCAGAAGCGTCCAGGAGTACAAAGGCTCGATTTTGCATCTGCACGTGTCTCAATAAAAGCCTACCAGTTTATCAAAAAGAACAGTCCATGGTAGAACAAGGGCCGAATTGGGCTCCCCTGGAAACGAATTAATAGCCCAAAAAAAGGTGATAAGGAGAGCTGCGACACAAGCCCAGCGATGAGAAAGGAGGAAGGGGGGGAGGGAAGGCAGCCCGGAAAAGTGACCGACACTGGAGCTGCCGGGCGCGGGCCAAGCCTTTAAAAAGCAAAACGGGTCTTGGCGCCAGGCTCGCAACAGGTGCGGGCCGGGAAGCTTGGGGGAGGGGTGCTGTTCCTGTGCCGCTCACTGTGCGGTTCAAAGCCCGCGCCACGGCCGGGAGGAGGCTGGGCCTACAACGCCCCCGGCCTCTGCTCTCTCGTCACCCGGCCACCTTAGGGAAGCGGCCCAGCGACGTTGCCGCCACTACCCCAAGAGCGCCGCTCCCGGCGAAATCTATTCCTTCTCTTTCCCTCCCAGGAACAACAAAGCAGAGCTGAGCGTTGCTCTGGGCCCCTGTGGCCGTCTCTCTCTGTCTCTCTCTCTCTTTCTCTCGGTGGGCCTCGGGGGCTGCGCGGCAAGCCGTCCCCAGCTGCTGGGCCCAGCCATGTCCCCCACTGGCGTTGGGCCGACTGGCCTGCCAGCCTGCCTACCTGCCTTTCCTCCCTCCCGCCTAAGTTCCTCGTCGCGCGCCCCCCCCCTTGGGAGGATACTTGTTGCACGGCTCTCTGCGTGGTGGTGTCCGGGGACTGCGACTCCTTGAGCAGCTGCAGGATTTGTTGGAGCCCCTGCTCGTCGGGTTTCCACTCATACTCCATCTTGGCGCTCTGCAAAGACAACAGGCGGCGGCCGCCGTTAATAGCGGCGACGGGGGTGGCGGTGACGCTAGGCCCGAGCTGGGAATGCAGCGCGGTGCCCAAGTCGGTCCGGTCCAGTTCTACACCCACACGCAGATCCCCCCCCTTGCACCCTCGCTCTGGCCGAATCACACGGACCTGCTGCTCGCTGCTCTGAGCCCCGACCACCGCGGCTGCCGCTTACTGTGTGCTGCGCAGAGCCGACTGAGTCACGGAGGACAATTTGCAATCTGGCTCGGAGAACCCGGCCGCACCGCATCCCCCTGGGTCCTAGAGCCTTCGTACCCCTGCGGGGTTGCTGTTCCCCTCGGCCGCCGCTGAGGTAACCTTCCCACCTTACCCGAGCGGTAAAAACGGGGAGAGGCGGCAACGGAGCGCCTGCACTCGAAGGTGACGTCCCTTAAATCATAATTTTAGTGGGCAGTCTAAAGACCATCTAGCCTAACCTCCTCCCATTTGTCCGCCACAGTTCCGCCTAGTCTATGGGACCATAGGTGGCCGAGAGCATCAGGTTTTGTGCTGCCTAAATAGATCGAGATGCTGCAAACTATAAAGCCAAGTGGAACGTGAAGCGAAGTAATGTCCCTGCCCAAAGGAAGCAACGCCTCTTACATAACGTTGAGAAATTCCTAACCGATTTGCCTCCTTGAGAGAGTTTCTTCAGAGAACCCCAAAATAAAACGTTATTGCACAGCGTTTTCTGTCATCTATTCTGTGCAAATCTATGCGTATCTACTCAGAAGTAAGCCATATTTAGTTGAATAAAACTTTCCTTCCTTAGGGCTTATAAAACTGAAGCCTTAACCTATTGATCTTAGTGCCATTCAGGCAGAGATTAAGGAGAAATGTATATCATCATTCAGCCTGAAAAGTATTGTGTTTGCTCAAGTCTTTCCTCTAGATAGAAGTATGTCCCATTTGCTATCCTAAACACATTTATTAGGGAGGAAGCCCCCTTGAATGCAATGGAATTTACTTCTGAGTAGACATGTCTAGGATCACACTGTTACACCTTCACTGATGTTATGGACTAATCCTTCTCTGGAATGCAATTAAACTTCTATGGTTGTTAATGTCATTTATATACAGGCATTTTTGGCTGAGTCTTGATCTTCAACAGCAAAAAAGGGGGATTGGTATAGTTCTAGGAAATTTGTTTTGATGTTTTAGGATTTGATCTTTCATTGCTTTTTTGTGGGTTGTTACAGGTGTCAAACTGTATGTTGTTTAGGTTGTAAACGACCTCATTTGTGTGTGGTGGGGAGACAAGATACATGTTTTTAACTAAATATATATTTTGGTAAAGAAATGTATTTGACGGTGCAGGTTTTTGCAGGCAGAAAATAGCCTAGTATCAAATGGCCACAAGGAAATTGGGGAAGTTTATTTGAAAAGATGGTCAACAAAAACAATGTAATGTTATGTGCCATTGGAATGTAAAACATTGATTCCCCTTCCCCTAGCCGCCAAAAAGAAAAGAACCCAGATACTTATGCTGTAAATTTCCTCTATAGCTGATAGCACCAACTTGGATTTAAATATTTCATACAATAGACCTGATGCAATAGGATGTTTCATCTCTGAAAAAATCAAGGGGAGGATAGCATCTCTATAATAAGCAACCTGGAGCCTTTTGTCTTAGTTTTTACAAATATAATAGCAACAAACTTCATTCCTTTGGGGCGTGGAGTTGAACAGAAACAGACCCTAATTCAGGAATTTCACAAAGCTGCAAAATGACAATCATTTTTGTGATTTAAGATATGAAGGGTTGTATCCAAGTTAGTACCACACGGAGCATACCCCTTAAAATGAAGAGACAGGACAATTTAGGTTCATTAATTTCAAAGAGACAATTTTGAATAGAACTTAGATATAAGTCAATTTGTTTATAGCCAAGTCCAAGTGAATCTTTAGTAAGCCTGTTAAAACCTAACACTTCTATTCTCATGCTTCATTTAGGAATGTCAGGAAACCAGATGTGTAACAGCAACACACATTCTGCCCCCAAAAGCACAGCTGACAAGAAACAATAGCAAAAAATAAAGTCAGTGAAAGTGACAGTAAAAATGGAAATGGACTGCCTTCAAGTCGATTCCAATTTATGGCGACCCTATGACTAGGGTTTTAATTTATAAGCGGTATTCAGAGGGGGTTTACCATTGCCTCCCTCTGAGGCTGAGAGGCAGTGACTGGCCCAAGGTCACCCAGTGAGCTTCATGGCTGTGTGGGGATTTGAACCCTGGTCTCCCAGGTCGTATTCCAACACCTTCACCACTACACCATACTGGCTCTCGAAAGTGTCAGTAGTAGTACTAAAAAAGGCACAAGGTTATGCAGGATTCTGAATATCCATCTGTTGTGAGTTTGGGGGTTAAAATGGATAATTTCTATGAGTCCCCTTTGAGCCTCCGATTTGGAATCTTGTGCCTTGGGGTGAGAAACTCCCTCTGCTGGTCAGATGAGTTTCTTTTGTTAAGCTAATAGAGTGGCCAGGTTTGTTAATGGGTCTCTCAGGTGCCCAGCAACTGGTGAATGGGCCAGTAAGACCCTTTTGTCATTGAAACTCTTCAGGAGAGCCTCCCCCCCCGTCCTGGGGCCAAAGGGAGGCTTGTGTTTAGAGTTGTGTCTGCAAAAGGCTGGGAGCAGGAGGCAGGCAGAGAGACTGGCTCTCTGCACCATAGCTTTAGGATGCCTCCTGTAACCCTGATGGAAAAGCTGGATATTGGACTGCTTATGCCTTGAACTCCTTCATCCTAAGCTCAGGTTGGAATGTGTGTAAATAAATAAACCATATTTCATAAAGACACCACAGTCTCTGCTGACCTTCTTCCCAAGGAAACCAAACCATGGACGAGCACAGGGACCCCTGGAAATCTCACCACTCGGAGACTGGGATGGTGCACAACACATCAGTACTTCAGATTCCACATGCTCCAACCAGGAGAAAGAGAGAAAACAGTTGTGGAATAAATGACTTTAAAATATATGTGTCAGTGTATCTAGGTTCATACCGAAACCCTAATGAATTATAATACAAGGAGAGTGCTGAAAGTGATACACCAGACCTAGAATTCCAATTATTCTAGTTTCTTTAGATGTTTGATTGCCTAAAGTGGCTATATTTAAACATTATTAAAGAAGATGGGGTGGGGATAATTTCTAATGTATAATGCTGGGTAACAGGTAGGGTTGTCTATTTCTTGACTCTATGCTCTCACTGGATCGTTAACATGCTCCATTAGATGGACTATGCAAATGCCAGGAGTGGTTGTAAATAGTCAGACCCATATAATTCCAGTATATGCAGATGATAGAAGCTCCTTTCATCCATTCTTTTTGTGAATGGAGCAAATGTATGAGAGGTGGTGGGATTGTGCTTGCTGGCCCTGCCCTGCATGTCACTATATGCTATAAACCCCCACATCTGTGTGTTCAGTATGACATCTGAAAAGAGGAAAGGGCAGATTACTGTTATGAAGTCCAGCTTATATTTTCCACTTGGCAATTTGAATGTATTATTTAAATAGATGCATTAGCAAGATCAGAAGCAAAACACTGGGTTCACAGGGAAATGTCAGATTTGTTAAAATTGAAAATCTGAGGGACTAATAGATATGTGTTATAAGATCTTAACAAGCACAGCCCCTTTACAGTGACTGCAGAATAATCCTCAACTCACATTATGCTGGGACTGGAGTTACGCTACCACTATACCGGCAAAGCACCTCACCCCAGGAGATGCATAAACACACACAAAAATGCCATAAAAAATACAGTTGAGATAACTTAGGTACATGAATTTCAGTGGGTCGACTCTGGACAGAGCATAAATTAGTTGGATACAACCCAAACTGTGAAAAGTATTAGATCTTTATTTATTTATTTATTTATTTATTCCACTTGTATACCGCCCCATAGCCGAAGCTCTCTGGGCGGTTTACAGCAATCAAAAACATTAAAACAAATATACAATATAAAACACATATTTTAAAAACAATTTAAAACACAATTTTAAAATTTAAAACAATATAAAAACAATTTAAAACACATGCTAAAATGACTGGGAGAAGAGGAAAGTCTTGACCTGGTGCCAAAAAGATAACTGTGTTGGCACCAGGCGCACCTCGTCAGAAAGATCATTCCATAATTTGGGGGCCACCACTGAGAAGGCCCTCTCCCTTGTTGCCACCCTCCGAGCTTCCCTTGGAGTAGGCACCCAGAGTAGTGTACGGGTGGGTTCATATCGGGAGATCTTTAATAAAATCAGTACAGTAGAACCTCGCTATAATGTGGCTCACTGAACCACAGATTCAGATATACCACTGGTATGATGATGTCCCCAAGTAAAATACTGTTTACAGAACACAGCTTTCGTTATAATGCAAAAGCCCTATAATGCAGGTGTGTCCTTTGTCCCCCAACCCGTGTTATAGCAAGATTTTACTATATTAGGATTATGATGAACTAAATAAAGATACAGATCAATCAAAAGCATTTTCTTCAGAGGAAATCTTTGGTACAATTTAGGTTCTTGTTCTGTATTACTAAAAAAGCAAAACCCAGACTGATACACAAGACTGGTGATAAAATACTGTCTTTTACCGTACTGTGGAAACTGCTACCAGAGTTGTGAAATACTCGGAGGATGATACTAATATCTGTGGAACTTTAATTCAGAAATTACAGAATGAGGCTGCAATCCAATACACATTTACCTGGGAGTAAGTCCCATTGAACCCAATGGAGCTTACTTCTGAGTAAACACGTAATGAATTGCAGCCTGAGTTCTAAAGTAAGAGAATGTGCATTAAAGCAATTTATCACACAATCCTAATCATGTCTATTCAGAAGTAAGCCCTACGGAATTTAGTGGAGCTTACTCCCAGGTACATGGGGTTAAAATTGAAGCCTTAGTTATTTACTAGTGATATCAAATTCAAATACTTTGGTAGAACAAAGGACATTCAAAAATATTGATTCTAAGGATGGGCAATATGACCTGAGAGAAAATCACCATAACTAGAAGGTTAGATAAACCCTGCAAACAAACAAGCACAGGGTACAATATCCTGAGACTAAGCATCATTTTAGCATTCTGGAGTGGCTGTTATCGTTTATTTATGAATACCTTAATTTCTAATGAGAATAAGCAAAAGATATTGTGCAACTTGTTTCTGATAATGTAGGCAAACTAGGTACAGTTGTTGTTATGTGCCCTCAAGTCGATTACGACTTATGGGAAACCCTATGAATCAGCGACCTCCAAGAGCATCTGTCATGAACCACCCTGTTCAGATCTTGTAAGTTCAGGTCTGTGGCTTCCTTTATGGAATCAATCCATCTCTTGTTTGGCCTTCCTCTTTTTCTACTCCCTTCTGTTTTTCCCAGCATTATTGTCTTTTCTAGTGAATCATGTCTTCTCATTATGTGTCCAAAGTATGATAACCTCAGTTTCATCGTTTTAGCTTCTGGTGACAGTTCTGGTTTTATTTCTTCTAACACTCAATTATTTCTCTTTTTCACAGTCCATGGTATGCGCAAAGCTCTCCTTCAACACCACATTTCAAATGAGGTGATTTTTCTCTTATCCGCCTTTTTCACTGTCCAACTTTCACATCCATACATAGAGATCGGAAATACCATGGTCTGAATGATCCTGACTTTAGTGTTCAGTGATACATCTTTACATTTGAGGACCTTTTCTAGTTCTCTCACAGCTGCCCTACCCAATCCTAGCCTTCTTCTGATTTCTTTACTATTGTCTCCATTTTGGTTAATGATTGTGTCGAGGTGTTGATAATCCTTGAAAAGTTCAATGTCCTCATTGTCAACTGTAAAGTTACATAACTCTTCTTTTGTCATTACTTTAGTCTTCTTGACGTTCAGCTGTAGTCCTGCTTTTGTGCGTTCCTCTTTAACTTTCATCAGCATTCATTTCAAATCATTACTGGTTTCTGCTAAGAGTATGGTATCGTCTGCATATCTTTTATTGATGTTTCTCCCTCCAATTTTCACACCTCCTTCATCTTGGTCCAGTTCCGCTTTCCGTATGATATGTTCTGCATACAGATTAAACAAATAGGGTGATGAAATACAACCCTGTCTCACACCCTTTCCAATGGGGAACCAATCGGTTTCTCCATATTCTGTCCTTACAGTAGCCTCTTGTCCAGAGTATAGGTTGCGCATCAGGACAATCAGATGCTGTGGCACCCCCATTTCTTTTAAAGCATTCCATAGTTTTTCATGATCTACACAGTCAAAGACTTTGCTATAGTCTATAAAGCACAGCGTGATTTTCTTCTGAAATTCCTTGCTCCGTTCTATTATCCAGTGTATGTTTGCAGTATGATCTCTGGTGCCTCTTCCCTTTCTAAATCCACCTTGGACGACTGGCATTTCTCGCTCCATATATGGTAAGAGCCTTTGTTGTAGAATCTTGAGCATTACTTTACTTGCATGGGATATTAAGGCAATAGTTCAGTAATTACTGCATTCTCTGGGATCCCCTTTCTTTGGAAGTGGGATATACATTGAACGCTTCCAGTCTGTGGGCCATTGTTTCGTTTTCCATATTTCTTCACAAATGTTTGTCAAAATTTGGACAGATTCAGCCTCAGTAGCTTGTAGCAACTCTATTGGTATGCCATCTATTCCTGGTGATTTGTTTCTTCCAAGAATTTAAGAGCAGCTTTCACTTCACATTCTAAAATTTCTGGTTCTTCATCATATGGTTCCTCCGTGAATGAATCTGTCATCCTGGCATCTCTTTGATAGAGTTCTTCAGTGTATTGCTTCCATCTTCCTTTTATTTCATCTCGGTCAGTCAGTGTGTTCCCCTGTTGATTATTCAACATCCCTACTCTTGGTTTAAATTTCCCTTTCATTTCTCTAATCTTTTGGAATAGGGCTCTTGTTCTTTCCATTTTGTTGTCCTTTTCATTTCTATACAATAACTATTGTAATAGGTTTCTTTGTCCCTACGTACTAGTCGTTGTATAGTTGCATTTAGGGTTCTGACCTTGTTTCTATCTCCTTTTGCTTTTGCTTTCCTTCTCTCTTGAACCATTTGAAGAGTTTCTTCAGTCATCCGTTGAGGTCTTTCTCTCTTTTTAACAAGAGGTATTGTCTTTTTGCATTCTTCCCTGATAACGTCCCTGACTTCAGTCCATAGTTCTTCTGGTTCTCTGTCAACGAAGTTTAAAGCCTCAAACCTGTTCCTTATTTGATCTTTATATTCTTCTGGGATGTTATTTAAATTGTATTTTGGCATTATGAGTGCTTTGTTCTTCTTCTTTAGCTTTACTCTGATTTTCAATACGATCAGTTCATGATCTGTACCGCAGTCTGCTCCTGGTCTTGTTTTTGCAGAAAGTATGGAACTTCTCCATCTTTTGTTTCCAATTATATAATCAATTTGATTCCTATATTGACCATCTGGTGATGTCCACATATACAGTCGACTTTTTGGTTGCTCAAAAAATGTGTTGGCAAGAAACAAATCATTGGCTTCACAGAATTCTCCTGCTTCATTTCTGTCACCTAAGCCCCATTTCCCCACAATTCCTAATTCTTCTCTGTTCCCTACTTTTGCATTTCAGTCCCCCATAATTAGCATCATATCTCGTTTTGGTGTGTGATCAATTTCCTCCTGTACTTCTGCGTAAAATCTCTCCAATTCCTCTTCTGCGTTTGATGTTAGAGCATAGACTTGGATGATGGTTATGTTGATAGGTTTCCCATTTAATCTCATTGATATCACTCGCTCAGACCTTGCGTTGTAGCTCCTAATTGTTTTTGCTACATCACTTCTCACTATTAAAGCAACCCCATTTCTTCTTGATTTCTCATTTCCTGCATAAAATATTTTGTAGTTGCCTGATTGAAAATGACCCATTCCAGTCCATTTTAATTCACTCACGCCAAGTATTGTAATGTTGATACGCTCCATTTCTTGTTGGACAATTTCTAACTTTCCCTGGTTCATGCTTCTCACATTCCATGTTCCTATTGTGTGCATCGTACACTAGGTACAGACATGTGTTTATTTCTTCTTCCAGTGGCAGCGGCCATTCCACCAGGTTGCAGCAGAGGGAGAGAGAGGAAGCACGGCCACTTCATCAGCTTTGCTGAAATCCCTGTGCTTTGGGGCTCCTTCTCTCCCCGAACTGTTTCCATACCAGCAGCTTCTTAAAGAAGTTTCCAAATTTGAGCTGGTTGCCGTGATTACTCCCCCGCCCCACTTCCTTTTTATGTCATGTCTTTTAGATTGTAAGCCTGAGGCAGTGACTGTCCTCTGTTTTTTTAAAAATTATAACTGCTCTGAGGCTTTTTTTGGCTTAAATACTTTAAATAGATACATAAATTAATAAATACTCTACTTTGTATTCCACTTATTAACTAACTGCTGGGCTTTCAAATCAGTTTTTAGCAGCATGGCTGAATATGTCCTGTTTCTCTGAACTGTCCAATTACATACAAGGCATAATGCCTCAACAATTCCTAATATATTTGTCAGTACAGAAGAGTTCACATGTTACCATTTTGTTACTTACCTGGTACAGAGCATGACGTTGGAAGCACTACATTTCTCCCTCATTCAGACTTCTTTCTAACTATAATATTAAATTAAGATGCATATAATAAACTAATCTGATCCATTGTTTCTATATATAACAAGGTAAGAAAGAAAAAATGGGGGTGCCACAGTATTTTTATTTATTTTATTTTATTTATTTATTATTCAATTTATATACCGCCCTTAGCGAAATAGCTCTCAGGGCGGTGAACAAACAAAATAAAATACAATATATCATAATAAAAATACAAAAACATATACAAACAAACAACGAAAAGCACAGCAAAAACAAAATAAATACTACAAAAATTAAAATACAGATTAAAAGATTTAAAAAGTTAAGAAGATTAAAATGCCTGGGAGCATAAAAAGGTCTTTACCTGGCGCCGAAAAGATGGAAGTGTAGGCGCCAGGCGTACCTCTTCGGGGAGACTGTTCCACAACTCGGGCCACCACAGAAAAGGCCCTAGATCTCGTAACCACCCTCCGGGCTTCCCGATGGGTTGGTACCCGGAGAAGGGCCTTAGATTCTGAACGAAGTGATCGGGTGGGTTCATAGCGAGAGAGGCGTTCCACAAGGTATTGAGGTCCCACGCCGTGTAAGGCTTTATAGGTCAAAACCAGCACCTTGAATCTCGCCCGGAAGCAAATAGGAAGCCAGTGCAGACGCGCCAGGACAGGTGTTATATGCGAAGACCGACTGGTCCTCGTCAATAATCTGGCAGCTGCGTTCTGCACCAGCTGAAGCTTCCGAACTGTCTTCAAGGGCAGCCCTACGTAGAGCGCATTACAGTAATCCAATCTTGAAGTTACCAGAGCGTGGACAATGGAGGCGAGGTCGTCCCTGTCCAGATAGGGGCGTAGTTGGGCTACCAGACGAAGATGGTAAAACGCATTCCGTGCCACCGAGGCCACTTGGGCCTCGAGAGACAAGGAAGAGTCGAGAAGAACCCCCAAACTACGTACCTGTTCTTTCAGGGGGAGTGTAACCCCATCCAGAACAGGGTAAGCATCCACCATCTGAGCAGGGAAGGCGTTCACCAACAATGTCTCGGTCTTGTCTGGATTGAGTCTCAGTTTATTAGCTCTCATCCAGTCCATTATCGCGGTCAGGCAACGGTTCAGCACATCAACAGACTCACCTGAGGAAGATGAAAAGGAGAAATAGAGCTGCGTGTCATCAGCATACTGATGGCAACGCACTCCAAAACTCCTGATGACCGCACCCAGCGGCTGCATGTAGATGTTGAAAAGCATGGGGGACAAGACCGATCCCTGGGGGACTCCACAATGGAGAGTCCATGGTGTCGAGTGATGTTCACCAAGCACTACCTTCTGGTGACGATCCGCTAAGTAGGAGCGGAACCACTGCCAAGCAGTGCCCCCGACACCCAACTCCGCGAGTCTACCCAGAAGGATACCATGGTCGATGGTATCAAACGCCGCTGAGAGATCAAGGAGAATCAACAGAGTCACACTCCCCCTGTCCCTCTCCCGACAAAGGTCATCATACAGGGCGACCAAGGCTGTTTCGGTGCCAAAACCGGGCCTGAAACCGGATTGAAACGGATCTAGATAATCGGTTTCATCCAAGAGTGCCTGGAGTTGGCTGACAACCACCCGCTCCAAAACCTTGCCCAAAAAAGGGACATTCGCCACCGGTCTATAGTTATTCAGATTATCTGGGTCCAAGGAGGGTTTCTTTAAAAGAGGTCTCACTACTGCCTCCTTGAGGTTACCAGGGACTACTCCCTCCCTCAAGGAGGCGTTAACCACTTCCTTGGCCCAACCGGTGGTCCCAGCCCTGCTAGCTTTCACTAGCCAAGATGGGCAAGGATCCAGAACAGACGTGGTTGTCCGAACCATTCCAAGCACCTTGTCCACTTCCTCGAGCTGCACCAACTGAAACTCATCCAATAAAAAAGGACAAGGCCGTGCTCCGGACACTTCAATGGATTCATCTGTCACAACATCAGAGTCAAGGTCCCTGCGGATACATGCGATCTTATCTTGAAAGTGTCCAGCAATTTCGTTGCAGCGGGTCTCAGATGTTTCCATAGTATCGTGGGGGCCAGAGTGTAAGAGCCCTCGCACGACTTTAAAAAGCTCCGCTGGGCGGCATAAAGATGATCTAATAGAGGCAGCAAAATAGAGCTTCTTTGCTGTCCTTACCGCTTTTGTATACAACTTATTGGTGGCACTTACCAAAGCATAGTTGTATCCACTGGGAGTTTTCCTCCATCTGCACTATCTGATTGTCCTGATGCGCAACCTATACTCTGGACAAGAGGCTACTGTAAAGACAGAATATGGAGAAACTGATTGGTTCCCCATCGGAAAGGGTGTGAGACGGGTGTATTTTATTACCCTATTTGTTTAATCTGTACGCAGAATATATCATACGGAAAGTGGGATTGGACCAAGATGGACGGGTGAAAATTGGAGGGAGAAATATCAATAATTTAAGATATGCAGACGATACCATACTCTTAGCAGAAACCAGTAATGATTTGAAATGAATGCTGATGAAAGTTAAAGAGGAACGCACAAAAGCAGGACTACAGCTGAATGTCAAGAAGACTAAAGTAATGACAACAGAACTTTTACTTATGTGTTTAAATCTAGATTAATTCTTTTGTAATACTGGATTTATCTTATATTTGTTAAATTGCTGGTTTTTGTCCCATTTGAAATTATTATGTTTTATAAACTGATTTCTCTCCCCTACCCCAATGAAACATATTTTGAATGTTTGTTGTAAGCCGCTTTGAGCACACCTTGCTGTAGAAAGCCGGCATATAAATAAATTCAACCAACCAACCAACCAACAGAATATTTATGCAACTTTAAAGTTGACAATGAGGACATTGAACTTGTCAAGGATTATCAATACCTTGGCATAGTCAATACTCAAGAAATCAGAAGAAGGCTAGGATTGGGGAGGGCAGCTATGACAGAACTAGAAAAGGTCCTTAAATGCAAACATGTATCACTGAACACTAAAGTCAGGATCATTCAGACCATGGTATTCCCAATCTCTATATATGGATGTGAAAGTTGGACAGTGGAAAAAGCTGATAAGAGAAAAATCATCTCATTTGAAATGTGGTGTTGGAGGACACCTTTGCGCATACAATGGACTGCGAAAAAGACAAATAATTGGGTGTTAGAACAAATTAAATCAGAACTATCACTAGAAGCTAAAATGATGAAACTGAGGTTATCATACTTTGGACACATAATGAGAAGACAGGATTCACTAGAAAAGACAATAATGCTTGGAAAACCAGAAGGGAGTAGAAAAAGAGGAAGGCCAAACAAGAGATGGATTGATTCCATAAAGGCACAGACCTGAACTTCCAAAATCATAGAATCATAGTAGAGTTGGAAGTGGCCTATACCCCCTGCTCAATGCAGGAATCCAAATCAAAGCATTCCCGACAGATGGCTGTCCAACTGCCTCTTGAATGCCTCCAGTGTCGGAGAGCTGACTACCTCTCTAGGTAATTGGTTCCATTGTCGTATGGCTATAACAGGAAGTTTTTCCTGATGTCCAGTCGAAATCTGGCTTCCTGCAACTTGAGCCCATTATTCTGTGTCCTGCACTCTGGGAAGATCAAGAAGACATCCTGGCCCTCCTCTGTGTGACAACCTTTCATGTACTTGAAGAGTGCTATCATATCTCCCCTCAGTCTTCTCTTCTCCAGGCTAAACATGCCCAGTTCTTTCAGTCTCTTCTCTCCTCATAGGACTTTGTTTCCAGTCCCCTGATCATCCTTTTTGCCCTCCTCTGAACCTGTTCCAGTTTGTCTGCATCCTTCTTGAAGTATGGAGAACAGGACTGGATGCAGTATTCAAGATGAGGCCTAACCAGTGCTGAATAGAGGAGAAATAATACTTCACACGATTTGGAAACTATACTTCTGTTAATACAGCCTAATATAGCATTTGCCTTTTATGCAGCCACATTGCACTATTGGCTCATATTCAGCTTGTGATCAAAGACAATTCCAAGATCCTTCTCACATGTTGTATTACTGAGCCAAGTATCCCCCATCTTATAACTGTGCATTTGGTTTCTTTTTCCCAGGTGTAGAACTTTGCATTGATCCCTGTTGAATTTCATTCTGTTGTTTTCAGCCCAATGCTGCAACCTATCAAGGTCCCTTTGAATTTTGTTTCTGTCTTCCATGGTATTAGCTGTGTCCCCCAATTTTGTATCATTGGCAAATTTGATAAGCATGCTTTATACCTCCTCATTCAAGTTGTTAATAAAAATGTTGAAGAGCACTGGACCCAGGACCGAGCCCTGTGGTACCGCACTTATTACCTCCGCCAGTTTGAGAAGGAACCATTGATAAGCACTCTTTGAGTACAATTCTGGAGCCAACTGTGGATCCACCTGATAGTTGTTCCATCCAGCCCACATTTAGCTAGCTTGCTAATCAGAATATCATGGGGCACTTTGTCAAAAGCTTTGCTGAAGTCGAGATATATTATGTCCACAGCATTCCCACAGTCTACAATGGAGGTTATTTATTTATTTATTTATTTATTATATTTATATACCGCCCCATAGCCGAAGCTCTCTGGGCAGTTTACAGCAATTAAAAACAAAAAAAAAGAAATATACTAATTTTAGAACACAAAAAACAATTTAAAAACACAATTTAAAAAACAATTTAAAACAATTTAAAAACACATGCTAAAATGCCTGGGAGAAGAGGAAAGACTTGACCTGGCCCCCAAAAGATAACAGTGTTGGCACCAGGTGCATCTCATCAGCAAGATCATTCCATAATTTGGAGGCCACCACTGAGAACGCCCTCCCCCTTTTTGCCAGACTCCCAGCTTCCCTTGGAGTAGGCACCCGGAACAGTCCATCAGGTATTGTGGTCCTAAGCCATGTAAGGCTTTATAGGTTAAAACCAGCACCTTGAATCGAGCTCGGAAACATACAGGCAGCCAATGCAAGCGGGCCAGAATAGGTTTTGTGTTTGAACCAACTGGTCCCTGTTACCAATCTGGCCGCTGCATTTTGCACAAGCTGCAGTTTCTGAACCGTTTTCAAAGGCAACCCCACATAGAGCGCATTGCAGTAATCTAGCCTGGAGGTTACCAGAGCATGGACAACTGAAGCCAGGTTATCCCTGGCTGGGCCACCAACCGAAGTTGGTAGAAGGCACTCCGTGCCACCGAGGCTACCTGAGCCTCAAGTGACAGAGATGGTTCTAAGAGAACCCCCAAGCTACGAACCTGCTCCTTCAGGGGGAGTGCAACCCCATCCAGGACAGGTTGGACATCCACCATCCAGTCAGAAGAACCACCCACTAGCAGCATCTCAGTCTTGTCTGGATTGAGCCTCAGTTTATTAGCCGTCATCCAGTCCATTGTCACAGCCAGGCACCGGTTCAGCACATTGAAAGCCTCACCTGAAGAATATGAAAAGGAGAAACAGAGCTGCGTGTCATCAGCATACTGATGGCAATGCCCTCCAAAGCTCCGGATGACCGCACCCAACAGTTTCACGTAGATGTTGAACAGCATGGGGGACAGAACTGATCCCTCTGGAATCCCATACTGGAGAGTCTTTTCGTTCAAGATGGTTCATAACACCTCCTGGCATGGCTATGGGGAAAGTAGTGTCACCTCAGCTGGAACCACCGGGAACTCCATGATGAACTACTCACTTGGTAGTTCCTCCCCCTGGCAAGATAAAACTTTAAAAACTCTATGATATACTAACATGGGATAAATTGATCACTTTAAGGCAATGACAGTTGACATGGTGCCCTCCAGATGTTGTTGGACTACAACTCTATCAAACTGATCATTGGCCATGCTAGCTGGGGCTGATGGAAGCTAGATTCCAACAACATTCAGAGGGTACCACATTGGCTATTTCTGCTTTTGAAGAATAGAATGTATTCATTCAAAAGCATATTTCAAGCTATTCCTGGAAATAATGGATGTTAGTCTTATTGATAGTTCAAATCAGGATATGTAGGAAGTAGAATATAACATTGCAGTCTGTTTTATTAGAGTCTTCTAATTCTGATATTTAGTTTTGATGCTGCCAACTCAGACCTAACAATGATAGAAAATGCTGTTTTCTAACAATGGTGTTACAACTATAAAGTGATCATATTTGCAAAGGTATTGATTATAACTTACCTACCCATGCTTCAGAAAGTGTTTACCAGATTATGGTTGCAAACTATACCTTCAGTATTTTTAAAAGGTAAATATAAGAGCATTCTGCAGAGTGAGTGCTTCTGTATTTGCGGACAAAATAAAGAAGTGTTTTGCTGTTTTCTTTATAGAATGCTAACCATGATCTCGTAATTCAGTTATCACACATTACAGCAGGGAAGGGAACTACCAGTCCAAGGGCTGGATGCAGCCATGGGGTTTCCCAGCTGGTGTCTCATCCTCACTTCCTGCAATTAAGCTTGAAAAACCCTTTCACTGGAGCCAATAGAGGCTTCCCCCCCACAAGTCTAATGGCATTTTCAGGAGCCTGGGTGTCATAGCTGGGAAGGGAAGAGTTAACCCTCTCTTCCAGTTGCAGTCTCCAGGCAGATCATTTCTAGAAGAAGAAGAAGAAGAAGAAGAAGAAGAAGAAATCTTCAGGCTGCAAGTGAGCATAAGGTAATTCTGAATTAATGTTTTGTAGGACTTAAGGACTGAGAAGCTCCTAGTGATCTATACTATAAGCTAAGAGAAGGAAGAATCAGAGGGAAAACAGCTTGACCCTCCTAAAGGAATAGGATTGTATTACATGTTGCTCTCTAAGGAAACAGTGTCCCAAACATCAGTACAATAAAACTTTGCATCAGTAATGCCACCTGCAAGGTCCTAATTTCTATATTATGTGTGCAGCTCAGATTCTCCCCTCATATCACATTTATAACTAGGCAGCACATTATTTGAAAATGTTAGAATCCATAATATTGTTGCGTGCGTCCCCAATCTCCGAGCGGTGAGATTTCGGGGGTCCCTGCATTCCTCCAGGGTTTGGTTTCCTTTGGGGAAGAAGGTCAGTGGAGACTGCGGTGTCTTTATGAAATGTGGTTTGTTTATTTACACACATTCCAACCTGAGCTTAAGATGGAGGGGGTTCAAGGCATCAGCAGTCCAATATCCAGCTTTTCCATCTGGGATGCAGGCGGCACCCCAAATGCCATGGTGCAGAGAGCCAGCCTCTCTGCCTGCCTGCAATTACCAGCCTTGCTCTAGACACACCCAAACTACAAGCCTCTGCTGGGCTCCAGGAAGGGGGGATGCTCTCCAGAAGAGTTTCAATGACAAAAGGGTCTTCCTGGCCCATTCACTGTTGCTGGGCAACTGATAGGCCCATTATCTTACCTGGACACGCTATTTGTTTAACAAAGGAAGTTCATCTGGCCAGCAGAGCCAGCCCCAAGGCATAGGATTCCAAACCAGAGGCTGGGAAGGGGACCCACAGGTATCATCCATCCCAACCCCCATGCTCACAACACTATTTTGTACAGACACTGTAAAAGCAAGATATGCCTTGCCATCAGAGAGAAGAATAAGCAATACTACTATCTTTGGATTGGTAACTACTACATTATCCTATTAATAAGCATTTAATCATAGCATTTAGTTAGCAGTAATCCTTTACAGAAGCAATTAAAAATTATCCAATAAGCCCACCCAACAGTTAAGGGTGAGCCTGCTGGGTCTGCTTCAAGTTCCATCACTGCAGGAGGTGAGAATTGTTGTAGCTGGGAGCAGGGCCAGATGTAAAGTATCAGTGCTCCTAAACTATGAAGCCTTCCACCTGAAGATGTTAGGAAATGTACATCTTAAACCAGAGTTTCAGCCCTTGGCATCCTTGAGCAATTGCCAGGGTCCTAGCAAAGCCTAACAGCTGATACCTGACAGACCCATCTCAAGCTATATTTTTCTGGCCTGGCACTCCAAGCAATGCTGGGCAGCTGGTCCTACATCAGGGACATTGTAGGAAATTAAGATGGAGGCTACACCCATCCCCCTGGCACTACTCAGAGCACTGTGGATATTGGCTGTCTCTAGATAAGTTCACCAACAGATTAGGGGCCCTCAAACCTGGAGCTAGCCCTATCTTGAGTAGGGATGGAAACACCTCTCCATTTTGGTTCTCTCAGTTTCTCATTTTCCAACCTTAAATTCAGTTCTTCACATTTCTGCAGCAATTTGTGATTTTTAAAAGATCTTCACAAAAATTCTTCAGCATTTTAGTGTGAATTTCTTAACATATTTTTGTAGGCAGTTTTTACTTATGTACACATTTTTACAAACCATTTCTCATCATATAAAGCTTTTTGCAGGTTGTTTTCATTCATGTATTCATTTTTATGCACATTTTCAGCAATATATGCATTTTTGTAAACATTGGTTGCCAAACTGCATCACAAAAATTCAAGTAAGTGTGAATTTTGAAGGATGGCTTTGTGTTGGTTTTCATGTTATCTTGGAAAGTGCAAATTTGATAGATTCAGCTTGAAATGCGAACTAAATTTCTTGCCCATTCCAAATCTTGAGTGGGGACTGAGTGTAAAACTCAATGTCTTTTTCAGCAGACATTTGGATGATTTTACGTGTGGCTTAAAAATATTTAGGTGTTTATTTTAGTCCTTTTTAGTAATTTATTGTTTGCTAACTACTTATTGGAAAGTGGTCTAAAAACATTTTAAATCAACCACGGGTTATATATATTGATGTTGATGACTTGAATGAATGTTAATAGTATGTGCAGCCAGGCAAATATAACATTTAGTAAGAAAGTCTTGTAGCAGCTAGTGTCCACTTAATCAGATGCCTTCTACTTATGCCACAATAAATCAGTTAATCTTTAAGATGTCACAAGACTCTTTCTTGTTTTTGCTGCAACAGACCAACACAATTATTTGGAAGTTGTTACCATGGATAACATATAATGTGATGGAACATGTTTTGGCACAGTGTCAATGTTATAATTTGCTACTGGCAAATAAAGCTATCCTTATGGAAAGGGACAACCACTATACTTAACTGATGTCACCTTCAAAGTAGGAGCAAATCAAGAACAACACTGACAACAACATAATTGGAGTAAAATGGCTGCCTGAAAAGAGGATGAGTCACTGAGTCTGTATTCTTATAAAAATGGAATGAGTTTCCACTTGTTTCATTGCTTTGACTGCAAGACTAATGCAAAATTAATTAAAATGTTTTGCCATAGCCTCACACACAAGCATTCATTTTAAAATGGCTCATTTTTAATCTTATTTGCAAGCTTGTGGTATGAAGGAGGAACTCAGTGGAACATAATAAGTACTATGAAACATGATAAATAAATAAACCAGTATTTTTAAGTCCATTATATCTCAGCAGCGTATGTCTGTATATACCAGCTATAGTTTTCAGCTGTTTATTCTTGTCAATTTGAACTGTTTATGGACTGGGCATTATGACAGAAATCAAATTGATTTAAGTGGGCGATCCCTTTGCACAAATGTCATTTTGATTTATTTAATCTCTTGCAACATCTATCACTGTAAAGATGGCAGCAGTCATAACTGAACACAGCTTTTGTCTATATTTGTATAAATGGTATACACTAAAGAAGCTTCCCTTTAGGTTTTGCTTGAAATGTCTAACATTCAGCATCCTATATTTAGGAGTCTTAGTGATAAAGTACCTGGATCTTCACCAGCTCTAATTATGTGACTCAGAGCTGAAGTCTAATGAGTGGTACACACATTTTTCATGCTACAGGGATGCTGCTGAAAATGATCTACTTGTGTCAAGTGATTTCTCTCCTGAACACTTAGGACCACTTTTACCTGAATTGTTGCAATCACCATTATGGATTTACAGTATTTTGTGGGAGGGATTGAAGCACAATGGAAATTTAGGTATGTGCAATTAAAGTGGATTAAAGCACTTTTGTCGCTTTGGTGCAACAAAACCATTTAAAGAAAACAGACTTTTTGCAGTTAGGAAAGTGACAGGGAAATACACTTAAAAGTGTAGCATGAACAAATGATTGATGGGAACACATTTAAACACCAAGCAAGCAAATCAAGATGAATACATGTTGTCTTATAACCTCCCCGTAAACAAATCTGAACACATGCTCAATAAAAGACCAGACATAGTTTAGCCTCTGTGTAAGCTTTGTGCAAACAAATCAGGATGGATGCTGAATAAACAAATTATCTGGAAAAGTCATGAGTTCAGACCCATACAGTATGATGATTGGTCACTGTCGGGCATGGAGACTCAACATGATGGCAGCAATGTATGAATTTATTCAAACACAGAGAATAAGATGATACAGGTTTTACAGCGGCGTTATACCTCATTAAACTCATTAAAGTAAGAATTCCCATGGATATGGCTGGAGCTGAAGCAGAAGCAAAGAGATGTCTGTGAATATAACATTCAGAGTGGGGAAAATTATTGTACTTTATGAGCATAAGTGTAACATTTAAGTATTTTCATTTGTGGAGTGCCAGCCCAAAATATTTTAAGACTGAAGCCCTTCTAAAAAATAATTTTTAAAAAGGTCACACAGATGAGAACTCAAGTCTAGAAAAACTGATCAGGAATTAGAATCTACTGTCCAACTAACTGTCCAACACTGATTTTCTAGTAAAACTAGCCCTAGATCTGTGATCAGTATAACTTTGCCAGGAGTCAAAACCTATATTTTCAACAAAATCTCAGCCAGCTCATCTTCTAGTACTTCTGCCTTCAGCAGCAACTTAACCCTCTTCTACCCTCACCCCACTGCCACTATTACCATTACGTCCTTCCATTTAGGTTGCAAACAAGGTGGATACAATTTGGTTTTTAAAATAAAAAAATAATCCAATATTAAATCATAGTAGTTCTGTAGGACTTGAGAACAGCACATCAAGCTCCTAAAAATTGTTTCTATAATATTAAATTATTTCTAAAAACAACATTTATATTCACCACTATTTTGAATCGTGCCATGAATTAAGCATGACCTACCAGCAACTGCTGGCATCATACTATTTACTGCAGCAATTTCCGCATCATATGAACAGTGAAAGCTAGGGCTGTATAGCTGTTTCAGTTTTTAAGGCTAGAGTTAGAAAAGTGAAATATCTAGTATGGCACAACAATATCCAAGTCAAGAATAAATAATAATTAGACTAATTAGATTGCCCGAACTTTATCAATCTGCAGTATAATAACGGCAACACTTCAACAAAGTTATGAACGTACCAGACCCACTGAAAGCAGTAAGACCCAAGTGCATTTTGTTGTGCGTTGGATCTGCCTATATATTTATTCTTATAAATATAACACTGAATAACACAATAATTATTTCAGTCTTTGCACAAGAAAATCAATTAATGTTCTGGGTGATGTGAGCCAAAGCTATAATGTACAATAAGGTTTTAAAAAAGGACCAGGAGCATGGGTTAATTCATATCTGATTTACTGGAAGATCTAACTATGTGATAGAACATCTACTAGTAACAACATGTATACCAAGAGATGTACAATATAGGCTATGAAAACTTTATAACCTGGGTGAATACCTCTGAGACAATTATTTTCAGTGAAAGCCCATAGATGATTTAGTGGAACTTAGAGTTAGGCAAGCAAATAAGTAGTGGACTTGTAATCAATATATATTCATGGCTATTAAGGTCTTATAAGAAGAGAGTTCTGAAGGCTTGCTATGGATATCCATCCATTATAGACTACTGTTGCAGAAAAATGTTGAGAAGTTGGAACCATTGCTTTCCCTAAAAACTGCCTTCTAGTCCTAACAATGTTGCATGATAGCAACAGAGGGCATGGTGCAAGGCCAAAACCCTGGGATTAGAGGGCTCACTTCCCTTTTGCCAACCCAGTGAGCCAGTGGTTAGGACAACTCTGAAGGGGCTGGGAAGGATTCCCAGAATAAAGCACCAGTCTCCCTTGGCTCCTATTGTTCCCTAGAACCATCAGAGCAACAGGATTCCTTGTGGCAGCAAACGTGGATGTGCACCCTCCAAGACTAACTCCACTCAAAGAATTCTTCTGTGAGTGAAATGGGCTGCCCCTATGCCACTGCAAGGATTTCTTGGAGTAGGAGAACTGGGCTTGGAGGAAGCACAATTCAAAAACCAAATCCCCTTCAGATTTCCCCTATGCATTTCCACAAATCCCCACTGCTCCTTAATACCCTCCTTTTGCTTATATTTTACAATAATTTAAATATTTGGCATATTTGATACAGAGAATATTAAAAACATTTCAATAAGCATATGGTACTCAAAATAGTCCTTAATGAAATCAAATGGCCTTTACATTTCACTGCACACAATCCAACAATGAAGTCAATTGCTTAAGTACAAATAACTCTGTGCTACATAGTAGCCCTCACAGCTTGCTCTTTGATCACAGCAACCACTTTGTTGAGGCCTCTTTCTGCATAATTTAAACTGACAGTGCCTTAAAGCATTTTCAGTTAAGTTAGGGCAAAAATTTAAGTAAACATCTGTCTTAAACATAAGTTAGGAAATATAGCATGCTACATTGGTATATAGTTCTCCACAAAACACAGTTTCTATGCAACAGATCTGTCTAAAACAATGAAAGCATCAATTTTTGCAAAAACAGAAACAAAACAACCAGACCAGGACTCTTCTCTTTCCCCGCCTGCTTTTCAGACTTCTCATATTTCATAAACTGTTGTACAACAGCCCTCTCTCCAGGTCTAAATGTATGAGCATCATTTACCAATTGCTATCTCAGATCCTCTTAGCCAATAACATACTCTTCTCCCTTATTGTTTTATTTTATTGTTGATATCTATTTTATACCTGATCCTAAACAGGCTTCCTTTTGCCAGTCCCAAGTAAGATATGCTTAGACCCATGTTAATACAGCATGATCACATGCATGTTTATTCAGAAGTAATTATTCATTCCCACATATTCTCCTGTATTTACAATAAAACTAGTGTGTATGTGGTACAATATGGTATGGGAGACACTGTGCTATAAATTTCAGTATTCCTACTCTGAGGAAGGTGTGTATAAGATTACAGTCTTAGGCTATGATCTTCTACACACTTTAGCATTAATTATTTATTTAATTCCATTTATGAATAACTTGCTGTATTTCAAAGCAATTTAACAAATACAAATAAAAGACAATTTCAGTACAGATACAGGATTAAAGTCTCAACTGAAAAGGTAAGTCCAACTGAATGTAATGGGGCCATGCACTTTGTGTCAAATTTGCTTTGTTAAACACTCAGAAGCAATATCGCCACTTAAAACTGAATATTATAGAAAGATACTAGCATGTGTGTTCAGTGCATAATCCTCCTTGCCCCATATTCAGAAATATACAGTGCATATCAAGTGTTATTTTAAATGCATATTTTAATAATATTTAGAATTATCACTCATATTCCTAGTTTCAAACTCTTCACTGAGAGGAAGGGAAATAAGTTTATTTAATTTTTTAGAACTCTTCTCTTACTGTAATAAAGTTTGGAGAAACAACAACAACATGATTTAATTTGAAAAGCTCCAAAACAACAATTAGATAGCTGGAACAGCAAGGCATTATGCAGTAAAAATATACAGTATTCTCAAATGGATGAGTAACACTCCCTGACACAACAGCAATGCTTGTTATCTTTCATCACTGTTGTCTTTCAGTAAGGCTTCCAGAAAGAGAGGTAAGAAGAGAGATGGTACTGGAACAGCCACTTATACTTCCATTCACGATGTCTAAATCTTTCCAGATATATGTCACTAATGACAACTACAAAAACTGATATATGCTTGTGCTTTCCATCAGAACAGTTGCACCATTAGATATGCAAGGGTAAATATTGCTTATGGTACTCCCAACATAACAGCATGTTTGCATTCAGTACTAGAATCTTAAAGCCTACTTCATAAAAATATCAAATGACTTGCATATGTTACCCAGCTTGAGCTGACGTAGACCGTTTCTGAATACTTCTATTGATATAATATGCTCGCACATGTACACCAATCTGCATCACATGATAACCAAGAATTGAGTGGCCACAGTTCAGCACACCGCTCTGCGGACAGATTTATGGAAATTTGCCTTGGTAGATTCCAGACATGCAGTTTACCCCGTAATGCTAATGGAAAGGGTAGGCATTCATTTCCAGAGTAGAATCCGTAGGAAGAGACATTTAATACTTTTCCCTTCTTCTGATATAAATGCCTTCTAAGTAGTTTTCAGATTTGTTTCCCCACACCTAAATTATTTATTTAGTGTATTTTATCCCATCTTTCTTCCATCATGAAACGTAAGGAGAAGTACTGTACATGATCTTCCAGTGTGGTCTCCCATCCAGGCACTCACCAGGTCTAAACCTGCTTACCTTCAGCAATGTGGCTATAGCATGTGCCTTCTAACCATGCTTTTTAGCAGCCCAAGGAATCTGGAGGCATTTGCAGGGAAGAATCATAGGCAGAGGGTGGATTAAGCATGCCTTCTCCCAATCCGCTCTTCTAATTGCTTCCCATCCTCATATTTCCTACTCTGGTTTTGCTTAACCTGAACTGGCTTCCAGCCTCAATTTAAGGTAGTGGCTATTATCTACAAAGCCTGCATTGGTTTGAGACCTGGATATTTGAAGAATTGCCTCCTCTCACATGTATGTGCCCACCTACTGCATTCATTAACAGAGGCATTCCTCTGTGTACCGCCACTGGTAAAGGTATGGCTTGCTGGAATGTAGGACAGGGTTTTCTTGATTATGGCACCCTGACTCTGGAACTCCATCCTAAGAGAGACCCAGTTGCCCCCCTCACTGGTAATTTTTAGGAAGTGGTTACAGTGTTTATATTCCACCAAGTTCTTGGACCATTTTAAATTCTTGCCTACTATTTATTATCTGGCTTTGTTCAATTTTTGTAAGGTATTTTTATTATTGTAAACTGTCTTGGTGGCCCTTTGAGGGACAAAAAAAAGTGATAGATAATTTTATTAATAAATAAATTAATGATGGGGAAAATGTCTTTAACCTGGGCCTTAAATAGCAATCAAGACAAAACAGGGACCCTGAATAATCCCGTGGCACAAGTTAATGCCAGCTAGCATTCAGACAAAATAAATTTAAAAAGCTTTCTATTATAATTGCTGCAATTTGTACCAGGAATCCCTCAGGACCCAGTATCACAGATGGAAGACTAATATCAACCCCCATATGTTTTTATATTATATTAGTCCTGAACTCTAATGAGCTCATGACCATAATCCAGATTAAGATATTAGAGCAAGACAATGCATTTTCTCCATGCCCACTAGATGTCTATTAAATCTACACTAGCCAGCCATGGATGTATTTTAAAGAGGAAAAATAAATTGTCCTATCCTATGTATCAAACCACTTAATCTAATCTTAGCAGGATTACACAGGTTTATTACTTCTCTGAGATTTCACATCACAAGTACTTGTACTACATATGCACAATTATTGTTCAACTAATTAATTATATGGAACTAAGGCACTTAGTTTTTTCTGTCTCATAATGTGTTTGTTATACCAACTATTAATGTATGTTTCCAAAGTTATAAACCGTTGGCTATCTTTTTTTCTCAGTAAGGCACAGTAAGAAATTTCTTTATACTCTTTAATTTTATACGGTATTGGTCTCTAAATGCAAAGTGCATTTATCACAGTGCTTGAACTTCATTACTGATGTGTAATGTTATGAATAAATTAACTATTAATCCCTTGAGATTTCTGCAGTATTTTAAGATCTACATGTAATAATATTGAATTAAAATACATTTGAAAGCTTTTTATATTTTAAAAAATTGTGACTTCCAATGTCATCATCCCTGTACTATTTTTGGATGCTGCAGACAGGAACATAAGCCCTGTTGAACTCTGTGGAATTCTGCTGCAAGTGTGGTGTTTCAGCATAAAACAGCTTTGCCTGGAGACAATTTAGAGAAACAAAACAAATTATTCTTGTATTTTTATTGGGCTATTTTCTGTTTGTAAAATATTACTAGCAGAAGCTTGGCCTTCCTTGTCCATCTTCTGTCACGCATTCTCTGTGATGTGATGACTGCAGAGAACATCATTAGTTAAATGTTTGCTTTTAAAAATAACATTATCAGTGAAATCATTGGAGTGCAACTGATAAAAAATATTGGATCATGCCCAGCATGGTTACTGTTAACTATAAAGTTAACAATACAAATTCGTATTAACACACTACTCTGTAAATTGGAAGTATGTGTTTCCCCTGAGGATGCCATGTACTGGAGGTGGAAGCCACTGCCCCCCACCGGTGTTATTAAATTGTATTATTTCATGAAAGTCACCTTGGAGAGCCTTCTGGGTAAAACAGCAGTACAGAAACCAAAATAAATAAGAAGCTTTAGCTGCCCTGGACGTGAAAGATACAATAGATTATAGGTATCACGTGACACTTCCACAGATATAATTTTGAAGGCAGTTTACAATAACTGCCCTGTAAGGCATTTTGAAAACCGAACCAGCTGAATCCTCGAGAGACCGCTCTACAATTCCTACAATCACATCATCGGGATGTGTGTGACAAGCTACTTCTTGCTGTGGCAGGACTCGCAGGACTAAAACCCAAGTCACTATCCCAATTTTACTTTGAATGTTCCCTAAGGGGAAGGGGAAATTTCTATCCAGGCACTATTTAGCTTATATTTAACAGACCAAACAGAATACACGACAGGAAGAACCAGCATGCACAAGAGAGACAATCCACAGGGCTCATCCAGACGACTGCAAAATGTGTGACACGCCCGCTATGTGTGTTCATTATTTTTCGGTTGTCCAAATTACATCTCGTGCTGTTACGCATTTTCGCGGGTTAAATCCGCTCCTTGCAATACCGGCAAAAATGCGATTTGCTGTTTAAAATCGGGAATCATCTGCTGTGCCTTCAGGAGTTCGAATGCAATACTGCAGACTTTACAGCTGATGGGCGGTTCTTGGGCATTTCCCCTTGCCCCTTCTCCTCATTCCAGCCAATCACGTATCTGCATTTTTGTGCATGTGCAAGAATAAGCCCGGGAAAATTGAACCAATCATCGCAATGGTGGGGTGTTGGGGGGGGGTCTGCAACTACTGCGCAGATGCATTTTATTTTTTGCCAGCCTACAAACTGGGTGGCCGCTCTGGGTGAGATCTGCAATGCACAGTAAGCGAGAAAGCGGGTGTGGTCGGTTTCAGCCTGCCTCCGGAAAGCTTTGTCAATTTCATTGTACTTGCTGGGGGTTTTGCTTCAAATCAGAAAAGCATACATTCCTTTAATATCGCAAATACAAACTTAGAAAAGGGCTTCTGGTCGGTTTCAAGCCTGCTCTGGAAAGCTTTGTCAATTTCATTCTCCATGGGAAGGAAAGGGAGAAGGAGGGGGGGTGACACTTTCTTGCTTTTTTGGAGAAATAAGTGCAATTGCCAGCATGTGTATCTCCTTAAATATCAATAAAGGCAGAAAAACATATATTCATTTAAGTGTAATATCGCAAATACAAACTTAGAAAAGGGTTTCTGGTCAGTTTCAAGCCTGTTCCCGAAAGTTTTGTCAATTTCATTCTCCTGGGAAGGAAAGGGAGAAGGAGGGGGGGTGACACCTTCCTTGCCAGCTGTGCATCTCCTTAAATGTCAATAAAGGCAGAAAAGCATACATTCATTTAAGCATAATATCGCAAATACAAACAAGGCAGGGGTGAAACTGACCAGCAGCCTTTCCTTCCCAGGCGAGAACTCCTTTACAGCCATATTGTGCTTCGTTGCAAAGCGGGAGAGGAGCATACGTAATCTTTTTGCTGACCAATTGGTTGATAGGGGGAGGTTTTAGAGGCGGAGCTTGGAAAAAGTAAAAAGAATGTAGAGGTCTTACCGCTGCGTGTGCAGGTGCAAAAAAGCTTTTTTTTTATTGGGAAAGAGTGAACTAAAAGGCAAAGTGAGGACTATCAGATGACAAACCGAATATGGAAACCATGGATTATCCCGCTCCGTTTGGATAAGCCCTGGGTTAGGGGCTGTAACTCCCGAGTCAGATTCGTGTTTGGGGTAAAAAGAAGCGGGAACTGCGGAGAGCCTGAAAACAGCATCCCTTAGGGCAAGACGTCGGCGGGACCTGCCACCAACCAGCAGCCATGCCTGCTCTCCGTGATAAGCAGGCTGCTAATGAAGCCAAAGCGGTGCAGTGAAAGGTGCCGAGCTAGAAACGCCCCTGCTCTCCACGAGCCTCCACCCTCCCTTGCTAGAGACCTCGCAGCTCTTGTTGCCTCTTGGGTGAGGGACAATCTTGGCAGAGGTCGCTCCTCAGTGCCCTCCTCCATGGCCTCCGCCCGACCCCTTCACTGTCACCTACGCACAACCATCCCAGAGCCCGACTGCAGGGGAGGGGCGAGGAAGTAAACCCGGCTTCTCTCCTCCTTGGCCTCCCAGCCCCAGCGAGGCTCCGGTCTCTGAAATGGCTCTAAGAAATGGCACTAAGAACCTCAGCGCTTCTCCGCCACGGTCCGTCCCATTGGCCGAAGGGCGGCTCCAGCCTACTTGGGAGGTCCCTGTGGCAACGGTAGGGTGGGTTCGGGAGTGGCTGCGGCCTTATGTGTGGGACAAAGGCCAACGAAAAATAAGGAACCCGCTGGTGCCTTCAGCCATTTAAACAACGATTCCCATGGGGCAATTATGCAGCGTCGTTTCTTTTTGAGAAACAGCTTGCTGAGGTGAAAGATGGACCATTGGCTCAGGCTGCCTGATTCACAGCCTATGGTAAGGATGGGAACGGTGCCAGCGCCAAGCATGACTGGGCCTTTGGGCACCAGCTGCCCCAGGCCTGTGGTGCCCTAGCCCAATCCCCCCATACAGGCAGTGCGGGGCTAATAAGCCCACCCATGTGCCTCACCTACCTCTTGTGTTGTGTGAATGCTGTGCACGTGTAGCACACATGCCTGCCACAACCAAGATGGTGGGGGTGGTGCCAGCCCCTTAGGGGAGCTCCTGCTGCCATCTTGGATGATGGCAGTCATGTGCGCACAGCGCACACAGCATTCACATTGATGAACAGGTAGGTGGAGCACGTAGGCAGGCTTATTGAAGCCTGTGCTGTCTGTATTGGGCGGGTGTGCCCGGGAGGTTCCTGTCCGCAATCTACAGCAGGGTTGGGTTGCAGAACCAGACATTGCCATGGATCATGGAATGGGAGTGCCACCCTCCCATCCTAAGGAGGGCCCCTTCAGGGCCCCTCTGGGTTGCAGGGGCCCTCGGCAAGGTCCAACCTGGCTGCCCTCTGGCACTAGCCCTGGTTGGGAAAACTTTGACTCTCCTGTTATTGTGGAACTGCAACTCCTTTCATCCTTGACTATTTGCTGTGCTGGCTGGGACTGATGGGAACTGAAGTCCAACATCTGGAGGGCCACAGGTTCTTCATCCCTGGCTTATGATCAAAAGAATTACCCATATTCAGTAGCCTCCTAACCAGCCATGCATCCTGCCTGTAGGGTAGATAATCTGCATGTTAAAACAGCTGCAGGACTAGGGACTGGAAAAGACCTGCCCTGGGAGTGAGTACTTGCGTATCTGGGTGCTTGTTTGCTCGCTTCTCTGGGTTGCTGTCTCTCAAGACACCTGAGGTCCCTGGTAAGTGCTGCAAAGACTGGGACCCCCTGCCTGACCCTCACTCCAGAGAGAGGCTGCAGTCAATCTTGCAGCCTCTTGCATCGGCTCCTGGCTGGGTCAGGGGGCATAAAGCCTGGCTGCCCTTAGGGAGTCCTGAGGGTGAGGGTGTTACCCCCTTCTATTTTTTTTAAACCAATCTTGAGGAGATTGGTTGTGGAGTGGGTGTATGGTGTATGTGTAATTCCTGAGCAGGGTGAGAGCCTGTGCAGTGAACCGAATGATAGGAGAAAGTCTCCAGATGCCTTCAGAGTGAGTCTGCAACTGGCAGAAGGCTGGCCCTCCCTGGGTGTGAGATGGGGGGGGAGTAGATGTGCCCTGTGTGAAAGATATTGAGTGAGTCTGACTGTTCCCAATCCTCTCAGAGGCCTATTGGAATAGCTGGTTCAGGTAGGTTTTGTTGGTGGACTCTTGTTGTGTCCATGTCAGGAGTTTAGGAGGAGTCTTGGTAGGGAGGGACATGGGTGATTCCACCCCAATCTTAGTGATCATAGGTAGGGGGAGATATAGCCATGGGTAGGTGATGAATTACCATAGAAGATGAGGGCAAGGCTATCTACGCCTTGTTCCTCACTGCCACTCCTCCCATGGACAGGTTTCTCATTGCTCATCTGCTTGCCCACTGGCCTGCGTGTGCTGTTGTTTAATGCCAGATTGGTATACAATAAGACCACACTCATGCATTTGAACATGGATGAAGGTGTCGATCTGGTGTACATTACCAAGACCTGGCTGGGTGAGCTGGGAGGAGTTGGTCTGACCCAGCTTTGCCCACCTGGATACTCAGTGCAACACCAGCACAGGCTGCAGGGACATGGGAGGGATTGCTCTGTGATCTACAGAACTTCCATCTCTGTCACCAGGAAACCACTCTGTCTTGGAGCTGTCTGTGGGGGCCTACACCTGGTGTTGGGCCAAGGAGATAGTAAACTAGGGTTGCTGCTGGTATACCGCCCACCCTGCTGTCCAGCAGCTTCTCTGACTGAGCTGGCAGAGGCCGTCTCAGCTGTAGTATTGGAGAAGCCCAGACCAATAGTCTTGGGTGATTTAAATGTCTCTGCTGAGGCTGCCTCTAGTGTTCCAGCTCAGGACTTCATGGCCTCCATGACGACCATGGGGCTGTCTCAAGTTGTCACTGGCCCAACGCATAGGGCAGCACACACCCTCGACTTGGTTTTTGCATCCAGAAAGAGGAAGGAGTGTTCTGGAGATGGGGAAGGATGGTCACCCCATTGTCATGGTCAAACCAGTTCCTGGTGAAGTTTAGACTTACGGCTCTGATCCTTCCCTGCAGGGGTGGTGGACAGATTAAGATGGTCCGCCCCTGGAGAGTTAATGAAATCCACAGGATTCCTGAATGCCCTGGGGAACTTCCCAGTAGATAGACCAGGTGACCCTTTTGAAGCCCTTGTCATGCTGTGGAACAATGACTATGTTGGGCTCTTGACACAGTTGCCCCTGAGTGCCCTCTCTGGCATTGTGGAGCCCTGTTTGCACCTTGGTACACCAGGGAACTAAGGACAATGAAATAGGCTGGACAATGGCTAGATCGCAAGTGGCGAAAGACATGCTGTGAGGCTGATCGGGCATGAGTAAAGCATCATAACTGTGCCTACTGTGTGGTGAGGGCCTTCTGCAGATACTATCTTCTCAGGAGGTTCGTTCCACACAACAATGGAAGCGGACCTTTAGTGTAGTGGCATCTACCCTTTGGAATTCCCTCCCCTTAAGTATTAGACAGGCGCCATCTCTGTTACCTTTTCGGTGCCTACTTCCTCTTTCAACAAGCCTTTTAAGTAGACACCTTATCCCAGTCTGCGTCTGTGTTGGAATTGCCTTTTAAGATGTTTTTAAAGCTTTTTTTAAAAAAGATGTTTTTAAGATGTTTTGTTTTAATATATTTTAAAGTCTGTTTTTATGATGTTTTAGACATCATTTAGTGTTTTTGTTTGCCGCCTTGGGCTCCTACTGGGAGGAAGGCCAGGATATAAATTTATTTATTTATTTAATCAATCATTCAATCAATCAATAAAAGGACTGTGCTAGTTTCCTCCAAATAGTGTTGGACTACAACTCCCATCATCTCTGACTGTTAGCCATGTTGGCTGAGGCGCGCGCACACACACACACATACACACAGTTGAGAATATAGACGACACTCTTTTAAGAAACCAAGTCTTTCAAAATGTTTTTCTAAAAATATGTAGGACAGGGAAAACCAATTCTATATTTGGTTCTTTCCCCATATCATTTTTAAGAATGGAAAAGGGTAACCTTCTGAAAGATTGATCTTTGGCAGCCACAGAAGTATCTCATAATTAGTGGGGAACATATGCAACATCATATCTCCAAACACTGCAGCAACGTTTAAGCCTGTTCATGGAAAGGGTTTTAGCCCATGTGGCGCACTGGAAACCAAAGGGTTACCACTGAATCTGTCTATAAAATATTCCGCACTAAATCAAACTATGCAGGAATGTAACAGTTGCTGCCTTTCTCGGTGTCAGTGCTATTTCCTAATGCAGCTCACATCCTCTGAACCACCACAAGGGAGACATTCCAGGAGTTCTGTGCTCAAGCGTCTCTTGGCCGGCATCCATAATTCAGCTGGCATGAACTCAATAATAAATTCTGCGAATATGTATGCTGGTGTTGCCATGAAATGATATCTCTTATGCTACCCACAACCTCATTCAAAGCATGACAGAGGGAACCTACGAGGTTATGGGGTGGATTTATGCTTCTTTAATTTAAACCCAATGTACAAGGAAATCAAATGTGTATTATAATTTCTAAAAAGGTGAAAATTTCTTTTTTAGATATTAAGTTCAAAGTGTGTTTTTAATTTAGTCTTGGTCAACACTATGTACACTGATGGTTCTGTCTTATTAATAATGTGCATTCATTTCTGCCTATTGTATTAAATTAACCATAAGCTGTTGATAGAATATTGAGTTTGGAGACCTCCTACTAGAGCCTTGTGGCCTTTGAAAGCATGAGATACCTTTTAGAATGAACAAATAAAAAGTTGTTTTTGGCATGTGCATCTTAAAAGATTTCCTAGGGAGGAAAACTACACTTTGGATGACTCAGCAACAAAAGTGACTCAATTGTGGTTCCCCATCTGGGGAATGGTGTCCCCAGCAAGGTATGCCTAGTGCCCTCGCTGAGATCTTTTTGGCACCAGATAAAAATGTACCTTTTCCTCCAGGCTTTTAATTGTTGATGTTTTGTTGTTAGTGGACTGCCAAAGCTGTCAGTAGCTGTTGGAGGTCTGTGTTTTTGTATGTGTGTACATTGTAGGTGTTTTGCATGAATTTGTTAATAGTATAATAATGTGTTTATGTTTTTTAAAGTGTTGTAAGTTGCTTAAAGACCTTTGGGCAAGAAGTGGCTAACACCTCTAATAAATAATAATATAAAATAAATTGGTCACACTTTTGAATTTTCTTTCTAAAAAGGGCTAGGCTATGGAATTGTCAAGTTCTACTTGCCCTTTGGGGAGGAATATTTTTCTGCATGCTTAACTCTGCTACCCCAAGGCAGAGCTTGGAAAAGTTACTTTTTTGAACTACAACTCCCATCAGCCCCAGCCAGCATGGCGCTGGCTGGGGCTGATGGGAGCTGTAGTTCAAAAAAGTAACTTTTCCAAGCTCTGTTAAAAACCTAACTATGTTTACTCATATGCAAGTTCCATTTATTTCAGCAGACTCTTCTTCCAAAAATATGCTTAGGATTGTGGTCAGAAGTTACAGTCTATGTGAATTCATTGAATTTGAGTAGTCAACCATGTTTACCTCAACGGCATTGTACTGAAGGTGAAGAATATAAGGTTGTGTTCTTTAATGACATTTTATTTCCTACCACAAGGACTTATTTTTCAAGAGTGTTGAGTAATCCTTCTCACTATCAGCAACACATTATTCCTTAAAAAGCATAGATAGTACATTATGGGTTTAACATCATTCCTAGTTTCTAGCATGGTTCAGCTCCGGCATTATGCTGTAGGATTTCTACGTATTAAAGCAACATATTGTAGTGAGATTGGAGTTAAACTAGATGGGGTTTTGGGGTCCCCTCCAATCCTGTGATTTTATAACTATAAGATGGCAAAAAGATAGTGGTGGTTAATTCCCCTTTTGGACTTGTAGGGCAGAAGGCAGGGAGATCAACTGGAACCAGAGCCCACCACCTCCCTAGGTAATTGGTTCCATTGTCGTACCGCACTAACAGTTAGCAGGTTTTTCCTGATGTTCAGTCAAGATCTATCTTCCTGCATCTTGAGCCCATTATTCCATGTCCTGCCCTCTGGGATGATTGAGAAGAGATCCTGGCCCTCCTCTGTGTGACCACTTTTCAAGTAGTTGAAGAGTGCCATCTTATCTCCCCTCAGTCTTCTCAAGGCTAAACATGCCCAGTTCTTTCAGTCTCTCCTTACAGGGTTTTGTTTCCAGTCCCCTGGTCATCCTTGGCATCTACTGAACCTGTTCTAGTTAGTCTGCATGCTTCTCAAAGTGTGGCGTCCAGAATTGGACACAGTACTCAAGATGAGGCTTAACTAGTGGCTAATAGAGGGGAACTAATACTTCAAGTGAGTTGTAAACTATACTTCTGTTAATGCAGTCTAAAATAGCATTTGCCCTTTTTGCAGCCACATTGCACTATTGGCTCATATTCAGCTTGTGATCAATAACAATTCCAAGATCCTTCTCACATGTAATATTGCTAAGCCAAGTATCCCCCATTTTATAACTGTGCATTTAGTTTCTTTTTCCTAGGTGTAGAACTTTGCATTTATCCCTGTTGAATTTCATTTTGTTGTTTTCAGCCCAATGCTCCAGCCTATCAAGGTCTCTCTGAATTTTGTTTCTGTCTTCCAGGTTATTAGCTATTCATTCCAATTTTGTATCATTTGCAAATTTGATAAGCATTCTGCACCTTTTCATCCAAATCATTAATAAAAATGTTGAAATGCACTGGGCCCAGGACCGAGCCCTGTGGTACCCCACTTGTTACTTCCACCCAGTTTGAGAAGGAACCATTGATAAGCACGCTTTGAGTACGATTCTGGAGCCAACTGTGGATCCACCTGATAGTTGTTCCATCCAGCCCACATTTAGCTAGCTTGCTAATCAGAATATCATGGGGCACTTTGTCAAAAGCTCTGCTGAAGTCGAGATATATTATGTCCACAGCATTCCCACAGTCTGTGAGAAAGGTTACCCAATCAAAACATGAGATAAGATTAGTCTGGCAGGATTTGTTCTTGATAAATCTGTGTTGGCTTCTAGTAATCACTGCATTGTTTTCAAGGTGCTTACAGACTGACTGCTTTATAATCTGGTCCAGAATTTTCCTAGGGATCAATGTCAGGCTGACTGGTCTGTAGTTCCCTGGTTCCTCCTTTTTGCTCTTTTTTAAGATAGGGCCAACATTAGCTATCCTCCAGTCATCTAGCACTGCACCCATCCTTCATGATTTTGCAAAGGTAGTGGACAGTGGTCCGAGAGTTCTTCAGCCAGTTCCTTCAATACTCTAGAATGCAGTTCATCAGGCCCTGGAGATTTGAACTCGTTCAAAGTGATTAGGTATTCCTTGACCATTTTTCTATCAGTCTCAAGCTGCAATCCTGCCCCTTCAAATTCAGGCTTGCCAGGAGGGTCATAGACCCTCTTTCAGGAGAAAACTGACCCAAAATAGGAACTGAGCACTTCTGCCTTTTCTTTGTCATTTGTTATCATTTTGCCATCCTCATTGAGTAGCTGTACCACCATTTCTTTTCTCTGTCTTTTACTATGGATGTACCTGAAGAAAGCTTTTTTTGTTGCTTTTGGTATCTCTCACTAACCCCAGTTCATTTTCAAATTTATTTATTTATTATTTATTTATTCTATTTCTATGCTGCTATGTCGATACACTTGAAGAATAACTTGTAGTTGGGCAGGTTGAGGAGCGCCTTGAAGTCGCCCAGCGTCACCCGCTTGGCCAGGATGAGCAGCTTCACCAGGTACGGCGTCTGCTGGTTGTCCAGATGGTAGATGATCCTCACGGAGGATTCCTTGGGCAGAAGGCTCCAGGCACCGCCGGCCGAGCCCAGGCCTGTTAGTACAGAAGCAGCCTGTCTTGCCTGCCCGCCTTGCTTTCTTCGCTCACTGGCTCGCTCCAGTGACCTCTCAAGCCAGGGGGGCGGCTCCTGCAGGCTAGGCAGGCCTCGCACTCCCCGGTCTCTTGCCTGCCTTGTTCTCCGGCAAGGTCTTGGCATTGCCAGCTGGGTCTCAGCACTTGTTGTTGGCATCTGTGTGGCTCTGGGGGAGTGGGGAATGCTGTTAAATCCCCACCTTTACCCACTTCAGGCCAGTTTTCTATCTTTAGATACCCTCCCTCAATGTGTATTAAAGGCCTTCCTGACGCCATCCCATGCTACCTGTCTGTACTCTTCCTTTGCAGCCTTGTCTTCCTTCCACTTTCTGTATGTGTCCTTTTCTGTTTTCAAGTCATCTCCAAGCTTTTTGGCTTCTGCTGGCTTCCACCTTTTTTCCTTGTTGGAATTATTTGCAGTTGTGCCTTAATTTATACCACTTCATGACTTCCTTCCAAATAATCCTGGGAACTGTTGTTTGTGAAGGGTGCTGGGAATTGTAGTTCTATGTGAGGTGAACAACCGGCTCCAGGATTCTTTGAGGAAAGTCATCACTATTAAAGTGGTATAAATGTGCTTTAAATGTATGGGGTGGATGTGACACCACTGACAGGTGCAGCCAGAGCAATGCCTCCCCTTTGACAGGATGTAAGTAAGAAGGCAGACAGGTAGCGGCTGGCTGAGAGCAGACTGAGGTTGTTGGGCAGTGTCCCATCGGCCTCTACTGGAAAAAGGAGACTGCAAAAATGGTCAAACCAGTTTCCTTGTTAGGTGAGTATCCTGACCAGGTCTGTTAAGTATCTGTTTTATTATGTCAGCTTGAGCAATGAGTTGCCAAAGAAACCAGTTGGTTGTATTTATTAATTTTATATGTGCCCTGGCCAGCTAGCTGCTGTTTTACTTTGAACTGTAAATATATATATTTTACTGTATATTGCCTTGTGATTTTAAATGAAAGGCAGTACATAAATATTTTAAATAAGCTGAAGATCCTTCAGGAAAATGAGCACAAAGAGGTATGTCTTCAACCTTTCTCCCTTGCTAGAGGTGATGTCACCAAGATGTCTCTGTGAGATGAGTAATCTAAGAACCGGGACTGAAAGAGATGGAGAAGCCTGATTTGCTATCTGGGAAAATCCAGAACTATGGCTTTGGTGCTTACCCCCACACCTAGAAATCTGATGGGGACCAGGATTTGTTAGAGTATTATTGCTATGTGTTTGGTATTTTAAAAATATGTGTGAAATAGGAATAGTTTCATGGTCCTATTTCTTAGCAGAGATATAAACACAAGCAGCAGGGTGAGAATCAACCAGTCCACCCTTTCCCTCAGACTCAAATAATTACAGACACAATCTTCTTAAGTAAAAGATAAAGAATGTTTACTCACGACCTTTCATATGTTCAGGAAACATAGGCTCTAGCTTAGATGAAATAAAAGGAGTCTCAGTCTATAATAATGGTCATCTTGGAAGAGAAGCATTTAAATACTTCTCTCACCTCAAGCTTAATGGAGAATATGCAAAAACTACCAGACAATGGAAAAGGAAGAGAAAGCCAGGTAACCCCACCCTTTAGGGAGTTACATCACTGGTAAACAGGTACATGGGATATTTCCCAAATATCTCTTAAAGGGAACATGCAGTTTGCTTATTCTAACGCTATGAACCTTCCATCTCATGCTTGTGTAAATAAACCTTATATCACAGAAAATGTCATCAGTCTCAAGTGACCTTCATTCCAAAGAAACCAAACTCAAGGTATGCACTGGGACCCTGAAACCTCTCACTGCTCACAGACTCTGCATGTAACAATATTTTGCTAAACCCTGAAACTCACCCTTGCTCAGAATTAATCTTAAGATTTTATATTTAATCACAAGCCACATAAACATCAGTTACATAAGTTGCCTTGGCTGAATCTCTTTGAAATCCTGGAGTACAAAAACCACATATTTGTAGATATAAAGAACATCTAAGCATATCCTTGGTTCAGGTGACCTGAAAAGCCTTGTATCTGATGTGCAAAAAGTCAATTCACTTAAATGTTTTCTTCTCATATAACAACCTTGATCATACCTATGGTTTCTGGAATGTGCTTATTCTGCTTTAAGTATCAGCATATCATCCTCTGGGTAAGGTAATATCTTTCATTTCTGTTGAGGGAAACATAGGATATAAGCTACAAAAAAGCCTGTTCAAGCCCAACAAATGAACAACGACACTTTTAATAGGGCAAAATGGAACTCTTAATGCAGGGGTAGGAATTTCCGACCTGTGGGCCAAACTTAACCCGCCAGGGAGTCCAATTTGGCCCACAAGACCATTTGGCTAGCAGGGGACCTCCATGCGCAGCCAAGGGAGTGGGATTTAACCTCTGCTCAGCAGCTGATGAGTGGGGGGTAGAATCCTGCTCAGTTCAACAGGATTCTATGCAAACCCCTTCTAAATAGAAGGCCTTTTCCCCTTTATTTTAGCAGGGGATTTCAATGCAACCTCTTCCTGATTCATCAGAGGCAGTGGTGGCCACCACCTTGAATGGATTTAAAAGAGGATTAGACAAATACAAAGGATAAGGATAGCAATGGCTACTGGACGTAATGGTTATGCTTTTCTACATGGTTGGAGGCCATGTGCTTCTGAATATCAGTTGCTGGAAACTGCAGGAGGTGAGAGTGCTTTCACTCAGGCGCTGTTTGCGGGCTTCCCAAGGGCAAATGGTTGGCCACTGTGAGAACAGGATGCTGAACTAGATGGGCCATTGGCCTGATCCAACAGGCTCTGATCCAACCAAACGAGAGTGGTCATATACTACAGCCAGTGTGGATTTTTCACATTCCACAATGTTAAATTGAAAATACCCCCCAGGCCATTCTGATGCTTCCCATAAGCTCATTTCAAAACAGAACCTTACAAAACTTACAGTTCTGAACTCACAATGCTTGCTTAACAACCCTCTAAATTTTCATGGCGATACACAAAACAGAGAGAACCGAGAGTTCAAAGTGTAAAAAGAGAGAGACAAAAATCAGACCACTTAGAATTTTTTCTGTCAGAGTTCTCATAATTTGTTGAAATTCATTAAAAACCAGCCATGTTCACAGAGTACCTGTAATCCTATTACTGACTTTGCCCCATACTCTGACCTTCATCTTCTGAATTTTAAAAGTTAAAAAAATGCCTAGCTGATTTTTAATTAATTTAAGAAATTTAGCATTACAGTCAATGATAAGCCCAGGCACGCTCAGTAAGAACCATATGCTCAGAGGCATGTTACCAAATTCTTCCAAGCTACACAGCAAGTGGATTGGACTGTGAAAGACCAACCCAAATTGTGTTTGCATTTTTACAAATGTGTAGGGCAGTACAATATCTCAAAGAGGAGGTCAGGTCCTGCCCAATTTCCCTCTTTTTTAAAGTTTAATAGAAATATCTGTTGGCTATAGGTACATTCTTAAACCGCAAAGTTTTTTGCCTATTAGTGAATGTTCTTATGTGGTATTTCCAAGTCTGAGATGTGGCATGCTTCACTTGGGGCTGGTTCACATGTATGAGAAAGTTTTACTATATTAAGTGTTATTATACATTCATACATTTGAATATTTTTCTCCATGCCATTTCCAGTGTCTTGAAAAGGTGCTCCTGTGATTTTAGAAGTGTTTGCAAGTCACTGAAAACTGTATCAGTATACAGATCAGTTCATAATGAGATTTCTCCATGTGGTCCTATACACAGGAAGGGACCACACCGAAAAAATATGCAGACAATACTGGCATGTGAGAACCAGTTCTTGCTCTATTTCCTTGCTAAGGTTTTGGTGGAAAATTAAGGGTAGCTAACGTGTGGCCCTCCAGAAATTGTTGGACTCAAGTTCCCATCAGCCCTAGCCAGCATGGCCAGTGGTCAGGGATTATGGGGGGAGTTATCCTGTAACTCTTGGAGGACCACAGCTTAGCAACCCTGAATTAGAAATTCACAGAACATGTTTATGTAAAAAAAAGTAAAGGTGTCCCAGCACTTATAGTGTGAGTCATTTCCGACTCTTAGGGTGACGTCTTGCGATGTTTACTAGGCAGACCATATGTATGAGGTGGGATTACCAGTTCCTTCCCTGGCCTTTCTTTACCCCCCCCCCAGCGTATGCCGGGTACTCATTTTACTGACCACGGATGGATGGAAGGCTGAGTGGACCTCGACCCCTTTTACCGGAGATTCGACTTCCACCTTCCGTTGGAATCGAACTCCGGCCCTGAGCAGAGCTTTGGCTGCGTTACCGCCACTTACCACTCTGCGCCACGGAGTGTGGTTTATGTATTCACACTTAATACAAATGATGACAAATGGCCCAACAGCACACATACACATAAAACGGAGCATACTCAATAATGTGTTTGACTCGCAATGAGCAGCCAGATATATTTCTTCTAGTGGAAACAGAAAATCACTGAGTAGAAAAAAAAGTCAAAATAGCTTTCCTTTACATTTGACACATACATGTGTACATAATAAAGAAATAAATAATACATACGCACCATCATTACGTGCATCCCTATTTATTCCTCATGCCTCCTCCACACTACAAATCTGTGTTGCTGGTTGGCCACTGTGAGAACAGGATGCTGGAACAGATGGGCCATGGGCCTGATCCATGAGGCCCTTCTTATGTTCTTATGGAATCTTGTTAAAATAAAGGGCTTTCAGAGAGCCCAGCACTGCTCTTTGAACCTCTGAAAGCCAGAGGTTCCAACAGCAGCATGTGGCTGGTTGAAAGCCCTTTTGCAGGCTCTTTGTCTTTTGCAGACTTTCTTTGGCTATGTGTGCCTGTTTTCAGCTGATGAGTGGGGTTTAAATTCTGCTTGGTTTGGCTGTTCCCAACCAAAGAAAGACTGTAAAATGCAGGCTTCTTTCTCCCCACTCCTATCCCCAGAAGGAGAGAAAGGTTTTGCCAGCCTTATGATTGGTGCTTCCCAAAGCGCCGAGCATAGGGCTGGCAACACCCACCTGTTAAATTTGGCCCGCAAGGCCGAACATGATAAAGATCTGGACAGTAGAGCCAAAAAGGTTTCCCACTCCTGTCTTACAGAGCAATCCAACTCAGGGGAAGCTGGAATAAGTTGTGCTGGAGCAGGAGACGCTAGTGTAAAGTTCCTCCGTGTCCAATTGTCATTCAGGAGTCTCTGGGTTGGCTGAACACTGGCTCAGCTGGAAACTGCTCACAGGGACCAGAAAATAAAAACCTGCTCTCCCAAATGCCTCCCTGGACTCCTACTGGGAAAAAGGGTGGGATATAAATCTAAAAATAAATAAATAAAATACCCCTACTAGGGAATAAGCCCTCTCCATTGGCTTCTATTGCAATTATTTTCTTGGACCAACCTTTTTCCCAGCGTAACTTTTGTCTGGATTGGGACCCCATGAGTGCTCCAAACATGAGTTGGACATGGCCTATGTCCCCACACATTGCACCTTCCCCTGACACACCCACAATATTCCCCTTATACCAGCTTATGTCAGCTACACTAGTGCCGGTCTTACCTGAGCTGTCTGGGTCTCAGCTCAGCTGGACTGACCCAGCTGAGCCCTGGCTGAGTTTGGCTGAGGGACCTACGCCAGCATAGCCCAGTTCAGCAGGGATACAGCTGGCTCAGCTGGAGATTTGCTACATCCATCTCCCCTCAGTCCAGCATAAATGCAAGAAGGATTGTGCCTTGAATGGAAGGGGTGTAAAAGTGCAGACTTTTTTTCAACACAATTTGTATCTGTAAATAGCAATGGCTTCTACAGCCCCCAACCCCCCATTTATCTTTAAAAGGAAAAAGACATCAGTGAATAACGAAGATGGAAGTTGTATTCCAACAATGTCTGGAAGGTCACAGGTTCCTCATTCCTGAAATACATAAAATTACAATGGCCACTATTATTCTGCAAGTCACACATCATTACACAACTTGTCTCTTTGATTCAAGTTCAGGTGTATAATTGACCACTGATATTCTTAAACAGGTACTACTGACTTTTTTGCCATACTCCCAAAACAAATGTCTCTACTCATTCACTATAAACACCTCACTCATTTCTTCAACAATATTTTTTCTTTTCGTGATTGCCATTGTTTTCACTTCTACTATATGTGAATATTATTCCTATTGTGATTAATTTCCATGGCAGAAATAACATGTATTTTGTAATATGTACACAGCAGATGTTTTCTTGCCTGAGTGTCCACAGATGGGAGAACAGGTGATATGCAAAATATTTCTATGCATTCAAGAGGCAGCTGTCGGGTATGCTTTAAATTGGATTCTGCATTATCAGGGGGCTGGACTCGATAGCCTTATAGGTCCCTTCCCACTCTACTATTCTATGATTCTATGTCTGTAATATTCCTGCAGATTAAGAAAACTATTTCCCCAAGTGGTCAGATTGAAAAAACTGCTTAGGTTTATGCAGGCTTTATTCTGGCCCAGTGCCATTTTTGTGCCATCTCTGGATAACTGAACTCTTTCCCCCTCCCATGCCATATAACAAACTGCTTTTAAAATTCACCCTCATCTTCAAACACAGTGTGTGGTGGTGATAGTTCTGTTGTGGGGTGGGAGGAGAAATAAGTTGAATGCTGCAGTGCTGTGTTCACTGATTTGTAGTAAGTTACACTAAATCTTGAGGGAGTTAATTCTTAGTAAACATTTTTCCAGTTACTCTTCGGCTCATGAAACTAATTCTCCAGATGTGCTTCCAGACTAGAGACTCCTAGCACTACCTAATCATTGCTTTGCCATGGTAAAATACATGCAGAATTGCAATCAGACCTGGCACCACCACTAACTGCCACCAGGCTTTCAGCACTGCCACAGCAGCCAATGCAGCTCAGCAGTCAATGGGACTCTTTGGTCACGTCCAGATAGGGATGGAAGGATCTATCAATTTCAGTTCTCTCAGTTTCTCATTTTTCCAATCTTAAATTCAGTTCTATAGCAATCTGTGATTTTAAAAAAAATCCTCATGAAAAGTCTTCAGTATTTTAGTGCAAATTTCTCCTAATAAACACATTTTTATGCATTTTTTACTAATGAGCACATTTTCGCAAACAATATCTCCTAATATCATGAAAAGAAAGGTGGGGTATAAATGTAATAAATAAATAAATAAATAAATAAATAATAGAATGCATTTTTGTATGTTATTTTTCACTAATATATTCATTTTCATGCACACTTTCCCCTAATATATGCAGTTTACCAACATTGGTTGGAGAACTGCCTCAATCGTTATTTTTCACTAATATATTCATTTTTATGTATACTTTCCCCTAATATATGCATTTTTATAAACACTGGTTGGAAAACTGCATCAAAAATTATATGTGTGAATTTCAAACGATGGCTGGTTCAGAAAGTGGAAATTTGATAGATTCAGCTTTAAATGCAAACCAAATCATGTTTTCCTTGTCCCTACTTCCACAGAACCTTCTATTGATGATTCATCATGATCCGTTTGCACAAAATTTGTGCAGAGGTTAGACAATGTCAGCTACTTATTGAGCATTCATTTTGATTTGTTTGCAGGGAGGTTGCACAATGTTACATCACGTAATCATTATCCCACACTTTCCAGTGCATTTTCTTGTCATGTTCATTATTGCAAAAAGTTTGGTTTTTGCATGGAAGCAGGCTTGTTGTGCAAGAGCTCCAGATCAGCCCTTAATTGTGCAAACTGCATTTGCTGGTATGAGATTGAATCCCAACCAAGAATAGTGCCAATCTGGAAGTGCCTTCTGAAAAGGTAACTATCACATTTTTCTTCACCTGGACTGGATAGTCAGTTACTGTTCCTTGTATGATGCCCTATAATGGAGCAATTTCTGTCTGCCTGTAAAATTCACCTTAGTGCTCCTCAGATTCTTATGCTCTTCTTCAAGAGGAGGAGATGATGGGTCAGGGATCCTGAGGACTGGTGCTTTTTTGCAAGCCTATCTTGCTATATCTGGACTGAGAGCCAGTGTAGTGTAGTGGTGAAGGTGTTGGAATACGACCTGGGAGACCAGGGTTCGAACCCCCACACAGCCATGAAGCTCACTGGGTGACCTTGGGCCAGTCACTGCCTCTCAGCCTCAGAGGAAGGCAATGGTAAACCCCCTCTGAATACCGCTTACCATGAAAATCCTATTCATAGGGTCGCCATAAGTTGGGATCGACTTGAAGGCAGTACATCATCATCATCATATATCTGGACTAGAGAGGCAGAAAGTGTTTCAGTATGAGCTCCTGAAATTTCTACCCAAAATGTCTGTCACTTTTAGGGCTGTTTCCCTAATTTTGTCATCCTTGAGGAATCACTTATGTACATGGTTAGAGATTTTCTGGATTGCAGCCTTCTGAAATTTAGCCATCATAATTATGCCTTGCCTGAATATTCACAGTGACTTTCAAAGACATGGTGTAGCAATGCGACATTCATTTGAAGCAGAAGGAATTTCCCACTTGAAAGATGGTGCAAGCAGATTCAGGCAGGATGCCCACATATAGCAGTTATTTGTTGATACAATGAATGTTAGATGAATCCCGCTCACCATCTAAGTTAAAATTTTGTTATGGCTGTACAAAATGAGGAGATGGTCATCTCTCTATGCTTTTTTCTAGCTTGACAGAGCTTGCTTAATTAGCACTAATGGACAACTGAGATTCTAGAGCCCGGACTGCAGATCACATCTACCAGCAGCGTAGGAGAGACCACTGTTCTGCTTGTGTGCTGTGCTGGTAGCAGACATTTATCAGTTCAAGTATGGTCCCTGAAGATGTTGGTTATTTGATATGAGTCAGTTCCATTCTTGTAAATCTCACTAGATTACAAGTGGCTTTGTTGATTTAGGGCAGGGGTGGGGAAACCTTTCCAGACTGAGGGCCACATGGCAATGGTGGTTGGGACCAGAGGAAAAGACTGGGTGGAGCAAAGAATGTGACTTTACCTTTGTAGAGCAAGCTATATTTCAGCTGTGCAAAAGTCAGAGGTTTCTACAGACACACCTCTCCATCCAGGCAAGCAAGAGGCATTATCTCATTTCAGGAACACATTCTAGCCAATCGAAAGCACTTGAAGAGGGGCTGGGGCAGGGCTATTGATGGATGTGGCATGGGAAAAGAAGGTGTTGCCTAAGGTGGAGGTGTGCCCTGGAAAGTCACAGGTTCCACACTTCTGGACTAAGGGCATGATTCTTGCTTGGGTTCAAGGCAATCTGGGCTCAAATTCTGAACTGGCTCATTCCATCAAGAAATACTGAAGCTAAGTAGTAGATCATAATGCCATGGAGGTAGAAAGCCCTGAGTTCAATCCCTGGCATCTCCAGCTTTGATCAAATAGTAGATTATGTGAAAAACCTCTGCTGGAAACCCTGGAGCATTGCTGCCTGTCAGAACAGGCAAAACTGAGCTCCTTATACAAATAGTGTGCTATGATATAAGGCAGATTCCTATGTTCTATATGTGAATAGTGTGACTCTTTACTTGCTATGGAAATTTCTTTTGTGTTATGGGGAGGAAAACACTCCACAGAGTTCTATTTTGGGAGACACCCCCCCACTTGTACTTGTTTGGCTAATATACTTCTTGAAGGATAAGATATTGCCTGTCTACACAGAAACTGCACTCGCAGCAGTGTTATTACTCTAATTTGCATGATCCGTGCAGCTAAAGAAAGCTATACTTACAAAGAGGAGGATCTTTGTGCTAGCTCACCCAGCCCGTTGTTAATATGGAGCAGATAAATAACAGAAAGTTGCAAGTAGGGATGGAAGGATCTGTCCATTTCAATTCCCTCAGTTTCTCATTTTTCCAGTCTTAAATTCGGCTCTCCGTATTTCTTCAGCAATTTGCATTTTTTTTAAATCCTCATGAAAATTTCAGCATTTTAGTGCAAATTTCTCCTAATAAACATAGTTTGGTATGCAGCTTTGAGTAATGTGCACATTTTTGTAAGCACTTTCTCCTAATATAATGCATGTCTATGCTATTTTTCACCAATATATTCATTTTTATGCACACCTTACCATGATCTATGCATTTTTGTGAACATTGGTTGGAGAATGTTTGCATTGGTGCAAAATTCAGATAAGTGTGAATTTTGAAGGATGGCTGTGTTTTGGTTCTCATATTGTTTCAGAAAGCACATATTTGATAAATTTGGCTTTAAATGTGAACTGAATCTAATTTCTCCCCCATCCCTAGATCCAGGATAGTTTAAGGACTGTCTGAGCTCTTGTATCATTGAGCTGAGATATACTGAAATCATCTGGAGGAGCACTGCTAGTTGTCCCCCTTTTTGATGCAAAACTGGCTTCCACTAGAAGTCAGGCAATTAGTATCACTGGTTCTATGCTGTGGAATGCTCTTCCAACAAAGATACAGCAGGCACTCTCATTTTCATTTTCATGAGTCTCTTGGACCTTTTTATGTACACAGACCTATGTAGCTAGTTAAATGTTTTGATCAGCCAGTCATTTTAATGCTCATTTTTTAACCAGTTTTATGGTGTTTTATATTTTATTGTAGATATTGTTGTACACTGCCATATTATATTGTATGAATTGGTGGTATATAAATACTTTTATAAATAAATAGAAATAAATCAATAAAATACTACCTACCATTTCTGTAACTCTTCTTAGTTCTTATCACAGACATGATAATTTAGTGTTGTTTACCAAATGTTTTTAATAAAAGACCTTGTAAAACATTACATGTATATATGTATATCTATATTCATGAGAATATTTCTGCCTGAAGTCCAACTCTTCACTTTCAAAAACTTTCTCAACGCTGCATTATGTTCAGCATAAGTAAAGTGTTTTAGCTTTTAGACATTTTTAACACCCACATAGTAAAATTATCTAAATGGGTTAAAAATGGGAAGAAAAAGCACACCAGTATTTTATCTAAGGCATATGTGATGCCAACTGAAACTAAATTATATAGCCTTAACTGAAGTCAGTATCTAGTGCACACTGTTTGTCTACATATTGAAAATAACATGACTTTCCTTAGAGTAAATGACAACTTAAATGGCACAATGAACTCCACTGAATTGAGACTGAACAGTTTGGAGGCATTTAACCCTGGGCATTAAGAACAAATGACTAGGAGACAGTCCTAGAAAGACAGGAAGCATAGTAGGCTGCCTTATACTGAGTCAGACCATTGGTTCACCAAGCTCACTATTGTCTACACTGACTGGCAGCAGCTCTCCAGGGTTTCAAACGGGACATTCCCAGTCCTACCTGAACATGCCGGGGACTGAACCTGGGACCTTCTGCAGCCAAAGCAGATGCTCTACCACTGAGCTAAAGCCCTTTCCCCTCTCTTGTCACTCTGCTTGGCTCAGACCTAGGAACTAGGCAGTTTTTAAAGAAATGGCCAGGCTCACCAAACATCACTGAGAAGAAATTCCCAGGCCCAGCCTCCAAGAGGTCTTCTGTATCTTTAAAAGTTGTGGAGGGGGGAGGGAGAATTCCACCTTGTGGTTTTTCCCATTACAGAGTTGCAAGAACACCTGCACTTGGCTGACTTTCTCTTCTCCTAAAGATACAGGATCAGTCTCAGGCCATGGACCTGGCAACCCTAATTCTATATGACTATTTAAAGGTGCACAAGCCGTGTCCTTTTTTGCATGTGGCTACTCCAGTCCCCTAATATAGCAACCAAAAGACAAGCTCTGAAAGCTGTATAAGACATAGAGACCAACCAGAGGTGAAAGAGAGCCAGTGTTGTGTACCTTTATTTATTTCAATTGATCAGAGTTTCTTGTCCAGAATGTCTTGTTCTATGCAACTTTAAAAGAGACTTAGTGCAGTGGTTCCTCCAGAAGTCCTGCCTGCTGTTGTATCAGGTCATGCAAACAAGATAGGAATCAGGGCCAGCATCAGGATTCAGCATGACTGGACACCATGACCCAGCCAAGGTCCATCAGCATGGGACCCCTTGGACCTCCCTCCCTCATTGAGCCCAGAGTAGGTGAGCAAGCAAGCACTAGTAGTGAAAAGAAGAACCTCCAGCAGCTGCCACTGCTTGCTTGCTCACTAGCTCCCTGTCTTGCTTATGAGCAGATGGTAGCAACCATGAGGAGGATGGTCAAGAGCAAAAAGTAACTACCATGACTGTGAGGATGTGAGACCACTGAAGAACAGGGGCCCACATTGAGAGGAGACAACTCACTGAAGGTGTCCTCCTGCCCCACTCCAAAGTTGGGTCACATTCACAACATGTTTGTAAAGCACATGGCTTCCCCAAAGAATCCTGGGAATGGTAGTTTACCCCTCACATAGCTATAATTCCCAGCACCTTAAATAAACAACAATTCCAAGGATTCTTTTGGGAGAGCTGTGTGCTCTAAATATATGGTGTGGGTGTGACCCTGGAACTGGTACCCCAACAGGATAGAGATCTTGTGATTCTGTGGACTACAATCTGGAAGACATCAACTCAGCAGGAGCACTAAAAAAAGAGTTAAGCTTAGTGTTGGGGATTATTATGAAAGCAGTTAGAAAATACAATGACAAACATCAAAACATCAAAATATAAATCTATGTTGTGGCCATATTTGGTTTTGTTATTTTAGTGCCAATACCTCCATGCTTGATACTGTTTTGGTGGTGATATTTGATTTGGGGGAGCTGGACTCATTTTATATTGGATTGTATGATGTTATTATGATGAAAGCAGAATATAGGGTGGTATTTTGTGCTAATCCTACTCAGAGTAGACTGTTAACAGACATGACTAACTTAGGTTCATTAATTTTCATGGTTCCGCTCTGAGTAGGACTTAGCTGAGTACAACCCTAAGTTACTAAATAAATAAATAAAAATAATAATATATGGTGTGTACAGTATACGTTGCCCCATCTCAGAATGGATTCCTCAGAGCTTGAAAAGGGCAGAAAAGTACAATTAAAATTATCTAGGAGCTGGCATTTTTCCTGTGTGGAAAGCAAAGACAGGAAAGGAAAGGAAAAGGAGAGGAACCTTTTAGTTTAGGGGAATGATGACTGTGTTGGGCTGGTGACCAGTAGGCATTACTGTCTCTAGTAGTTTTCCATGAAGCCTGCAAGTGTGAAGACGTAACTGTGGTTAAGGGGGAGTTATGTCTATGCTCTGTCTGGGAACGGACTGCCAGGGTCGTTGCTATGGTAGCCATCTGATAACAGCTGGGAAAGTTGTAACAGAGTCTATGTGTTTTGTTCTTCTGAATTATGCCTCTGAGCTGAGAGGCTGTGTCTTTTGTGTTCATCTATGGAGAGAGATGTCCCAGAAGGGGGGGTGACTGAAGAATCTCTACATGTATTTACTCTTAAGCCTCTGGCCTTAATGTCTTAATAAAGACTCTTAACATGCTCTGAAGACGTTTTCTTGCTCAACTTAACTCCAACGCAATGTATGCTGTTTCACACAACAACGCACACAAGCCAACAGTGGTAGCAGAGGATGGTTACGCTCCACAGCGCATTACACAGGAGTAAGTTGCTGGTCTGAACGGCAGACGGAGTTCCAGAGAGGGCAGCTTGATTGATTGAACCAGACGGAGGTGAGCAACATGGCTGTAAACCTGTCTGGGGGAGGCTTGCCGATGGAACGACTTAATGAGAAGAATTTTGCCAGCTGGAAGCCGAGGATGAGGGCTTTGCTGATAACAGAGGATTTATGGGACGTGATTGAGGAAAAAACCCCGGCGGTATTGACCGCGGCCTGGAAGCGTCGAGACCAGAGGGCGCAGGCATTTATAATCTTGGCTCTATCGGATTCTCAACTGATGTGTGTGAGAGATGAGCCGTCGGCTAAAAAGATGTGGGGCACGTTGCAGGATTTGTCCCAGGAATGGCAGCGGAGGCAGGAGGCGCAGAGAGCCCAGCCAGTGGAAGCTGTCAGGAAGCAAGAGGTGAAACATGCCGTGCCGAAGGATAATAAACAGGAGCAGCAACAGAGGCTGAAGGCTTGTTTTGTTTGCGGAGATCGTCGACATCTCCAGCGCGATTGTCCAGTCAAGCGAAACTCCAGGGACAGAGGCTTGAAGCAGGGCAGTGTGAACTTTGTTTGTAAACAGAACTCTCAAGATTTACGACCTGTGAACTGGTTGCTCGACAGCGGAGCAAGCCATATACTAATTAAAGACAGGAGTCTGTTTTACACGTCTACAGATGAGCAAGACTTTGTTTTGCTTGCTGATGGATCACGGAAATCCGTAAAAGCACGTGGTCTGGTTAAATTTGACAAACTTGGCATTATGACAGGCTGTTTGTTCGTTCCGGACTTGGCTCATAATATTTTATCAGTGGGCAAACTGGTGAGTTGTAATTATTCAGTTTTGTTCCACCAAGACCAATGTTTTATAATGAGGGGAGATGAAGTGTGCATGCAGGGGAGCCTTAATGATGATTCACAGTTTGTAATAAAGAGCAGTCAAGCAGGGTGTGCTGTGTTAAACGCTGAGGCACAGGTACATCAGGGCTGCGTCCATGAATGGCATCAAAGGCTGGGGCATGCAAACCTTGATACAATAAGGAAAACCCCTTTGCACAGTGAAGACATGCGTTTAAAAGCTTGTGGGCAGTTAATGGATTGCGATTCTTGTAATCAAGCTAAAATGACTATTGCACCAATAAACCAGGAGGCTGAGAGAACCACAACAGCTCCCTACCAGCTAGTACATTTAGCAGGGCCAATAAATGCTTCACGAGGAGGTGTGAAATTCTACATGGTACTGGTAGATGATTTTTCAAGATTTTGTCATGTTTTTCTGTTAAAGCATAAAAGTGAAGCTGAGCAGAAGCTGAAACTGTTCATTAAGAGAATCGAAACTCAACACTTGGTCACGGTAGGGGCTATACGCTCGGACCAAGGTGGGGAATTTACGAGTAAAGCATTGAGTGACTTTCTGGAGAGTAAGGGAATAAACCAGAATTTCACTGCTCCACACAGCCCATTTTCCAATGGAACTGCTGAGAGAAAAAATAGGGTGCTTGGGGAAGCAATGAGAGCCATGCTACTGGATTGCAGTTTAGGGAATTCTTTCTGGGCAGAGGCAATTCTTTATGCGAATTACATTCACAACAGGGTGTTACATAGTGCTATTGGAATGTCTCCTTATGAGAAACTTACTGGCAGAAAGCCTAGAATACAACACATTCAAAAATTCGGGGCAAGGTGCTGGATCCACATTCCACAGGGAAAAAGGAGGGGCAAGTTTGCGCCCAGAGCACAGCAAGGTTTTGTTTTGGGATTTCAGAATGCATATTTCAGAGTTTGGTGTCCAGAAACACAGCAGTTAATTCTTTTTTTTTTTTCAATAATTTTTATTCAGATTTTCATAAAACATACAAGACAAAATCATAAAACATTCAAAGACAAAAAACAAAATCAAAAATAGTTAAACAAAAAGAAAAAAAGAAAAAAAAAAAACAAAAATAAAAAATAAAGAGTAAAATATTGACTTCCCATTTGTCAAAGATCAAATCAGTTATAAGTCTATAATATATAACAATCCTGTCTCTTAAGTCATATTATAAAATCACTTTCCTCCAGTAGTTATCTTACTTAATCATCAAATCTCATAAACATTACTTTATTCTTTCCACAAAAAGTCAAAGAGAGGTTTCAATTCTTTAAGAAATATATCTATCAATTTTTTTTTCCAGATAAGCATATCGATTAATCCATCTCATTACTAATTATGATAATCTTGTTGTCATAACCATAGTCAAAATAAACATTTCAATTAATCCATCACATCAGAATCTGTTAGGTTCAGTAATTTCAGTAGCCATTGTTCTATTATCCCTATTAGTTCCATTTTCCATCTTCCATCTTCAGTAGTCTTGTTAAGTCCAGTAATTTCAGTATCCAATCTTCCATTATCAGTATTCCATAATAATCTTGCTGTCAAAGCCATAGTCATATAGTAAGAGTCTGATGGGAATTACCTCTATCCCAAATATTTTCTTGCCATCCATTCTGAATAGGTTGCTGAAATACTGCTGTAAAATCATATCTCTGTTCTTTTTTTCAAAATACACTGGGTCATCTCTTGAAAGTTTTTCCATTGTCACATGGCTGCAGTTAATTCCATAGATTTTCTCTATATTGGGCTCCATCACATCATTCCAGTCCAGAAGATTATCCATGCCATTGATAACTTTATCTCTAGAATCTTCATTAATTTCTTCAGAGATAACATTGAGTTCCAAACAATAGATTTTATTTCTAAAGTCCATAGACTCCAAATCTTGTTCCTGTTCCACGTTTGTTCCAATCTCCGGGATCTCCTCTCTCACAGGGACCCCTGTTCCAGTCTCCAGGGTCTCCTCTCTCACAGGGACCCCTGTTCCAGTCTCCAGGGTCTCCTCTCTCACAAGGACCCCTATGTCTTTAATCTCCTGTGTCTCCAAACAATAAATTTTATTTCTAAAGTCCATAGACTCCAAATCTTTTTCCTGTTCCACGTTTGTTCCAATCTCCGGGGTCTCCTCTCTCACAGGGACCCCTTCCAGGGTCACCTCTCTCACAGGGACCCCTATATCTTTAATCTCCTGCTTCATTTTACTCAATTCAATTTTCAGCTCCTTACAACCCTGTCGCAGGTTTTGTTTCGTTATCTCAATCTCATCCATTATTTTCTGAAACATAGTTATTTCCAGCTTCTCAGCCACTTTCTTAATTGCCATTTTAAAAGAAAAATATAGGAAAACCACTTCTTATTTCAGCAACAATTGGGTTAATACTCCAAACTTGGTGACATCACAGTATAAACAGAGCAGACAGCCTTATCTCTCCATGTTTAAGTAAACAAAATGCAGTTCCCAGGATCGAAGCAATTAATGGCGGTCGTCAGAAAACAGATTCGTCAAAATAAAATAGACCAAAAAGAGAGTAGTCTCAGACAATATAATATTCTTCAAAATAAAAATCTGGAATAGAAATCCCTCTTCTGTGTATATCTTTAGAATGCAAATCCAGGACAGCTTTTTGCAACAAAAACAGAGATAAGCTATTAATTAGTGAGTAGCAGAGAGAAGTTATGGCTCCCCAGTGAGATGTCAAAAACCGATCAATCTGGCAAATCTCTTTTAAACAGCAACAATTTAAGTCAAGTAAAAGAAAAATATAGAAAGAAGGGTGCTTGCCTGTTAGTGCGTTCTCTCTTAGAAGATAAGATGAACGTTCGCTTTTCCAGATAGAGCTTGTTGTTAAAAATCCGTCCCACCTTCGTCGGCTGGACCTCGTCCCATAAATTAATGAGATCTGGTCGTCCCAACAAAAATAGGCTTTGAGGTTAATCTCTTCGTTTCTCCCTACCCGGGAGAAGTTTAATCAGTCAAAAAAAGAAAAAATCTGACTGATATATCTGAATAAGCTTCTTTTGAGGCAGGAGCCCGTCTCAAAAGCAGGCACAGGCTAAGTCACCCTTCCCGGAAGTCAAACACAGCAGTTAATTCTGAGCAGAAGCATTAAAGTCTCAGAAAAGCTTGGGATCAAAGGGAGACAGTCCTTCTTACAGGAACAAATGACACACAAACACAAACACGAACACCATCACAGAAATTTCAGCCAGATGTTGACATTAAAGTGGAAGGTACACAAATACCTCTCAGAGATGCTTTGAATGAGCTCATTTCTGGAAAACGCAGATCAAAGAAACGAAAAGCTGAGGAAATGGAAGCTCCTGCGCAGGTTGTGCCAAGTACAAGCACAAATGGGGGGGCAGAGAGAGCCGAGGCTCTGGTTCCTTTAAGACGCTCCACGAGAGCGAATTTAGGCATACCGCCTGACAGATTTACTGTGGGATTAATAACAAGTCCTGGAATGAATAAAGTTGTAGACATGGATCCTGAGACACTTTATTTGACATGTGTTGAACCAAAGTTTGATTGAACAACGTTTTAGCTAAATGTACAGAGAGGTTCTGAAATGTACTGCTATGTACTGAGATATACTTTTGAACTGAACTGAAAATGCAATGTACTGAAATGTATTGCAAGAGGTATTGTAGAAATGTATGACTGTATGACTATGTATTATGGAGATGTATTTCATGTGTATTTTGCAGTCTTAATGGAAAAAAGGGAGGCTGTTGGGCTGGTGACTAGTAGGCATTACTGTCTCTAGTAGTTTTCCATGAAGCCTGCAAGTGTGAAGACGTAACTGTGGTTAAGGGGGAGTTATGTCTATGCTCTGTCTGGGAACGGACTGCCAGGGTCGTTGCTATGGTAGCCATCTGATAACAGCTGGGAAAGTTGTAACAGAGTCTATGTGTTTTGTTCTTCTGAATTATGCCTCTGAGCTGAGAGGCTGTGTCTTTTGTGTTCATCTATGGAGAGAGATGTCCCAGAAGGGGGGGTGACTGAAGAATCTCTACATGTATTTACTCTTAAGCCTCTGGCCTTAATGTCTTAATAAAGACTCTTAACATGCTCTGAAGACGTTTTCTTGCTCAACTTAACTCCAACGTAATGTATGCTGTTTCACACAACAACGCACACAAGCCAACAGACTGCGGGGGATATAGTAGATGCTTATAAAACTGTGAATGGTGTGGAGAAAGTAGAAATTATTATTTAAATGTACATCTCACCCTTTCTCCCAAAAGGAGCCCAGACAGAGGAAATGTTTCACTCACTCCATACTAGAACTCTGAGTAATCCATTGAAATTAATTGGCTTTAAGGTCAGGATAGATAAGCTATTTCTTCATTTTGCTGTTGTTATGTGCCTTCAAGGTGATAATCAGGAGATTCCAGGGTGGCACCCATGGATACATACCCTGGTGCCTGCAGCATCTCCTCCCCACCCCACCCCTGCTGAAATTAGGCTTGAAACAAGACTAGGTTGCAATGTGTGCTTGATGCAGTGTGGTAGAGTGGCCATGGCAGTTTCTCTGGTATATAAAATTTGCCCAGGGTTAAAAAAGGTTGGCAACCCATACCATAAGTTATGGAATTCACTGTCACAATATATGGTGGTGGCTTAGGCTGCAATCCTAACCCCACTTATCTGGGACTAAGCCCCACGGAAATCAGTTTAGACATGGTTAGGATTGCAACCTTAGATTAACCAGATTCACAGAGCGCAGATCTATCAATAGTTATTAGCCATAACGGAATCACATTAGCCATTTAGTTATGAAAATTAATCAGCATTTTAATGTGAATTTCTCCTAATAGGCACATTATCTATGAAATTTTGCCTAATATTTTTGCAAACGAATTCCCCATAATATAATGTATTTTCACTAATATATGCATTTTAATGCACACTTTACCCTAGTATATGTATAGACCAGGAAGAAAGGAGTTAACCCACTCAGGGCAAGAAGCTCCAACCCTATAGGAGTGTGGCTACAAGCCAGTCAGGCAGTATTAAAGAACAAGAAGAAGAAGTAGATAAGAAATGTCAAGCTAAATGGCTAGGACCAAATGCTCACATACGGCCAGCAGAGGTCCTCAAGTGAGTCAACAAATATTTGACTAAACCCTAAATCACCTCAACCAGAACATGGGACGCAATATAGCCCTTTCTCTCCTTTCTCCCTTCAATTTATAGAATCAGAGCTTCCTTCCATACCTCTTGTTGTCCACAAGTGGAGATTGGAGGAAAGTAGTGTGTGTAGGAAGACTTCAAGCCTTGAAGCAGGTCCTCTTCTGGATTTCCAGAGTTTCTCCATGTCATTTTAGCGGAGCTTGGAAAAGTTACTTTTTTGAACTACAACTCCTATCAGCCCCAGCCAGCATGGCCACTGGATTGGGCTGATGGGAGTTGTAGTTCAAAAAAAGTAACTTTTCCAAGCTCTGCATTTTAGCAACAGAATCCCATATATTCAATCAGTTCTGCTGAAAGAGACCACTCCATCAGGCTCCTCCCTCAGCTGTAATCACAGAGAGATGGGACTTGCAGGACTTCTCCATCAGTTCTTCTAAAAGGCAGGCAACTGTTGACTCCTCCTCTCCTTGAAATCTACCGATTCTAGCTAGTCAGTCCAAGAATTCTGAAACTAAGAAATGGTGCAAAAGGTTTCCCTCCCCCTCCCAACCCCTTTTCCTTTGGCATTGTGCCTTTTAGATTGTAAGCCTGAGGGCAGGGACTGTCTTATCACTGAGCACTGACATTTGGAAACTACTCTGCGAGCCTGCTTTTGGCTGAAGACCAAGATAAAAATGTTTTAAATAAATACATTTAAAAAGCAAAAAAGCAGGCTTGTAACATTTGGCGTGAGAAGAAGAGTCTGCCACACTTTCCCCTAATTTACACTTGCTCAGTGGAAGTCCAGCTTCAAGACCCAACCTAAGCAACTACAGCCTCTTAAAAGATTTTTGACCTTGGCCACAATGGCCTTGCAAATTACAGGAAGATCAACTGGTACAGATTCCAGGCAGGGCACTATGAGAAAAATCACACCCAGACAAAGACAATTAAAGCATTTGTCAGTACTCCCACTTATTGTGCCCAGCAAATTGCTTTTGTGTCTTTGAAAGCATTCTAAATACTAGAAGGTCTAAAGGAGTTAGCAAAGAAAAGGCAGCTTATTATATGGCAAAGGAGAAAAATGACTCATATTCCTTTTGTGAAGCTTTCCTATCTTGAGTACTAAGAAAGAACTTGGAACAGTACAATGGTGAATGCATTTAAAATGACAAAAAGAGACTGAACTTCTTTAAAAATTTATATCCTGCCATTTTTGTTTTTTTGAAATGGTGTGTGGGATAAACCTCCGAAGCAGCTAACAAGAATTAAATGGCATGACAAAATGCTAATGAAATAAGCAAAACAACCCACATCAACTCCCAAAAGCAATTATAAGAAATATCAGAATCCTGATATGCCATAAAACCTTGTACGAACAAGCATAGCTATCTCCTGTTGCCCCCCCTCTAAAAAATCTCCTGAATATAAGTTGCTGGGGAACAAGCACTGGAAAAGGCCATTTCCCTCTTGTCCTGTTTCTGGGCTTCCCAGACCATCTGTTTGGCCACTGGGAGAAACATGAGGCTGGACTAAATAGGTCTTTGGTCTGACTCAGCAGGGCTCTTTTGATGTTCTCAATGTTTTTAAGCCTTTCAGTGGGGGAGTTCGATAATTTTAGACTCTCGCTAGATGTAATGCTCTTATGCAGGGATGGATGAATCTGTCAATTTTGGTTTCTCTCAATTTCTCATTTTTTCGATCTCAAGTTCAGTTAGTCACATTTCTGCATCAGTTTGCGAATGTTAGTTTAAAGTCTCATGAAAGGTCATCAGCATTTTATTGTGAATTTCTCCTAATGCACACATTTTTAATGCAATTTTGCCAAATATACACATTTTGGAAAGCAATCTCCTCCCCCAGGTAATATATTTTTGTATGTTAATGTCCACTAATATCTGCATTTTAGTCACATTTCACCTAATATATGCAGTTTGATCAAAGGACTGCATCATAAAGTTCACAGAAATGTGAATTTTGAATGTAGATGTGTTTCAGTTTGCGTATTGTTTGAGGAAGTGAGAATTTGGTAATGTGAGTCAAACCAAAGTGTATCCACAATCCCCAGGCTTATCCCCCACCCCACATCACCTTTAGATGGCAATGTGTGCTATATTTCAAAACATTGCAAGTCAGCTCTGGTGTGTTCTGGGGCACTCCTGATCATTCTGCTATGTTGCTTTTAACTCCTGCACCAAGGTCCTGTCCTGATGGCACTGCTGAACCCTATTAATGTTGAATAATCACAACGATGGGATTTGGCATATATTTTTAGAATGGGAGTCTCAGTGCCTCTTTTCAACTGAGACAATAAAAGGTTTGTAACTGAAGCACATGGTTTGCCTGTTAATGACAGTACCAAAATAAAAGCAATAAAAATTAAAATATTTGGACAACCATAGCTCAGTTCTTCAGGACTGTCAAAATATGTCAATAGAAGCACTCAAGAAGTAGTAAAAGTCCACTTAATTGGAGAAACTGTCATGGGCACTACACACACACACACTACAAGCTATTATATTAATAGAAGGCTTCTTTTCAGCCTCATTTCAGTGGGCAAAGAGGCAGGAGACCCTGTGTGTGCCAGGGAAGGCCTCTGCAGTTGCGCCCATGGGCACCATGTTGGTGATAACCAAGGTTTTATTCAAATATAAATGCATTAATAAGAAGTAACATTGCGCTTTACTCCTAATGTACAAGGCCATGAAGCGATGATTGGAATTGCTGGGGAACATACAGTATCTGGTCATATCTGATTATGGTCATATCAGACCTTCACAAATTGAAGTAAAACTTAGATGTCATTGAAAGGCCAGTCTAATGCCCATACAGGCTTTAGAGCCTTGTCCTGAAAGTGCATATAAGGTTGAGCTCTGCCAGAGGATTTGCAGCAAATGAACATGAAAAAACCCACACCCATATATACTTTTAAATATCTCAGACACCCTAAATACTTGGATGATCAACATGCTGCCACATGGAGTTGCTTAAGCTTGGTTTCTGGATCCAGTCCAGTGAGAATCAGTGCTGCTGTCACTGGAAATCACTAGTGTATTATGAAAGGATTGCTGCAAGTCTGGCTGCATGAACAAGACAAAATGAAGAAATCAAACCTCATCAGCAAGACTCTTGTACCAGATGAACAGAAAAAGGAAGATGCATATTTCTGATTCATACCTGAGCAATTAATGAACTTCCCCTTAAACTGTAATTCTCCAATACCTGTCCCTCTTTTTTCCTGCATCGTGTGCACTGCTTTGGTTTCCTGTACTGGAACACATAGATACTTTTCATCCAGATGGACCCCAAAGCACGTTGCAATTGCATGTTATTTGTAAACAGGAAACATGTGTCTATTAATTCACATCCCTTTTAAAGTTCAGACTTATTAACAACAAATAACAGGCAAGTGCAAAAAAATAGTCTGACAGTGTGATGTATGCACACACTATATATGTTTTTAAAGATCTGAACTAGAATTTATTATTGATGTCATCTATTTTTCTATTTGTTGGGGAAAGCTATTTCAGATTCAGACCCCAGTACATCTTGGCACATGGTAGTTTTTTTAACTGACCTTGCTTCTGTACCATTAACAGCAGCCTGACATACAAAAACTATCAGGCAAACCTTTACCTGGCATGGAGATATGGCAATGGGGAAAGCTTCATCTGCTTAAATAATGCATGCCGGGCAAGTCTTGAAGGCACAGGAGCAGAGTCAGTTTAAAAAACACACTAAGGCAGCCTTAGAGAGAATGTAGCAAAGGGATGAGAAACCTGTGTCCTTCCAGATATTGTGGGACTCCAACTCCATTGTCATTGGCCATGTTAGATGGGGCTGATGAGAGTTGGAGCTCAGCAACATCTGGAGGGACACAGGTTCCCTATCCCTGAAGCAGGAGCTTCGGGAATTCAGCAGAGCAGCTAGAGATCAAGTTTTCACATGGTGTTCAGTCTGGAGAAGCCCCAGAAAGTGAATAGCATGCTATTCCAACCTGTGCTTCACCTGACTTCTAATACAGTGGGTTATCTGCTAGTTTCTTGATACAAATGATTGTAGGTCCCTCTTCTTGCCAGTTACTCTGAAGGTGTATAGTGTAAAGAACTAGTGTCTCTTCTTTCTGGTATCAAGGCTTGACACTCTTGGTAACTGATGTAGATATACAGCAGAAAGCCATCTAGGAATTTATAATTTGTTGTAAATGTCCTCAGGAGAAACTTTTCATGGTATTATCACTGTGCATGGCTGTTGTTACAAAATCATAAAGCTGGGAGGAAGCCTGTGGATCATTAGTTTCAATCCCACAGGATTCTTTGCTTCCATTTGATAAATCTAGTCTAGTGTATTTGCTTCTTAGTTAACAAGGTTCAAGCAGACATGTTATTGCCCAAAGCACCAGTGCTGCCCTTTGTTTCTCCTACTTGCCTTTTCTAGGAGGAAGCCACTATGATGACAGAGAGATAAAAATGCTGACCTGTAATGGGATCCTGGCCTTTCATTATTGTATGGCACACACTATTAATTGTTGCTGTTGGTTTAATCTAAATTTGCCCTTTCATGAGGGGAAAGACTCCTTTCATTCATGAAGAACTGAGATCCAAGAGAGGCTCCTACCAGAGGAAAGGTGGAGGGAAGCTATTTTTTGCCAATTACTCTGTTTCCTTGCAGTTCGCCACACCCACACTGTTCCAGAGGATCCACTAACCCTCCAGGTCAGATTTTCAGGCATGACAGGAGGATGCAAACAGTTCATTTTGTCATATTTTGTTTGTTGTTTGTCGCTTGCCATATAAGGAGCCTCTGAGCAATTTAGAGAATTTTAAGCACAACATCAAATTAAAAAGTTACAATAAAAGCTATTCAATAACTCATTAAAAACCAATAAAACAGCAGCAAAATAATTATTAATAGTAAAATTAAATATTATTATTTATTTATTATATCCCTCCCTTCCTCCCATCAGGAGGAATATATATTCTATATAGCTATAAGCTATATATTTATATAGCTGATATATAATAAGCTATATTAATAATAGTTAGCATTTATACAGTATTTTAAAAAACTTCACAAACATTGTTTTGTAGAAATTTCCAGAAGGTTGGCCTTGTGTTGATTATTTTTATAATAAACCTGTTAAGTAAGTTAATATATTAATATGGGAGAGGTTGAAAGAGAGTAGCTTACCAAAAGTTGACATAAGAGTCAACCCAAGGATATTGCCAGATTTGTACCTCTCTTATCTCCTCCTGTAAGGTGCAGCTTACTATTTCATTCATAGGAGTTGTCTATCCAGCCACACTTTATTTTAGTACCTACATGTTAAGATTGATGTTGAAAGGATAGCAAAAGCTCTGGAAATCTGAACAAAGGGATCCAATGGAATCTGGCTTGAGTCAGTCCAACTAGGGTATATGAGAAACAGTGTATGAGAATCCCAAAGGGATTGTATTACACTGAGGAATACTCAGTATTTGCTGATCTTGTAAGCTGCTATCAGCTGTTGTCAGGTGTTACACTGATATAGCAGCATTATGGCATTCCCTTATTTCTCCTAGGTCCAATTTCCCTATTTCATCCTTGCACAAGTACAACTGTGACATGTGCAGGGCAAACTCAGTGGAATCTTATGTAACCTTAAAAATAACCAGCTTGGGAGAAAATAAAGGTTAAAAAGTGAATGCAAACAAACAAACAAAAATCAGACTGGAATTTGAAACTCATCTATTTGCTTGGTATTACCAAAATACTATAAACTATGTTGGATTTTGACTACTTTTGACAGGTGCACCTATGCTGGATAGCATATACATTTGACATACCTCAGGCAGGAGCCAAAGCAGGCATGCCCAAGGCTTTAATAACTGTCACAGTTTGTTGAAATGAGATTCAGTGAGGAGCCAGGACACCCAATCCCAGTTCATGAACGCTAAATGTAACTTTGAAACCTGATGCAGTTCCATTAGTACATAATCCTCAACACTGGAACTATTCCAGATCACACTGGCTATGCTATTGTAAGGGTCACTGATTGTACACAGAAGTGAAATTAAATTGATATTTGTTCCCAGAAAAACTATTCCAGAGTAATTTTAATGTTTTATTTCATGTTTGAAGCATTTGTTGGACAAATCTACTGTTATTGTTGTTTTTAATCACAGTTAATCCGTACGGCATTCAGAAGTTCACTGATAGTGTAAACTAAGTTTATGAAAGTTCAGACTTTAGTTTTTTCTGTTTCATATAAATGTCAGAGAGGTCTGTAGTGCATTAATTTATGATGCCCTTTTTACTGATCATATTCTTCATCCACGTTCAAACAGCAGACATGAACATGGCTTCTAAAATTAGTCACACTGAATTTAAACATTGAATTTAAAGGAAGACTTTCTATCCATGGAGGAAACAATGAGAAATAGCTGGAACTACATTACACTAATTTTATATGCATTGCACTGTTTCTGAGACCAATTTAAAGTGCTGGTTATGAGTGTCAACAGGAATTTTGGGGGGAGGGGCAAAGTACATACTCCAAATAAACAAACAAACAAGCGTAACTAACATCAGAGATAGATCTGATTACTGAATAACAGTGAGGCCTAGGTAGGCCTGGCCTCTGAGAAACTTGTATTCCATGTCTGCATTTCCATTGTTTCTCATAGAGTAGACTCTAGCATCCAGACATCTTTCTACCCACCACTGAAACCCTCAGTTCTTTTCCTGCCTCCCTTCCCCCTTTCCAGCCCTTAATTCATTGCACTGCTGGTACAATCAAGTTCACCTGTCTGCACTATATTTCCCTAAACAATCAACATGCTATACAACTCTTACTGAAAATGGATATGGAGGAAAATGGATATGGAGGAAGACCAAGTAAAAGAGTGTATGGTAAAGTGGGCAAAATTTTTTGGTTATAACATACAAATGGATCAATGGGAAAATATGTGGAAAAAAGGCTTGAGATTTACACTATGCTATAATCTTAAAGAAAATTTCTATAAAATGATGTACCGTTGGTACATGACTCCAGAAAAGTTGTCAAAAATGTATAGTAATGTTTCTAATGTTTGTTGGAAATGTAAACAACAAGAAGGATCATTTTATCATATGTGGTGGCTGTGTAAAAAGGCAAAATCATTTTGGGCACAGATAGGTAGGAAGATGCAAAAAATTCTAAAGATAAATATTCAGTCAAAACCAGAATTTTTTTTATTGGGTTTTATGGATAAACAAATAGAAAAGAAATATGGAAGAATAATATTATATATGATTACGGCAGCAAGATTATTATATGCACAAAAGTGGAAAATGGAATCAACACCAACAACGGAAGAATGGCTATTGAAATTAATGGACTTAGTAGAAATGGATAAATTGACATGTCTACTTAGAGAAAAATCGACAGATACATTTCTTAAGGAATGGAAGCCTCTCTTAGACTTTTTGTTGAAAGATCAAAATAAAATGATATTGGGATTTGACGATTAACTAAGACAGCCTATGGAGAAAAGTGATCCTTTATGTATACATTAAGGGACAGGTTTGATGTATATTATATACTTATAGCTGATCTGCGACAAATCGGAAGTCAACTATTTTATTTTTATTTTTATTTTGTTGTTGTTGTTGTATTGTTATGTTTTTTGACTTTGTTTTGTTTGTCTTTTGAAAAATTTGAATAAAAATTATTTTAAAAAAAACATGCTATACAACAAATACTGGACTACACTTCAAGGTTGTCATACACTACTCTAACTCCCCCATCCCCCAGCAAGACCATTCAATATCTTAATTAAAACCCTATTTATTCTGAGCTGCTTGTAAAGCCTGTTTAAAAGCCAACATTGAAGGGGTCAAATGTTATGCCCCTAGGGATGGATTTCTACAGATATAAGACCAAGACCACCACAAAAAAGTCCCTGCCTCTGGTCAGGGCCAGCTCCAGGAATGCCGGGGCCCTTGGGCATCAGCTTGCCCTGGGTCCCGGCATATGTGTGTGTGTGTGTATGCACGCACGCAGCCCCCCACGCCCCCCACCTACCTGTCTGCTGTCTTTTACCATTGTCCTTAACGAAGATGGCGGCCACGGTTTCCCTAAGGGGATGAAGCCTCCGCCACCATCTTTGTTGATGGCACATGTGCATGCTACACGCGCGCATCTCTGCCATCAACTAAGATGGCAGCAGGGGCTTCAGTACCTTAGGGAAACAGCACCCACCATCTTTGTTAAGGGCAACAGTAAAAGACAGCAGACAGGTAATTGGGGGACATGGGGGGACAGCAGATCACGGAAGGGGAGCGGAAGGGCGTCTGAGGGCCCCCGTGTAGCTCCAGGGGCCGTTGGGCCAGTGCCCCACCTGGTCGCCCTTTAGAACTGGCCCTGCCTCTGGTGGCTGCTAATTAGGGTTGCCAGGTTCATGGCCTGAGACTGATCCTGTATCTTTAGGAGAAGAGAAAGTCAGCCAAGTGCAGGTGTTCTTGCAACCCTGTAATGAGAAAAACCACAAGGTGGAATTCTCCCTTCCCCCTGCACAACTTTTAAAGATACAGAAGACCTCTTGGTTGCCAGGCCCGGCCTCTTATAGATATTAATGGTGGGTCCCCACACTAAACTATGTGCGTGCGTGTGATAAGTCAGCTTTCTATAGCATCTCCCATTCAAGACGCTCAAGAGAGTATCCACTATTTCTCAGCCATTGAGGAAAAATTAGCTATCAATTCTGCCCCACTATCTTTACTTTGTCCAAACTGTGATTCAGCATTGCTTCAAGGAAATCCCCCAGTGTTCCCCCCCCAATATAATCACACAGCATAACAGAATTTTGACCAATTCCCATTGAAATCTGACACCTATTGGAACAATTTAGGGCTGAATGTCACACCTCTTCCTGTGGGGTGAACTAAGCACCTGTAGATTTTTCCTCCACCAATTTGATATGGAAAGGTGATTATCTTACTGCTCCATTGTGGTGAAATTCCAACATGCCATGTAAAAGATGTGTCGAGGTGTGATGTCAACGTATGCTGGGATACTCAGCAGATCACTTCATGAAGTGAATATTAGATGGAAATGGCACTCTGCAATGAGTTTACCATCTCCAAAATGGTTATGTAACAACCCTCTAACTGGAGAACAGAATGGTCTAAAAGCTTTTCTGGAATGTACCAATTCATGAATGGAGGGCAAAGTTTGTGCCTAATGGCAGATATAGATTGCTACACATGGAGTATTAGAGAATGCTGTATAGATTTTAGGGCAAATGCAAAATTCATGGAAGTGGAATGCAGCAAAGACTGGTCAATGCTTGCTATACAGACTCTGGACCTAGCGTTACAGATAAAAAAAATAGTAATATGATCTGTAAATATGCCCAATTCAGAAACCAAATGCATTAGTTTTGCAGGACTAAGAGCAGCTTCTTCTGTATGTGCTACATAAAACTTGCTCAGGCAAATGATCTCACTGTATCAATGGATGATTTGTCTGAAAAAGGCCAGGGAGTTTCAACATCAGAGTGCCAGGATGTGACCCTGCATATAATGCTCACTTCTTCCTTTGAATTTTAGCATAGTCCAAACTTAAAGGGATAACAATCTGCCTAACTGATGCAGAATGGGGACCTCAGTAAATATTTATATTATGTTAACTCCCAAAGTCCACATTTGAGCATGGAACTGAACAGTGCTGATTGTTGTATAAACACAGGAAAGAGGCATTTCCAACTAAGGGAATTATTTCTGCAAAATGTTTACCTGTAGAGTCACTGGTCGCCAGTAATGTAGTGGCAAATTCAGAAGTGCAAGGTCCCTTCATGATGGTCACAGCCACACCCTCCCCCCTTTTTTATTTGGCTGCTGGATTGAGAATGAGATCCCTTTAATGCCTTCCCCCACAATGACAGATGTCCATTGGAGCCAATCAGCACAAAAGAGGAGATTGTTAGTTTTTGAAAAGAGTCTTCTCCATGGCTGATTCACCTCCTTTCACTCTGATTGACTCCAATCAGCAGGAAAGGACAAGGAAGCAAGTTAGAAGATTCTTCTTGGTGGCTAACATGCTGATTGGCTCATAGGATACTAGACATAGGGACCCTACTGGGACCCTGCTTCCAAAAAAGTAAAGAGTCTGACCCCCTGAGACCCTGGACTACATCTCTGCTGGTCACCATTTAAACGGCAACCAGAAAATATTGTAACCTCATGGTTATTTTGTCTCTTAAATTAAAATGACTGACAATAAGGTCTGCCAATATATGTTTGTTGTAGAAATAGGGTCATCCATCCTTAGGGCTCCTTTCTTGATCTGAAAGAGGTCTGAAACCAAGTAAAATTCAACCTGGGTTGCTAAACTGGCTAATTAACTAATGGCTTTGGAGAATAAATTGACCTGGCCAGGGCAGAATGCTTTCATTTTAACTCACATTGGAACTAGAATTCATCAGCAAATTTGATCTATTCCATTTGGATTTGGATTCCCCCCCCACTACAAGCATTAAAGTAACATTAACATAGCTAGATAGTGTAATCAGCTAGGACTGCTGTTGTGAATGAGTCACTCTTCTCATATCTTGCATACATTTGGGCTTTGCATAGAAATGCCATAGGACTACAGTACTTCTTACATGGCCTTTTTGGCCATTGTTCACAATCTCCCCACCCCATCCCCCAGCTTTAAGAATAATAAGCATGGAAAGTAAAAGAGACAGACAAAGACTATCTTCTCTGCTGTAATGCTAAAATTGGCATTATACCGTAGCTACACAAAACAACCTCCTCTTCGGATGCACACCTTAACGTGGTGAGGGGGTTTGAGTGTGTTGAAGAAGCTGAGAGCAATGCCATCAGGAGTCTAGACCAAGAGGCTAGACTCCTAGAAGGGGCACCCAAGGCAGAATGGTCAAAGCTGAAACACCAGACTAAGATGCATCCAAATTCAGAGGAAGGCAATGGTAAACCACCTCTGAATACCTCTTACCATGAAAACCCTATGAACAGAGTATCCAAAATGCGACACGAGATAGTGCTGGAAGATGAGACCTTCAGGTCAGAAGGCACTCACCGAGCTACTGGGGAAGAACAAAGGACGAGTACGAGTAGCGCTGTGACTAATGACGCAGCTGGGTCAAAGCCGAAAGGAAGCCCAGAGGCTGATGTGCATAGATGCAAAAGGAGAGTCCGGAGTTGTACGACTCACACAATAGAAACATGGAATGTGAGAAGCATGAACCAGGGAAAGTTAGAACTTGTCAAGCAAGAAATGGAACGCATGAACATTACAATACTTGGTGTGAGCGAACTAAAATGGACAGGAATGGAACATTTCCAGTCAGGCAACTACAAAAAATTTTATGCAGGAAATGAGAAATTAAGAAGAAATGGGGTTGCTTTAATAGTGAGAAGTGATATAGCAAGAGCAATTAGGAGCTACAACGCAAGAGTAGGGATGTTGAATAATCAACAGGGGAACACACTGACTGACCGAGATGAAATAAAAGGAAGATGGAAGCAATACAATGAAGAACTCTATCAAAGAAATGCCAGGATGACGGATTCATTCACGGAGGAACCATATGATGAAGAACCAGGAATTTTAGAATGCGAGGTGAAAGCTGCTCTTAAAATACTTGGAAGAAACAAATCACCAGGAATAGATGGCATACCAATAGAGTTGCTACAAGCTACTGAGACTGAATCAGTCCAAATTTTGAGTAAAATCTGTCAAGAAATATGGAAAACTAAACAATGGCCCACAGACTGGAAGTGTTCCATATACATCCCAATTCCAAAGAAAGGGGATCCCAGGGAATGCAGTAATTATCGAACTATTGCCTTAATATCCCATGCAAGTAAAGTAATGCTCAAGATTCTACAACAAAGGCTCTTACCATATATGGAGCGAGAAATGCCAGACGTCCAAGGTGGATTTAGAAAGGGAAGAGGTACCAGAGATTATATCGCAAACATACGTTGGATAATGGAATGGAGCAAGGAATTTCAGAAGAAAATCACCCTGTGCTTTATAGATTACAGCAAAGCCTTTGTGTAGATCATGAAAAACTATGGAATGCTTTAAAAGAAATGGGGGTGCCAGGCATCTGATTGTCCTGATGCGCAACCTATACTCTGCACAAGAGGCTACTGTAAAGACAGAATATGGAGAAACTGATTGGTTCCCAATCGGAAAGGGTGTGAGACAGGGGTATATTTTATCACCCTATTTATTTAATCTGTACGCAGAACGTATCATATGGAAAGCAGGACTGGACCAAGATGAAGGAGGTGTGAAAATTGGAGGGAGAAATATAAATAATTTAAGATATGCAGACGATTCCATACTACTAGCAGAAACCAGTCATGATTTGAAACAAATGCTGATGAAAGTTAAAGCAGGACTACAGCTGAACGTCAAAAAGACTAAAGTAATTACAACAGAAGATTTATGCAACTTTACAGTTGACAATGACATTGAACTTGTCAAGGATTATCAATACCTTGGCACAATCATTAACCAAAATGGAGACAATAGTCAAGAAATCAGAAGAAGGCTAGGACTGGGGAGGGCAGCTGTGAGAGAACTAGAAAAGGTCCTCAAATGTAAAGATGTATCACTGAACACTAAAGTCAGGATCATTCAGACCATGGTATTTCCGATCTCTATGTATGGATGTGAAAGTTGGACAGTGAAAAAAACGGATAAGAGAAAAATCAACTCATTTGCAATGTGGTATTGGAGAAGAGCTTTGCGTATACCATGGACTGCAAAAAAGACAAATAATTGGGTGTTAGAACAAATTAAACCAGAACTATCACTAGAGGCTAAAATGATGAAACTGAGGTTATCATACTTTGGACACATCATGAGAAGACATGATTCATTAGAAAAGATAATAATGCTTGGAAAAACAGAAGGAAGTAGAAAAAGAGGAAAGCCAAACAAGAGATGGATTGATTCCATAAAGGAAGCCACAGACCTGAATAAGATCTGAACAGGGTGGTTCATGACAGATGCTCTTGGAGGTCACTGATTCATAGGGTCGCCATAAGTCGTAGTAGACTTGGAGGCACATAACAACCACAACAACACAAAACAAAGAAGGCCACTTAAAGAGCAGTGGAATAGTTAAGTAATTTCATGCTGCATACACACCATATATTTAAAACTCTGTCCCAAAGAACACTGGGAACTGTAGTTTATATCTCACAGTGCTACAATTCCCAGGACTGTAACAAACTACAGTTCCCAGGATTCTTTGGGTGTGGATGAGAAATGTGCTTGAAACGTATGGCATAGAGTCATGGACACACTTAGACTCTGAACTTGATGGTCTTACAGGGGTTCCAGTCTTAGATGGTAATGTGTAATACTTAACTTCAAAATGTGGGAACCCTGCCCTGCTGCTGCATTTGGGGGTCTTCCTGATAATTCAGCTAAGTGGGCCCTGGACATGTCCCAAAGTCCTGCCCTGGCAGCACTATTGGCAGTAATAAAGTCTGTTTTATCTGATAATACAATCTGTGAATTTATCTTTTTAGCATCACTACTTAAGGATGCAAACCCATGACATTAAAGCCTGGTTTGCTTGGTGCTAGATGCCCCATAGCAATTATACCACCAAATAATTTGCAAGAAGACAAATTGTGAAAGGGAACTGTGTGCAACTGCAGAGATGCCTAGGAGTGTCAAGAAAACCTGGTTCTTTTACAGAGGCTGCTTTTCGCCTTAGAAACCAAATGTATTTCTACTTGGAGCCCTGCAGACACAGGGGCTGCCTGAAAAAGCAGCTTATCTAATTATAGTGAATAAGTCCAGATTTCACCATGGTATTATTCTGTTTTCAGGAATGTAGCCAACAAAATGCACTTCATGTTGTGTAGGTGTTCTCTCCTTTCAAATTTGCCTCTGTGTAATAGTCCCTTTTCAAAAGTAAATGTATTAGTAGGAGGAAAATCATCTTATCATTATAAAAATTCCACTACAGGCTTGCTACATGTGTTTAACTATCCATGTGGGATTTCATCTTTTAAGGCTTTTAAGACAATTGCGATTATTTTCAATGTCTTTCCTTTTGGTTTGGTTGGCTTGATTATTGAAAGGGTATACACTGCTTTTTTATTGGTATTATTAACTTTTCACATAACATTATTAACAAAAAAGAAACAACATCAAATCTATAAAAATAAAGGCACCCTCCGTCTCTCCCTGGAACATCCTTTCACTAGATTCTCATGACAGTGTAATAAAATTTTAAAAATGTTTAGGCAATCTATAACTCCTTAACGGGCTTTGGGACTTGACAATTCGTGCCGCCTCCTGCTGTAAAAGAAATAAATGGCCACCAGTCTGCCGTGAAATTGTCCTTGTTCTTCTTTCCTTTAGACATGCGTAGTTTAGTTGTAAGTTTCTCTAATAGGGCAATTTCCCATCGTTTTTTATACCAGCAATCCACTGTCAGTCCCTTTAGTTCTTTCCCAAAGTGGGCTATTACTGTTCTAGTTGCTATCAGCATGGAGCTTATTCATTTCTTGTACAGAACCTCTAGATTATCTCTCAGAAATAGATTTAACAGTCCAATTCTGGGGTAAAGAAAGTTGAGGTTTTGGCCAGTTATCTTTATAATCTCTTCCACGATGCAGGCCCAGAACAGTTGCACTTGTTTACATTCCCACCATTATACACTGCTTTTTAGCTAAACCAGGGATAGGAAATCTCAGGTCCAGGAGCCAAATGCAGCCCTTCAGGCCTTTCTAGCTGGCCTTTGGAAATCCTGCCAGGCCACACTGGGGCACTGGAATCTGCTCAAAGGTTTTAGTCTGAGCTTCCAAGGAGCTGTCCAAGTTGCAAAGTGACCCCCACTGATATGGAGCCACCAGCCACCACTGGGGACATCCCTTACCAGCCCCGAGTTGCAGGGAGGCAAGGAAAGGAGAAAGGAGCAGCTGGGAGCTGGCAGTGAGTAAGAGGTTTCCAGGTGAAACAAACAGCAACCTGGACTCATGCTGCTGTGAATCAAGCACCACCTTCCTGAGTTTCTGCTTCTGCATTACCATAAACAAGCAGATTGTTGCTAAGATGCCATAAGGCTCCGGTTCTCTCTTGCTCTTGTAAAATAAATGGAACCTGTGAAAATTGCCCTCAACTTTCCATGGCTAGGGAAAGCAGGAGTGACAACTGTATTACTGTTGTAATGCTAAAGAACATGGATCTATAATAGCAAAGATCAACATATACTAAACTTGAACATGATATCCTAGGACATTCTGAAGACTGAAGTCACTTCCTCCTCTAAGGATCTCTTAGACTGACTTGGAGCAGTATTCAATCTGGGTCAAACATACACATACATGTTCCTCTTAGTGGCTTTCCCACAGTGTTGCATGGAGATCCACAAAACCCTGCAAGCATCAAGCTTTTATTCTGAAGGCTGAGGAAGCTTATTAAAAGAAGTGAGACTGAAGAACAAGTGAAACAGCCAACAGATGTTCAGAAAAACAGTTCAGTAAGTCTGTACTAACATTGGATAAGAAATTCAAAATAATCATTTTGTACATTTCTAGTTGATTTCAGTATCTAGATAATAACTTTAAGGGAGGGGGGCAGCTCAAATTTACTGGAGATGCTGAGGAGCTGATTACTTTGAAAATTAAGGGTGCAATTTAAAGGCAGATTCTGTGATTCCAAGCTCTGTGGTTCACATATACAAGAGAACAGTGCTGGATATGTTTAGAAAGTATATTTGCTTTCAGTTAACATTAGAAGAGTCTTGTTGGATCATACCAAAGCATTCAGTTCCCCACAGTGGCCAACCAGATGCTTATGAAAGCCAGTGTGGTGTAGTGATTGGGATGCCAGACTAGGACCTGGAAGACCAGGGTTCAAACCCCTGCTAAGTCATGAAGCTTACTGGGTGACCTTGGGCCAGTCACTGTTTCTCAGTCTAACCTACCTCACAGGGTTGTTGTGAGGGCAAAATTGGGAGGAGGAGAACCCTGTTTGTATGCCACCTTGAGTTCTTTGGTGGGATATACATGTAATACTAAATAAATAAATGCCCGATATGAGGACAATAGCCATCTCTTGCTGTTGTTCTCCAGCAACATGTTCTCTGAAACATGAGGTACTATATGGATAACAGCCACCATGACTAGTAGCCACTAATAGCCTTGTTCTGTATAAATGTATACAGTTGCTCACTATACTCAAAAGCAGAAAGAACAAGCTCTGCTGGCTCTCCACCCAATAGGCATCAAGATGTTCTGGCCTATCTTGGCTTGAGACTCACAACTAGGGATGGAAGGATCTATTAGTTTGGTTCTCTCAGTTTCTCGTTTCCCCATCTTAAATTCAGTTCTCTACATATCTGCAGCAACTTGGAATTTTTCAAAAAACACAATCCTCATGAAAATTCTGCAACATTTTAGAGCAAATTTCTCCCAACAAACACATTTTTGTTTGCAGTTTTGGCTAATGTACACATTTTAGCAAGCAATTTCTCCTGATATAATGCATTAGTATGTGTTATTTTTACTAATATATTCATTTTTATGCACATTTCCCCCTAATATTTGCATTTTTGTAAACAATGTTTCATAGGAGAACTGCATTGCAAAATTTGGATAACTGTGAATGTCAAAGGATGGCTGAGTTTCAGTTTTCATATTGTTTTAGAAATAGATTTGATAGATTCAGCTTTAAATGCAGATTGAATCAAATTTCTCCCCCATCCCTGCTCACAAAGGAGGCTGGGTTGAAGCCCTGCCACTTCCAAGAAGGGCAGCATCACCTCCAGAAGAGCAGAGTTGTATTTGATAGGGCAAAGTCAAGTTCAATAGATAAGAGTCAAGATAGGCTATGCAGGCACAGCCTTGGGCAGATTAATATGACAGGTAGTGGCTGGAACTGACCCAATGAGAACTGTTGTCTCAGTGGCATGCTGAGACTTTATGAAGGCCAGCTGGTCAGGAGGACCTGGGTTTAGACAACTCGTTGAAGAGTGCAAGGTTGTTTCTTAAAGGACCATTGTCTGATTTTGCAGCTGCTGCCTCCTAAAGTGTGGGGCCAGTGATGACTGCATTGGGAAGATGTTTGCTGAGTCTGAAAAGTCAGGTAAAACCATGTCCTCTGCTCTGTAAGGTCCTGGAATGGGGGGCAATGGCTTCCTGAGTGATGTCTCCTCCCCCTTTGAATCTTCCTCTCAGCCAGAGGAGAGAAGAGATCAGAGAATATAACAAAAGTGGCCACACCCCAAACTAGCCATTTTTGATGGGAAAGGTGGTCAGTAGCAGAACAAGTGGTGGCCAACAGTCCCACTGTAGCACCCTCTCACATCTTGCCTGCCAATCTTTTCACCAGCAACAACACAACTGCAGAGATTAGCACTCCTCTCCCAGCCCTGCACCACACTGTTCCATGCCACCCAAACCTCCCATATGCCATAGCTTAACCTCCAAAATGGGCTCACATGCCAAAGCAACCAAAACACCCCTCTCATCTAATTCATCTAATTTGTCACTGATCACTGCCACCAATTCCACCCTCTTTATCCCGGGTTGCAAATGTTGCAAAAATAGTTAGTTACACATTTCTCCAGTCTCCTTGGTGACTGTGAACTGCTAAATCTAAATGGACTGGCGGAGAAGCTGGTGGCATTCATTGGTAGGTTAGTCCTTTTGCCCCTGCTAAGGGCATCATTTCCTAGTCCTGAAGATTGTTGAACAGAAGTGGAGTATGTGTGGGGTGGCACAGGTTTCATTTGGGACCTGATAAGGTCCCCAGGCATTTGACCTCTAGACCCAATATGTGACCTTCCCTAAAGCACTCAGGTGTCATGAAATTTCCATCTTTCTCTACTAACTAAATCAAACCCAAGCATCTGTAGTATGGACTCACATCAAGTTCCTCTGCGTGTTTCTTCCCAGGCATGCAGGTTGCACTTGTCCATGCTGTTTCCATATAATTTTATGTCTCAGCTTTCAAAATGTGGAGGCAGGGGAGATGATTTTAAGGAACCAAATGTTCTGCTCAGCTAGATGACTCATGCAAACAGTAATGAAGAATATTGCACCAAGGCACATAACAATAAATGAAATGAACTATTCGCATTATTATTCAGAAGGCAGCACAGCTGGCCTACTGGTTTAATTAATTTATTAAGGTCCCTGTTGATTGATTCTACTAGGCATTATACCTGGTACCTCCAAATGCTTAGGATTTGTTTTCTCTACTGGTAGTGGGAAAAAAAGTTTTATATACAGCTGTGATGAGCAACCATTACGACACAGAGGTTTGAATGCAACAGCCGTAGCAATTGCTTGACAGCTTAAAGCTTGATCAAACCATTTACTACACAGTAGTTCTGTGACATGTTTGAAATACAAGCAGTCATCCCAGCATCCTAAAGCACTGATAAAGAAACTCTTCTTTTAAAAAAGACGCTTTAATGGACCATTAATATTCTGCCATACATAATTTAAAGATGAGAGAATGCACTGAGAGCAGAATAACATACATAAGAAATTTGCCCAGAATATATGAAAAGCTAATTATCAGCCAGAAAATACAAACTGGGTTTTAATGAATTCCTTTTCATGGACAAAGAAAGAAAGAAAAACAGGAAAAGAAAAGGTGAAAGAAAGAAAGAAACCCCATCAGTTCACAATAACCATCAATACATCTATCTCAATTTAAATGTGTACATTGATATAAGCCATCCAAATGTCTAGATAGGTATCTATATGAAACTGGTATTTATAAGAAATGTATTCAGATGCATTTCTAATTGTTTCATATCTATCTCTCTACATTTAATGTTATAAGCCACTTTGGGTACAATTTTGTGGGAAAGTGGCATACAATAAACAGATGCTGATATATGTGGTGGCATTTCTGTGTACCACATCAGTTGATGTGCCATCCTGTTGTAGATCTATAGAATTGCCTGGACTCTCCAGGCTCCTTTCAGGTATTGTGACTGAGAAACTCTATGTCTAATAGTTCTGTCTCTGAATGATATCTGGTTACCTTTGATCACTCACTCCTTTGAAGTTTACCTAACACTATGCATGACAATCTATTCCTAGTGCAAGTTTGTCACTGCAACCTTGGCCAATAGTATCCTTCTTTATATAAGGTTGTGACAATATGGGCTTTGCACCACAACTATGGAATGCACTTCTCTGGGATATACATCAAAGCCTGAACAGATGAAGCTCTATCACCATATTCTTGAACATACTGTTACCCGCACCTCAGTCTCCAAGCTGTGGGAGGTTTCAAGGATTCCTGCGCATATCCCGGATTGGTTTCCTTGGAATGTAGGTCACACAGGCTGAGCATAAGATGGAAGGTTAACAGATTTAGCACTCCAACAGACCCTGCTCCCCAATTTCTAGGTGCTACCAGACAGTGGCTCAATATAACAAATGGGTGACAGAGATTTCATGGAAGGGTTATAGGCAACAGCTTTTTTTGTAATTTGCCAGAATTCCCTGGGGAAAGGAAAATCTGGATTAAAAGTGGGGATGGAGGCTGGCATTGTGGTGCCAACAATGTCATGTAGGTGCTGCATATGTTTCTAGAGACTATGCCAGAGCATTGCACTGTCACAGGCAGCAAATCAAGGCTCTGTGTCTTTTTCCAGACACATTTCTAGCACTGACAGTCGACTGTCTTCTTTCACTTACAGAGAGATCGTGATGACACCACCTACCACAGGGAGGAGGAAATTAAGCCCTGATTCCCAAACAGATCTCCCTTTCCAGAAGAGCTCTTACATTGAGAGACATTATCATATCACCTGTTAGCTGGTATAGCACAGTGGGGAGGAGAGCCTGGCTGGGAGTCTAGAGTCTGTGGGTTCAAATCCCCACTCATGTCTCCTGGGTGTAAAGGGCCAGCTAAAGATCACCCCCACAGTGAGTGGCTCAGGGGTTACATGCCCTGCTACCTGTGCAGCCGTGGGTAAGCTGCATAGTCCCAAGGAGCCCAGTTGTCCCCCAGCTGGCAGTTGCGGACAAGGAAGGCAGAGCCGGCTCCGGGCATGCCGGGGCCCTTGAGCATCAGCTTGCCCTGGGCCCCGGTGTGTGCACACACACATGCACGTGGTCCCCCCACACTCCCCCACCTACCTGTCTCCTGTTTTTTTACCATTGCCCTTAATGAAGATGGCGGCAGCTGTTTCCCTAAGGGGATGAATACTCTGCCGCCATCTTTGTTGATGGTACACATGCATGCTACGTGCGTGCATCTCTGCCATCAACTAAGATGGCAGCCGCGGCTTCAGTACCTTAGGAAAGCCGCGGCCGCCATCTTCATTAAGGGCAATGCTAAAAGGCAGGAGACAGGTAGTTGGGGCAAGGGAATAGCGGGCAGGCAGAAGCTCCTGCCCTGTGATCCGCAGATGGTGCCGTGGATCGTGGAAGGGGAGCGGAGGGCCCCTCAGGGGTCCCTCAGGGGCTCCTGTAGCTCTGGGGCCTTCAGGCCAGTGCCCCACCTGGCCGCCCTTTAGAACCGGCCCTGAAGGAAGGGGCTGGCCTGTGCAGCTGTGGCAAGCTGAGCAGGCCCTAGCCAGCTGGAGAGGGCTAGACTCAGAGAGTAAACCCCCTCTGAATACCGCTTACCATGAAAACCCTATTCATAGGGTCACCATAAGTCAGGATCGGCTTGAAGGCAGTCCATTTCCATTTTTTTTTATCATATCATCTTAAGGAAAAGCAGGGTAGTTGACCACCCTGCCAGAGCCATCAAGATGCTTTTCAGCAGGCCTGCTGATTCTATTAACCCTATCATGACCAAACCTCAGTATGAAAATTGCCAAGTCAGAACACTGGTCCACCTAGCCCAGTATTATCCATTCTTGGAGAGGCTCCAGGGCCTCAGACACCTCTTAGGCAAAGGTCTTTCACAACACCCCTTAAAGTAGGTGTGGGGAACTTTGGCCCTCCATACATTGTTAAACTATAACTCCTACCATCCCAGGTAATTGGCCATGCTTGCTGGGGCTGATGGGAGTTGTAGTTCAGCAAGAGAGGAGTGGTGGTGGTAAGACTGAACTATACTTTGTGGGCAGTGCACAGTTAATTCACCATCCCTGAATGCAACACATCCACAAGTACCAAATCAGGGCAACGCTGGCACTGCAGGAGATCACAACCCCCTATTTGCATAATGCAAATATAAGAGCGCTTGAACTGTCTTGTGTCACATTTCAGGCAGAATACATTAATAACCATGATGAAAGAGGTTTCTCTGGTGAAGCAGCATTTGTCTTCACTATGCAGCCAGGTTTCTGATTTGAAACCATCATTTCCCTAAAGCAATCACATATGTAAACTAGGAGTCCCCAGAGTTAAGTCTTAATTCTGAATGCCTGGGATTATTTGGATACTTGACAGGGATTCATTCCTAGACAAGAGTCAAGAAAGTCAACAAGCAATCCCATTCCACAGCATTAACACAGTCATTCCTTCTGCTTGTGTTTCTGCCATTGCGCAGCATGGGCTACCTACGTGGTGATGTGTGTAAACACAGAAAACCGTAATTTTTTAAAAAAGGATTTTAATCTCACCCCTCTGCCAAGGCACAGCAGAAATTTCAGAAGCAGCACCACAGTACCAACAGCCATTTAAAAATTATCTTAACATAAGAGCTCAAAGAATACTCTGCTCACCCAGTGCTGCCAGATCAAGGGTTCCTGAACTGTGATCTGTTGACCACTTGTGGGCCACATGCTTCATTCAGGTGATCCATGATTGTCTGTGAGGAACGCTTAAAATCTGAACTCCATAGAATTCAATGGAATTCAAACTAAACCACAGTACAACATAAGAACTAAAAGAAGCTATAAAAAGACCATTAAATATCATACTGCATCTAGCACAACATATTACAATTGCTACAAACAGGCAGGAAAAATGATTAAGCGATCCACCAAAACCCTCAGCAACCCTCAGCAATTTTCAAGTGGTCTCTGAGGGGAAATGTTTGGGATACATTGTGCTAGACAGCTGTCCAAAGATATGTTTCAGTATCTCTCTCTGGAGAACAGATATAGAGAAAGGGAGGAAGAAGCAGCCAGACCAGCTGCTGACTCAGGAGTAACCTGATGACAATTAGAATGAATGGGCTGCAGCTGAGGGAGATGAGGCTGGAAAGTTGCTGCAAGCTTCCAGGCTCCTTACGATGGCTTATAGCCTTAAAGGGAGTCTTGGAGGAGGAAGGCAAGCTAAGAAGAAACCTGGAGAGGGCAAAGGTTGCCTCTTGAGGAAAGAGCAGGCTGGCTGGATTGTAGGAAGGTAACTGGGGAAATTAGTGGCATCGTAACCCAGTCCAGTCCAGGACTTGGAGAAAGTTGGAGGGGAAACAAGCTGGCTGGGAAAGCAATCCAGGACTTGGAGAATGCAGCATCTGGTGGGGAGGTTATCTTAAGTTCTGTCTTCCCCATAATGAGCCTAGCTGCTTCTATCTGACAGTAAGATGGCAAAATTACCTAGTAGTGCTCTCTTGAGAGCCAGGAACTGTCACATCTCCCTGATTGGGAGCCACTGGGCCAGCTGAATGCTAGCTCAGTTGGGAGCCACACATGAGGACCAGAAAAGCAAAAACCAGCTCTTGCTAATACTCCTACCAGGGAGTAAGCACTCTCATTTGACCGGCATTGAAATTATTTTAGTCTGCCAGCCTAATGCCTGGCAGAAAGTTTGCATGGATCGGAACTCGAGGGAGCACCCTGAATGCAAGGCAGATCATGTGTAAGGTCCCCCCCTTGGCTCCTCCTCTGCCACACCCCTAGGATGTCCTGTTTTGGGGCCTTCCACCTACTTCCGCAGGCTCTCCATGAGCCGGGCTGGGTTTCCCTCGCTGAGCTGGCAGGACCCCGGCAGTGCTGCGGCTGAGCCGGGATGAGGGGCTTCTGCTGGCCACATCTAACTCCCCCAACCTGGCACAAATAGTAGTTGGATTGCAGCCTTAAATCAAAATCTATGTACCTGAAATAGTTGCATATTCTTCTGCATTCTTCTGTTTCCCTTTCCCTTTCCTTCCTCTATTTTCCTTCCCCATTTTTACCTTGCAAATCCTCTGTCAAACCTGTTCTTGCAATATAATAGCAACAACAGCATTATAATAACTATTTATTTTTTAGCCCATAACTCAATCTGCAATGTTCTTCTGCCTTCTAGCATGCATTGCTACAATACCTTTCTTTTTGTTTCCCACTTTTTTTAAAAAAGAAAGAATTCATTTTATGACACTGTAACTGTGAAAGAACATAGAATTTAACCTACATGATAGTAATCTAGTCTTATAATAATTCCAGAAATGTTGTGAAGTGTAGTGCATTGCGGTTTTACGGGATTTATGTTTAATTATTGCCGCCAAAGCTGAACACTAGGTGTCACATTTAGATAACCACAGACACCATGAACTCACTTAGGAGCAGGAAGAAGGAATGCCTAGTAAGTATTATAAATAGGACTATCACTCAGATTTAGTTAGCAAGTAGAACTATGTTGAAAAAAGGCAACCGAGCCAAAACCTAACAGTTTAAAGGCTGTTTCACAGCTGGGTTGGTGATAGGGAGCAGCTTCCTAGCCTTGGAACTGCAAAGTTCATCGAGGTTCTACAGGACCATGCCTGGAGCTAATTTCACGCTCAAATATTTATTTATTTAAAACATTTGTACACCCCCCACACCTTTGCCTTTCCTCCTGCGAAGCTTGTGGCTTAACTTAGCTAGAAAATTTGTACAGTCCATTTTAGAGCTCCGAAAAATAAGCCCGAACAAATTTTGCTGCCTTGGCTAAAAAAAAAAAGTGTAGTCCCCAGTAAGCTCAGCCACTTTTCCTTATGTACACGCATAAGGCTACCAGCAGCCCTGAGCCTGCCCTCCCTAGGCTTGTCCTTTGGGAGCTTGCAGAGAGATTGTGCAACTCCTGTAGCCAAGATTACTGCTGGATATTGGTCAGAATGAAGGAGCAGTTCCACCAACTGGGTCATTTTATTTTTATTTTATTTTATTCGATTTATTAGTCGCTCATCTGGCTGGAAACCCAGCCACTCTGAGCAACGTACAAAATAAAGGCATATAAACATCAAAAAAGAAGCAATAAAACTAAACAACAAAGTAGAAGCTATCCCCCAACCCACACAGCCCAACCCAAAGATCAGAAAGTCCTCCTAAAGAAGCTCCCTTTTGAAGGCTGGAGGGTGGGGCAAGGCATGTGGAAGCAGCCTCCCCTGATGGCAACAGAGTCTCTCTCCCCTCATAGTCCTTCTCTTGAGGCAGCTCCCTTTTGAAGGCTGGAGGGTGGGGCAAGGCAGGTGGAAGCAGCCTCCCCTGATGGCAGCCCAGTCTCTCTCCCCTCATAGTCCTTCTCTTGAGGCAGCTCCCTTTTGAAGGCTGGAGGGTGGGGCAAGGCAGGTGGAAGTAGCCTCCCCTGATGGCAACAGAGTCTCTCTCCCCTCATAGTCCTTCTCTTGAGGCAGCTCCCTCTCAGCACAGCCCACTGTACTCCTAGTGTAATGTCCGCCGACACCAGATGATCAGTCTGGAGCCACCAGCTGCTATAAACATTCCCAGGTCTTCTGCCTACTTTCAGTCTGCCTGGGTAATTTGTTGCTTAAGGTAGCCGCAAGGTCTTCCTTCTCAGCAGGCAAATCACTCCCCTAAGCCTGCCCTTTGGCAGTACGTTTAGGATTTGCATGGATATTCCATGGTTCAGCAGGTAAAATTTAATTCAAAGGGAAGAAGGTGCCAAAACCAAAGAGTAAAAGCAGAAGTATTTTTTAAATCCTATATGGAAATGTTAAAAAGTGTTAAATAGGTTTGGCTCAGCTCAAATTATGAATGAATGAACGAACATGTGATTCTGCTTACTTTCCTACATCTCAAAGTGGTTTTCTATGTCACACACAGTTCTTCAGTCCCTGGTGTTTCTCTTCTACATAAGTCCAGTTCTGACACCTATGGCACCAATACTGCAAACTACAGTGTAAATAGGAGGCATATTCCATGCTGTTCCACCAAATGAGCTGCTGTACCAGCCCCACAAGCATCTAAACTGCTCCATAGTTATATGTTGGGTCACTCTATTTCAGGTATAACAATGTTGGCTCTATATTTTGTGTAGATTACCTGCACTTTGCTCTATGCCAGTTGCATTATGTGCAGACTAAATTATTTCTCTTAAGTTTGTAAATTTCAAAATGAAAATGGTTTCATTTCGAAAAGTGGTTCATTATTGTTCACTGACTTTAATCTACCCTGTGAATAAAGCTGACAATTCATTCAGTGGAACATGAAAATGTTTGTGTGATGCCCAAACTTCATTGGATTGGAGGTCATTCTTTTGGAAAAAACCCAGCAGCTTAATATTACAAGTATATTGTGACAAGCATATCAAAGATGTATTACTTGTAACTGAAGACCTTCTTAATAATACAGAAATGGGATTTTATGAAAAATTTCTGCCACTGAGTTGCTGTTTAAGCCAGGTATTAGCAACAATTATGTTCTATCTCTAGGACTTTGTTAACATAAACTGAGGTTTTATTAAAATGATGCCTTTTCTATTATTCTTCCAGGTGTTGGCTAAGTTTAAAGTCAATAGATGGCACTCTGTCCTTGAACTAACTCATGGTGACCCAGTATGATCAACCTTGGGAAGTGCTATATTTTAATATGAGTAGCTACAGTTGTTTCAGCACATAATGCTAAGGGCACTTCTTGTTCTTGGATGTCTCTGTGTTGCTATTTCAGAATACAAAGCAGAAGAGATCCAGTTTTAAATCAGTGCCGGCTATTAATTTGATTGACCGATTTCAAATTCATGGAATACAAAAACCTACATGTGAAGGGATGTATGCATGAGTTACTTATGAGCCAGTAGTGCTTTTGGGAAAGAATGTGGCTAATGCATGAGTTGCTTATGAGCCAGTGGTACCTTTGGGAAAGAATATGCAGCTAAATCTTAATCAGATTCCAACCAGATTATTTATGCCCTGCTGGACTGACCTGTATTTTCTCCTGCAGTTTCAGAATGAATGCTAACTTTTCAATTCTGCCTCCCCAATACAGTGTTTGAAGTGTTGCTGATATCATACTGTTCCTTAGGCCCACAAGATGAGAATCCTTCCATGCAGATGCCAATGAACTGTCTGCCTCCTGCCTGTAAAAAAAAATCATAGTCTGAACATTCTGTATGAAAGGAACCATAAATATACAGCTTCAGTAGCTGTCTGCTTCCTCTCCTTGAGAGGGTGAAGAGTTTTTATAAGATGCATCCATAACAAGCTAAGCCCGAAATAGGGATGGAAGGATCTGTCAATTTTGGTGCTCTCAGTTTCTCATTTTTCCAATCTTAAATTCGGTTCTCCATATTTCTGCAGCAACTTGCAATTTTTTTAAAAACAAATCCTCATGAAAATTCTTCAGCATTTTAGTGTGAATTTCTCCTAATAATCACTTTTGTCTGCAGTTTTGACTAATGTACACATTTTAGCAAGCAATTTCTCCCAATATAATGCATTTTTGTATGTTATTTTCACTAATATATTCATTTTTATACACATTTCACGCCTAATATATGCATTTTGTAAACAGTGTTTGGAGAAAAACAAGACATTCCCTGCCCACAGGCTTACAGTCTTAAAAACATGACACGCAAGGGGAAAGTAAAAAGGAGGGAAGGGGCGGGAAAGCAAACTGAGGCACCAATTCTTATAGTTCTTATAATGACAAGCAGTCATAGAAACAGTTCAGGGGTAGGAGGTGCTTGATGGAGCTGGTCTTTCATCGGAGCTGATGGAATGTGCCCTGCTTCTTGTCTCTTCCACTGAAGCAGCCTCAGTGTGAATTTTGAGGGGTGCCTGTGTTTCAGTTCTCATATTGTTTTGGAGAGTGTGAATTTGATAAATTTGGCTTGAAATGCAAACTGAATAAAATTTCTTCCCCATCTCTAATTCTAACCTTCCACATGCCTCCAGCGTCTAGGTAGAAGTACAAGCATGTCTGGCATAATTCCATTTGAATGCAAGACACCACATTGACCTTCTTAGACAGTGAAAATGGCTAAAGCGCCATTTGCATGGAGTTCCCAAAGTCTGTCAGTGTGCCCTTCTCAGGGGCAGTGACTATGATAGGTCACCCTAAACGCAAAATGGTCTAACAAGGCCTACCTATACCTCAGACCGAAACTGGCTTGATAGTCTTTCCCTCTCCCAGAGAACCTGGAAACTATAGCTCAGTAAAGTGTGCATTCAGTAATGCTAGACTCATGTACCCCACTTTGCGTGTCTTGGAGAAAAGGTGGGATGTAAAGGTAATAAGTAAAATAATATAGGGACAAGAATGCTGGCCTCCTTACAGGGGGTGTTATGAAGATTATTGAAGGTAATGTTGCTCATTCCTGTATTGGAAGCTGAATGTGTTAGCAGTTGTGGCCAGTGGGTGCAACAGCAAGCTATACCAAGACCGACTGTTGTCTTCACTGACTAGCAGTGAATCTCCCAGATGTCAGGCAGGGGTCTATTCTAGCCCTGCTTGGAGATGCCAAGTACTGAACCTGCCACCTTCTGCATGCAAAACATGAGCTCTACTACTGAGCCTAGGGCCTTAGGAATTGGCTTCCGCTACTGAGCAATGAACTGGAAAGGGGAGCCCCTGTGCCATTATTGGCAGTAGACAGGAAGTGGCAATAAAGGTAAGCAGTGGGTGAAGTGCGGGCTGCTGTCTGGCTAGGAGTCCCGAGTGTGAGTTGCTGATGTCAGCACCTCTGCCCATTCCAGATGCTTCTGAGCCAGTCAGCAGCCATTGGCATGGTGGTGATTCCAGCTACCCCAAGCTTCCCCTGCTACCTTGCATCTCCTGCCAGTTAGTGTACGGGGCACTCCTCCCCCTTGGCTGCTGTTCAACAGATACAGCCTCTATACATCCCTTCCTTCCCATCAGGCTGCCTATCTTCCCCCCACATACACGCCATGTGTTAGAGTTATCTTCCTCTCCCCTCTTAAACCACGATTTCACACGTGTCTCCTAAAAAGCACTTTGGAACCGCTCTCTCCTACTGTTGATGTGCATGTGTGATTGCCAGAAATTTTAAATGCTCTTGTATCATTTTTTAGATAATTGATTGAAGGCCATGCAGGATGGTGGATTTACAGTGCAATGACAATATTCTTGCATTTCTTTTTGGCATCAACCATAAACAGATGCATTCTGTCTGAAGGATATCTTTAGTTCTCCACCTCCCATTTTCCCCCATAGTATTGTATACGTTTTTAACAAAGTCTTTTTTCACATTCCCTTTGCACTCCCATACAAAAGAATCTTTTTGGTCCCTGTCAACTGCCCTAGATCTCTTACAGATCAATCCTAACTGTAAAAAGCTGGCAGAATTTAGGCCGATGTAATTTAGGCTTGTATAAATTATTGGGAGGGCCTACTGTTAGCAGGTGAGTGTGGACCTGAGTTTTGAGGATTGGACTGTAAGTCACATAATTGAGCAGAACAGGGTTTGGAATAGATGTAAATCTCTCCTTGCCTTGTCATGCCCCCCCCCCTTTGGACTTACATCTGCTTAAGTTCTGCTGGCTAAATCCTGGCTGAGCTAGGATGAGGGACTAATGCCAGCATAGGCCTGATTGAGTGTCAGCTCAGCCAGGAAAGTCCAAGATCTGCCAAAACCAGGTGGATCTTGGTTTTGGATTGCACTATTGCACAATTTCTCCTTGTCTATAACAAAGGATATCTGTAGCATGGCCATTTCTTTCAGTCTGCCTGCCCTCTCTGTCTCTGATGAAACTGCCACATTTGGAGGAAAGTCTTCTCAGTTTTGTGTGTGTGTGTGCATGCGTGCATGGGTGCACACTTTCCTCAGAAGGGACAGTTTTAGCATATGTAGTAATGTTTTAGTTAAAGCATAGAAACTGATGAGGAATTGGTGAAACAGATAATTCTTTCTCCCAATATTGGCCATTTCACTGGAGGCTGAAGGGGGGCAAGCAGGTGGATATTATAGAAACAAGAGGTTGTATATAACAGTGTTACCAACCACATCATGATGGAATGCCATCAGATTGCTGGGTAGTATTAACGAACACATAGGCTAGGAACCTAGGGGAGTCCCTTCTCCCACACTAGCTGGATGGGCGTCCAATGGTCATGACATCAATAGTATGAAAGATGAAGAGGGGAATGCATATTAGTGGTAGCAGAAGATTCCAGGATAGGGATGGGGAAGAAATTTGGTTCAGTTAGCACTTGAAGGTGAACTTACCTAATTTGCACTTTCTGAAACAATATATAAACTGAAAGTCAACCATCCTTCAAAAGTCACTTTTCCAAATTTTGCAATGCAGTTCTCCACCCGAGTAACATGTACAGAAATGTATATAGTAGGGTAAAATTAGCATGTATTAGTGAAAATAATATGCAAAAATGTGTATATTAGGACAAATTCACACATAATGCTAGTGAATTTTCATGAGGACTTTTTTTTAAGGCAAATTGGGGTGGAAATGCAGGGAACTAAATTTAAGAAATGGAGAGAAACTGAAATTGACAGATTCACCCATCCCTACTCCTGAGTGACCATAAGTGCTATTAACCACCTGGCAAATTTCACCTGGAGTGCCTTTCAGGTTCCCCTGGTATTTCTATAATTGTAAAAAGTAGGTGTGCACCATTTTGATTATACTGAAATGCCTTTTGAGACAGACACAGTAGTATCCCATGGTGGAATTTCCCAAACCTTTGATATCTACAGATGATTTATCTATCCCATGGGGATAAGTAATTCTAAACCATAATGTTCATAATGGGCATGCAGAGGCACACTTCTGAGTATCCCTACCTGGATACAGTTAATTGATAGCTGCATGTGTGGTATGTTCCTCAGTCTAGTTCTAAAAAGTATTGCCGGCAGCTTGTGTTTGTCATCAACTAGGACATTACTAGAAGCTTATTTCTCCCTCCTAATATATGTATCATTTTCACACATTTTTCATTGTAACTATATTGCAACATTTTACATTTTTAGACATTCATATCATTGTACATTTTTAAAATAAGTGCTTATAATAAAATTCATTGTAATTGATAGATCTGCTATAATGTGTGATCAGTCTGTTTTTTGTCTTCAGTTTGGGCAGTGGCGGCTAGTGGCTCCATGTCAGTGGGGCAGTGGAATCCACTCCAGGTTTTAGTCCAAACTTTCAAGGAGCTGTCCAAGGTACGAAAACACAGAGTGGATTCCACTGTCCCACTAACATGAAGCCACCAGCCACCACTGAGTTGGGGTAGCTCCTTAGTAGCAGGGCCAATTAGTTTGCCTGAGGTATGAGAACACTGCTTAGGTCTTTCTGTCTTTTTGCCCTCCCATGTGCTTGAAATTACAAGCTGACCTAGCAGAACGGCTGGCGGCTTGATCTATTGGACAGATTTGTCCACTGCTCTTCAAGTTACATGATATACAACCTCCTCCTTCCTTACTTATGCCTCAGCATATTTTCTGCCTCACCTTCCTCTGAGCTTCCCTCACCATCTCCTTTGGCAGCCTCAAGAAGGGGAATTAAATATTGAGCACGTCCCACTGCACTGATTTGGAACCCAGCGCTTCATGCACAGTTCTTACACACTCTGACACAACCCGCAATGCCTTATTGTTTGTGTTTTCATCCCAGCAGAATTAAAGTAATTTATTGCTCGTTATGATTTATGACTCACCGTAGGAGTCAGAATGCTCGCTTTTTGTAACAGAACGCTGAAAGAGAGCCTGTGTGTTTATTCAATGCTGGACGTTCATGGAAATGAACAAGACAACTTGTTTAGAAAAGCAGCAATGTGGGGAAAAGCACATGGAGGCAGGCTTCTGTCTGTCTGTCCCTACCTGGATGAGGAACTGTACAGGAAAAGGACAGAAACTGAGTGTGGTATGTGCCCCGGTCTAGTTGTTAGGGCTTTCAGAAAACTGGCGATTTAGTCTCCCCGCTTCCCTGCATTGCCAAACAGCTGATCTGCATGATTGTTAATTTTTGGCAAGAGCTACTCTACTACTGCCTTGTGTAATGATGACGTGATACTATGTAGCCAATCAGTTGTGGCTATGTGATGATGTCACTGAGGCCAATGAAGCTGAGACTTAGGGCAGTCTTTCCTGGACTGCTCCTGTGGATGTTTCTAGCCAGTCAGATCACTGATGGTCATCACTCCAAATCAGCTTCAAGAGCAGATCTCCTCCCTTCAATATGATCCTTAAAAATCACACAAAGTGAGTACTCTGCTTCTGCTCATCCCTAGTTGCTTATCACCAGGGAGCAGATGTCTGTGACACTTGCATAGCCACAATGCTTGTCTGCCTATGGAAAACTAGCATGTTTAGGGGGAGGACTATAGATCGTCTCCCTATGTGCTAGTTTTCTAGTAGCAGAATGTTTTGCAGACTTTCACAAAGATGTTTCTTTGGCATGGCGTTATTTTTAAATTGGTTGTTCCAGCTGAAGATATAATTTTATTTATCCTATTATTCTGCGGAATATTTGGTTACAATTCAGAGACACACTGTCCCTTTAACAGGTGATGTGAGGATACATCTGTTTGCATTGATTTTCCTTGCTATGTATTTATATTTTCTCATATTTAGTGATGAACAGAATTAGATCTGGCTCTTTATATTCCTCTACAGTAATCCTAATTAATGGCTAGAGATTAAGGCTGTGAGCACACTAGTCGCCTACAGCAATGTGTTTCCATTGGCCACACATGGAGGGGGATTGGGTTGATCTGCCAATCAGGTGTGAAATCTCTTTGAAGCTGAATTTCTGAAAACAGCACTCGATCCCACCAGGTGTTACAGTAAATGGGGATGGGGTTTGACTAGTGCCACGTGCCTCTGTTTTCAGAAAAGAGAGGTGGAGATAGATAGAACTGGCAGAACAGTGAGTGTGTCTCTATCCACAATCAAACAAAAGCTCATTGTTAAGATTTCCAAACCCCATCTGATCTGTTTCTGAGTCTATGAATTTCCCCCATCCCTGCATGCTGCAAGCTTCATCAGAATGCTGTTTCATTAAAGAATGCTAGTCTAAGCAAACTATGCTTCAAAACTATCCTAACCTTTTTTTGTTTTGAGGAAATGCTACAGACTGAAGGGCTCTGTTCTGTTTTCATCTGCATTATTCTGATTGATATCCTCTTTTAGCTACTACTGAAGATAACTGCTTTGAAGGTTGACACATGTTCATTTACTAGTTCACATGCATATAAAATGCCCTGCCTTTATAGGAGTGGGGATGCAACACATTCTCATCAGTCTATCTGTTTGGGGGTGGGGATAGTTCTCATTGTTTCATTTTCTTGTACATACCATCAATCCTGACTGTCTTCGGGTATGTTTTCACATAAAGGCCCATCCATACCTCCTTTTAATCTGCAATCTAATCCCCTTGTATATCCATTAATTCACCAGTATCCATATGATGTTCCCCACCATTTCAGACTTTCTCCTGGTTATATCTGCACTTACCCTACCCTGCTATAAACTGATTATTTTTTTCTGTCCAGATTATTAACCTCTTTAACCTCTGTAGTGAGGACATCTTGCCTCACTTTTTTTGTATTATGTGCAGATGATGTTAGATCCACCCTCTGTCCATGCCTCCTACTTCTTCCTTACAGTTCATTACTGTTTCTGGTACTGAACCAGGGTACTGTACTTCCTCCTACTGGTTTCTGTAGCTATATTGTATTGGTTTTTTTAACTGCTCTTTTGCAATCGAATGTAAAATCAAATGTTTAATGAATCACATTTCCACTTAAAAGCTATTTTGTGATATTATGCAAACAAAGGCCAATAGACTTCATTGAAAACATGGCAAACCTGCTCATGCACATTAATTTAAAAAGTCAGATATATGTTTTTGCACTCTTCCAGAAAAGGGCAGGAAAAGCAAAGTACCATTCTGGACCAATCACTGTAAAGGAGTGGACTTAGGGGTATAACTAATGCAGAAGCGAATTAGACAAAAAAAAATTAATGTCCATGTGTATGGATGTGAAAATTCAGATTTTAAAAAATAATTCCGAGCATAAACAGAACATGTATGAATCTTGAGGCCACCAACCGAATATGGAAAACGTGGATTTTGAGATTACGTATGGTTGGGCACATATAATCTTATTGCATCGAAAACTATTCCTGGGATGTACTACTCCTTATTGTAGGTTGAAGACTCCAAAACTGGTTGATGCTTCCATTAGAAAACAAAATACAACAAAAAACACTTTCCTTCCCAATGGAACATGGGCTGCCTACACACCACATATTTAAAGCACATGACGTCCCAAGGAATCCTGGGAACTGTAGTTTGTTAAGGATGCTGGGAATTGTAGCTCTGTAAGGGGTAAACTAAAGTGTCCAGGTTTCTTGTGGAGAAATAATGTGCTTTAAATGTATGGTGCCAGGAAGAAGCATAATTCCTTCTATTTTTGATGCTCAAGCATGGGTGCCATTGCTTATATAGTCCTCCATGAGTAAAAGAGAGGCATCAGCAGGACTGGGAAAACTCCAAGGTTTGCAGAAGTACAGAAAGTCTTTATAAAAAACCCGAAGGGGGTGAATCCCCCCAAAAGCCAATGAGGAGTGGACCGAGCATGCTCAGTGGCCACAGAATGCTAACTAATTGTTGGGGGTGGAGAGAAAGAGAAAGTTGTGTGGGAGGGGGAGTAGAATAGATGATCCAGGTAGGGGGCACTGAACAGAAATTCTCCCTGCAGGTCCCACTTGTTCTCTTACCTAGTCTTCTCCCCCACGTTAATTTTCTATATTTGGCCAGGAACTGGGGCATTCAAATATATATTCTTTTATTTGTGCTCCAGGATACATCTGAGGTACAGTCTTATCACATGAGGAGCTGCTTGTCTAGACCATAACTGGTGATGCATTACAGGCTTTCCCACAAAATTGGTTTATTCAGTGTCTTTTAACTAAAATATTTTTATGTTTGTTTATTATATTCCCATCCCACCTTTCTTCCAAGGAACTCAAGGTGGTATGCTTGGTACTTTCTCTACTTTTACCCTCACAACAATCCTGGGAGGTAGGCTAGGCTGAGTGAAAGTGGCCCAAGGTCACCTCAGTGGCTGCATGAAGATTTGAACATGGGTCTTCCGATTCCTAGTCTGACAGTCTAGCTAGTTACTCCACCATGCTGGCAACACCTGGCCAAGTTACTAGACATAAGGCTTCAATGTCTGGAGTTAATTTTTAAAAGTCATCCTTATCATATAGGCAATTTCAGAAATCTCAGTGTGACAAACATTATGCACAGAAATCTGAACAGAAAAGTCCTCAGTCTCTAAAGCACCAATCTTGAAGAATTCTGACAGCTCACTATGAGTGTGAGAGTTATGTGCCTTCAAGTCGATTATGACATATAGCGACCCTATGAATCAGCAACCTCCAATAGCATTTGTTATAAACCACCCTGTTCAGATTTTGTAAGTTCAGGTCTGTGGCTTCCTTTATGGAATTAATCCATCTCTTGTTTGGTCTTCCTCTTTTTCTACTCCCTTCTGCTTTTCCCAGCATTATTGTCTTTTCTAGTGAATCATGTCTTCTCATGATGTGTCCAAAGTATGATAACCTCAGTTTCATCATTTTAGCTTCTAGTGATAGTTCTAGTTTAATTTGTTCTAACACCCAATTATTTGTCTTTTTTGCAGTCCATGGTATCCACAAAGTTCTTCTCCAACACCACATTTCAAATGAGTTGATTTTTCTCTTATCCGCTTTTTTCACTGTCCAACTTTCACATCCATACATAGAGATTGGAAATACCATGGTCTGAATGATCCTGACTTTGGTGTTCAGTGATACATCTTGGCATTTGAGGACCTTTTCTAGTTCTCTCATAGCTGCTTTCCCCATTCCTAGCCTTCTTCTGATTTCTTTACTATTGTCTCCATTTTGGTTAATGACTGTGCCGAGGTATTGATAATCCTTGAAAAGTTCAATGTCCTCGTTGTCAGCATTAAAGTTACATAAATCTTCTGACTAGCACTGTTGCAATAAGTGCAATAAATGATATTGGTGTAACTGTTGTGGAATCTTTTTGGATAGCACTTATGGCAAGTAGCATATTCTGCTCCCCTCTGTCCTGCTCTAAAGTGCCTGGAGCCCTTAATGTTTTTTCTTTAAAGAATAAGTGCATAGCCACATATGTAATTTACTTCTGAGTAAACATGTTTATGATTACAGTTTGGATATATCTGTTAATCTCACAAAACAAACAAAAAACAAACTCATTTTCTTTCATATATATTTATTTTTTAATGGGCATGGGTTTTATTTGTGTACATCAAGATCTTTTCCTCATCTTTGAATTGGCCTGAGTATTTTCACTGTCTCTATTCTTCTGGCCAGGGCTGTGAAATTGTTTCTAGATATAGGCATCTTAGTCCTAAAGCAACGCTCTACGTTTGGAACATTGTGTTTGTTTTGATGGCATTCCACCCATCGAGTTATAAATTACACCCTACGAAATGCATCATAAAGATATAATACTTGAGGAATTTCTTTTGGTTTGGTGATATTTATTTTTCCAACCATTTTGTTTGAGAGAAAACGAGATGGCTATCTGCCGTTTCCTTATTTTTTTTGCAGGAAAGCTAAGGGTTGTTGACTTCCTCTCCCCTCCCTTCCTTCCTTCTTTCTGAAGGTACAGAACTCATCTGAGAGAAGAAGAAGAAGAAAAACAGCACGAACTGATTGTTCCTGTTCTCTTTCTTAAGTCATTTGGAACACTGTCCCTCCTTGTTTTCTAATTTCACTGCAGTTCCTACATGAGAAGCATCAGAAGCTGCCAGTTAGGGAGCAGGTACAGACCTTGGGTCACCCATCATCACTGCAGTGTCAGCAACTGGTAAGTTAAACTTCCCAACATACTGGATGTAACATGAGAAATTATAATAAATGAAAGAAATATAATGGGACAACACTGATTCAGGCTGCTGGACATTAGTGTTTCTTTATTCCACTATGAGCTGTACTCCAGGTTTCAATTTACCAACGCAAGCAATTAGAGGAAGATAGACAATCTTTGCAAAAGTGAACTGTTCAAAGTCTCTTGGTGTATTTTTAAGATTACACAGTTCTCTTCTTTTAAGGGATTGTTCTATGATCGTTCTGTTCCCGAGCCACATAAAACCAAATGAGTGTCCTGATTACAGAATGTTACAACTCCATTCATCATAATGGACTGCTCACCCCAAAGCACCAAAATGTCATTTAGTTCTGCGAATGTCTGCTCTGGCAAAATCTAATTTGTATAGCTGTTTCAGTGTTCCAAAACAGCAAGTTAAAACAAAACAAAAATACCTTTGTGGTGCCCTCAATAGTGGGAAAGTAGAAAGGTTTTGGATGGCATGGAACTGAACTTCCCAATCCCTTTTTGGGAGTCCATTAGATAGCTCTTGCACATGCTCAGGGACTGACTAGTCATATTCTGGGTGTAGAAGAAATTTAACCATAGCTCAAGATAATTAGTAGTCAGTGTGTATGTGTGTGTATTGTGAATATATGTGGAAAGAGCAGGGGAGGGGTTGCCTTCCATAAAATAGTAGTATGTCTTGATTCACCTGCTCATGACACTTGGAACTATTTCTTCCGAGAGTTATCTGCTCTTTGCTTGTGGCTGATTCATGTGGAGGACTGAATAGTCTTTTGATCCCAATATTTCTATGATAGAGGAGAAAGCAGAGGATGTAATATATGAACAACAGGGCATTTTATGTGCTGATTGTTGACATATCAACTCCCTTCATTCTTATGGGTGCACCACCCCAGTGAACCTGCTGAATTGCATCATAAGCAATGAAGGACTTTTGGAGTTCTTTTATGCAGAGACACGGTTGCAAGTGGTTGTATTTCTCTTGGAGAACATACGGTATATTAACGAATGGTTAATATGTCTCTTAGGTAAATTCTAGGTTTAGTGTTTTAAAGCTGCATTTCATTAGCCATTTGCCTAGGAATAAGCCTTATTGAACTTGGGAAGAGTTACTTCTGAGTAGACATGCATGGTATTGCATTATAAACATGCATTTTGTTTTGGTAAACAGCTTAGAGGTTTTCTACAATCAAGCAGCATATACATTTTGTTAAATAAATGAAAGCTTCAAGTCATAAGGTTCTGTTTGCTCAGTCATTACTTGTACCCTACCAATATCTAGTTAGTGGGATTTTCCAGGTACCAAATACTTGGTAATAAGCTGATGTAGTTAAGGTGCAGTAAAAATGGAAATTCTTTATATGACTTAAGGGAAAAGGCTACATTTATAGAAGATGGTGCCGAAAATATAAGTATGAGGTGTTCATATGACACACAAAGCCCAGGCTTCATACCTCTGAGGGGCTCAGGGTGACAGATGGGATGTGTAAGTGTGGTATAGAGCTGTGTTCACATTAAGGCTGGAATCCAGTACACACTTACTGTGGGTACAGTATGCCCCATTGAATGCACTGGGACACTTCCAAATAAACATGTCTAGGACTATATTATATGTGTGCTGAAGATTCCTTTCATGAAATCTCCCTCTTTGTTTCTTAATGGAAGGATGTGGTGTTGTTCCAAGTTAACCAGACTTTAGAATGGCATGGTATATACTGCCCTCACCAACCTGGCGCCCTTCAGATATTTTGGACTATACATCCAATTAGCCTCAGCCAGCATAGTTGTGCTCACCGGAGCTAATGGGAGTTGTAGTCCAAAACACCAAGGGGGACCAGGTTGGGGAAGGCTGATACATTAAGTATGATCGCATTAGATAATACCAGTGTAGCTGTACTGCTCAAGGGAGATTCATCCATCTACACTGATTGTATGTGAAGTTCAGCAGCGCTTACGGCGATATCATTTTGCAGTCTTAGATCCAGACGTTTTTGTTTTGCTTTGGCCTGTTTTGTTTCTCAGTTTTCTGAGGCTTTGTTATTAAACTGAGTGCCCTTCTGTTCTTTTTGCTCCTTAATTATTTTTTAGGTATGACTGTTGATCTTGTAAACCTCTTTGCTTTTTTTAAAAAATGGAAATGCATTTTAGAAATACTAGATTAAAAAAAAAAATCTGGGACGTGGCCTCAATGCCTTGTCTCACTAGGCAATCACTGCTTTTGTGCCAGTAGCTAGGGGAACATAGGAATATAGGCAGCTGCCTTATACAGAGTCATACTATTGGTCCATCCAGCTCAGGGCAATCTACACTGACTGACAGCAGCTCTCCAGAATTTCAGACAAGAGTCTTTTCCAGTCCTACCTAGAGATGCCGAGGATTGAACCTGGAATGCTCTGCATGGGAAGCAGAGTTTCTGCCATTGAGCTATGGCCCTTCCTGGAAGCAAAAGCTGTTTCCCAAAGGGGACAGCTGTTTGCTGTCTTGATGTGGCATGGCTGTGTCACAAATGGACATGGGTATTGTGATCTGTCAGGCATAGGACAGTCGTAGTGAGGGAACAGAGACCCATCCTAGCCCATTGCATAGTATTTTATGGATTTATTTTCCTAATAACAGCCATGGAGGCTCTCAAAAAACAACTTAAGAACACAAGAACATCCAATTGGATCAGACCAAAGGCCTATCTAGTCCAGCATTCTGTGGCCAACCAGATGCTTGGAGGAATCCCACAAGCAGGACATGAGCACAGCAGCACTCTCCTGCATGCAATCCCTAGCAAATGATATTTAGAAGCATAGTGCATAATGACATAGGAATGTTTTGGCAAGGAATTTCCATGCCAATGCCTTTCTTTGAGAAGAACAGGGTCAGTAATGAGCTATAGTAGAGCAAGTCATTATTTCTGCCCTTGTAGTTAAGCCCTATGGTACAGATGATAACATAAAAAAATCCGTGCTGGATCAGACCAAAGGTCCATATAGCCTGTTCAGTGGCCAGCCAGCCAGGATTAAGCTGTCATCCTGTATACTTGCAGACATCCAGGGTGCTTCCAGATGGGTGCTTATTGTGAGACCAGTGCTCCTCGTACGTGCAAGCTTTCATCAAAATGCCAGTCTGTATTTCCCCACCCCAATTTAATTTTTTTAATTTATTTAACAGAATTTGTATACCACAATTGTAAAAACCTCTAAGTATTTACATAAAATATGCATGTAAATTATCAATAAAATGTCAGAAGTTAAAAACAAGTTGACCTTTTAAAAAAATCAGGTTTACGCTTTCTGGGGGAAAAAACAGTTGCCAACAACAGGGTTGGGGTTAGATCTTCAGTGTATCCTCTCAATTATCTGCAGCCATTTAACAGTTTTGTTGTGAATTCATTTTAAAGGAACATAAGACTATTTGGCTGGTTGATGGGCTTGTTAGTTATCTTTTTTTTGCTCAGATTGAGGTAAAATATTATACAAATATGCAGGCATAGTAACAGTCTCCTGAGAAACATTACAAGATGAGTCATTGTTCAAATCCAGTATAAAGTATCAATAATCTGGGATCAGGCTATTTATATGGATTAATCAGTTAAGTTTGGGTATTTCTAGGGTACTTATATATCATAACTTGGGTCTGAATACTATAAATGTTAATATTTATTTATTTATATTTATTTATTATTTGATTTATATCCCGCCCTTCCTCCCAGCAGGAGCCCAGGGCGGCAATATTAAATATGTTTTTTAAAAACTATATTACTTGAGGGATTTCCAAAATGTGTAGCCCTAATGAGTTTAGTGATGATACTACTGTCTTATTTTACTAGATAATACTTTATTGTTGTTGTTGTTATAATTAAATATTTTATTTAATATTAAATAATTTTAATATTAAATAGATATTAATATGAAAAATTTACATTAGCATATATTTTTGCTGGAGAATTAACCATTTTACTCTGAATTTCATTTCAGTCAGATTTGACTATACGATGACATCACAAATCCAGTTCAGAACGAGGGCAGGAAACATTCCTTCACTTAAAATGGGTACCAGGGAAGAATTTTTTGTCCCTATGCACAATTTCCTCCTGCCAAATCAACAAATGGTGGTGCTTTTTGCAGAGGATAAAAATATTCACAAAAGCAAACACTCATTTTGGCTCAGCCTTGTGTAATAGCTCCAGCAACATTATACATGATTCTGGTTCAGACACTTAATTTATGTAAGTTGTTGCTAGAAGCAATAGAAGAGCCCAGGCTCACGTACACTGTGTCTTGAATGGTGAATGCTTCTTGAACTGCACTACTCTGCATGACTCTTTGTATCTTTGCATGTAGAACCGGCCATAGATACAATCACTGCCCTGCTAAAGTCAATCTGAGTTTCTCTATTTTGTATTCTTCATCAATCCTTAAAAGGGTTGTCAGATCTTCAGTTCCACTTTAGTAATGTGGATAGGAACTAAATGAAGATGGGAAGTGATTCTTGTTGGGAAAATGCTTTATTCTGTAGTCCAAATAAGTACCTGAAGGTAATTTCCAATAGAGAAGTGAGACGTTAGATAGCCTTGGCATGTGTACATCTAATGGGGGTGGGGGGACTTCGCTGCTGTCTATTTCTTGCTTCCAGATCAATGAAGGTCATGAACATGAGCAGTTGCCTGATGGTTTCAGTGCCAACGGCATTAATCAAAAACAGTTAAAGCAATGCAAAATTTAAAGCAATTCTCCTTTGGTGCCACACTGGGCTCCTTTGGGAGGAAAGGCAGGATAGAAATTTAACAAATAAATAAACAAATAAAATAAGCTGCAAATGTGAATGCCCATCACATTGCTGCTTCTTTAGCTACTGTGGCACTGTCAGGTCTGGGCAAAGTCTGAGATAAGCCAACAGCTGGGAAAAAGAGCCAGTAGTCAGGGAGCCAGGAGCCAAGAACAAGTCAGAAATAAAGGCAGGATTGAAGGGCAAGCCAAATATCAGGACCAAAGACCAACCAAAGATACAGGAACTGGTCAGAGCTTAGGAAGATCTTGTTCCTCAACCTAGAATTGACTAGAACATGAAATTCACATCCGGGGCCAGACATGCTGGCCCTTGGGCACCAACTTGTCCCAGGGCCCGGGGCATGCGCGCACACACACATGTGCTTGCACATGCGCACCTACCTATCCCTTGCAGGAAGGGTGCTTCTTCCACCCGCCCATTTGCTGGCTCCATCTCTCCTGTCTTTTGCGGCTGTGCGGGCTGCTACGCATGCGCATCGCTGCCATCAACCAAGATGGCGGCAGAGGCTTCAGCCCCTTAGGGAAACTTCAGCTGCCATCTTGGTTAATGGCAGTCCTGTACACGCAGCCCGTGCTGCCACAAAAGACAGGAGAAACAAGTAGGTGGAGCCAGCAAATGGGAGGGCGGAAGAAGCTCCCTCCCTGTGATCCGTGGCAGATCGTGGAAAAGGAGCGCTACTCCTCCCCCACTCTATCGAGAGCCCCCCTTAGCAGTCCAATAGATCTTGCTTTCCCATCAGGCTTGTGGAGGCATCCTGAAACCATTGTGTGGGAAGCAGGCCTTTCTGCATGTCTCCAGTTCCCAGCCTTTCCTCACACTCAACTCAAAACACAAGCCTCTCTTTTTTTTGCCTGGGGGGGGCTCTCCTGAAGAGTTTCAAAAACAATAGGATCTCCCTGGCCCATTTGCCTGTTAATGGGCACTTGACAGACCCATTAGCTCACCTGGCCACTCTATTAGATTAACAAAGGAGACTCATCTGACCAGCTGAGTAGGTTTCTCAAGCACAGGGTTCCAAATTAGAGGCTGGAAGGACACTCATAGAAATCATCTATCTCAGCCCCCAAAGCCATAACACCACCCTCTTACCTGAGAAAAATGTCTGTCCCAGACCTGCAAACAAACAACAGAACAGCTTTTCCTATAAAGAAATAACAGATACAGGTTAATAAGGCATTGAAATATACATCATCAACAGCATAGTCATAGTACAGCCTCATTTCCACACAACACAAGTACAAAAGCAGTCCATTCCTTTATAACAAGTTTTCAATTAATTACTCTCTCTTTAGGCTTCCTCTTCTTTCTTGGAGCTCAAAGTCACAGTTCTGCATCAAAAACACTTAGCTAGTCCTCATACTTGGCAATGCCCAAGATAGTGAGTTCGCGACATGTTTAAACCAGATTACAGTCTCAGTACCAGACCTCTTGTCCTGCCTTGTGCCACTGTAGCACAGCAGCCTTCAAACAGACACACATTTTCCCTTGCTCCCCCAAACAGTTGCACACACACAGATCTAACAGGCATAGTATAGCAATGCAAAAACCTATCTTTTTCAGGACTAGCTGGTCTAGCCCACCCAGGTTGGCAGTAAAAAATCTTTCTCTCTGTTCACCCTTGCCATCTCCAGAGTAAATCATGCTCATTCGCCAGCCAGCCCGCCCACAGCTGCTTGCCCTCTCATCCCCGCTCGCTTGGTTGCCCTCCTGCCCCCCTGCCTACTTGCTCATTCACTCACCCCCACGCCTGCTCGCCCACTTGCTCACTCATCCACCCACCTGTCCTCCCTCACACTCACCCGCCCATTTGCCTCCTGCCCGCTCGCACGCACCCCCTGATCGCTTGCCCTTGGCCATGGGCATAATAACAGTTGTCCAACAACATCTGGAGGTCACCATGTTGGCTGTCCCTGGACTAGACCATGTGTGCCATGACTGTGTTCAGTTGGAATGAAATCCCACTGACTGAATATCCTGTACCCACTTACCTGAGTGGGACTTACTTTTGAGTAGACATATAAAAGATTGTACTGATTGTGTTCAATATGTAAGTTTGCATAGGACTACAGCCTAAACTACTCAATTTTACCTGGGTGTGGTGGCAAGTACATCAATCCCAACCATAAAAGTTGTTTGCTAGCCTGTTCTGTTTCCAGGCTCAGCCAATTTTCCTAATTGCTTTTGATTCTAAAGACATTTAAACTGCAGTTCTGTAGCCACTTACCTGGCAGCAAGCCCCATGAAGTTCAGCTGGGCTTTCTCCCAGGTAAGTAGATGGATTGGAGCCTGATATCTTTTGGTAGCTTTTCTTCATTTTGAGTGGAAAGTGGTATCAGCCTCCAGAGTACTATAGTGAGTATTGAAGCTGCATTTTGGAGTACATTTTTCTTGTGCCATGGTAGATTGCCTTGTACTTTGCATGTTGCTTTGAGTCTCTCTTTAGCAAGGGAACAATTCAAGAAAGTATCCTATACTTAATGATGACTGAGCATAGGTCCAGATTACCTTCCAGTTGTACAAAGATATGGCGCTAACCTCAGTGGAAGCAAACTGTGAAGCTTAGTTTTAATCTAGAACTTTAATGAATTTGCCAAAAAAGAAATTCTCATCAAAACCCTGAGTAAATTTATTGGTCAATCTTCTTCCAAATATTATCTGGCTGTGCAGATGTTCAGCATATATTTTGGTAAATATTTAATATTGCTGCCCTGGGTTCCTGCTGGGAGGAAGGGTGGGATATAAATCAAACAATAAATAAAATAAATAAATATGCTGTATCCAGATTTCAAATCTGAAGATTTGGTAACATCTGATAGCCAATATGCAATAGGAAGTAATATAAATGACTTACAATGTGATAAGCAGAACAATCCCACGGGGGGGGGGGTTGAAGGCAGAGGATCTGAGGCATCCAGTGCCTTGCCAGGCTTGTACCAGCAGGTCAGATATGAGGCTGAAGTGATATTTCTTTTTTCCCATTTTCTGAGTCATTTTTTAAAAACTTCTTTTGGGGAAAAATACCACTCTAGGGCTGGTGTATGCTTCTGTCTCTCTTGGGGATGTGCTGAGGCACTGGGAATATTGTGGATCCTGTGGATTTACGCCTTCCTTAAATCCACCCGAACACTTTCCTGATCCATCACCAGCACTATGTCCAGTTCTGGTCCCACAAAAGAACCCACAGGGCATGGTGAGTTTGTCGTTTCAGCACAAAGGAGAGCTCCTAGTGAGAAACTTGCTCCAACAAAGTTGGAAGTGAACTTACACCTTTTGAACCTCTGCCTCCAGTTCACCTCTCCTATGCTCTGCACCTTTTGGAGAACTAGAGTCTCTTAAAGAGCCAGCTGTCTGACCTGAAGAAAAGGTCTTCCCTGGTGCTCCATGGCCTCCAACCTGGTGTATTCTCTGCACCACTGAACTGGTGAGGTACTGTTGAGAACATGAGAAGAGCTTGCTGGATCCAGGCCAATGGCCCATCTAATCCAGCATCCTGTTATCACAGTGGCCAACCAGATGCCTGTGGGAAGCACACAAACAGGACCTGAGTACCACAGCACTCTCCCCTCCTGCAGTTTCCAGCAACTGTTATTCACAAGCATACTGCCTTCAACAGTGGAGTAGCACCTGTTGGAAGTGCTCAGTTCTTCAGGCCCAGAGGAAAGCATCCACAAGGCCCTAGTTCTATGGAATCTGGCTCAGTGGGCTTCCTGCCTGCCAGCCTTGGGTTTGGTGGTATCATGATCACTAGCATCAGGCTCAGAGCCAGGAACCTGGCTTGGCTCCACAGCTGGTGACACTCTAGTCTCTGACTCAACACCCCAATCACTGCTGGACTCCAGGGTCATGACACATAACTTTTGCCTTTGTATTGGAGCTCTGGCGTCAGTAAGGCCAAGGCTGCAGAAGTTTCCAAGGTAGTGGAGAAAGGTCTCACAAAGTTGGTTCTCCCACTCAGAGGGCAAACCTCTCCACCCTCAGAGAGGGAGATCTGAAACTTGCTATGGGCCCAGGGATACTTGTCCAGGGGCCATAGGATTGCAGCCAAAGCAAATTTTATATTAATGCCATTGATTTAACCAGTACAAAAGACAAACTTTATGATTCCAAACTAGGGTTGCCAGGTCAGAAGCATCCCAAAACCTGAGATTTGAGGGGCGGGCCTGAGTGATGTAATGGAGGCGGGCCCAAGTGATGTCATGGAGGTGAACTATAATTGTGAGGGGGAGATGGCACTTTCCAGGATTCTTTAGGGGAAGTTGTGCGCTTTAAATGTGAGTTGGATGTGCTTTAAACGTATTGTGTGAATCCACTTAATAAATTTTGCCTGCATGTAAATTGTTTTAATTAATTTTTCAAAATGGAAATGAGCTATAAACTGTAGTGGGTGACCATGGGCTACTCACCAACTCTCAACCTATCTGCCCCTCAGGATGAAAACAATTGAGAACCATGACCACCCCAAGGCATACTTAAAATGTAGAGGAAGTATTGTACAAGCATAGTGTGAAATCGGATACTTATTGGGACACAGTATGACAAAATATTTATATAAGCACGACTATCAAATATGTTTATTATTTACACAACCTGTAAAGATATTTATAGTGCAATCCTATGTTTGTTTACTCAGAAGCAAGTCCAAATGTATTCAATGGGGCTTACTCAACCAGGGAAAACTGTACCCTCAAGTGCTAAGGAACTTGTTCTTTTAACAAGCCTTTTAAGTTGAGACCTTATCCCAGTCTGTGTCTGTGTTAGAATTGCTTTTTAATATGTTTTTAAACCTTTTCTTTAAAAAAAAATGTTTTTAAAGCTTTAAAAAATATTTTTAAGGATATTTTGTTTTAATATATTTTAAAGTTTGTTTTTATGATTTTTGAAGTGTTTTTAGTGCTTTTGTTTGCCACCCTGGGCTCCTACTGGGAGGAAGGGCGGGATATAAATCAAATAATTAATAAATAAAAATAAATAAATAAACTTCATTCACCCAACCCAAAATTTGGAATCATGCCACTTTAAGCTGTTCTGCAACTGTTTATACTTGCTTTATGGTTATTGGTTTTTAAAGCGATTTATTATTGTGAGCTGCCTTGGTTTCCAATCACCAACCCTACGTCACAGGGTTGTTGGAAAGGCTCCATATATATACACACACACTTGCAGGTGTAAAAATACACCTCATATAATAGTTTATTGTCAAACCAGTTGGTCATTGAGGAACATTTTTTTTAAATCAGTATTAGTTTCCTACATAATAAAAACTGTGATACCTAGGTAAACCCTGCCTAATTGCTTTAAAAATAGGATTGGAGAGGGAGAGAAAGATTTCCAACACAAACACAAGTCTGTGCTATGTTTACTCAAAAGTCCCATTAATTTACAGCACAATCCTAACCACGTCTACTCAAAAGTGAGTCCTAATGGAGTCCAATGGGATTCCAGGTACATGGAAAGCAAGTATTGGGTTAAATACTTTCATATTTCATAGCCCAGGGTCTGACTCTTGCACACAAGAGAGAAAAAAACTTTAAGCCATATTACTTACGCAAACTGCAAAATCTCAAAAGCCACCATTTTCTGATGTTGAAATTAAGCCTAGGCATGCCTGGCTCAATAAGTCACAACCCTGGCTTCATTTATTGGCTACAATCCTGAAAGGGTGGGGTTAGAGCCAGAGCTTGGAAAAGTTACTTTTTTTCAAGTCCCATCAGCCCCAGCCAGCATGGCCACTGGATTGGGCTGATGGGAGTTGTAGTTAGAGCTAGGAGCTGTTATAAAGATCTGTAAAACAGATTTAACAGTTGCACGGGGGCGGCTGATGTTTTCGTGTATATCTCGGGAACCAGACCACCTAGAAACTTTTTTTTTTAAACTGAAGCTGAGAGTCTGGAGATTAAGATGTGCTACCCAGAGAACCGGAGGGGATCCCCAAAACCGGAGACTCCAGCTGAAAACCAGAGACCTGGTAACCCTATACCAAATTCTGATTTCAAACTTCGAATGGTTAAATTTTGACATCAAAATTTGGAAATGTAGGTGTAGTGGTTAGAGTGTTGGACTACAACCTGGGAGACCAGGGTTTGATTCCCTACACAGCCATGAAGCTCACTGGGTGTCTTTGGGCTAGTCACTGCCTCTCAGCCTCAGAGGAAGGCAATGGTAAACCACCTCTGAATACCGCTTACCATGAAAACTCTATTCATAGGGTCACCATAAGTTGGAATCAACTTGAAGGCAGTCTATAACTTCTAACTAAAAGCTGCTTTTTAAAAAATTAAAATTGTCTCTGTTTGAAGCACTACAAGGCCCAATTTCTGTTATATTTTACCTGTTTTGCAAGCATAATGTAACCTCCAAACTGTCAGACCATTGATAATGGGTAAATTGCTAACTAAATTTATTATTGATGTTTTAAGTACTTTTGGTTTACATTATTGTTTTGATATTATCATTGGAAGTTTTGTTTTTAATTGAAAAGTGGGCTATAAATATCCTAAATGGGTAACTAAAAACAAATTTAAAAGTGTCTGATCTGTAAACTTTTAAACAGGGAATACTCAAGATTTTAAAAGGTAAAATAACCCAGTTGACTATAATTGCAGGTTTAAAGCCAAGTCCACCCACTCAAATGCTTTGTGAATTATTGTGCTAAGAATGCTTTGGGATGGAATATTCCTTCTCAAGCACATAGTCAGCATCTTTTTGAAGGATGTCCAAGTATCCTTCACACCTATTTCAAAAATTGATTCATGTAATGTTTCTGAAAATTAATATATTTCTGGAATAACTTGATGTGCTTGATCTAGTGATACTGAAATAGCTTTTCATAATGTGATAAAGACCCAGAAGGCATTCTGTGAAAGTATTTGTGATGAGCTATAAAATTATTTTGATTAGCTTGTGTTTCCTTTTGCTTCATGGAAAAGATATGCTAAAGTTGTGGTCGCCTCTGCACTTGGTTTAAGGTGGCTTAAAATCTCCATGGAAATGTAAGTGATGGAAGGACAGAGAGAGCAAAGACAAGAGGGGGGTGAGTCATGACTTCAAAATTATCTCACTGCAGGCTTCATGCACGAATGACAGCAGTGCTATATCCCAAGTGACATTTTACAAATTGTCTCAATGCCCACAATCACTAAAGAGAGATTCTTAGCCTGTGTGGCAAAGGGTGGCAGGAAATGAAGGAGAACAGCAAGGACTCCTGTGCTTGAAACAGGAGTGGTGCTGCAGATGAAGGAATCTGGGCAGGTGCAGCCAGTCCAGAAGGATAAGGAAAACTCTCCTCCTACCACACAGTTCTTCCAAGTACAGGAAGCCTGTCTTCCTTTCCATTCGCTATCACAATTGGCAGCATGCTTAACATTTAGCAGCTACATCCTACACTTAGAAATGAGAACATCATGCACAGAAATGAAGTTGAGAATGGAACTCCCTTTCTCTAAAGATGATGAACAGTGAGACATTTAAAAAAGACATTCCAACTGGCAGCATTTAGAGTGCCGGGAATCAATTTGGTTGTACAGCTTTTTCTCCCTATAATCAAGGCAGGTGAGGCATGCTGACACACCCACTGATATGCCCACCTGTATGACATTGCTTATGCCTGTTTTTAAATGCACATACACACATAATTGTTTGGATGGATTAATGAATTACTTGATTTATTTATTTGCAGAATGATTTAAAAGCAGTTTTTGAACAAGAGAATTAAAGTAACATACCAACCAAAGGGTGAGATGGGTTAAAGGGGTGGTAGGCAGTGCTAGTCCTACTCAGAGTAGATCTATTGAAGTTAATAGATAGGACTAACTTTGGTTCATTAATTTCAATGAGTCTAGTCAGAGTAGGACTATATCCCCAGATATTTTGATCTTATAAATTGCTAATTCAAATATACTGGAGTGCCAGCCACAAGGCATAAATATCAAGAAAAGCGGGGCAAATGTTCTCATATTTCTCTTATTTGTGGTCACGTCAATACATTGCCAGCTCAAATATAAAAACAAGGAGTGCAAATCATTAATCCAATGTTGTATGGAAGGCAATGACTTCTGCTTCCAGTGTGTTGAAGCACCATGCTTTTTGGATGAGCCTATACACACATAACCCATAGGTCATGGCCCGGCAGTACATTCTAATTTATTTGCAGAACTTGATAATTTGACATGTAAACTTTTAAAAAATGCAACACAAAGTTACAACCTGTCTTGCCCTTGTATCACTGGCCCCCACGGAGTGGTGATTTTGAATGAAAAGCAGTATAAAAATGGCAATAAATAATCAGTCTACACCAATGAATTCTCACAAATTATATAGATAACTTCAGGGGTGGGGAATCTATGGCCCTCCAGATGTTGTTGGACTCCAGCTTCCATCAGCCCCAGCCACAATGGGCAATGGTCAGGGATGATGGGAGTTATAGTCCAGCAACATTTGGAGGATTTATTAGATTGCTGATCTAATTTGTGCCAAATTAGATGTTACAAAAGACTACTGTGTCTTTTCTCTCCCCCCATCAAAAAAAATCTGCAGAAGCCCCTGATTTGGATTGGGGCTGAGCACAAGCAGGGATTAATTAACATTTTGACCCCCACACTGACTCTCTGCTGCAGATTGCACACCCCCAAAGCTGCTATTACCACGTAGAAGAAAACATACAGATATTAATACAGGTGTCAGTGTCTTTTTGCTGAGATTAATAGCTGCTTCATGGGGGCAGTTTGTACCAAGGAATTGATGTGGAGCTAAGGGTGAAACCTCTCTCCTCTTGCACTCTACCCCTGATCCAAACCGCTTTGCATGTCTCATTACAGAACTTCTAGTAACATGCCTCTCAGTAGCGATTTCTCTGGCTGTGCTTGTTACATTATTCAGTGCACTGCAGGAGGGTTGCTATCTCAGGACCAGGCCGGAGCTTAGGGACAGAGCACATGCTTGGCATGCAGAAAGTCCCAGATCCACTCTTTGGCCTTTTCAATTAAAGGATCTCAGGCAGGGAAGACTCCAGAGAGCCCCTGCTGCCAGTCACAGGAGACAGTGTTGGGCAAAATGATGACCTGGTTCTGTACAAAGCAGCTTCATATGGTCAGGCCATCAAGAGAAAACAGTCTTTTGCTGTAAGATTATGGGTAGAAATACACTTGCTGTCCTGCTAGTTCCAATGCATCTCCACCTCTCCTGAAAATGGGGGCACATGACACTAGTCAAACCCCACACCTTTTTACTGTAAAATCTGGTGGGAGCAGCTTGAGTGCATTTTAAAATTCATCTTCAAAGAGATTTTGCAACTGATTGGCAGATCAACCCATTGTCCCTCCAGATGTGGCCAATGGAAACACTTTGCTCTGGCGACTTGTGTATTTCTATCCTATCTCTCCGCAGGAAATATTGTTTCCCCTCCCCTTCCAAGCCTGGCACTCTGAGGGAAACAGACGCTTATAAGTTAAGAATCCTGGGCTGTTTGCACACATCCCACTTACAGAGGGTTTCATTACTTTTTCACTGCATTATCTGTAAAGTTAAAGTAGAGCTGGCTTTCTAACCAAATTACATAATAGACATTGATGCCGATTTAAGGTTGCTCATGTAAAGCAACGAGAAGGCAAATTCCCATCCCTGTACAATACAGTGCCAAATGGTGTTGACCATTTGAGCTTCAGGCATGGTTCATGATCCACCAAGGGAGATTTCATGCACAGCTTTGCTGCCTTGGGACCAGGGATGGGGGAGAAATTCAGTTTGGTTTGCATTGTAATGCAGACCTACCTTGTTCACACTTCCTGAAACAATGCACAAACCAAACTGTGGCTATCCTTCAAAATTTGCACATCTGTGAACTTTATGATGCAGATCTCCAACCAGAAATGTGTAAATTAAAGGAAAGTGTACATAAAGACAGGAGTGACAGGATGGCAGAGAGGGGTGCTTCCCAGCACTGGTGTCACTGTGGCTTACTAGGAGGGAGAGTGGGAGGGCAAGATGGCAGGGAGGTTGCTGTGGTGTGGATGCACTGGCAAAACCAATCTGGTGCTCCTGCTGATGCATCTGCACCATGCCATCCTCCCCACTGCCTTTTCCCTCCTGGTAAGCTGCAGCAACTCCTGTGCTGGGAGACCAGGAAAGTGCTGCTGCCCCTCCCTGTTGCTCCTGCATAAAAATGCATGTATTGTTGAAAATACTAAAAAGCATTGTATTGGAGAAAGTTATTTGCCAAAATGTCTATATTAGGCATAATTGCATGCACAAATGTGAGTATTAGGAGGAATGCGGATGAATTTTCAAAAGGATTGAATTTTTTCTTTTTCTTTACAAATTTATGTGGGGATCTGAACTTAGGTTTGGGAAAATAGGCAGCTGAGAAAGACAAAATTGACCGATGCATCCATCCTAATTGGGATATAAAGGTTTGCATATAGGACCAGAAGTATACACAAGTGTCTAAGGCCAATGAACAAAGGTGAAGCTTGCGAATCTTGATTTGCCTCCACTTTGAAGCTTATTTTGATCTGAAAGTGTGTATCTCTGTGTGGTTTCCAGGATTTTGCTCACTGACCTTATTATATTGACACATTGCCAGCTAAAATTTGGCAATGACACTCTGCTCTAGGGCTGCTGGGTTCCAGCCATTCTGCGGATATTGATAAATTAGACATTATGTTGTTGTTTTGAGGATAAATAACACTACAGGAATGAATAAAAATAAGGCCTCGGGTATATGTTGTAGGGGAAGAAAAGTGTTGGGCATATATTTCATATAGTTAGAGGTGGGTGAGTGAATTGTCTGATTGTTCTACAGCCTCAAACTGAAGAGAGGATAGAACTTAATACTAAGCACGCAGAGACAATCAAATTGTCAAAGGGGTCATAAAAATATCACATGCAAAATGACTTAATATAGAGAGGTAAAATGCATCCAAACTGAGAGGAAGGCAATGGTAAGCCACCTCTGAATACCTCTTACCATGAAAACCCTATGAACAGAGTATCAAAAATGCAACATGAGATAATGCTGGAAGATGAGACCCCCAGGTCAGAAGGCATTCACTGAGCTACTGGGGAAGAACAAAGGACAAGTACAAGTAGCGCTGTGACTAATGACACAGCTGGGTCAAAGCTGAAAGGAAGCCCAGAGGCTGATGCGCACAGATACAAAAGGAGATTCCGGAGTTGTATGATGCACACAATAGGAGCATGGAATGTGAGAAGCATGAACCAGGGAAAGTGATGAACTTGAAGGCACACAACAACAACATGCTTCAAAGCCAAGATAGGTGAATTAGAGGGAAAATATAAAAGTGAACATACAGCATAAATATAACAAAGAGCCTTGTGGCACCTTAAAAACAAACACATTTGTTATGACATATGTTTTTTGGTTGCTACACGGGAGGCTACACGGGGGGACTGTAAACAGTGAGGTCAGAGGGAATGTGGAAAAATACAGATAAGAATTACTTAATTAACAGTAGTAAGTCACAAAACAGTTGCTGATAGCACAGACATCCTAGCATTGGTAAGGCAATTGTCTAATGTGACAAAAATCCTTTGACTTGGTTCAGTTCACAAATAATAGCATTGAACCTCTTGATGTATTATAATTCAGAGGTCTCATATTTCATGTCTCCCTTTGATGTTCTGTTGCTTGCTCCATGATGGCAATTCAAAGGCTACATAACATAGTGTCCTGGGAGAATGACATGTTTCCCCCCACTGGCTTCTGATGTCAGATGTGTTCATTTTGCATAGGGGCTGACGTGTTTGTCCTGTGTAAAATGTAAAATGCGGCAGGACATTGCTGGCATATATGACATTGGAAGTTGAACAGGTGACTGAACCCCTGATGTTGTGGGTAACATTATTAGCCTCTGTAACATTGTTGCCTGAGTAGACATGGAGACAGAGCTGACATCTGGGTGTGACACACAGCTCCCCTCTCTGGAACTGGTAACATTGATATAGTGAGCATCTCAGAAATTTGGTGGAATTGCATAGAATCAATGGGATATAGTTGTTCCTGGCTCTAAACCTACAGAAAGGACAGGATGGGGTTGTACTATTAATGTTCAGTATGTTCAGTATGTCAAAAACAGCAGTAAATTTGAAATGTTGGGAGAAACAAATTCACAGTGCAATTCTAGGCATGTTTACTCAGAAGTTCTACTGAGCTATTGCCATTAGGCAGGCACATTTCTTATACTGTATGCAGTGCCTGCTAAAACCATTTGTGTTTAGGCAAGTCTGCCCAGACATATAATCTTATTATGTACATTTGTTTTAAAAATTGTTGGTTTTATCTATATTTTGATAATTTTATTATTTTATTGCTATTTTTTGTTTTTATTGCTATTTTAATGAATATTTTATAGTTATACCATTTTATGTAAACCACTTACAGATTTTTTTGTAAGCAGTATATAAATCTTGTTAAAAAGCAAACAAATAAATAAACAAATTGTGCTAAACAGGGGCTTACTGCATAGTAAGTGTGTTTAGGGTTGTGCTGCATATCACAGAACTTTTGTAGGTAGAAATAGCAGACAAAAAAGTAACATAGTATTGGGGACGTGCTATCATTGCCTTGACAAAAATTCTAATATTGATCTAGAGAGGAAAAAAAGAAATTGGGGAGTGCGGGTGGAGCAAAAATGTAAAAAGTGAAAATGAATTACTTCAATCATCCTCATGTTGATTGGATAAATGTATATTTTGATCTCATCTGCACCGTACACTTAAAGCAGGTGACTGATTCCAGGTACAGTTCCTAGAGTTAGCTGGAAAGACGGACTGATTGTTAAACCACTCTGTGGTTTTACACACAGAGTGATTGCTATTGATTGTAGTTCTGTGAGGGGAATAGGGGGTGTCCTCACAACTCTCAGCATGCCTCACAAACTACACTTCCCAAGATTCTTTTGGGGAAGCCATCACTGTTTAAAGTGGTATGATACTGCTATACCACTTTTATGGTATAGTGCAGATGTGGGTCTCAGATTGTGATACAGATACAGATACAGATAAAATAACTGAATTGTTATGGAGTAGTAAATTGCATTGAATACATGGGACCTAGTCTGTGTAAACAAGCATAGGCTTGCACTGCAAATGTTTGCGCCTTAGAACTGTTAATCATGGAACTGACATGTGGGGATGTTACTCTTGATTTTACCTTCAGTGGTGTCTAGGATCTGGATAGATTGCTAGCAAACCACTTTGGAAAATAACCCCAACACTTTCAAATTCAATATATATGCACAAGTGGGAAATTGCCTAGAAAGTTCAACACTATCTTTTTCTTTTTCCCCAGAAGAGGAAATTTCACAACAGTGAGGGGATTTCTTAAAAAGAAGTTGGAGATTTAGAGTGAGTCAGGAGGGTCAAATTCTTTCAGGAAGCTTGGAAGTGATTTAAAGGCATTATAACTGTGACTCAGATAAAATATGGCTGTGAACACACTAGTCACCAGAGCAAAGTATTTTCATTAGCCACATGAGGAGGGGGAACTGATTGATCTGCTGATCAGTTGAGAAATCTCTTTGAAGCTCAATTTAAAAAAAAACAAGAAGCACCCAAGCTGCTCCCACCAAGTTTACAGTAAAAAGGGGTGGGGTTTAACTAGCATCGTGTGCCCTCATTTTCAGAAGAGAGAGGTGGAGGCGCACTGAAAACAGCAGAACAGTGAGTGTGTTTCTACCCTGGTTACCATAGATCAGAAAAAATATAAAGAAGTCCGAGAGGGTGCCAGTGGGCTTAAGTAGCAGCGTCAAAGGAGTCATAAAAGGCAAGAATTAAGAAAGAAACTAAAAGTGGAATTCCCACCCAAATGAGAAAAGTAAAAAGGGGACAAATTTTGATAAAACAAATATATGGATGATAAGGCAATCAAAAGGGGAATCAGCCTCTTTACCAGAGGATTAGAGGGAGGAAAAGGAAAGAAGCAAACTCAGGCACCGATTCTTAAAACTGAATTGACTACAACCAAAGATATTGGAATTGTGGTGACTACGACCTGGGAGACCAGGGTTCAAATCCCCGCACAGCCATGAAGCTCACTGGGTGACCTTGGGCCAGTTACTGCCTCTCAGCCTCAGAGGAAGGCAATGGTAAACCCCCTCTGAATACCACTTACCATGAAAACCCTATTCATAGGGTTGCCATAAGTTGGAATCGACTTGAAGGCAGTCCATTTCCATTTTTCACCAGTGAAAAAGGCAAGCTCAGTGCTGGGCACTATTAGGAAAGGGGTTGAAAATGCAATAGCCCATTTGCATTAAGCAACATGCTATAGTAGTACACAATGCTTTTATCTATAGTATGCTTATAGCTGGAGTACTGTATATAGTTGTGATGGCCCATCTTGAAATGCTTAACATTCCGCTGGAAAGCTGTGGAAAAAGGCAACCAAAATGATCAAGCAGCTGGAGCACCTTCCGTAAGACTAAAACATTGAGGACTTGTGTAGTCTGGGGAAAAGTTGAGGAAGGGCAGGAAGGAGGCATGATAAAAGATTATAAAAGGAATGGTGTGGAGGAAGTGGAAACAGAGCCTTCCTCACCCCCCCCATATGGGGTTGGGGAGTGTGTCCCTCGGTGGAATTAATCAGCACTAGGTTTAGAGTAGATACAGGATAGCACTATTTCACACAATGAATGCTTAATTTATCGAACTCACTGCCATGGGATGTGGTGATGGCCACTATCTTAGATGGCTATTAAAAAGGGTTAGATAAATGCATAGAGATTAGCTCTACCAACAGCTGTGGTTGGTAGTGGGGTACTGCTACTTACTTGACCACCCCTGTGGCATACCAGAAGGCAAGGGGGAGCAGCAAGGCAGCAATGAGGTTGGTACGGTGCAACCACACCAGCAGAGCCAATCCAGCACTCCTTTAATAATAATAATAATAATAATAATAATAATAATTTAATTTCTGTGTCGCCTATCTGGCCAATGGCCACTCTTTGTTTCAATAAAATACATCATAATAAAACAATACAACGATAAAACTATAAAACTATAAACAATGACAGTTCAGAGTACTAGGCAATTTATCATAGTGATTAACCCTCCCCGGAAGTCCCAATGGACTTTACCCTCAGTCCAGGTTTTACTCTGAACTTTCAAGGAGCTTATTGAAAGTTTGGACTAAAACCCAGAGTAGATTCCACTGCCCCACTGACATGGACCCACAAGCCACCACTGATGCTGAGTGAGTGTATTTATTTATTTATATTAGATTTATATCCCGCCCTTCCTCCCAATAGGAGTCCAGGGCTGCATGTATGTGACTGCATGTATAATAAGTGTGTGACTCTGTGTGTGTGTGTGTGTGTGAGAGAGAGAGAGAGAGAGAGAGAATGCTGTGTGCTTGCATGTGTGTGTAGTCTGGATATGTATTGAGTGTGTGTGGGTTTGTGCGTGTGGCATGTGTTATAAATATCTACATGTGGTCTGTACGTGTGATGAGTGCAGTGTGTGCATGGTCATATTGACCATGACCACTACAAAGATGTGGCCCTCACATGGTTGGCCAACCTTGAATGCAGCCCTCGGAGAGAAAAAGGTTACCCCCCCCCATGTATAGGGTGATACTTATGGAAGAGAAACATGTAGCACTCATTTGCATATGTAGTTCCCAGTCCAAAAAGAGATATTCATGCACAAGATTTTGTAACATTGTAGCATATATATACAAGATATATATATGTATGAAATTCTTCATATCCTTTTACAAGTGTGTGTATGATATACCAGACAGCACACTGTGTCCTGAGACAAGTTTATTATTGCTTTCATCTTTGCACCATAGGACCTTGAGCTTAACATTACTGTCTTTTCATATATATATTTTTACCACAGCTATAACAGTTTAAGTAATAATTGTTCCCCATCTATCCCTTAGAGACAAATGCCTTCTGCAGCCCATGCAGATGCATTTAAAGCAGATTTGGCAAAAAGAGGATGAATTAATGTAAGTACAAATGCTGCGCGATTGATTTCTACGCTAAATGCACATTTATTCAATGGACATTAGGCCAAAAAGCTAATGCACACTCTTGGCTTCATTTAAATGGCTGGACAGAGCACAGCAGAACCCAGACTTAGGACTTATCAGATGTCATAAATTTAGGGCACTGAGGGTGTTGTTTCAGCACCAGCCTTGTCTGCCTTCTGTTCTGCAACTCTGATCATGCAGGATCAGTGCATAGGAACACAGAAAACAGTCTTATACTGAGTCAAACCATTGGTTCTTCTAGCTAAGAAATCATTATTTTAGTATGACAGCACCTATACTTTGGAACTCCCTGCATATTGACATTGGGCAGGCACCTCCCCTGTATTCTTTTCGACGCCTACTTTAAACATTTCTATTTAGGCCGGCCTATCCAGATACGTACATGATGTATTTCAGTTATTTTTTAGTTCACTGCTGATTTTAATTGTCTTTTACATGTTTTATTGCTAGTTTTTTTTTACTGTTTTTATGAATGATTTTAATATTTCTTGTAAACCGCATAGAGGTTTTGTTAATAAAATAAAAACTACTGAGTGGCAGCAGTTCTGCAGAGTTTCAAACAGAGATATTTCCCAGCCCTGCCCGAGAATGCTAGACATTGAACCTGGAACTTCTGCATGCAAAGCACGAGCTCTACCACAGAGCTACACACAATGCAAGGAGTATAGAGGTGTTCTGGCATATTTCATTCCTCCTTCTGAGGCTAGCATTGCTAACCAACCTGCCTTTTCCTGGAGGTCCAGCCAGCCAGAATTTTACAGGCCTGACTAGAATGTCATCCCCTTGGCTGGTTGCCAGAACTGCAAGGTGCCTAGCCAAGGGAAGAAGAAAACAGAAGTCCAAAACAACTATTTTGCCATTAGTGCAGACATATGCAGGGCAGGTGTGGGGTACTCAATGCTTAGGAGAAACAACTTTGCACATGTTCAGAGCACTATAGGGTTGACTCATACCATTCAAAACAAACTGGGGATTCGACTTAAACACTAAAAAGTACCAAATATTAGGGTTAAATATGGTGTAGCAAACAGAGACAAGAGTGATTTTAAAAAATATTTACTTTTTATTTAAAGGAAGCTAGATTATGCAAGAGGAATTAAAGGCAATGAAGAAAGAGGACCCTCACTGCAATATGGACAATATACAAAGCCTTCCCTTTCCCCACTGCTTGGACCCTGTTGTGAAGTCGGACATAGCTTCCCCCCTCAATGAAGAATTCAGGGCACAGCTTGCCCACTTTGGATACGGCTCTCCTCCAGACCTCCAGAACTTCCAGGGCTCCTTAGAAGGGGGATCTCGTAAGCGTAAAAGCATGCCCACAAAAATGCCTTCCGCTGTCCCTCTAGGAGATTCCACCTCCCCGTTGCACAGATCTGAAGACAACCCCGCTGGAGGCTCTCCTAGCCTCCCTTTAATATTCCGTCACCACCATCACACACAGCCAAACTACAACGCCCACATGATTGACCTGTGTAACATTGGCTTTCAGTTCTACAGAACTCTGGAACACTTTGGAGCACAACCAGTAAAGGAAGAACCGATCAAGGGTAATGTGCTCTGGCCTGGACACACCACTTTTCTGCAGTCTCCCTATCCATACTATCCCAAAGTTCACCCTGCCTTGATGTTTCCTTTTTTTATGCCCCCAGAATTTCATTTCAGAAGCCCTTTCCCACTGAAAAGGCCTCCAGAGCCCCCTTTCAGGAGCGCTGAGTTAGAACAAGCTGAAAATAAGCAGAAGGTGGAAAGGGTGGACGTTAACATCCAGATAGATGACAGCTATTATGTCGATGTAGGAGGGGAACAAAAACGCTGGCAGTGTCCTATGTGTGACAAATCTTACACGTCCAAGTACAACTTGGTCACTCACATTTTGGGGCACAGCGGGATCAAACCACATGCTTGCTCTCGGTGCGGCAAGCTTTTCAAGCAGCTGAGCCATCTGCACACCCATATGCTGACCCACCAGGGCACCAGGCCTCACAAGTGCCAAGTGTGTCACAAGGCCTTCACCCAAACCAGCCACTTGAAGAGACACATGATGCAGCACAGTGACATCAAACCTTACAGCTGCAGGATCTGTGGGAGAGGTTTTGCCTATCCCAGCGAGTTGAAAGCCCATGAGTCCAAGCATGAGAATGGCCGGGAAAATATTTGCATTGAGTGTGGCCTTGACTTCCCAACCTTGGCTCAGTTGAAAAGGCACCTAACCACCCACCGAGGTCCAATACAGTATAATTGCACAGAGTGTGATAAGACCTTCCAGTACCCAAGCCAACTGCAGAATCACATGATGAAGCACAAGGACATCCGCCCATACATCTGTACCGAATGTGGCATGGAGTTTGTGCAACCCCATCACCTCAAGCAGCACTCTTTGACTCATAAGGTAAGTCTGTGCTAGTGATTCCCAACTGGTGGGCTACAGAAATCTTAGTGGTGTGCATCACTAAATGTACCTCCATTTAAGCCAAGGATGGGAATCTGCAACTCCCATCATCCCTGTCTATTGGCCATGCTAGCCAGGGCTGATGGGAGTTGTAGTCCAACAACATTTGGAGGGCCACCATTTTCCCATCTTTGGTTTAAGCACTTGTAAACTGAGTCTGACATATACTAAGGCTGCAGTCTGAAATATACTTACTAAGGAGTAAGCTCCATTGGATTTAGTGGGGCCTACCTAAGAATCTAAGAAGAGCTTGCTGGACCAGGCCAATGACCCATATAGCCCAGCATCCTGTTCTCACAGTGGCCAACCAGATGTCCATGGGAAGCCCGTAACCAGGACCTATGTGCAAGAGCGTGTTTACTTCACAGTAAACATGTCTAGGATTGCTTTTAAAGACTAAAATCCTATGTATGCTTACACAGGAATAAATCTAACTGATCTTGATGGGATACTTGAGAGTAAACACATAGGGTTGCACTATAAAATTCATACAATGCTTTGTAATATCTGAGTGAAAATACCAACTGTTCATTATAGAAGACAGTGAAAAGTGATGATAAAACTGTTGCGTTTCTTGCTAATTGAAGTGCAATTAATTGTTATTATTTACTTGTATATCACATTATTTTTGCAGAGATACACAGTATTTTCCACTCAGGTTCTTGTGTTCAGATGTCTTGAAGATGCCTGGAAATAGAATAGTGCATTAGTAATGCAATAAAGTGTGAAGGTGTGGAGATAACAATAATTTTCTCTTTGTTATAGTTTTTCTAACTTACTTCAAGTTAGGATTGTTGTGAGAATGATGGTGTCCGTAGTAGCAATTGTAATACACTGTGCTAGATGCTGTAAATGATTTTTAATTGTGTTTGTGTTTCTTATAATGTATTTTATTGTATTACAGTTTGCATTCCATAGAATTCAAATTGTCATATAGTAAAATACAATAGAAGAAATAAAAGAGGCAATAAAATACAATTAAAAATCAATATGAATATTTAGTGTGGACCACCTGAATGAAGCCCATGGACCACTGGTGGTCTACAGATCACAGGATTCTCTTTATATCTTTGACTTCCAGTCATGGGCAACAGGATTATATTGGTTCAGTTTGCATGGCCGCTGTAAGGACCAGAAACATGTCTAATGGAAAGACAAGAAAAGGATGTGACAGTTGGTCAAATTGGAAATTGCTGTATTGCTATTAAAAGTATATTGCCACAATAGCCATACTCTTCCGTTTCCTTGCTCTTATGTTTTTCAAGGGTGTGAAAGAGCACAAGTGTGGGATCTGTGGCCGAGAGTTCACACTGCTTGCCAACATGAAGAGACATGTATTAATTCACACCAACATCAGGGCCTACCAGTGCCACCTGTGTTTCAAGAGCTTTGTGCAGAAACAGACACTCAAAGCCCATATGATTGTCCACTCAGATGTCAAGCCCTTCAAATGTAAGGTGAGTGCTTCAAAGGCATACAATCCAGTGTAACGAAATTCTATCCCCAAGTATTTGTGCTATAAGAAAGTATAGCAAATAAAAACGGGGATTGAATATTCATCACACATTGTACATTCAGTAAATAACAAAATAATGTAATATCTGTAGCTAGAATTCCTGATCAAATTCCTATAGCTTCCATGGTGATTTAACCAGGTGTAAGCTTCACATGTGATAGTGGTAATCACTAATATAACTTGAAAATACATTTTGGCTCCTGAACAGAAAAGTGGTACACATAATATAGAAATGAATCAATATATACAATATCAATTATTTTTGTTTTATTACCTCTATATCCTGCCTTTCTTCCATTACGGAGCCCAAGACCCTTCATGGTGGTAAAAATATAACAATAAATTAAATAGCCGTGCCACCCATTGGTGATGCTGCAAGTCCATTTTAATAAGCCTAATTGTAGGCTTGGCCTCTAAAAAGGAGGAAGCATATTTATATTTCAGGGGGGAAAACTAATCTTGACAGCTGTTAGAATTAAGACAACCAGGGGTATTCTTCATGACCAGAACCTGACCATCCTTAAATCTTAATGGAGTTTTCACCCACAACAAATAGTAAAATAATTTGTTCCACATCATTTGTGTGAAAGTTGTTAAAGAGAGACAGAGAGCAAGAGGGCCATTTTTCAGTTGAATGTACATTCTGTTGTACATAGCCAGTGAACATTTTACTCTCAGGACTAGGCGAGACACAGAGGCCATGAACATAAAGCACATTTCTACTGACAAGGCAAAAGGGCAAGGGCATCTTTCTAGGAAGTATAGCAAGCTTGACCAATTTTATGGCCTGCCAGTTGTAAGGCCAATTTGGCACACCTGCCTGATATGGACTTCGAGGCTTACCTCACATAGTTCATGGCAACTCACTGGGTCTGATCCCTCTCTCAGACCCAAGGCTCCTGATCTGGAACCCTGAAATACCTGACATTTACATTCAAATCACAGATCCAAGAAACAAAGCATACATGCACACACTAACATGCTTTGGAAAACATCCTAATACTCTAAAGAGCCAGCTTTCCTAAGCTGGTGTCCTCTAGATGTTTTGGAGTACAACTCCCATCTTCCCTGACCACTGGCGTTGCTGGCTGGTCTGATGGGAGCTGTCACCCAAACCCTCCGAAGGGCACCAGACTGGGGAAAGGCTAGCTTACAGAAATGAATATTAATCGTGTGAATGAAGCATTTATTTATTTAGAAAAATGTATAAACTGCTGAATCCAAGAACACTCTCAGTAGTGTAGATAATAACACTGTAGATAAAACACAGATAAAATCAATTAAACTATTTTATATATATATCATATATATCATAAACAGTAGATATATGAAATAATTATCACTAAAACTGAAATTAGATCAGTAAAACTTACCTAGGTAAATAAATGATATGTCTAGGTAGGCTTGCTGAAATAAAAAACATTTTCAGCAGGCATCAAACAATCTTGTGAGGGCACCTGCCTAATATCAATAGGCAGGGAGTTCCAAAGCATACAGGTGCTGCTATGCTAAAAGATTAACTACAGCAGGGCCCCACTCATATGGCGGGTCACGTTCCAGACCCCCGCCGAAAAGCGAAACCAGCCAAAAAGTGGAACTCCATCAATAAAATGGCGCCCAATGCCCGAAAAAGCCATAAAAGCGGAACAAGCGCTGTATGAGTGGGGCCTTACTCTAATTACTCTAACTGAAAACCATGGTATTAGCGGAATGCCGAAAAGTGGGGCCCTACTGTACTTACAAATGCATCACACAAAGTAGGGGAGTGGAATTATGCTTTTGGCCTGGACTCTCGGCATGCTGCCTGGCCTTGCCACTAGACATTCATTGCATTAGTGCAGTCATCTGCAAAGAATAGCCTGTGTGAGAACAGCTACTTATACATAGGCTTCCACATAATGAAACACCCAATTATGTCAGGTTGCATGAAAGCTTTTTCCTTGCAAACAACTGTGCTAATATGTGTGGAAGTAGAGATGGGAACCTTTGGCTGGTGCCGGTTTCAAAGCATTGTGTCAACCTAAGAGGCCGATATCGATCCAAGTTTGTTCTTTGTTCTCTAGCTGCTGCTTTTACCAATCTGTTTTTTCCCTTTGCAAGAGATAATGATATTAATATAGATATTTGTAAAGGAAATATCAATTTTTTAAAAGGAAATATCAATAAATGAAAGAAAATATTGATAAAAGTTTCATTCTTAATATCAATATTTTAGAGGTGATTTTTTTTAAAAAAACATTTTCAAAAAGAGCTGTGGAAAAATTAAAATCTGATCCATAATGATAGAGAATAAAAGAATTAATGAAAAATTCAATATCAAATCTGAATTGGGCGGAATTCTAGCACATCCAGGAAGCATGGCTGATGCTGGAGGTGGGACCAGGAGTGCATCTCTATTCCCCAGTAGTCATATTATGCCCCTTTTATGCAAGTAGCATGTGAAGGGGCTTAACAAACAATAGAATACCTCTGTGGTATTTTAAATATTTTACCACTTTTGGAGACAGCCTGTTGGAGCTGATGAAACACTGGCCTAGTTATGCTCTTCTTTGCTTGCTTCCTATGTCCTTAGCCCAAATAAGGAAGTTTTGAAACTCAAATGTTAAGATGTGATCTTCTTTATTTCCTTTCAATTTTGTTTCTCATCTCAAGATTGCACTTTCACAGCACTTAGTGTAATTGCTAGTCTGCTGATAAATATAGCTGACATTTGCATAGCACATTTCATCCTAAAGGGAGGTCAAGGATGCTTAACAATTTGATATACCAGCTAAACACATGAATCAATCCATGCGTGAGACAGTTTTTATCAGTACACAATACAAATGATGCCTGTACCTTAAGGCTGAGAGTTTATTAACAAGACTGGATAGGATGGTATCATATTTCAAACAGGACAAAATAAATTGGTTAAACTGCAGCTTAATCTGCACCATGGTGTCGTAAACATTAAACCTGCAGAAATGTGTATCTGCTTCTTCATGTGAACAGCCAAAGTCTTGCGGTGAGCTGGAGAAGAAGAAGGTGCTGGTGAAGTCCACCCCTTTGTCTTCATTGCTAAATGGCCCCATCTCCACTATACATTTAAACAAGAATTATACCACTTAAGACTGCGAAGTTGAGAAACTGAAACTGACACATTTGCCCCTACCTGGACTCAGCCAGCATAGCCAATTATGAGGGATGATGGGATCTGTAGTCCAAAAGCATCCAGAGAGCCCCATGTTCCCCATCCTTGCACTAAACTGCTCATTCTTGGGGCATAAATTCACATGGCACTTCCATCCCCTGCCTGTGCTCATGTGAAATCCTGAGAGTCCTGTTACAGATGGAAGACTTATAAACTGAGAAAATAAAGGAACAAATAAATAATAAATCAGAAGGAAATAAAGACACAGAGAGTCAGGCTGATCAGCTTTAAGAATCTTTTCCCCACCCCCAACTTTAAGAATCTCCTGAGGAATTTGGGCTCTTTGGCTGGCATTCAGTGAGTTAAGGCAATGACCAGATAGCTGCAATTTTGGCACCAAGCTCCTCCTCAGCAGAAGGAAGGATATAGCTGTACGAACTGCTTGCTTAACAATGGCCTGCATGTCCCAAGGGAATGGCCTGCAAATAGATTTCATCTTGCTTTCTCTTGTACTTTTTGGAGCTTCCTGTTTTCTCACGGCCCTTTTGGACAGTTTACAGTCTTTCTCTTGCTCCCTCTCTCTCACTTTCAGGAAGGGAACACCCTTCTTATTAAACTTCTTTTTAAAACAAAGAAAAGAAAAGAAAAGAAAAGAAAAAAGGATACATGGGAAGGACAGCCCAGCAGTGGCCTTTCTCCTTCACGGCAGGCTTCAGCTTTCTTTGACTTGTTTCTCAGAGCAAAAGCAAACACCCATCTTTCCTCCACAGCTAATCATGGCTCCACAGAGGCCGTACATGGCTTGTGGGGAGAAGAAACCCTTTGTCACTCACGTTTCCTCAGCCACTGGGTTTTTCCTCTCTGAAGAGTGTGCTGCCCACTCTCTTTGGATGCAAGTCAATCTAGAGGTTCTATTCTTTATTTCAAGAAAACCTTCCCATGGCTTTTGCTTCCAAGTAAAGAAGGGGTGGAAATTAAGATTTGGTTTGCATTTTAAAGACAAACGTACCTAAATTGCACTTCCTGGAACAATATGTGGAGTGAAATCCAGCCATCCTTAAAATCTGCACTTCTCTGAATTTTATGATGCAGTCCTCCAGCCAAGTAATGTGTGCAAAAATGCATAGTGTGCATATACTGTAAATCCATATATTGCTGAAAATAACACACACAATACATTTTGTTAGGGAAAACTGCATAGGAATATATTTGAAAAAAATTGTACTGAAATGTTGATGAATTTTCATGAGGACGTTTTTTGAAAAATGTATGTAGTGACGTGGGAAAAGTGGAGAACTGAAGATTGGAAAAATGAGAAACTGAGAGAAACCAAAATTGACAGATATCCCTACTTCCAAACGTTGTCATTTTGCTAATGCAAGGATGTCACTGAAGCAGCTGTCAGCCATATTAATTCCCAAAGGTTTGAGTTTTTCGCATGTGCTTGCATATTGGAAGAGGGTTACACTCAACCACTGTAGCCCACTAGGTTGGTGTTAGGTTGGGCTCTCCTCTATTTGGCAAAGCTACAGTCCTAGGTTAATGTTTTCTAAAAATTCCAGAGTGATACTGCTATCAAAATTTGTTGAGCAATTCTGGAACTATCCTACATTAAATCTGAAATCCTGCATGGGAGTAGGGAAAATTCTCCAGCATCTTAGTGTGTATTTCTCTTCATAAACACATTTTAATAGGCATTTTCACTAAAGTACACATTTGTGCAAGCCATTTCTCATCATATAATGAATCTTTGTATGTTATTTTCACTCATATATTCATTTTTATGCACACTTTCCCCAATATATGCATTTTTGTAAATGTTGTTTGGTTGGTGAACTGTGTCGCAAAATCCAAGTAAGTGCAAATTTTGAAGGATGCCGGTATTTAGGTTCTTATATTCTTTTGGAAAATGTGAATTTAATAGATTCATCTTGAAATGTGAACTGAATGGAAATTCTCGCCATCCCCACTTGAGAGATAATCCCATTGAACTCAAGGGACGTACTTCTGAATAGCTCTGCATAGGATTATGCTGTATGTATGTTATGGGTTTTAGCTGTGGGTCAATAACTTTGCCAAAAATATGCCTTGTATTACAAAAATGTGTACATACACCTAAGAAAAAAGGACCAGAGGATGACAACTATGATAAATAATAATTTGGGACAGCCCTGTCCTCCATGAATTTGTCTAATCCCCATTTAAAGACATCTAAGCCAGTGTCTGTGAATTACACATGTAGTAGTGCATTCTCACCTTGTGGTAGTGAAGAAAGTGAATCCTTGAAATGACAGAGTTGTCAACACACTGAAGTAAAATATTTCCATAAAAGCAAGTTGTAAGCATTGATTCTGACATTTCCACCTGCCACTAGATACACCATTGTGTGGTATAAAGCCTACACATACTATACAATAGTTTGGTGGATAGAAGGTATCCTGGCATTCAGAGTCAGGCTCATTTAAATTGCTATGCCCAACAATCCCATAGGGAGATTTTCTCCCATAAGGTGCCAATAGTCTTTCCAGCTTGCGTCCATCTTTCTTCCTTCTCATGACATTCAAATGTTTTGTTTCACAACAAAGGCGAAGAACTGCACACCCCAGAGACCAAAGACTCTGTTAAGGACTCCTATAAAAAATGCTTGATAGACTGTGAAAGAATGGCTCTGGGCGGGGCTGTTCTGGGCCACCACATACAGAAACATGACTAAAGCAAAGATTAATGAAGAAACAGAGGCGTCGTAATGCCTAAAGAGGAAATGCACAACCTTCCTCTTCATCTCTCTTATTTTCCTGCAGCATTCCAGGCATTCTTTTCCTTGCCAATAGAGGTCCTGATTCTGGCTGCATTCCTCCCAATTTCTTTTTGCCATCTCCTGGAAAGAGGCAGCTGTGCTCTTAGTATTAAACCTCACCAGAGTGACTGAATGAGTCTATAGAATTTCTCACACTTCCAGAGGGCCATTTCAAACATTGCACTGCAACAAACCCAAATTTGCCCTCAAGCTGCACTGCAACAAACTTATGTTTTCCCTCAAGTAGCTATTAATGTACCCGCATTTGCTTTAAAACGCTTGTTATATTAACAGTTTGCATTTTTAGTGATAGGATTAAAAAAACCCTCTTAGGTACTTAAGGACTCTTCCAGCAGCTTCTGTTCAATTTTCAGCCCTAACCCTCAGTGAGCATCAGCAGCAGTGGAGACCAAGCCCAAAACAATTAACTGTAAAGACAACCCCTCTTCTTCAAAGTTGGCCCAAGTCATTTTGACAAGATGTTCCTCCCATTCCATATTCTGAAGCTGACTGCGGTGGCAGCTGTATCTTAGTTCAACAGCAGTGACACAAACAGCATCCTCCATCACATCAGAGGGCAGCAGGCTAGTGTAGGGGTGCAGGGCAGGCGACAAAATATACACAGCTCCATCTTCCAACACTTTGTCACCTGAGGCCGCTGCCTCAGTCTGCCTTATAGTAGGGCTGGCTCTGCTCTCCTTATGGGTGCTATCCAGCAGACACAGCTGAGTCTTGGCCTGTTACAGAATTACTTCCACAAATCAAGTATATACTTTCATTATTTCTGATTAGCTGAGATAGACTGGAGATACATTTATTTCTAACTTGACCATTTTTATTTTATTTGATCATAAGAATGTATATACATATGCTTACATAACCTTACATTATTTCAAACCACCATATCAGCTTATATTTATTTGTACATTTCTGCAATAAAAAGACAAAAAGTTATAAAAGAAAAAAAACACAAGGAGAAAAACACAAGTTAACACAAGTCTGTAACATACGACACCTTTCATGTGATTCTTAAATTACACCCAAATTACATTACATTCCAATATAAGATGAAAATACTCTACTTCCAAAAAGGTTAATATCAGCCTGCATTCCCTAACTCTAACAAATTCCATTAATTTAATCATAAAGATTGTGTCCCAAGAAATATCCTCCCCCAGTTATAACTAACATGCATTTTAACTGCCAAAAGAAAACAGGCAAGCCTTTCCCAATCCTCACATGGGAGTATTGGTCCCACAAAAACAAACAGCACAATTAAAGGATTCAAAGGGATATTATGACCAGCCATTTCTGCTATCTGGTCAGGAATTAACTAGATGTTAATTCTCAATATGTACCTTGACGATTTGCACCTGTGCAGCTATCTACAACTTGGCTGTTGGCACTTAAGTGCACAGCTCTGCTCTTCTTATTCCTTGATCTTGCCAAGCCTTCTGTTCAATGGCTCAATTCATGTTTTAACACCTTTAAAATATTTGATAAGCAGGCCTTGCAACAAAATGCTGCAGCATAAAGTGCACCTGTGCAGGATTCCAATCAGCGAGTCATGCCCTCAGCTATTCTATACACACACACCCCTGGTTATCCCAAGAGTCAGCTCACTTTTTCCACACTCACTGAGCATGCTCAGTCTTTATAGGGCTGTTTTTTAGGTTCCTTTCCTTTAGTGTTTTTATTTCAAAAGACTTTTTGTGCTTTCTCAAACCTTTGAGTTCCCCAGAGCCTGCTGATACCTCCCTCTTGGGTGAGGAGGGTAATGTTGGCTACACAAGGAACAGCACTGAGAATTCTGAGTTCACTATTAGTATATATGAAGATTACAGGCATGTGGGATGCCTAAATGGGCAAATGCTTGTCACATGGCCACATCCAATTTAAATCAGTCCTCAAACTGCAAAGCCCCCCCCCGATCCCAGGTCCTTAAACTAGACTTACTTTGATTTGGGACCTATTCATCCATTGACACAGATTTAAGGAAGGGATGGGATTGGCCTCTTGATGGGTTTATAGGCAGAAGAAACTGTTCAGATTTCTCCTGTAAATACAGTTTAGGACTGTAAGCTGTTAAGAAATTGTCTCCGCTGCAACATGCTCTGTCTCAAAAAAATAATAATGATGTCTTCTGGAAAGTGTATCTGCAGAATAAATCACTTTGATTGTCATTGGTCTTTTGACAGCTGTGTGGAAAAGAATTTAATCGAATGCATAATTTAATGGGGCACATGCACTTGCATTCAGACAGCAAGCCGTTCAAATGCCTCTACTGTCCCAGCAAATTCACCTTGAAAGGGAACCTAACCAGACACATGAAAGTCAAGCATGGAGTCATGGAAAGAGGATTTCGTTCTCAAGGTAAATGAGTGGCAACCAGGGTGATTTTTTTGCATTAGATATAATAGTATCATACCACATGTACAGCATTTTGTGCATCTGAGGAGTCAGGCATTCTATGGACCTAATGGAACCAGATCTTGCCAAGTAAGGGGTAGACTATGTGGAGTAGCCAAGTCTCAAGATAGGCCAAACAGAGGGCAAACCCATTGTTACACAGAGGAGAGAAACATACCTGACCAGGAAGCAATTAAGTGTCGGAGTTTGTCACATGACCTGCTCTGGTCTTTCAGGTGTTCAGATTACACATAAAGGACTGTCTGGTTCTGTTGGAAATTACTGCACATGACAGATACTGTAGGTTGTATCTTAGGTTCAGGACCATTGCAGGGTTGAGACCAATATTTGGTTGTTAAGCTTTTAAAAATCCATCTTGCATCTTATAGGAAGGATAGTAATATGGACTTTCCCCACTGATTAAGCAATCAAGGCTACTTTACTTATGCTGTGGTTCCATGAATTGTTACAGCTATAAAATCAAGCTTATAGATGTTACACTTTGAGTGAGGAAGCTGGATGTGATCTATAAAACTGAATGGCCTAAATCGGCTTCCAAATATTAGATCTCAGTCTGTTTGTAGAATTGTCTACCCATGTAATCAAGGCGTATGTTTAAATGGATGTTGTGATTAAGATTGTCCATTAGCTTTTGGAATCAGAGGTATTCAGGAATGGGCAGTGCTGCAGTGGGACAGTGCTATAGTGCCACCCTCCCAGTAATGCTTACTTGGATAGTAGGTCATGGCAGCAGTGAGTATGAGACTGTGCAAACACACTGGTGGAGCTAATTTGGTGCTCCCACCAATTAACCCATCCACCCCCAACCTCACTGCTGTCCTGCCCCCACCCCCACATAATCCAAGTAAGGGCATTAACAATGGCATTGGGAGGTCAGCTCCATGGCACCAGTCTACAACACCAGCTGCTCCTGCAAGTACTATAGAACAGGTTACAAATGCTACCTCTCTGAACATTTTTGCAGATCGTAACATTAACCATGGATCAGCCCAAACCATGGGGTTCCAGGGTTAATTTCCCAAAACTTTAAAATTGGGAGGAACCCTTAAATCTAATCTGCCCTCATCACATTGACATGATGCTCACATCGCAAAACTACAGAGAGCATGGTGGCAATTGCTTGTTGAGCAGAAGATTAAAGGCCTTCTGAATTGTTCCACAGCCAACATAACCACCAGACTATTGCTCTGCTTTTGTATGTCATGATTCAGTGAAATTGGGCCTTCTTGCACAGAATTTTTCATGACAGGCTAAGCTAGTGCCAAGTACTGCTGGGACAGATGCTGTTTCCTCAATGCTGGGGATGCCAAACGAACCAGCAGGAAGCCTCCTTACCTCCCCTGCCATTAATTGCAAGATAAACACAAAGAAACAATGAGACACAATCTGAAATATTCTTCCCAGAATTACTGATCAGAGTTATTTTGATTACAAAAAGGGCATGGGTCTGTGAATGTACATGTTAACACGTCCATCTTTTTATTTCCCTTTTTAACCCTTCTAGAACTTGGAAGAAAACAAATGCGACCATCACAAACAGATGCCCCAAGGAGCCTGGAACAAGAAGAACCTTTTGACCTTTCCCAAAAAGGCCAAGAGAAAGGACTTTCATTTCAGTCTGATGGTGAGAGTACCAAAGGAAGCTCATGTCATGAGGAAGAGGAAGACAGCTGCTATGGAGCAGAGCAGTATAGCCCTGCCATGTACCACAACAGCAACAAACCATGCACGCGGCAGGCTCTTTCAAGCCAATCAGGACATGAGATGAAAGATTTCAGAGAGTCGTACTACGATGGGAAAGAGAAAATGATGAATGTAAGATGTGAGGAGAGGAAAGAGAGCAAAGGGAACCAGAGCCGAGGAGAAAGAGACTTTGTGAATAATGATGAGAGATGTCTGAGTTTTAGCCACTTTGAAAATAATAGACTCACTCAGTCTCTCTCTGACTACCTATATTTTCAACACAGAAACAAGAGTTTAAAGGAGTTGCTGGAAAGGAAAATGGACAAGCAAGCTGTTTTTCTGGGTATCTAAATGGACTCATGTAAACTTAGTTTTGGGAAAGAGAAGTTCCTTCATGGTTTTTCTTTTTTCATTACCATGAGCTGTAATCTAACAAGACTGGCAAATTGTGAAAAAGAGAATAAGCACAAATTAAGACCATTTTCACCTGTCATTCAAATGTTCTTTTACTTCCCCCTATTTGTATACAATCATGTCATAGATATTAATCTAGTCTAAGCCTGTTGCCAACATTCCCCCCTCCCCCCCCATCCCCGATGTTCTGACCTGGTTCTACACATGTGGCAGAATGAAGTGAAAGAGTCCTGAGGTGGTAGAACAGAGTGCATATGAGGGATCACATTTTTGAATGTTCCCCCATGGAAAAAGTTCTTTACCATCTGAATATTTATCTTGGAAAAAAACTTGTTACATGGGAGAGCAATCAAAGATGACATCTCCAACTTGCAGCCTGAAAGTGGTATAGTCAACTTTGCCAAAGAAATGAGAGAAGGAAATGGATTCCTAAAAGTGCCTGAGTTTATTGAACCCTAATGTGTTTCAGAAATACAATTTCCTTCTTCAAGGACAATTTAGAAAAATTATTCTAGGGCAATATGATACCTTGTCCCAGGGTACGGTCTGAAGGCACACGAGACAACCACCCTGCAGAAGCTAAGCAAGTCTGGTTCTGCTCAGTGCCTGGATGGATGGATGACTGCCCGGGTTCCACCTTGGGTTCCATGATGGGATATAAACATAAGAAAATAAATAAATAACATTCAGAAATGCCCTTGTGTCAAGAAGGATCATTTTCCAGATTGCCCCTGAAGAAGGGGACCAAATTTCCAAAATCTGTTGAGCTTTAATAAGCTCAGGGAGCCTCCAGCCGGTGTTTATTGTGGGATCAGTGCTCCTCATGCATGTATGTTTTTTGTAGCATTCATAAAACATCATATTTCTTCTTGAAATGAAAGGCAGTATGTAATTTTTAAAAAATAATTGTAATAATAATTGGCATCAAAATGTAGTTCTCTCTCTTTTCCCTTTGATTTGGATTTACCCTTTTCAAAAATTTTTTTTAAAAAAAATCCTCTTCTTCAGTGACCTGTTTGCAAGTTAAGCCCCCATCTGGAAACAACCACTGAGATTCCACTTCTTTCTTGTTCCTTTGCTGCATGTAGTGCGTCCCTCTTTGCTTCTCACAGTCCACTCCATCACTTCAAGGTTCTACCACTTGATTCTGATGCACATGTAGACTAGACCAGGCCTCTGTCCCATTTCCCTAACATTCTGTCTTACAAGCAAGAAACAACCCAGGCCAAGCCTATGTGGACACAGTGGTTGACTTAGTGGCTCCCACTGAGTTCTCAGTTACAAAGCAAGCAATCTGCAATCTGGGACATGTTGAAAAGGAAGGAAACTTCTTTCTCATGAGACTGGGATTAACCAGGGTAAGTTTATCCCCCATCCTGGTAGTGTCCTTAATGTATCCCTTCACTTTCCCATATAAGAAGATGGTCACACATGATGTGCACAGAGAGACATATTCTTCTTCCAGTGGTCCCTGTACAGGCCCACCTTGCATACAAACCCTGCCTGTCATTATGATGGCCATTTTGCTAGTCTACTCTGAAAAGCATATCATGTGAGGAGAAGAAAACAGTTTTTGTTTTCCTCTGTTTAAGGTGAGCTTATCCTGATATTCTGTACTACTTCCCATAGTACTACAGAGTCTCACTACACATCTACATTGTAGACTTAAACGAACATTCATTCCATGTCCCCACAGAACCCCAGGAACTATAGTGATGTGGTACAGGCAGGGGTGGCTCCAGGTTTGAGGGGGCCATTAGTAAAGTGCCCTTTGATGGGCTTCTTCTCCATCAGTGGGCCCCCCAGCTGTGATCTTATCTGGCAGCAGTGGCTATGTAGTGTGCTACCATTTTAAGTTTCCCACAATGCCCTGAATTGCCTGATGGAGCATCACTCTGAACACTGGGGAAATTTAAAATCATGGCTTACTGATTCAGCTACCTGTCACTGTTGGGCCAGGGGCTCTCTGGAGCCCTGACAGCTCCCTAAGGGTGTCAGGTGCTCGTGCCAGGCTTGGGTCTGTCGGCCTCTTACACAGAATTATCAGCATCCTCTCCAAGCTACACTCTCCAGGGTTTTTTAGAGGAAGCCGTGCCAGTAGAAAACAAATATATACTTGTAGTGTAGTTATAACCAAAGCTATTAGCTGACCAAGACCACTTAGTAAAACAGACCTGTAGACCAAGCAGAAGAATCAGACTTTGCAGAACTAGCCTGATGTGTTAAGATGTTCCATCAATGCACTGAACCCATAACAGTCTCACAGTAACAGATTTGATATCTCAGAACCCCAGAAAGACAAACTTATCCATTTAACAATTACAAATAGAGATACATATCCAAGCTACGCAGGCAATGTTTCCACTGATTTGGGGAACATTTAACAGTTCTTCATATCAGATGACATAGAAAACTATCTGGAAGGAAGCTTAAGGACTGCATTAACTTTTTCACATCCTCAGACCAAAACACAACACAGGGAGCTTCTTGTTGTCACAAGCTTTGCTATCATTGCACTTTGTGAACTAATAAGTATGCATTTACATGTTTTCAAAATGATGCCTTTCATTTCTGAGTGTGGAGGTAAACCTCTTTTAGTCTGAACGGTGCCGGATGAACAACCTTGAAGTCCTCATTTGAAAAACATAAAAGCAACTATTGCTCTAATTTGCACTACAGAACTTTTATCTATCAAGCACCTGGAAGCCTGCACTATATAGCTTGTGTGCACCCTTTGGCCACAGGTTGATAGACCTAACTGTATATACCTGTGATGGCCAAATAAAAGCTCAGATATTGCCCATGAAACAATTTTATATGGACCCCTGAAACCCTACCAAATTATGATAGTATGATAAAATGTTTGCATACAATTTCACATATGAGAAAAAAGAAATATATTTTTTAAATAGTGCTGTGCAAGTAATGGCCTGGATATGCCCAAGTTCATGGTCATGCCAACACTCATTGCACTAACATTATTCAGCCTGAGTGTTCATGTGTGGCCCTTAGATGTTTGTCAGTAGCCTAGAATGCCCCTTGAGATTAAAGATATTGGCTGTCCCCTATCTTTGCTACAACCTTATACTATTTTAAGTGTCATGTCTACTTTACAGGGCACTAGCCCTGCTTGTCGGTTACTTGTAAGGATCTGGTTGGCCACTGTGAGAACAGCCTGCTAGACTAGATGAGCCTTTGGCCTGATCAAGTTCGTATGTTCTTATGACCCTTCTGACCTGTGAGTGGCTTGCATTCCCTAACACTCTGTTCTTTAAACTTGGGTTCCCAGATGTTGTTGGACTGCAACTCCCATCATCCTCAGACAGCATGGTTAGGAAAGATAGGAGTTGCAGCCCATCAACATCTGGGGACCCAAGGTTGAAGAACACTCCCCTAACAGCAGCACCAACACAAAACTACATTCTCAGCATTCTTTGTGGGAAACCATTATAAGTCTATAATGTAGTAATGTCCTTACAGAGAAACATCTGAAGCATTCAGCAGATTCAAATTGCTTTACCTAAGAGCAGGCAGAGACAAACACAGAGATTCTGGGAAGCTAAGCAGGATTCTGCAAGGTAAAGCATAACAGAGCAGACAAGTGGAAAATTCGAAGGAAATATTGATCACAGCTCATGATGAAAGGATGTGGCTAGGACAACAAAGGGTATCTGTAACATGATAATCAATTAACAAATGAGGTTGGCCTTATAATAGCTGACTCAGGAGAACTCAGATGCATTTGGAGACTGGTAAAAAGTAAAGACCTCCTATGTTCACTGCAAACTCTTGCACAATATGAAGGGTGACTTCCGGTTATTTGAAGCATATCAAGATTTCTTAGGATCTCCTATTATGCGAGAAAAGATCAGGCACGTCCCAATGAATTTATTGATGAATTTGCTCTGAGTTGTTATAATTTTGTTCCTTGCTTGTTTTTTTCACAAGTCATTTTCTGAGTGATTTGTCTCAAAGATTAAAAAATTATTTTCTATTGCTGCCCCATCTTGAGACCTTTGTACTGGTTCCATTTTTTTGCATCTTTCCATGATATTGCTGCATTTGGCGCTGATGAGAGGTGGGAAACCTGTGGCCCTGCAGATGTTTTTGAATTCCAACTCCCACCAGCTCCAGCCAGCATGGCCAATGGTCAGGGATGATGGGACCTGTAAACATCTGGAGGGCTACTGGTCTCCCATCCCTGCTGCAAATGGTGCAAATCTAAAAACTGCAATTTTAAATATAATATTTATTATACCAAAGAGTATTTAATAAAGTATTGCCATATGTACAATAACACATGGTGTCTGCTTAGCTGAATAGGAAATAACAGCATTAACAATTTGTATCCTTGTATCTGTACACTGATTTGTGTGTGTGTGTTTTAAACAACACCTTACAAGTGGAATCCAATTCAAATTCCAATATATGTCTTGATAGCCAGTAGCTCATCTAAAATGTTACATGTAAAATATATTTTGTTAATTTAAAGCAAACAAATAAAGACATATCAAGGATAGTGCTGTAGTTTGTGTCACACCCACCCAAAAATTTCAATTATCTCTGTCCAGATCAACTAATGGGTCCACGTTTCCCATGATTATATTGTGTAGGGGAAGCACTTACCTGAGTTTCTCTTTTGGTGGGTAGCTTACTGGAGACTCATATGACATTTTTGTAATAGATGAATTTATTTATACAAATATACAAGTTGGGCATAGGTGATGTTAAATAGCATAGCACTTCTACAAGCAGCAAATCAACTGCCCCACATCAGATCTCCAGAGAGAGACAAGTATACCCCATTGAGGGCCTTTATTTCAAAAGTAGCTCTCACCTCAGCTGTCTTTCTGCCTCTCTGTTTACAGTTTCCCAAAATGTTTCTATCATTTTCTGGATCTCAAAATCCACCCTTGGAAGGAAAAGACAGTGGTACAATTAGATAATTTTAGACTCTGGGCTGAACTGTTTTAAGGGGGAGGGCTCTGTATTTGGTGGTCATGCTGCTCATTCTGCTGAGTGGGGCTCTAGATCTCTGTCCTGAAGTCCTGTCTTGATAGGTCCAAAGGGGTGGGAGTGAGAAGAAGGAATAATGGAAGATGTGGAGCCATTTAGGAGCATCAGCCAATCATTCTGGTCCATAACACTGTTTTATTCAAGTGCCAGAGTAATTCACAGCAATTGAAGTTTAACAAGTCCAGAATATTTTTTTTCTGATAAGCTCACAACAGACGCACATAGTTTTAGTGCAGCAGCATAGACAATAAATGTCGAACATTGATAGAAAAGCACCAGATTTATACTAGTTGTGGAGTAATACATGGTGATCATTTTCAGAAATGGAGGCATGTAGTATTGCACATTATTTATTTATTACATTTATATCCCGCCATTCCTCCCAGAAGGAGCCCACATTGTGGACATGAGTGCACATGCACAGCCAATTGTGCATGCATTAATCCATGTGATGCTTTTCTGAAAAGTGCACAACTGTTGTGAAAAATTGCATTGCACTATTAAGGCTGCAGTCCTATGTGCACAGACCTGGAACAAGCCCTATTGAACACAGTGGGACTTACTGCTGAGTAAGTTTGAATCAGTTTGGTTAAATAAGATTGTTTCTATGAGGGACTGATACAGGACCTGAACTTCACACTTCAAACATCCTTCAAGAGATCTTCCAAACACCAATCGGGAAGAACTAATACGTGGTTTGACTGAGAATGTATTAATTTAAGGAAGCGAGTTCGCTCTGCCTATTGCTGCTACCACAGAAACAACGAGCGTCTACTTCCACATTCTTACTATGTGTTAAGGAATGAGTACAAGAAACTCATTCAAAGGAAGAAAAATGAGGCCAATAGGGATTTGTGGCAAATGCTGATAGCAGCATCTATCACCTGCAGCACCAAGTCATTTTGGAATCTTGTTTCTGGAGTATTGGCAAATCAAAATGGCAGCCCGGTCTGCCATATTCCAGCTAACATATGGGAGGATCATTTTCGGGCAGTGTTTAATGACCCCATTTCTTCTAAATCAAGTCCTCCCCCCTATCTGGCCCCTGACATCCCCGAGTGGTCCCCAGTTGATCCCCAGACAATTGAGGATCTACTCTCTCAACTTAAGGTGGGCAAAGCCCCCGGTCCTGACGGCATCCCCACAGAATTGCTGAAGCGTAATATCAGCTGGTGGGCTCCTCTTCTGGCTCCTCTTTTCACTCTAATAAATAAATCAGGCATAATTCCCGCTTCCTGGCTGAAAGTTTATGTTATCCCTATCTACAAGAATGGCCCCAGGAGTGATCCGAGTAACTATCACCCTATTAGTTTGCTGTCCATTATGGGGAAACTGTATGCCAGTTACCTGAGTCAAAAGCTGAAACAGTGGATAAGCGCCAATAATATCTTAGGAGCAGAGCAGATAGGTTTTAAAATGGGACTCTCCACTCTCGATCATAGTTTGGTCCTGGCTCATTTAGCCCTCAAATATTCTAATCCTCGAGGTGGCAAGCTTTTCACAGCCTTCATTGATCTGAAGTCTGCATTTGATTCTATCTCACGCGCCCGATTATGGAGTAAGTTAGAATCCTGGGCAATAGAGAAAAGGCTTCTGTTCTTGATCTCTGCCTTATATTATAATACCTCCATCCAAGTGTGATGTAATAACCGAGGTTACCTCTCTGGGGTGATTCACTCTTCACTTGGTGTCAGGCAAGGGTGTGTTCTCGCCCCCACTTTATTTAATCTATACCTGGCTGACCTTCCTCCTGCCCTGAGAAGGATACAATCTCATTCCCCCAAACTAAGGTTTACTAAGGTGCCAATTCTGCTTTATGCAGACGACGCGGTTTTGATCTCTCAAACCCAGCTGGGATTAAAAAGACTCCTCTTGGGCTTTGTGGAGTACTGCAAAAATAATCATCTAATTATCAATCATGTGAAATCTAAAGTAATCGTGTTTGCAAGGAGAAAAGTGAGGTTCCCTTGGTTTTTGGGGTCTGTTAAAATTGAGCAGGTCAACTCGTACAAGTATTTGGGGGTGTGGTTCCATGAAACAATAAGCTGGAGATCCCAAGCAAACTATGTCAAAGCTAAGGCTGAGAAAAACCTGGGTGCGATATCCCACTTCTTTTTTCTTAAGGGCAGGAAATTTGTCCCTGCTGCAGTTTGTGTGGCAAGAACAAAAATAATCCCAATGATGCTATATGGGGCCCCAATCTGGTATCCCTTTTTAAAGGGGTCACTCGAAGGTCCCTTCCACCTTTTCCTCAGATCCATTCTAGGTGTCCTACGATGTGTTTCTGGGGCTACCCTCAAACTGGAGGTGGGCCTAAATCCTATAAATTGTATAGCCTGGACTCATACTATTCATTATTGGCTTCGTTGTAGTTCTATGCTACCTCAAGAGTCATTTGTGAGGCAGATAATGAGTGATTCCACTACCCCTCCTTGGTCCAAATTGGTGAGGGACAAAATCCTAGCGGTTGGCCTTTCCCCTGTCGACCTGCTTGCCATGGAACACAACAGAGCTAGGGTGCTGGTCAAACAGCGGTTGCACAATATTGATAACCAGGAGCTCCTTGCAGCTGCTGTGGGACCATGCTCCCCCCGCTCGTTGGGCCTATCAGGCTCCCCTTGCAAAGAGGGGATGCGCTACTTAAGAAGGCTAACTCTGCCAAAGTATAGAAGGGCCTTTTCTTTGGCCCGTTTTGATGCTCTCCCGTCAAAACTTCTGGAGGGCAGATTTGAGAAAATACTGAAGAGCAACAGATACTGCCCCTGTGACAAACCTGAAGTTGAAACGGTCTCACATGTTTTGTTATTGCTATTACTATTATTATTTATTCAATTTTCACACTTCAGTATTTTAGTATATTAGTATTTTGTAGTTTAGTATGTTTAATTTGTTTCTTTGTGGTTTATTGTATACTGATGTTTATTTATTGTTGTGAACCGCCCAGAGAGCTTCGGCTATGGGGCGGTATAGAAATTTAATAAAATAAATAAATAAATAAATAAATTTAAGTGCCCTTTCTATGATGAAGCTAGGACTGGTCTCTTACGCCCCATTCTGCAAGCATTCCCAGGTCGCTCTACGGACTCTTTTCTGGTAGTTCTCCTCCAGGGCTCCGACAGACCAATTACAATCCAAGTGGCCAAATTTCTGAACTTGGCTATGGAGACTAGATCTCATAAGTGTGTGTCTTGCCCCTGAGTACTGTCCGCAGCTGTTTCTCTGCAGAGCCTATTTAAGTTGTGTTAATATGTTTTATTGTTAATTCCTTGTATATAGTGGTTTTAATGTATCGCAATGGTTGGTTGACCAAGCAATAAAGATACTATTTGATTTGATTTGAATAAGATTGTATCACATGCCAGATGAGAAGTATAAGCCAAGGGTGAGAAGTTGGCTATATGATATAAAGAACTTCCATACACTAAGACCATTGTTCCATCTGTCCCAGGATGCTTATTGGCGGCAGTCTTAGTTTTTCTCACACTGCATTTTAACTAGCAATCCTTTTGAGAGGGTAAGCATTATGTAAAGATCTCATATGTATAACATATGCATCATAAGAATATGAGAAGAGCCCCACTGGATCATACCAAAGGCTCATCTAGCCCAGCATCCTCTTCTCACAGTGGTCAAACAGATGCCTCTGGGACCCCTGCAAGCAAGACCTGAGCACTCTTCTCATTTTTGCTCCTCATCAAGTGGTCTACAGAGGCATATTATTTTATTTATTTATTTAAATTTATACCCCACTGTTCCTCTCAAAAGAAGCCCAGGACATGGACTTATGCAAACTGCTAAATTGCTCATAGCAACCCTGAGGTTTCAGGATAAGGTGCAATATACATCAACCAAATAAAGAAAGAAAACATATCACAAAATGCATGGGCAGGATCAAACACATGGGTCTTTTCACACTTGATCATTGAGTTCCTCCTCAGCTGCCTTCCCAAACTGCTTTGGAAATGTCCTACTGACAAGCAGCAAATAAATATTGTAAATGTAAATGTAAATGCACTACCTTCAAGTCGATTCCGACTTATGATGACCCTATGAATAGGATTTTCATGGTAAGAGGTCTTCAGAGGTGGTTTACATCAGAGCTTGGAAAAGTTACTTTTTTGAACTACAACTCCCATCAGCCCCAGCCAGCATGGCCACTGGATTGGGCTGATTAGAGTTGTAGTTCAAAAAAGTAACTTTTCCAAGCTCTGGTTTGCATATATGTACATACATACATGTACAGTTGAAATACCCAACCCCACGAAAATCCACTTAGAGAAATAAACTAAAAGTGAGCAGAATGTATTTTATTTATTTATTTATTTATTTATTTATTTATTTATTACATTTTTATCCCACCTTTCCTCCCAGAAGGAGGTGTTATATTACTGTAAAAGTCTTCTGAAAAGTCAGAACTTCATCAGTAAAGAACTGGTGCGTGAAAGAGCAAATTGGTGCACGTATCCACAAGTAAATGCCCTGCTTATTTAAGTGCAAGACCTGTACAACTACCTGAAAATAAATGTGTGAGTATAGTCTCCAGCCAAAGAACAGGCTGACACACCTACCATCCAAATTAAATACATTAATTTGCTAAGAGCCTCCACCATTGCCTGCCATTTAAAGGAGCAAAATAATACAGGACCAGTCACATGGCAATTGCAAGGGTGCTAAAGCATCACAGAACCAAGGGGAAGCCTGGGTAAGAGAAAAAACACCTCAAAACTACGGTGGACTTCATAAACTGAAGATTATGGATTGTACCAATCTATTCCTTTTTTAAGGAAATGTCAAATACTGACATCCTATGTAGCTTTGGAAGGGAAGGAGCAAGTGAAAATAATACAGGCTTCATGTATATCTCCCTATATGTATGGATCTTTGTATCTTTTCCTGAGTGAAAGAAGGGCAAACTCTAATTTGTTTTGCCTTGCTCTGGTAAATTCCTGTATTGCTCCTTGTAGCACAGGAATTACTTATGTATTAATTGCCCCACTGGGATTAGTTACTCAACAGCAGTTCTGCTAGCAAGGAAGAGGCCTCTAGTCTGCTGCAGGCTGGGGTCTTTCCTTAAAAACAGACCCATTGGGGAAAAGATGGAGTTTCCTCTCAAGCAGATTGACTGGTGAAGAAGATCAGCAGCCAACTTTGTGGAATGGCAAATCTCCTTCCCTTTAGGGGGTAGATGAATTTGTTGGTTTCAGATTCTCTCCCTTTCTCATTTTCCCCATGTCTAAGTTCAGTTCCACACATTTCTGCACGAGGTTGTGATTTCTTAAAAAAAAAGTCCTAAAAAATTCACCAGCATTTTAGTGTACGTTTGTCTCAATATGCACATTTATGTATGTACTTTTTGCCCAACATGCACATTTTTGCAAGCAATTCTTAATCTAGTGCATTTTACATGTTAATATTAGGAATATATGAATTTATGTGCACACTTTCTCTTAATATATGCATTTTTGCATCACAAACTTATTTGCATCAAGATTAAGAGAAGCACTAATTTCAAAGGTTGGCTTTATTTTAGTTGATGTATTGTTTCAGGAAATTAGGTAGGTTCACATTTGGGATGGGTGAGAAATTGGATTCCATTCTCATTTCAAGCCGAATCTGTCACATTCGCACTTTCTAAAACAATATATGCATCAAAACAAAGCTAACCTTCGAAAGTCACATTTATCTGAATTTTGCAGTGCAGTTCTCCAACCAAGCAACGTTTACAAAAATGCATATGTTAGGGGGAAAGTGTGTATAAAAGAGTGAAAATAACATACAAAAATGCATTAGGAGACATTGCATGCAAAAATGGGTACACTAGTCAAAACTGCCTACAATAATGTGTTTATTAGGAGAACTTCATACTAAAATGCTTGAGAAATTTTTTTTAAATGGCAATTTGCTACAGCAGTATGGCGAACTGAATTTAAGACTGAAAAAATGAGAAACTGAGAGAACTGAAATTGACAGAACTTTCTAAGGCATTTTTAAAGTAAAATGGACACCCAGTCCTAGCTTTTGGACACCCAGTGCACACAAATAGACACATAAAATTTACCAATGAACCAAGAACTTACATTCAGATTGCAAGCCACTGAAACACTGAGGTATGAATTTTTTAGTGAAAAATGAACAGAAACAGTATAACATAGGGGCACATTACATAATAATTCTTAGGGTTATTACAAACCACCACTTTTCTGAAAAACGTCTTAACAAAATCTCAGTGTACAGGGATGATGTCAGCTACAGAAGGGCATCGAACCTCAGCAGCAGTTTTTAATTTTAATTTTCTTTTTTAATTCATTATGCAGTGACAAGAGTGGCTTTTTACTATAGCCAGCATGGATTTTTTGCATTCCTCAAATGTTAAATTGAAGATACCCCCATGCCATTCTGATGCTTCCCATAAACTCATTTTAAAGCAAAACCTTACAACACTTACAGTCCTGAACTCAGAAACGCTTGCTTAAAAGCCCTCTAAATTTTCATGGTGATACTCAAAACAGTCAGAGAGAATCAAGAGTTCAAAGTGTAAAAAGAGAGAGAGAAAAAACAGACCCCTTTTGGACTTTTTTCTGTCAGAATTCTCATAATTTGTTGAAATTAATTAAAAATCAACCTGTAATCCTATTACTGACTTTGCCCCATACTCTGACCTTCATCTTCTGCAGTTTAAAAGTTAAAAAATTGCCTGGTCAATTTTTAATTAATTTAAGAAATTTAGCATTGGAATCAATGATAAGCACAGACATGCTCAGTAAGAACTGTCAATGTTCTAAAAGCCAGACTCACAGCTGCTTGGCTTGGCTAATCAGGGGGCCACACCCAGACCTTTATTTCATTTTAGATAACCAGACCTTTATTACAATTGACAGTCATGGCTTCCCCAAAGAATCCTGAAAATTGTAGTTTGTGAAAGGTGCTGAGAGTTGTTAGGAGACTCCTATTCCCCTTACAGAGCTCCAGTGGCCAGAGTGGTTTAACAGTCAGCCACTTTGATTGAAGCTCTGACTGAAGATCATGAAGCCATGAAAGTCATGACTGTTGATAGAGTTCAGATAGTCACTTTAAATATGTTTGATTTACTTTGGAATTTTAGTGAAGTTTCCTATAGGAAATCATTTTCTTTTGTTGTTGTTTCTGTGAATATGTGAAGTACAGCAACACTTTGCAACACAAAACTTCAAAAACAATTATGGAATAATGGCACTGACTATTCTGCAGAATAGTTTCCAATGGACATGAGGAGTGTCTCAGTTTGCACAAGATAAAACAGTGGGAGGTGAAATATATTCTAGCAAAATTCTAGGTGTGTTCTATGTTTTCCTTAAGTGAAGTGGTTTAAGCATAGCAGGCTGAACATATGCATCTTGGGCAGGCCACGTTTGTTTTTTCCAACAGCTAGAGTATTTGCTGAAGTAGCAACATATTGTGATCAGTCTGATTTTACATCAAACTGCAGTTTCAGATTCAACTGTTAATGGACCCAAAATAGAAATAGAGCACAATCTCCAGTTTGAAACACAAAAGGCTGTCTTCGCCATCATATGACACTGACCAATAAAAAGGCTTTGAAATCAATAAAAATAAATTTGACAGAGATTTCTAGCATGAATAATGAGAGAAATATCATTTTCTAGGTTAGATCCTCTGTAGAAACAATAGTAATACAGGAAAGAAGCAAAGTAAGGATACCAACAAGCATACAAAAATGTAATTCTCCATCTTTGGAGATGGCAGGTGTTGCCACCATTCACCATATGCTCAGAGGCACATGTTACCAAATTCTTCCAAGCTACAGAGGAAGTGGATTGGACTGTGAAAGACCAACCCAAATTGTGTTTGCATTTTGACAAATTTGTAGGGCAGTCCAATATCTCAGAGAGGAGGTCAGTTCTCCTGCTCCCCTGGTGCATTCACTATAGCTGCCCAATTTCCCTACTTTTTAAAGTTTAATAGAAATATCTGTTGGCTATATGTACATTCTTAAACACCACAAGGTTTTTTGCCTATTAGTGAATATATTCACTGGTGGGTGTGCAGGCTAGTAAGAATTTTGCTAGGCTAGTAACTTGTGTAAATGCATTTACAAGGCTGTATTTACTGTCTGTTTTTCTTTTCAGTTTGAACCACTTTTGCCTCAATCCAAATGCCAGGGCTTGTATATGGTAGAGAGGCTTCCACGTGCAAGCCATTTGAATAAAAAAATGGACATCTAGTAACAATTCCTTTAAAAATTCTCTGGAACTTTCCATCCATTGTTCACATTAACCAAACCAAATTTCCATCGCATTCCTACTCCCCTTTCCCCTGCTTCCTATGGATCCATTTGAGGGAAGGAAGGCTGCAGCCCTTCTTTCATACCTGCAGCTGCAGGAGACCGCAGCAGATCTGCTTGCAAAGAACAACCAACCAGTAAAAAATGGTCCAGGCTGGTCCAGTGCAGTTTTAATCTGCTAAACCCAGCAAGAAAAAGCTTTTTATGACTTGAAGAGAAATAGAGATGGGGCAGAAATTTGATTCAGTTCACATTTAAAGCTGAATCAAATTCACACTTTCTGAAACAATATGAGAACCAAAACGCAGTCATCCTTCGAAATTTGTGCTTACCCAAATTTTGCGAGGCAGTTCTCCAACCACAGAACGTTTACAAAAATGCATATATTAGGGAGAAATGTACAAAAGTGTGCATAAAAATGAATATATTATTGAAAATAACACACAACCATGCATTATATTGGGAGAATTTGCTTACAAAAATGTGTAGATTAGTAAAAACTGCATAGAAAAATGTGTGTGCTAGAAGAAATTCATGCTAAAATGAAGATTTTTTTTAAAAAATCACAAATTGCTGCAGAAACCTGGAGAACTGAATTTAAGATTGGGAAAATTGGGCTCCTTTTTGGAGGAAGGGCAGATATTAATTTAATAAATAAATAAATTAATAATTTTTAAAAAATGAGAGAGCCATAATTGACAGATCCTTCCATCCCTAAATCGAGATGAGCAATAGCACTTGCTACTGTCTGCTGGCTGGAGCCATTCGCTGTGAGCTACTTCCTGCAGCAGCGGACTACAGCTCTTTTTTCTTGTGAGCAGATTTACTTGTATTTAATGCTCCATCCGAACTTCCTAAAGAACATGGGAGGGGGGAATAAGTCCTTCATTAAAATGGTACTTACTTTCATGAGAGAAAAACAGGAAGTGGAGGCCTGATTAGGGGATGTGAGGAAGCTAAGGTGCATCATCTGTTTCCAGGTCATAGCCTAAGGCAGAGGTAGCCTACATGGTGTCCTCCAGATGTTGTTGGACTACAAGTCCCATCAGGCCCAGCCAGCATGGCAAATAGTCAGGGATGATAGGAATTGTAGTCCCCAACATCTAGAGGGCTTTCTCTGAACCAAAGGGAAAACATTTGCCATTGACTGACTGGACAGCTGATGACTATGAGGTTCCACTGTTCCCAGGCCAAGCAGCCAGTGTGGGGTGTCTGGCAGTTCTGCATCTCCACTGCTGCTTGCAAAAGCAGAAGAAGGTGCACCAAACAGAGAGTCCAGGGGGCTGTATCTGTCAGTTGACCACCATGGGGCTAGGGATGGAAAGACCTGTCAATTCTGGTTCTCTCAGTTTCTCACTTTTCAAATGTCAAATTCAGTCCTCTGCAATTAAAAAAAAACCCTTATGAAAATTCTCCAACATTTTAGTGTGGATTTCTCCAAATAAACACATTTTTGTAGGCAGTTTTGACAAAGATACATTTTTGCAAGCCATTTTTCAACATATCATACCTTTTCGCATGTTATTTTCACTCATGTATTCATTTTTATGCCCACTTTCCCCTAATATATGCATTTTTGTAAATATTGTTTAGTTGGTGAACTGCATCCCAAAATTCTAATAAATGTGAATTTCGAAGGACAGCTGGGTTTCGGTTCTCATATTGTTTCGGAAAGTGCGAATTTGATAAGTTCTGCTTGAAATGCGAACTGAATTGATATTCTCACCCATCCCTTCATGGGGCCAAACAGCTTAACAGGTATGAGAGATGCCTTTTCACTAGGCCTCAGGAAACAACCCTGGCTCTTTCACTGGTTTCCAGGTTCTGTGCAATTCCTAAGACAATCTAAGGTGTCAAAGTTTAAGTACGTGCCTATATATTTACACAGCGACAAAGGTTGTCTGGGCTCTGAAAATCCACTGTGAAAAGGGAATGGTTCTGATATAAACAATGTTTTGAACACGTGACAAAACACACTCGCACTCTCAGCATTTGTGAGGCAAAGGTTAGTAATTGTATAGTTCTATGCATAGTTCATTTCAGGGAACAAGATGAATGGGGAAAGGGTTTGATTGTATATTTTGTGAGCACTATAAACTCATTCAGCATGTGGAGGAAGCTCTGTGTCTTTGATAGCTGGGAGTAACCCGAGCAGTCCCATGTGGCTCAGTATCAGTGGCTCTCGGCGTTTCCTCTTTGTTAACTGCAACAACAAATTTTAAGGGGAAAAGGCACTTGATCCCCTTTTCATGGCTTACTCGTTTCATTTTTGTTGACACTTGAATGGGGTCCCCTTAGAATCATAAAATTCAGGCCTGGAAATGGCCTGAAGTCTAACCCACTGCTGAGAAAGATCCACATGAACATACCACATGTACAGAGCAGTCCCCCAAGCTGGACTGTGTAAGATCACTAAGTTATTGGATGTGGGAAAGGGGTAGAAGTTCAGTCCCTCTTTCTCATAGCTGCAACTACTTTCACAAACACATTTAACGTCAGGGGATTTATTTTACATGGTAGGGATCTCAAAGATCATTTACTCCAACCCCCTGCTGATGTAATCCCTACATCCCTAATACTACATCCAATCCAATACTACATCCCTAATAGGTTGGCCATCCAACCTCTGTTTAAAACCTTCTTATGAAGGGGAACCCACCACACTCCAAAGGAGCCTGTTCCACCACTGGACAGCTTGTGCTATCAAGAGGTTATTTTTCATGTTTAGTTAAAGATCCCTTCTTTGAAATTTGAACCTGTTGGTTCATGTCCTACGCTCAGGAGCATAAAATTTTTTTTGCTCCATCATCTATGTGACAGCACTTCAAATATTTAAAAATGGTTATCATCTCACTTCTTAATCATCTCTTCATCAAGCTAAACTTACCCAACTCTTTCACTTTTACTCCTATGATATAAACTTATTTATTTAGAAGACTTATGCCCCCACCATTCAAGGCAGGTTTCAATGGATTCCAGTAACACACAAAACCCACATAACCCAGGAGACATTAGCTTTCTCCTGGCGAAAGGATGGGGCCAGAGCCTGCTTCCCTTCTACTCTCCATTCCCCAGCCAAGCCACATTTAGAACAGAGTGTTCATTTTTTTGCAGGGATGGGTAAAGCAAGTCTTCAGCTGCTGCTTTTTCTCTCTGACTGATGGATGGGGCCAGGATGATTTTTCCTTCAAGAATGAGAAAACCCACAACAATAGCCATGATGAAATGGCTGTGGAAATAAATGATGTGGGAAGAGGGTTGAACAGTCATGACAAGACAATATTATTGGGACACCTGAGCCTAATATTTGGGACAAATGATGATCCTACACAAACTCCAGCTAGAAGCAGCCTGCAGGCAAGGGCTTGGGCTGCTGGTTGTCCTGGTGGGGGACTGAGGTCCTTGGCTCTTCATTTCAAGCTGCTCAGAGTGGCAGCATTCATAAGTCACAGTTAACCATAGTTAATGGTTTACCTTGAATGCACATATGCCTCCTGTTTCACTCTTCCCCTATTGAGAACAGGCGCAACAAACCACAATCCCTGGCTTAGTGTTAACAGTTGAAATGGGGATTGTGGTTTGTTTCATTCCAAACAAACTACAATGTGAAGCCAAGGTTTGTTCTTGGATTATCAGTCATGATTTGTTTGAGAGAAACAAACCACAATCCCTGGTTTGGACAAGATGCAAAGCCAGGGGTCATGGTTTCTTGCTCCCATCCCCAATAGGGGAGGAGCAATATCCATATTCATGGTATATCGTAGACTATGGTTTTACTGTGATGTTCATACTGGGCCAGCATAGCATGGCTGTGGCAAAATGGGGATAGGAACTCCACATGTGCTCTGCACCCTGGGGATACATTGTGGTAAGCATGTATGGTTGCTCCCAGTTGTGCTAACTCCCAGTATGCTGAGCTTACGCATCTTGCCCTCTGGATAGACTTCTAAATATGAAGCTCATGTTAAAATGGCTAAACAGCTGAATACAAAGTTTTGTTAAGAGAATCCAGAGATGGCTCCAACAAGATGAAATGTGGCAGTCACTACATAGAAAGACTGAGAACTCTCAAACAAAAATGAAAAGGTATATATGAGATTTCCTGGCTGTGGGTGTTTGCATGTTTTCTAGTATGAGAGTTGGGGGGAAATCTGTTGTAATCATCATATTGGATATAATCAGATGATTTTTTTTAAAAAAAATGATAAGATGAATATATTTTAATGCCAAGAACAAGAAATAAAATAGCATTAATACTCTGGTTGAATTAATTTAGCTGCATTCATTGCCAACATTAACTACAAATATTAAAAAATATCATAAATAATTAATATTGGGAAACAGAGAACTATTGCCTTTCAATAAAGATTAAACATCAAAAATAGGAACAGGCTGCACAGTCCAAGTTGCTTATGCTTAAGGCATCAAGAGATAGACCCAGATTTGGGTGTGATAATGCATAACAGCACAATCTGATACATGTATACTCAGAACTAGGGACGAAAGGATCGATCAGTTTTTGTTCTCATCGTTTCTCATTTTTCCAATCCTAAATTCAGTTCTCCACATTTGTGCAGGAATTTGTGATTTTTTTAAAAAAAAAATCCTCATGACAATTCTTGAGCATTTTAATGCAAATTTATCCTAATTTGTATGCAGTTTTGAGTAATGTACATAGTTTTGCAAGCACTGTCTCCTAACATAATGAGTTTTGGTATGTTATTTTCAGTGATATATTCATTTATATGCATCATTTGGTTGGAGAACTGCATTCCAAAATTTGGATAAGTGCATATTTTGAAGGGCAGCTGCGTTTCGGTTCTTATATTGTTTTGGAACGTGCATATTTGATAGTTTTGGCTTTAAATGCAAACTGAATCAAATTTCTCCCCTGTCCTTCCTCAGAAGTAAGTCTCATTGAGTTCATTGAGACTTGCCCTCAGGTAAGTGAATATATAGGACTGTTGCCTAAGTGGCCATGTGTCCTACTGATTACAGCCTGCATTTGTTTTTCATAGCAATATATTTGTCTATGAATGTGGATGGATCACGGGTGGAGTTATTTTTCAAATCCGTACGTGAGCATTGAGACTGTTGATGTTGGCACTTGAATGTTGTATGTTGCAACAACACACAGCTGGAGATCTCTGTTGATCCGCTTCCAGCTCTGAGAAGGTGTTTGATCATGGTCAAATCATCATCATCATTATTTTTTAAACTGTAAAGAAAAGCTTTTCTTTGGGAATGAGAATATTCATCCCATCATTGTTACAATTTGAAGTCTAAAGTGTAAAAAATGCTTGCCCACATTTTTTAGGCAAAGATCCAACAAGTTCCTCAGGCTGTACACATACTATAAGTGACAAGTTAGTGAATTGTAAGGCAGCAGATAATAGGCAGCTGACACCTTCTCACCATCAAGTACAACAGGAGGTGGTAGATGTTATTTTCACTGCCTTAGATTGCACTCTCTATGTTAGGGATTACTACTTTAAGGCCCTGCAGATGTTGCTGAACCACAGCTCTCACCATTCCTGACCATTAGCCATGCTGGCTAGGGCTGATGGGCGTAGGAGTCCAATAGCATCTAGAAGGTCATAGGTTAGCTACTCCTGATCTATGTGTTTCTGGTTGGGAAAATTTGCTGCTCTCCTGTGACTGCTTCCAACCCACATTAAGACTATGCATGCATGGCAGCAAGGCATAAGACAGAGCAGATATGCTGAAGATAAGCAAGTCTGACTCTAGTGGAAGCCTGTATGGGGGCCTGCCTGTGAGCTCCGGTGTATGCAACCTTGAGCTCCATGGGGAAAAGTGACATTACATGAGAGTTATTTATTTATTTATTTAATAGGATTTATATGCTGCTTAGTCATCAAAACCTCTGAGCAGTTTTGTAATTAATATTTTCCACTGCTGGGGCAAAGGCAGATTGTGTGGTTACTTATCATGCTAGAAATAAACCCCCTAACATAGCCTTTCCCAACCTTTGGGTCTTCAGATGTTGCTGGACTACATCTCCCATCTGACCCAGCCAGCAAGGTGGATGGTCAGGAATGATGAGAATTGTAGTCCAGCAACATCTGGGGACCCAAAGGTTGGGAAAGGCTGCCCTAACTGACTGGTGGCTGCTAGTGTATTATGCCATCACAAAACCTTGGTGTGGCTGCATGGATTTTCAGATATTTTAGCCAGTGCACTTGCTAGTGCTGTAGGAGAGCCACTTACACATTGCCAAAAAGGAGAAAACCCATTTCCAGAAAAGGGGATGAAAGAAGACACTGGTTTACATCAAATTTGCATTCATCTGTCTATAGGAATTACTGTATTTAAACAGAACTACAGTGCATCTCACCTTCGTGGGAAAGAATATGACCAGGTGACTTGGGCATCTGTTCTGTCTGCTGTGCAGGTGCTAACTGGTGGTGGACAATGTCAAGATTCTTGCTTTCCTTTTGCCCCTTCTTATGGTTCTTTATCATTAAATTGAATGTGAACCAGACAGCCTTTCAAACAGAGGACACCTTCCAATAGTGGACTGTCCTCTGATATCCCATCAGTAGAGGACATGGCCACCGTATAGAGCCTCCAAGATCATTATATCTGGCAATGGCTTCCATAAACACCGCCATGTGTGATATACATCAAATTAGGTTTTGCAGTGGAAAGTTTGCAAAAGTCTGTGCTGGGGGATGGCATAGCGGCATGCCACTACCTGGTAAATAAAAGCACTGTTCAGGTATTCTCCATGCACAGAACCTATGTATGGAAAAGTGGGCAGTGGGATTGCACTGCTAGCCTTGCCCATGACATGCTCCCTCCCTCATGGTGTTTTGGAGACTTCTGAAAACCATCTTGTTCTCGAGAGCCTTTGGGAGAGGCTGAAGATAGAGCCTGAAACTTACCTTGTTTTCCCCCCTTTCTAGTTTCACCTCTTTAGTCCCCTGTTAAGATCACTCCCCTTGAGTTGTTCACTGTATTTTATGTACTTTTATCTATTTTAATGTTTTTAATGTTTTTATTTATTGTGCATGATGGCATTGTGAGCTGCCCTAAGTGCCCCATTGTAGGGTAGAAGGGATGGATGGAAATAATTTAAATAAATAAATAAATAAAACCTGCATGGTACTGGCTCCACCCCACTGGATATCTACACATTGGTGTGGATGTTTGAACAGAGAAAGTGGGCTAACTGGTGGCCTTGCCTAGTTTGTTGACTGAGCAGTAGCTGCACTTTGATCTGTGATGGGTGGCTATAAGCTGCTCACCGTTGTAATTACACACAATGCTCCAAGGTAGTGTCATTCTGGGGCATTGTGGGTAATTAAAATGGCAGCCTCAGCTGTCCACTTGGGAAGCTGGCCCACAGAAGGTGGGATGGAGGCAAGCATTGCATCAAGTGATCCCTACCAGGGTGCTTTAGGTCCTGGTAGCTGCTTGAGGAAGCTCAGTGAAACATCAGGCTTGCTTCTGGCTAGCTAAGGAAGTGGGGAGCATATAACATTATGTACATACTATTTTGCTTGTCTTTCCTGCTGTGAAAAAAAAAAGGCTGTGTGTTGTCATAAGGGAGAATGCAGTTCTATGGCATTTGTGACTTGTTTTCCAAATCTATATTTAATAATTAAAATATTTTAAATAAAATGACTAAATAACTAGGATTATATTGTTGCAATACGGGTCTTGATGTTTTGTCCCCTGATATGATGAACTTCTCAAAATGTTTCAGGTAAGCAGTTCACACTATGGTGATTTACAGTGGCTTCCTAATAGCACTAGTAATGAATTGCACCCATAGCCTCCAATACAGAGTCTACCCTCCCCACCCCTGGAGGGTTAGGCTGTTGGTGGTTGCTAGCCATAACCATTATGTTCTTCCTTCATCTTCAGAGGCAGCATGTCTCTGAATACCAGTTGCTGGAAATCACAAGTGGAGAGAGTGCTCTTGCACTCCAGTCCTGCTTGTGGGCTTCCCACTGGCATCTGGTTGGCCACTGTGAGATCAGCATGCTGGGCTAGATGGGCCACTGGGCCATTTTGTTCTTATGTGGATTCTTGCAACAGAAGATGTGAGCCCTTTCCAGTAGTGAACAGTGTGGTGGGGTAGCAGCACTCCCCTGACCTCCGGTTGATCGCATCACTGCTGCTTACAGGGAGGTGGTGGGAGGCACAAGATAGTGAAGAGGTCTGGATGCAAACACACTGGTGGGAGCACCAGTTTGGCTCTGCCAGTGCATCTGCACATCACCAACCTCACCATTGCCTCTCCCTTCCCCTCTCCCTTCCGGTAAACAGCAACATGATCAGCTGGAGGCCAGGGAAGTGCTGCAGCCACACCATGCAGTCTGCTACTGGCTCTTTCTGGACCAGGACCACTCCCAGTGTTTCATTATTATTAGTGCCAATCTGAAAGAATCCCATCGACCTAACAGGCCAGTATTGATTCAAGTTTGTTCCTTGTCCGCTAACCGCTGCTTTTACTAACCCAGTTTTTTCCCTAGCAAAAAATTTAATATATATATATATATATATATATATATATATATATATATATATATATATATATATATATATATATATATATATATATTTAAAGACATATCAGTTTTAAAGGAAATATTGATATTTTGAAAGGAAATATTGATCAATCAAAAGAAATACTGATAACATTATTGTTCTTAATATTGATATTCTAGAGGCAGATTTTTTTTAAAAAAAACCACCCATTTTTGAAAATAGCTGCAGAAAATCACTACGTAAAAATCTGATCTGCAACAGAAGAGACTAAGCGAATTAACTTGGTAGCTGGAATTCGAGCACATCCCTGGCCGTGAGGCAGAGGATTAGCTAACACAAGACCATTGTTTAACGGCAGACCTTTGTATGCAGAAGATTCAAGGTTCAAATCTTGGTAATAGGATCAGGTAGGAGGCAATGTGAAAGAATGGTGTGTGAGACCCTGCAGAGTCTCTGCCGGCCAGAGTAGACAATACTGGGTTAGAAGGACAAACTGTCTGCCTTGGTATAAGGCATCTTCCTATATTCCACTTATCTACACCCTGACTGCTTCCGAGTGCAGCTCCCTCCTCCACCTGCCCTGAAACATATAGCCTTTACCACATATTTTGAGAAAGTTTCAGCACCCCTCATTTTCAGGGTAGAGGAAAAATGGATTGTCAGAGCACAATTGTCTTATTGGGTTTGGAGCTGGATGCATCTAGTAAAGGTGCTTCAGGACCCTTGAACCCTAAATGACTTACCGACTGCCAGTTAAAGGAAGATAAAAGATGTTGTGTGACAAACTTCTGCCTTGTTCTGCCCCTTCTTGATCCACAGCTGAACAGATGGCAGCCTAAAAACAGTTGTACTGGCGTTATGGCTAGATAGCATCAGCTCTTGCATAGAGAGCAAGTGGGACACCGTTCAACACTTGCTGCTGAATTTTGAGTGGCAAACAGCCAATTTGCTACCAGTTGGGTTATTCATGCTGCAATAGGAAGCAATTTCCCTGATGTACAAACTTCCTTCTTCTTCTCTTTAGAGCTGGGCAACAATCACATGTATACACTATATATTTTCATATATAATGAAATGCCAAATTAGCAACAGAAAAGTTCCATCGTGTGAAGAAGGTATAAGTCCTTTTATTGCATTGCAGCAGCCTTGTAGAGAGCTAATGGTAAAAGACATCCTTTCAACTCTTAGCAGAGCCAGAAAATTTACTCTGTGTTTGTCAGGATATACAAATGTCCCAGATAGATGCCATGATTTATTTATCTATTTTGTTCCTGATTGGGTAGCTGCACCTGTCAATGTCAAAATATTTTCAGGATCATGGAAACACTCACGTTCTTCTATTCCATATGACTCAATGTTCTATTATTATTTTTATCTAGCCCATCTCTCAGCGGCTTTTGTAACCCGGCTGGATTTGCTTACCTTGAATTGGTAACTAGCTTACCAATACCAGGATATTCCTGCTATTTATGACTGTTTCTTGTGATTGGTTCTCTGCCCCACTATGTGTTGTTAATACAATCATCTCAGCAAGCTGAGAAAATTATCACCAAGCGTAAAAGGCGTGCCTTTTTCACATACATCTAAGTTCTAATTATCACTGACTGTAATTTTTGCATTTCATTATCATTCAGTTCCCACATTAGAATTTTATCCTTTGTATACCTGTCAGCTAAGAGTTTACTTCATGCATCTGATGAAGTGAGCTTGAGCCCATGAAAGCTTATACCATATTAAGTTTGTTAGTCATTAAGGTGCCACAAGACTCTGTTGTTATGGATGCAAGAGATTAACACAGCTACCCCCCTGGAAATTGCTAGTTTCTTCTGCCCCTCATAAAAACACAATCACAAACATGCACAAACATAAGAACATACTGTTATATTTATATGTTGCTGTTACTAGCACTTATTAGACGGTTTCGGGGACACTATTCCTATGTCCATGCATTTCTTTTTTAAAAAAGCAGGATGATTTCTAAATGTTTGCTAAAGAATGGGTGCTTCCTTCCTTCACCATTTGTAGCTCTTTTGAAAGTATCTGTGGATTGGATCCAGCATAAGTTAGTTGAACTTAGGTCCCACTGAAATCAATGGGGCAAATTAGACATAAATCCCTTTGATTTCTATGGAACTAAGCTCATCCAATGTATTGTGGAGCCAACAGCCTATATCTACATGATTTTTAAAGCATCAAACAGCACTTCCAAGAAATCTAGTCTGGATTCTGGAAAAGGATGCAGCTGACTATTGAAATGTATTTATTACAGTGACTAACAAATCAGACACAAAGGTTTTAAAGCTAAATGTTTCAACTTGTGTCTTCTTCAGCTGCTCTTTTGATTTGCATCAGAGCAGGTAAAGGAGGTAGAAGTCAAAATGTTTTGCTTTAAATCGTTAATATATCTGCTTTACTAGTCACTGTTTTATTGATACACACACACATTGCACATGCCTACTTAACCAGTGGCCTTCCAGATGCTGTTGGGCTCCACCTTCCATCATTCCTGACAATTTGCCATGCTCTCGGAAGCTGATGGAAGTTGGAATCCAACAACGTCTAGAGCAGCCTTTCCCAACCAGTGTGCCTCCAGATGTTGTTGGATCACAACTCCCATCAGCCTCAGCCAGCATTGCCAATGGTCAGGAAAGATGGGAATTGTGGTCCAACAACATCTGGAGGCACACTGGTTGGGAAAGGCTGGTCTAGAGGGAGGGCATCAAGTTGGTGATGCCTGTTGATTACTGGCTACTCTGCATGATTCAGACCATGCTGGTTACTTCTAATTTGCTGCTTCCACTTTGCCCTTTCCATTCTGACTTTGCACATGCATGTACATCAAGAGAAAGGATGGAACAGCTATCCAGGGCCAGCCTAACATGAAGAACAAATGTAACAGTTGCTTAGATAGCAATACTGGGGTTGGTGGTGGTGCATCCCAGCCTCCTCAGTTTTTTTTTACTTGGGATGCATCTCTTGGAGCAGCTAAATGTCTTAGACTAGCCCATAGTCACTATAGGTGTGGTGAGGTAGAACTTTCTTGTCCATTGACATTACTTCAAACTAAGATGGTCAGGTGAAAAAGAGGACACACCTCCTGCACCTTTAATAGTTGTACAGAAGAGGGAATATCAGAAGGTGTAGCTCATCATGCAATCTCAATCACAACTTCCAGGTAAGGCATGTCAAGGGAGAAGGGTCATAGCTCAGTAGCAGAGCAGCTGCTTTGCATGCTGAAGGTCCCAGTTTCAATCTTGGCATCTTCAGGTAGGGCTGGGAAAGACTCCTGCATGAGATCTGGTAGAGCCACTGGCAGACAATACTGAACTAGATAGACCAATGTTCTTCCTTGGTATAAGACAGCTTCCTACATTCCTGTGGCTAACACTTTGTAGGTTTCCTGTGCTCTGTCACATTCTTTGTTGAGGAGCCCATCTGGCTTACCTTCAGCACAGGTGTTCTGAGGCTGATGTCACTTGAGAGCATCCCAGTCTATAGGCCAAACTCATGGTTGGAGAAGGCCTAGGCAGCATGGCTTAGCTATATACTTACCAACAGGTCATTTTGAGAATGCTCACAGTGAAATGAAGCAACATGAGTAGAGGATAGAATGCTGCCTCCTTTCCCTTCAGTAGAAGTGGTTCTCAAAGAAGATCCGTAGCTTGAGATTTGTTGGCACAAATGTTTGCAGACAGAAAACAAAGCCAATGCCCAAAGAGTTAATTGTGGATTAATACAAATTGTTGTAGATGGATTAATACAAATTGTTGTAAGAATCCAAATCATGCCAAGGTTCTCTAATGCCTGTATGATCCTTATTTTTGAAGTGGAAAATGCAATCACATACCAGTGGAAGATATTAGCATTTGTCTCTTTGAGAAAACTAGAACCCATATTTTCCTTTTCCTGGCTTGAGAGGCATGGAGGTCATGCTCCAGGTGATTTGGATCCAGTGATTTGGAGCCAGTCTAACCTACCTACCTATAAAAGTGCTGCAAAACAGCACAGGTTGCATTGTTTCGGGTTTGGTTCTCCTCTGCCCCTGTAATAGATGTTATTTCAAAGTAAAACTTTAACATTCCTGAACTGGAGTGGCCCAGTATACTTTACAGAGGACAACCCTCTAACATCATCTATTTTAAAGGTTGCCTGGTCTAAGTTAATTTTAAAGATAAATAACCCTAAGAAGGGAGAACAGGGACCCCGAGGTTGTCCATCAACAGTTAGCACCTGGACAGCAGACTGAGCAGGCACACAGGTCATCCATTCACAGCCTTCCTTACGACAGTGAAATGTATTGTATTTCTGTTTACATTATACTAATTATTTTAAAGAGCCCCTCTGAATGTCCTTTTTATTGTGCATTCATGATAATTTGTGCTCACAGTAGTATTGAGGTGGCTACACAAAAGTGCTGCGGCAGACGTACTGCTTTGTTTCCAACTGGTGCATGGCCCATAGCTTTCTGCTGAAATACTGTAACTTTTCATGCCACAAATGTTCTGGACTATTGTTGTTTTTTGTCCTGCTTTTGCTGTGTTATAGCACAAGAGTGCCTCTCCAGACAGCAATAATGTGGTAACGCTGGAGAACACTGCCGAACAACTAATAAAGTGGAATGCCGTGTTGACAGTCCAGCATAATGTTCCAAGAACATGTTGCAGTATACACCCACAAAAGACCAACTGTCTGGAGGGGCCTTAAATATGCATCTTTACGTATAAATTGGTGCATGCAATTTTTAGACAAATCTGTGCCCTTTCTTTGTCCCTTTCTTTGATGATGGGCAACCCCATACTGAACTAGGAATAAGCCCTATGTTTTAGATTTGAGATGGCTTAGTGCTCACACAGATCTTTAATAGCTCTTTTTTTGTCCCAAGGACTGTAGGGCTGCTTCTCACATATGTGCAAGAAAAGGGAAACATCTGATTATGATGTCAAAATAAGACAACATTTTTCAGAACTTTCATGTTGCTGGCTTCCCTGAAAGACACTCAAAATGAATAGGAAAGAATTTCCTGGGGAAAATGCTGGAATGCTTAGATAAAATAGAGGAAATGACTGAAACAAATCATGGCCCCTGTAGTTGTGGCGAGGCTGATGATTATTGTCTGTTGATAAAAAGTTCTGAAACTATTGCAGATAAAGCACCATCAGCAAGGACTGCAATGCAGTGAAACCAAAATAATTAGGATTAAGCTCATCAATTAATATCAGTTCCACAAGAAACCCACATGTTCCTGTCAGCTGCAGGTCTCCTACATCAGTGGTTGTGGTGATATCCCAAGATGGCCCAGGACTTGGTGGAACACAGGCCAAAGTGCCAGCAACATCCACCACTTTCTCATGCATTGGCTCACAGAGATAACGGTTGGCTCCAATAAAACCATCCCATTAGCGAAAAGACTTTTGCTTGCACAGTTATTCTGGGTTTTCCCCCAACTCTCTGGAGCAGTTTGGAGGGGGGGGCTGAACACAGAGAGACTAGAGGGAGGGGAAGTTCCATTGTACAAGTGGAAGTCCTTGCGCTAATGGGACAATGTTATTGGATGCAACACAAGTTATTTGCACTTCTTGCCATTTATTCCCTCTGTGTTTCTGAACTGGGTGGTTGGGGTTTTCTTTCAACCATGTGTTATGTCCTAATTAATGTAAGGCAGAAAATCAAATGCATCTTGGCAAGGCAAAAAAGTGCCTGATGTCATCTGCATTTACTGTGCAATTTGTTTGAAATGTCAATGTGCTCACTTGTTTTCATTACCTTCACGAGTCCCTTTAAAAATTATTCATCTTTAAACAGAATACAACTTTAAACACTTAGCTTGGGCAGCAGAAAAATAACATTATGGGTGTCCTTTGCTTAACTGTCTCAATGGATCTGATGCAATACTTTCTTCAAGAACACATTAAATGTTTCATCCATTTCATTCAACAAAGTCCATAAAAATGTGCAAGAAAATAGCATGTCATCTACATGCTATAATTGGTTTAAATGCTGGCCTTTATGTTGAAAAATACTGCAACATGCATCATGTTTTGAGTGGCCCATGTGAAGCATGGACAGCTGTTTCTCTGTTAAATTTAGCTTTGAACCCAGAGTGCATGCAGTGCATTCCTGTGCATCTTTACTCAGAATAAGTCTGAGGTACATAGGATTACAGTCTTATTTATGCAAAACCAGATGTTTCTGGGCTGTTGTTGCATGTGAAAATGTGCTCCCAAAACACCAATCTCAGAGAGACACATAGGTCTTTCTTTTCAACGTGCTGGGGAGAGGTGTGTAACATGGGGACAACATGATGTCTATAACCATTTAGGGCAGTGGATGCCTACAAAATGCAGGCTTCTCTCTCTCTCTCTCTCTCTCTCTGTGTCTCTCTTCCCCTCCTCCCAGCAGAAAGAAATGCTTCTCAAGGTACTGAGCATAGGGCTGGCAACACATTTTGTGCTGTAGTTCTCAAATGCCCGACAGTGCTTTAGGGTAATAAATGGAAATGGACTGCCTTCAAGTTGATCCCGACTTATGGCGACCCTATGAAGAGGGTTTCCTCTGAGGCTGAGAGGCAGTGACTGGCCCAAGGTCACCCAGTGAGCTTCATGGCTGTGTGGGGATTTGAACCCTGGTCTCCCAGGTCGTAGTCCAACACCTTAACCACTACACTATACTGGCTCTTTAGGGGAATAAACACAGCTTTAACCACAGTTTTGATTTGAGTCAGAGCCTATTTGATCTTAGCCCTGAAAGCTGTTTTCAGCGCCAGGAATGGTAAAACTAAAAATGCAGATGATTGCCTCTGAACATTTGCAGAGTGTGTTTGCTCTCAGTGATGAATCTGCAAGCACACCATCATAGCCCCATCATGGTGGGGGAAAATTATTTCTGGGCAGGCTTGGGCTCTGCCTCCTTAATAAATTGAATCCCAGGCATGAGGTTGGATTGCAAGCATTCATTTAGCCTATTAGGGGCTTTTTGTTGGCAGAGTTCAATTATAGACTGAGGAAGGTGGAGTCAAGTGTTGGCAACAGATGCTTAACATTTAGAACATACAGCTATTCAAATTTAATATTATGGGAGACAAGTAAGCTTGAGATTAATTAAGTCAGACTTTTCCTCTACTGACAATGTGAGAGAATGGCTGTCCTCTCATGGAATCGTCTAAACATTTCATAAAATATTTTAGCAATCAACACTTGCCACACACTGAAGCCATATATATTTGTGTTCATTAAGTGTGCTGCATACACAGTCAATGCTGTGCACTAGAATGTTTACACAAGCAGCTCCAAACCGATAAATAACATTGTTGTGTCAACCCAATCATCTAGCTGAGGAAAGAGACAGGAGAACCTGGATTCAGGTACCCCTGCCACCACTGTATGAAATTGATTCGAACATAGTATTATAAGATTGGGGGTTGGTCTGGATGATGTCTTTGGGTACAATCCAAACCTATAATTCTATATTTGGACATTTGGGATCTGCAGTAGAGAAACCTGCTGAACTGGTCAAGCCAGTTTCTTTGTCTATGAGTCTGCCAAGTACCCGATCTACATGTCTAGACTTGATCAAGAGCAGAAGAGTTGCTATAGGAACAAAGGGTAGATGATGCTCTTCCAGGAGGAGGTAGGCCTTTCCCCCCTCACTTGGCTAGAGGCCCATCATGCTAGGGTCAAGAGGTAGCCTGTGTGTTTAGTTAGTCTGATGTGGAGCTGGGAAGAAACAGAGAAGCTTTACTGCTCTCTCTGTCTGCATCCAAACTAGGGTTGCCAGGTTCATGGCCTGAGACTGATCCTGTATCTTTAGGAGAAGAGAAAGTCAGCCAAGTGCAAGTGTTCTTGCAACCCCGTAATGGGAAAAACCACAAGGTGGAATTCTCCCTTCCCCCTGCACAACTTTTAAAGGTACAGAAGACCTCTTGGAGGCCAGGCCTGGCAACCAAGAGGTGTTATGTATCTTTAAAGGTTGTGCAGGGGGGAGGGAGAATTCCATCTTGTGGTGTTTCCCATTACAGAGTTGCAAGAACACCTGCACTTGGCTGACTTTCTCTTCTCCTAAAGATACAGGATCAGTCTCATGCCATGAACCTGGCAACCCTAATCCAAACCCATGGCTTTGGGGTGCTGTAATGCTCCATACTTAAGTATTATAATGCTCCATACTTATGTATTATAATACTTACAGTAAGTGTTTGTATTAGGATGTTTAAGGTAAGTGGTGAATGTTGGGAGGGGAAATGAATAAGTAAAATGCTGGAGTGTACTGGTTGGTGATTGGCTGAGTGACTGGGTTGAATGTTTATATCTGAATGTGTGGCAGTTTGTCGGTTGGATAGGGTTATGAGCTGGAAGAGTGAACAGGGTTGTGTTTTTCAAGATAGTCAGTGTAGGTTCAACATATGTTTATTATTTTGGGATTAGATTGAGTAGAAGTGGAGATGAATTAGAAATATTTAGAGTGGGCAGAGTAGGCAGGGATATTAAGAGTTAAAAAGACCTTGAATAACATAAGTGGTGTACCATAAGAAACGTATTGAAACCACATGCTTATGAACACAGAGTGAACTTGCTTATTTTACTAACATCTGTCACTTTGATAAATATTGTTTGTTTTCACACACACATGCTTGGTCATTGGCTACACTAGAAGAGAATTAGGCCCATTTATCTATGGTGGGAGAAAGTACCTGAAGGTTACAAGGGATCAACCCAGGGCTGTGAACCTTTAAAGCAACAAAGTTGCACAGGGGAGTTGAGGCTTGTCTGAATACCTGGACCTATAAAGCAAGGGCTGGGGAAAATAGAAATTCCCTAATACAGCATTGCTATATGTGAAGGTTAAAGTGTGTCTCCATCTGCTAAGAGTGTAACAGATGCTTCCCTGGAAGCCTAATGAAGAAACAAGATCTGTTGGTGTTAATGCTTTGAGCCCCTTTCACCTTATGTTCAAGTTATATATGTGTGTAAATAAAACCACATATCCTAAAGACACCACAGTCTCTGCTGACCTTCATTCCAAGGAAACTGAACCCTAGGTGAATGCTGAAATCCCTGGAAATCTCTCACCTCTCAGAGGTTGGGTATGTGCAACAATAGGAAGCTGTAATTGTAACTGCAGGAGTCTTTCCCAGCCCTACCTGGAGATATCAGGGACTGAATCTGGGATGTTATATATGAAAAGCAGCAGCACTGCCACTGAGCTATGTTAAATGATAATCAGTGTGGTTAGACCTTGGAATAGATGCTGGAGTTGGCCAGGAAGGGCAACCAAGCCACAGTGCTGCACCTAGAGATCTCACAGAGGGAAGTTCCTACGTGGTAAATTTGTACATGTGGAAGAATTGATCTAGAATGTAAGGATGAGCACAAGGCGTTCAGCCATATGCCTTGAACAATTGACTCCTATGCAGTCCATCAGCTGCTAAGCTGAATGAGCAAATTAACTTTATGATGTGTGCCATAATGACAGAAATTGCTGTGGATGCCCCCAGGTAAGATAAACAGATCACACTAGAGTCTCTCCATATAGTCACGTACCTGAGTATACCACAGCACAGAGAAAATAAAGTGCTCCATGTTTGAACAATGTAACCCATAGACACTGTCTCCATCACTGAATGCAGTCTTGTTTTTACTGTGCAGTGGCCATTTGCGAGACTGCTCCAGAGCTGATGCACATACAAACACCTATTTCTTTTCATGGAATGCTGTTGCTAGATAGGGTTGAATGGCTGCAGTCTGCAAGTTCACCCTAAATTGTGCAACTGAACATTATACATTTTAATCCTGTTTCATTTACAACCCATTTGTGGGTTTCAAACATTTCTATACCACGTTTTATCAAATGATTTAAGGGCAATTTATACAACTGGAAGCATTAAATGGTTCCTACCCCAGCTCTACACCATAAAATTAAGTTGCTTATTTAACTTAGCAGCTGAGGAATTTCTTTCTTTCTTACTTTCTTTTGAATAATAATAAATCAGCTGTAATCTCAGATCCCAGGGCAGAATACAATATAGAGATTCCATAAAATAATGTAAAAAGCCATTAATTATATTGTATTATATTAATTATATTTTAAAAAATATTTGCATACTGCTGTTTCATTAAAAACATCAAAGTGGTTTACAACACATTAAAAACAACCACCACCTTAGAATAAAAACATTAAAAGCAAAGGTGTTGTTGCGAAAAAAGCACGTTCTTAATTGCCCGCATAAGCCTGCCAGAACACAAAGGTTTTCAGCAGGCAGTTAAAAGCTAAAACAGAAAGTGCCTGCTGAATCTCAGATGTCAGAGCATTCCAGAGAACTGGGCCAATGACACTGAAAGCTCGATTTCGTGTTGATGTTAAATGAGGCTCATCAACTCGGAGGACGGCCAAAGCCACTCCTGCAGATAAAAAAATAAGAGAAAGTTAAATCACAACACTTAAAATCACAACAAAGCAGGCCACCTACCATTATTAATTCTACACTAAAATACTGACAATGTCTGGGGGGGAAAGTAAGTCTTTACTTGGTACCAAAGTGATACAAGTGCTGGCATCAAATATGGCTGAATCTGTCAATTTCAATCAATTTCATTTTCTCTTCCTTTCCCTTTTTCCTAATCTTAAATTCAGCTCATCACATTTCTGCCTCAGTTCAAAAGTCCTCATGAAAATTTATTAGCATTTTAGTGTGCATTTCTTGTAATGTACACAGTTTGTCTAATAGACACATTCTTTGTGCCTAATACAGCCAAATTTTTGCAAGCACTGCATTTTCTTGGCTGATCAGGAATGCAAACCAAGCTTTCACTAGCCAAAGCCCAACATTCTAATCACCACTACATCACCCTTTGTCAGGTCACGATGCAATGATTGTCAGCTGATGCTACTAAACGGGTGTGCGTGCGTGCGTGTGTAACAGATCAACAAAGCTGCTTGCATTTTTGGACTCTCCATGAGGGTATGACTACAAGGGCTGTCTCATGATGAGCTCCTGTACTTCAAAACTTACCACTACAGCACTGGATGTAACTATAGAATTCTCTACAACTGAAGGATGATTTTGTTGGATTTAATTTTGGGTCTAGGTTTTTGAAAGAAAAAGTGGGGGGAAAGGAATATAGGATATATATTGACATAGTATATTTCGTTGCAGTTTGGGATTTAATGATCCTAGGAAAGCTGAGTTGTTGGGTTCATCATGTAGTTAACAATCTGATACTTTTGGAAAAGATTGATCTGGGAGATCGTAAGAAAATAATGTATGAGAGGGAAATCTCTGTTCTGAGGTGGATAGGAGAGAGATTTGTAAGCATTAAAGTAGAATAATCATTTCTGTCTGATGGAGTCAGATACATACGTGTGTGTCCGTGTGTGTGCTTATTTTATTTTAAAACATATATACCATCTACTCACACAAAGTCTCAATATGCATATATACATACATATTATCTCTTTCCCTTTCTCACATACGTGCAGATTTAAATAACTTCAAGGGGGAGAGATTGGTACAACTTTTATATCTCTGCTTTCGGAATCTGTATATGCATCAGATAGAATAGGGGGTGCTAACTTTTTGGGGTGTGTGGGTATTTCTGGAATTTTGACAGAATGCACTTAGCACCACTCTGTATGGTTGCTTATCTCCAACCTCCCTTGGTCACTCTTCTCTCTCTCTCTCTCTCTCTCTCTCTCTCTCTCTCTCTCTCTCTCTCTGTGTGTGTGTGTGTGTGTGTGTGTGTGTGTGTGTGTGTGAGAGAGAGAGAGAGAGAGAGAGAGAGAGAGAGAGAGAGACCACACATACAAATATTTGCTTTTCCAAGGGGTCTGGGTAAAAGTTAAACCTGGTAGAATTAAAATGGATTATTTTGAATTTGCATGATATTACACAATGTCTCCATAAAAACACTATCAAATTAAAGCTTAGTCACTAATAGGCAAAGAACCTATAGCCAACAAATATTTCTATCAAACTTTAAAAAGCAGGGGACTTGGGCAGCTATAGTGAATGCACCAGGGGAGCAGGAGACCTGACCTCCTCTCTGAGATATTGTACTGCCCTACAAATTGGTCAAAATGCAAACACAATTTGGGCTGGTCTTTCACAGTCCAATCCACTTCCTGTGTAGCTTGGAAGAATTTGGTAACATGTGCCTCTGAGCAGCTGACTGTTGAACCACTCGAGCCACTGGAGCTCTGTGAGGGGAATAAGAGTCTCCTCTCAGCACCTTTACAAACTACACTTCCCAGGATTCTTTGGAGGAAGCCATGACTGTCTGAAGTGAAATAAAGGTCTGGTGTGGGTGTCCCCCCCTGATTAGCCAAGCAGGTGTGAGTCTGCTTTTAGAACACTGACAGTTGGTTCTTATTGAGCATGCCGGACATTATCATTGAGTTCAAGCCAAAGTTTATTAAATTAATTAAAAATCAGCCAGGCATTTTTTAACTTTTAAACTGCAGAAGATGAAGGGTAGAGTATGGGGCAAGGTCAGTAATAGGATTACAGGTACTCTGTGAACATGGCTGATTTTTAATTAAGTTCAACAAATTATGAGCACTCTGACAGAAAAAAGCCCAAAAGGGGTCTGGTTTTTTTCTCTCTCTTTTTACACTTTTAACTCTTGATTCTCTCTGATTGTTTTGTGTATTGCCATGAAAATTTAGGCGGTTGTTAAGCAAGTGTTTCTGACTTCAGGACTATAACCGGAGTTGGTAGAAGGCACTCCGTGCCGTGTTAATCACTTCCCTGGCCCAGCCGGATGTTCCATCCCTGCTAGCTTTTATTAGCCAAGAAGGGCAAGGATCCAGCACAGAAGTGGTTGCACAAACCTGTCCAAGCACCTTGTCAACGTCCTCAAGCTGCACCAACTGAAACTCATCCAAGAAATCGGGACAAGGCTGTGCTCTGGATACCCCACTTGATTCACCTGCTATAACACTGGAGTCTAAGTCCTGGTGGATGCTAAAGATTTTATCCTGGAAGTGCCTAGCAAATTCATTACAGCAGGGCCTCAGATGGTTCTACCATGTCCTTGGAGCCAGCATGTAATAACCCCTGGACAATTCTGAAGAGCTCTGCTGGATGGCAGATTGATGATTTGATAGTGGCAGCAAAATATTGTTTTTTTGCTGCCCTCACTACCCCTAAATATATCTTACCATAGGGACTTACCAGTGTGTACCTGCAGTTGTAATTTCCGGACCGTTTTCAAGGGTAACCCCACGTAGAGCGCATTACAGTAGTCCAAACGAGAGGTGACCAGGGCGTGTACCACTAGTGGGAGCTGGTGAACAGGAAGGTAGGGTTGCAGCCTTCGTATGAGGTGTAGTTGGTACCAGGCTGCCCAGCTCACTGCCGAAATCTGAGCCTCCATGGACAGCCTGGAATCAAGCACAACCCCAAGGCTGCAGACCTGGTCCTTTAGGGGTAGACTCACCCCATTGAACTTCAGGTCAATGTCGCCCAACCTTCTCTTGTCCCCCACAAGTAGTACCTCGGTCTTATCAGGGTTCAACTTCAGCTTGTTCCTTCCCATCCATCCACTCACAGATTCCAGGCACTTGGACAAGGTCTCCACAGCCAACTCTGGTGAAGATTTAAACGAGAGATAGAGCTGAGTGTCATCCGCATATTGATGACACTGCAGCCCAAATCTCCTGATGATTGCCCCCAGCGGCTTCATATAGATGTTAAATAGCATGGGAGAGAGGATAGAGCCCTGTGGCACACCACAATTGAGAGGCCAAGGGTCTGATACCTCCTCCCCCAACGCTACCTGTTGGTACCCTGTCGGAGAGAAAGGAATGGAACCACTGTCATACAGTGCCTCCAATTCCCAATCCCTCCAGGCGAAGCAGAAGGATACTGTGGTCGACAGTATCAAAAGATTACTGCAATGCACTCTATGTGGGGCTGCCTTTGAAGACGCTTCAGAAACTGCAGCTTGTGCAAAATGCAGCGGCCAGATTGGTAACAGGGACCAGATGGTTCGAACATATAAAACCAATTCTGGCCCACTTGCATTGGCTGCCTGTATGTTTCTGAGCTCGATTCAAGCTGCTGGTTTTAACCTATAAATCCTTACATGGCTTGGAACCACAATACCTGGTGGAAGGCCTCTCCCGACATGAACCCACCTGTACACTATGCTCAACATCTAAGGCCCTCCTCAGGGTGCCTACTCGGAGGGAAGCCAGAGTCTGGCAACAAGGGGGAGGGCCTTCTCAGTGGTGGCCCCCAAATTATGGAACGATGTGTGTGACGAGGTGCGCCTGGCACCAACACTGTTATCTTTTCGGCGCCAGGTCAACACTTTCCTTTCCCAGGCATTTTAGCATGTGTTTTTAAATTGTTTTTAAATTTTTTAAAATGTTTTTAAATAGTTTTTTGTGTTTTAAAATTTGTATATTTATTTTTGTTGTTTTTAATTGCTGCAAACCGGCCAGAGAGCTTTGGCTATGGGGCGGTATATATATATATATATATATATATATAAATGTAAAAATTGCAAGGATCCATAAGGATCTGTCCATGTTTTTGTGCCATGGCAGCATTGGTTCAGTCAGTGGAGACAGATGTGATGTTGACTTGATGGTGGTTGGGGGCAGAACCCAAGAAAAACTTTGCACTTTCAAGTAGGGATGGGTGAGAAATGTGATGCAACAAGCAGAATCTATCAGATTCACACTTTCCAAAACAATATGACAAATGAAACACAGCCATCCTTTGAAATTCACACCTATTTGAATTTTGCAATGCAGCTCGCCAACCAAACAATGTTTATAAAAATTTGTATGTTAAGGAAAAGTGTGCATTAAAATGAATGTAAGAGTGAAAATAACATACAAAAATACCATCTTATCAGGTGGTCCATTCTGCACAACAAAGGAAGCGGACCTTTAGCATAGTGGCACCTACCCTGTGGAATTCCCTCCCTTTAAATATTAGACAGGCACCATCTCTGTTTTCTTTTCAGCACCTACTGAAGACCTTCCTCTTGTAATGCCTTTTAAGTAGTGACCTTGTCCCAGTCTGCATCTGTGTTAGAATTGCTTTTTAAGATGTTTTTAAAGCTTTTTTTTAAAAAAGGTGTTTTTATTTATATCTTGTTTTAATATGTTTTTAAAGATGTTTTGTTTTAATATATTTTAAAGTCTGTTTTATGATGTTTTATAGTGTTTTTGTTTGCCCATCTGGGCTCATACTGGGATAAAAGGCAGGATATTATGAGAATTGATTGCAAAAATGTGTACATTAGTTAAAACTATCTAGAAAAAAGTGCTTATTAGGATAAATTTGCACTAAAATGCTGGAGAACTTTATGTGGATTTAAAAAAAAAAATCGCAAATTGCTGCAGAAATGTGGAGAACTGGATTTAAGATTGGAAAGATTAGAAACTGAGAGAATTAAATCGACAGATCTTTCCATTCAAGAGAATCTGTTATACAGGATCCAGCTTGTTTGCATATATATAACACCCTCTCTGACACTCCATTCTCCAGGCTCGACGCCAGCAGTCAGCCAGGTTGGGTACTAGTCAAGGGATCCAGGGGCTTGGAAGGGCCCCACACCAGCTCAATCCAGTTGTACTACCTTTTACTGCCCTTCCTGTTAGGCCCCTGGATGCTTTTCAGTGATGGGCTGAGAAAGCATGTGGTGGCTGTCCCAAGCAAGGCTGAGGCCTGCCTCTAGGTGGGCCCCGCATCATTGGTACTGTGCCAAGGAACTCCCAAATTCTGGCACTGGCTCTGCCATTCTCATACTCCCCTCCTCTTTCTCCTGCAGCACTCCACCTTCTCTCCCCTGCCAACTCCATTTTCTCTGTCTCACAGCTCACTCTCCTATTCCTTCTACCCTTCTCTCTTTCTCTTCTACCCTCTCAGCCAACTCTGCTTTTTGGTCAGCTGCTCAGGGGTCGATATGAGCCTTCAAAGCACATAGAACTGAAAGAGGAAGTGGGAAAGAATGGCACTCTTTCAGCTTCCTTCAGTTATATGTATGGGGGGAGGGAAGAAGGGCAACTGCTCTTGCCATGCCATGATAAAAGGAGCAATGAGTGGGGCTGGGGCTCAGAGCTTTGTGGCACCAGGGGAAGTCCATACAGGCACTTCTGCACCCACAGACACTACATTGGCAACCCCAGAGATAGACTGATCAGTTGACCATTGTGATAGCTGATCTGTAGTCATAATGTTGGCTTTATATAATTGGAGATGGAATCCTGAGTGCAATGCTGGCTGGTGCTCATTGGGATTGGTGGAGCGGAAAGCAGGGAGTCCAAACTGTAGGTGGAGCCAGAGCCAATGACAGGCGGAGCCAACTAATTCTAGCTTTGTCCCCATCCTCCTCCCTCCTGAGTTCTACAAGGTCAACACAGATTAAGGAGGAGGAAACTGACAGAAAGGTCCACCCCATGAACTGGCTAAAAGTAAGAAGGCAGGCAAGTGGAGGCTGGGTGAGGACAGACTGAGGTGGAGGGGCAGTGTACCCCTTGCCCTAATGAGCCAGCCTTCACTGCCTAAGAGGGTAGTAATTTGATCTGATTCAATGGGTTTTTGGCAATCAGGAAGATAAGTTTTAAATTAAGGTGTGATTTGGTCAACAAGATCTGATTTCTGTCTTCTGAACTTAATTAAGCATACAGATAAATGCCTGTCCGCCCCCCCCCCGTTAACTTTCCAATTTATGTAGGGCAGAGGTCGGGAACCTTTGGCCTGTCGGTCAGCCTTGGCCTGCCAGGGAGTCCAATTTGACCCATGAGGTCATTTTCCTCAAGCCATGCCCACTTGTCAATCAGCTGATGTTACTTGTGACATCAGCTGATTTGTGGGAGTGTGAGGGTCAGTTCTGCATTGGCTGCAGGTGCCTGTTCCCTACTGGGAACAGACATGCACAGCCAATGCAGCAGCCTTTAGCCCCAGAATGTCCTTTGTGCTGCTGTTTCCAAGGGAACCCCATGGGAGGGGTTTTGCCAGGTGGGTGGGATAACACACCTGTCAGTCATGTGATGGCATAATCACATTGTGTGATTAGGAGGTGGCTGGCCTCCCCCACCTGTCGAATTGGGCCTGTAAGGCTGATCGTAAAAAGGCTCTGTCCTGTGGAACCAGAAAGGTTTCTCACCACTGATGTAGGGAGTCGGGACTGGCGCAGTGAAATTGGTTGTCACTTTTTTATTATTCACAACTGCTTGAATAGCCAAGGAAGCAGTTACTCGTGTGTACAGCTCTAGATTGGCTTTGGAGTCTTCTTCAATACTAAGAATGTTTTTTGGTTTTTTAAAAAAGGGGAATGGCAGAAGAGTTCAGAAGAAGGAGAGTTTATATATTTTTGTCTAAGTATAGACTCTGTTGTTTGATCCTCTTTGGGTTGCTGATGGTGCTTTTGCATTATAATTTCTACCATACAGGAAGTTGTTTGAGTGGGCTTTGCAATCGAAACTGTTTAGGTAATGTGGGATTGTGTGAAGCCCAATAAGGAGAGGGAGATTTTTAATGGAAAGCTTTGGGAGGTTGACATGACAGATTCTCCCCCAAAGGATATGCTGCAATAAAGAGAAATGAGCACAGTAACAGAAGCTTTTGTGGTGTGCGTGTTTTAGGTCTGCTTGATATGATCCTAAAATCCTGATTATTCCAGAAAGTGACAGTCATAGGGCCTGTCTCTGCTATGCCAAAATTATGACAAAGATTTAGAAATGCACATTAAAATTGATGTCTGCCATCATTTATTCAAACTTCTCTCTGCAATCATGAGGGCTAGGATAGTTTTCAGATGAAACCTGGGATTTCTTAGTATTCTAATCAGTGACAGCTTGCCAGGAAATGACATCAAAGAGCCCCCAAGGCCAATGCTGTGCATTCCTGGTCTAAACAAATGTTATAGCCAATATTCCCACATAAAAAGACAATTGTGAATATTTAAGAGGATGACATATTTGGTACCATAAACCTAAGCTTTTGCACTAGAGCTTCTTTCAGCAGCCAGGAGGAGCTATAGCTCAGTGATAGATCAACTGCTTTGCATGCAGAAGTTCCAAGGTCCAATCTCTGGCATCTCCAGGTAGAAATGTTGTTGTTATGTGCCTTCAAGTCGATTTCGACTTATGGTGACCCTATGAATCAGTGATCTCCAATAGTACCTATTGTAAACCACCCTGTTTGAACCTTGTAAGTTCAGGTCTGTGGTTTCCTTTATGGAATCAATCCATCTCTTGTTTGGTCTTCCTCTTTTTCTACTCCCTTCTGTTTTTCCAGCATTATGGCCTTTTCTAGTGAATTATGTCTTCTCATGATGTGTCCAAAGTATGATAACCTCAGTTTCATCATTTTAGCTTCTAGTGATAGTTCTGGTTTAATTTGTTCTAACACCCAATTATTTGTCTTTTTTGTGGTCCATGGTATGCACAAAGCTCTCCTCCAACACGACATTTGAAATGAGTGGATGTTTCTCTTATCCACTTTTTTCACTGTCCAACTTTCACATCCTTCCATACAGATCGGGAATATCATGGTCTGAATGATCCTGACTATAGTGTTCAGTGATACATCTCTGCATTTGAGGACCTTTTCTAGTTCTCTCATAGCTGCCCTCTCCAGTCCTACCCTTTTTCTAATTTCTTTACTATTGTCTCCATTTTGTTTAATGACTGTGCCAAGATATTGATAATCCTTGACAAGTTCAGTCTCCTCATTGTCAACTTTGGTGGACTGCCTTCAAGTCGATCCTGACTTATGGCAACCCTATGAAGAGGGTTTTCATGATAAGCGGTATTCAGAGGGGGTTTACCATTGCCTTCCCCTGAGGCTGAGAGGCAGTGACTGGCCCAAGGTCACTCAGTGAGCTTCATGGCTGTGTGGGGATTCAAACTCTGGTCTCCCAGGTCGTAGTCCAACACCTTAACCACTACACCACACTGGCTCTCGATTGTCAACTTTAAAGTTACATAAATCTTCTGTTGTCATTACTTTAGTCTTTTTGACGTTCAGCTGTAGTCCTGCTTTTGTGCTCTCCTCTTTAACTTTCATCAGCATTCGTTTCAGATCATTTCTGGTTTCTGCTAGTAGTATGGTATCGTCTGGATATCTTAAATTATTGATATTTCTCCCTCAGTTTTCACACCTCCTTCATCTTGGTCCAGTCCCACTTGCCCTATGATATGTTCTGCATATAGATTAAACAAATAGGGTGATAAAATACATCCGTCTCACACCCTTTCTGATGGGGAACCAGTTGGTTTCTCCATATTCTGTCCTTACAGTAGCCTCTTGGGCAGAGTATAAATTGTGCATCAGGACAATCAGATGCTATGGCACCCCCATTTCTTTTAAAGCATCACTTAGTTTTTCATGATCTATACAATAAAAGGCTTTGCTGTAATCTATGAAGCACAGGGTGATTTTCTTCTGAAATTCCTTGGTCCGTTCCATTATCCAACGTATGTTTGTGATATCTCATCTCTTTTTTTGATCGGGTCACTAGCTTAGTAGATGGTGGAAATGCTGTAGATGTCATCTATCTAGATTTCAGCAAAGCGTTTGACAAAGTCCCCCACGACCTTTTGATTAGCAAACTGGTCAAATGCGGACTAGATGGAAATACTATCAGGTGGATTCACAACTGGTTGGAAAACCGTACTCAAAGAGTGGTCGTCGGTGGCTCTGCTTCGGACTGGAAGGAGGTTTCGAGTGGAGTGCCACAGGGTTCTGTCCTGGGGCCGATACTCTTCAACATTTTTATCAATGACTTAGATGACGGGGTGGAGGGAAGCCTTATGAAGTTTGCGGATGATACGAAACTGGGAGGGATAGCTAACACAATGGAAGACAGGAATAAAATCCAAAGGGACCTGGATAGACTAGAAAATTGGGCTGAAATTAATAAAATGAAATTCAATAAAGACAAACACAAGATTCTGCATTTAGGCCACAAAAACAAAATGCGCAGGTACAGGATGGGAAATACCCAGCTTAGCAGTAGTGTGTGTGAGAAGGACCTTGGAATTGTAGTGGATCGCAAGTTGATCATGACCCAGCAGTGTGATGCTGCGGCAAAAAAGGCAAATGTGGTTTTGGGCTGCATAAACAGAGCTATAGTTTCCAGGTCGAGGGAAGTAATAGTCCCACTATATTCTGCATTAGTCAGGCCTCATCTGGAATACTGCGTTCAGTTCTGGGCGCCTCATTTTAAGAAAGATATAGACAAGTTGGAGTGGGTTCAGAAGAGGGCGACGAGGATGATAGCCGGTATGGAGAACAAGTCTTATGAGGAAAGGTTGAAGGAACTTGGCATGTTCAGTCTGGTGAAGAGAAGGCTGAGGGGTGACATGATTGCACTCTTTAAGTACCTGAAGGGCTGTCACATAGAGGAGGGTACAGATTTGTTCTCTGCTGCCCCAGAGGGTAGGACTAGGTCTAATGGTTTTAAGTTGCAGGAGCGTAGATTCAGATTGGACATTAGAAGGAACTTCTTGACAGTAAGGGCAGTTCGGCAATGGAACCGACTGCCTAGGGAGGTGGTGGGATCCCCTTCATTGGATGTCTTCAAGCAGAGGCTGGACAGCTATCTGCGGGAGATGTTCTAGCTGTGGATTTCCTGCTGTGAGCAGGGGGTTGGACTCGATGGCCTACAAGGCCCCTTCCAACTCTATCATTCTATGATTCTATGATATGATCTCTTGCACCTCTTCCCTTTCTAAATCCATCTTGTACATCTGGCATTTCTCGCTCCATATATGGTAAGAGCCTTTTTTGTAGAATCTTGAGCATTATTTTACTTTCATGGGACATTAAGGCAATAGTTCAATAATTACTGCATTCCCTAGGATCTCCTTTCTTTGGAAATGGGATGTATATTGAAAGCTTCCAGTCTGTGGGCCATTGTTTTATTTTCCATATTTGTTGACAATTTTTTTGTCAAAATTTGAACAGATTCAGTCTCAGTAACTTGTAGCAACTCTATTTGTATGCCATCTGTTCCTGGTGATTTGTTTCTTCCAAGTATTTTAAGAGCAGCTTTCACCTCACATTCTAAAACTCCTGGTTCTTCATCATACGGTTCCTCTGTGAATGAATCTGTCATCCTGGCATCTCTTTTATAGAGTTCTTCATTGTATTGCTTCCATCTTCCTTTTATTTTATCTCGGTCAGTCAGTGTGTTCCCCTGTTGATTATTCAACTTCTGTACTCTTGGTTTAAATTTCCCTTTAATTTCTCTAATCTTTTGGAATAGGGCTCTTGTTGTACCTTTTATGTTGTCCTCTGCTATTTCTATACAATAATTATTATAATAGTTCTCTTTGTCCCTATGTATTAGTTGCTGTATTATTGCATTTAGGGTTCTGACAGTGTTTCTGTCGCCTTTGCTTTTGCTTTCTCTCTTTAACTATTTTAAGAGTTTCATCAGTCATCCATTGAGGTCTTTCTCTCTTTTTAACTATAGAGGCATTGTCTTTTTGCATTCTTCCCTGATAATGTCTCTGACTTCAATCCATAGTTCTTCTGGTTCTCTATCAACTAAATTTAAAACCTCAAATCTGTTCCTTATTTGAGCTTTATATGCTTCTGGGATGTTATTTAAATTGTGTTTTGGCATTTTACTTGCTTTATTCTTCTTTAGCTTTACTCCGATTTTCGATATTACCACTTCAGGATCTGTACTGCAGTCTGCTCCTGGTCTTGTTTTTGCAGAAAGTATGGAACTTCTCCATCTTCTGCTACCAATTATATAATCAATTTGATTCCTATACTGACCATTTGGTGATGTCCACATGTACAGTCATCTTTTTGGTTGCTCAAAAAATGTGTTTGCAAGAAACAAATTATTGGCTTCACAGAATTCAATAAGTCTTTCTCTTGCTTCATTTCTATCTCCTAAGCCCCATTTCCCCACAACTTCTAGTTCTTCTCTGTTACCTTCTTTTGCATTCCAGTCCCCCATGATTATCATCACATCTTGTTTTGGTGTGTGATCAATTTCTTCCTGAACTTTTGCTTAAAATCTCTCCAATTCCTCCTCTTCTGTGTTTGCCGTTGGAGCATAGACTTGGATGATGGTTATGTTAACAGCTTTCCCAGTAAATCTCATTGATATAACTCACTCAGATCTTGCGTTATAGCTCCTAATTGCTTTTGCTACATCACTTCTCACTATTAAAGTGACCCCGTTTCTTATTTCCTCATTTCCTGCATAAAATATTTTGTAGTTGCCTGATTGAAAATGTCCCATTCCTGTCCATTTTAATTCACTCACCATTGTAATGTTAATGTGTGTCATTTCTTGCTTAACAATTTCTAACTTTCCCTGGTTCATGCTTCTCACATTCCATGTTTCTACTGTGTACGTTGTACAACTTTGGACTGGATCTCCTTTTGCATCTGTGCACAGCCTCTGGGCTTCCATTCGGCTTTGACCTAGTGGCGTCATTAGTCACAGTGCTACTCGTACTTGTCCGTTGTTCTTCCCCAGTAGCTCGCTGAGTGCCATCTGACCTGGGAATCTCATCTTCCAGCATTATCTCGTGTTGCATTTTGGATACTCTGTCCATAGGGTTTTCATGGTAAGAGGTATTCAGTGGTGGTTTACCATTGCCTTCCTCTGAGTTTGGATGCATCAAGGTCTGGTGTCTCAGCTTTGACCATTCCGCCTTGGGTGCCCCTGCTAGGAGTCTAGCCTCTTGGTCTAGACTCCTGAAGGCATTGCTCTCAGCTTCTTTGACACTCTCAAACCCTCTCACCACGTTAAGATGTGCATCCTAGAGGAGCTGGGTAGAGCTGGGAGATATCTAAACAGCTCTGCCCAGGTTATCTGAAATACCGTTTTCCCCTCCGCTGCTCAGTAAGGGCATTAAGGTCAGCAAATGGAACCTGGTTAGTTTTTCCACAGCCTGATGGTTATTGGCTAGTGGTAACATGGAGGTGGGCTTTTTCACTGGCGGCACCAGTGTTGTGGAATGCTCTCCCAGCTGAATGTGGGAGGCCCCATCAATATTGGCCAGCTCCTGTTCAGACAAGCATTTCCCTAATCTCCGGACTTGAATCTCCTCTTTAACTGTTGTGTTTAACTGGTTTAACTATTCTACTGCTTTAATGAGCTTGTTTATTATATATTATTATTATGGGTGTTTTAATGTAGTTGCTTAATTGTGTAATTTAATTATGGTCAGCTGTTATTTTTATAATCCCTTTTATTCTTGTTATTTTGCTGTTGACTTTTGTTTGTGAACTGTCTTAGTGTTTCCTCTTGATATGTAAGGGGGTATATACGTTATTTTAATAATAACACCCCTGCCTAAAACCCTGGGGAGCTAGTGGTGGTCACTATAGACAATACTGAGCTAGATGGTCTAATGGACTGACTCAATATAACACAGCTTCCTGTGTTCCTATTGGCAGCGTGACCGTTGCACCAGTGCAAGATCATGGCTTTGATTCTGAGTTTGAGCACCAGCAGGCAAACCCCGTCCTAAGGAGTTATGTGTTAAAGAGACACATCTCAGGATGGCTGTAAGACAAGATGAAAACCAGAAATGGCTTTATTCTTATTAAGAAACAGAATCTTATGTCAGCCGTCAGTGAGATTCATGGGACCTGAAAGCCTCAACAGATCACCACTTCTCAACTGAACTCCTCTCCAAAAGGTAGTAACAGTACAGAAGAACAGATTCTGTGGTTTAAATTTCCCCTGAAACTGCTTAACCACAGAGAGGGTTTTGTACATATATCATTTTTCCCTGTTACAGTTCTCTTTTTCTTGGGCATTCTGAAGTGAGAACTGACAAAACGTGACACATAAAGGAGAAGTTCTTCCCAAAGACAATCTCTTTTTATTTCTCCTTCCCCCGCCACAATACTAACATTTTTGAAAGCAGCAAAATGAAGTTTCTGGAAAACTCATCTATACATATAGTTCATATGTGTATTGTAGGAGGTACAATGGCCCTGGAACATAGGAAGATGCCTGATACCAAGTCAGACCAATGGGCCATCTAGCTCAGTATTGTCTACACTAACTGGCAGCAGCTTTCCAGGGTTTCAGGGAGGGAATTTTCCCAGCCCTACTCGGAGATACCAGGGATTGAACCAAAGTAGATGCTCTACCCACTGGGCAACAGTCTCTCTCCGGTTGTGCCAGTATTATGAGCAGGCCTAGGATGTTGCTGGCACAGCAAATCAGTCAGCCCTTATGTGCTGACAAGTGACACCATACTCAGATACAACAGAAAGATATTACAAAAGTCATTCCATGGCTGAGAATTGGGTGGGCAAATCAGGGGCAGAATTCAATAATGCACATCCCAATGGCTACTTTGGCACAAACCAGCATTCCTGTTCTCATAAGAAACTTGACGTGCAGTGGCTACAAAAGTGAATTGTGAGTCCAATCTGTGATCCAAATCTTGCCTCTAATATAAATTGTCTTAGGCAACTAAGTGGTCCTATTTTATCAGCCTTAGCCACCTATCAATAATATGGAAATACGGTGGCTGGCCTACCTCACAGGTCTGTTTGTAATTATTACAGATGTACAAAGTTACGGAATAACTTTGAACATCTGAAAAGCACTGTAAATATACTAAGTATAATCATTATTTTGTAACAGAATAAACTGAGAATCAACAGCATAATATAAACTTGCTGAACTAGCTTCCCCTGATTCCATTGTAGCTAACCTTGGAAGAAGCCACGTTCTTTGTCAACACAACTTCAAATACTAATAGGTAAATGATGCTGGGTTGTACTGTTTTCCTAGAAGGCTGAAAAAGCAAAAGGCCCAGTTTTCCAACTTATCTTAAAAGAGAGAGAGATCTTTATTTAGATAATGGATGAAAGAAAGACAGAGCTGACATAAAAATCAATTGGCAAAATCCCTGTAGGCCCACTTCCTCTTTACACAGGAGCTTCTTTCATTTGGTTTCTCTGTCACTGCAAATGGTTTTAAAGTGAATGTATACATTATTAAATGTAACTATTTTCCCCTACTTTAAGGGTCTTGCATATAACCGGTACATGCAAAAAAGTCAAACTCAGTGTCTAGCCATTAAAAAAATAAAATAACAATGCCTGCTTTTAAAGAGTTATATTTTTTAAAAAGTCTGCTAAGAAGACACATATCATTTTTCATAATATTGTAACACATTATTAAATCAAGGTATTTGTCTGTTCTACTTGACCTCTCCTCCGGCTCTTTGGTAAATCAGACACCTTCAAAATCTGATGCAGCTCCTTTTTTCTGAGATGAAAGATAATAGAATTCTAACAGTAATACTTGATAAAAGGATAAAGCACGTTGCTTGTTTGAACCACAAGGTCAAGATGAAAATATACTTCAATAGCAACAAGACGTATCAAATAAAGATTGTGTCCAGATGGAGATTACCAAGCAGGATGGATGCACTTCTAGACCAGCTCTGGCAATCTTAGACCTGTGGGAAGTGAAACTACTTGGTTTTTCAGTAGGACTCCAACCTCCACCAACCAGAGCCAGGTATAAAGCAGTGGCTCTTGACTGTGGGTGGAGATGGAGCCAGATGTAAAATGGAGTGTCAGTGGCCAGAACCAACCTACAGTGCCCTATGACCCTTATATTGGGATGGCCTGCACATACAAGTACAAATTTACATCTACAGTTCAGGGATTGTACCCTAGTTTAGGTGTATGTGTGTGTGTACCATCTTTTTATTGTTGCTATTGTTAAACAACTGGGTGTCACAAACCCCTGGCAATCTGCTGCAAATCATAAAAACTCAGTGACAGAACAAAAACAAATACCCCAAGATAGAACAGCCTTCTCTTTCCCCATCACTTCTCACCCATCAGTTTTTCCTACTTAGAAGAAAGTAGAGGTCACATCCTTTCACCACAGCGGATTCCTATTTGGGCCGACCTTCTCCCCTTAAAGGGGCTGCTATCCATTCATTCTTCCATTCTGCCACATTAAGGAAGGTCTGCTAAGAAGTATGTGACTTGTGTCTTTTGCCAATAATTATTATTTAATAAAATGCTTATGAAACTTTTCAAAAATGGCTTTACCAAAAGCAGTGTTTAAAACAAAAGTTGAGCTGGCATTCCAGGAAACATTTCTTAGTGATGTTGCTTTTATGTCAGGTTTCTCTCTGAATATTCAGTATCTGAGAAGTATTAAAGCATCCTGTATTAATTTTACAAACTACTTACTGTGTAGCATTTCAGTATTATAAAAGTCAATAGAACTAATTGTTTCCATTCTGACATTGCAATATTAGTAACACTTTATAACCCAGTCTTAATATGCTTACCTTGAGTCCTACTGCATTTGATATGATTTACTTCCTAATAAGTATACAGTAGGGCCCTGCTTTGCAGCGGTCCACCAATACAGCGGTTGTCAACTGCAGAAAGGCCCTGCTCCTACGGTGCTTGTTCTACTTTTATGGTGTTTTTTGGGCATCGGGCACCATTTTAGACAATGTTAGTCAATGCGTTCTGCTTTATGGCGGATTTCGCTTTACAGCGGCAGTCCGGAATGGAACCTGCCGTATGAGCGGGGCCCTACTGTATTTAAGTTTGTAGCCTTAAACTTCTTCGTTTCCTGTCACTGCTGCCCACGTTGTTGTTAATTAATTAATTAAATTGATATCCCATACTTCCCATACTTCCTCCCAAAAGGAGCCCAGGGTGGTGGGCATTGATCTGTGACAGGGACCTCGGTGGTGGTTCCCCAATTGTGGAATGCCCTCCCTGGTGAGGTGTTTCTGTCTCACTTATTAGTGAGCTTCAGGAGAAATTTAAAAACATTACTGCTTACCCAGCCATGAGATGGCTCAGAGATACTGGCCAAGGCAACTGGGTAATTAATAACTGAGGGCATGTGATTGCTTTTAAATGTTTGTAGATGTTTTAAATGTTTTTTAGTTGTTTTTAATTTTTTAAACATGTTTTTATTTTATTTTAAATGTAACCCCTCCTTTACTATTACACCTGTCTACTACTCCTGTCTGGGTGTCTACCACTCCCTCCTTCACAAACACTGACTTGCTGTGCTGTAGAGATAGAATCATAGAGTTGGAACAGACCTTAATGGTCATGTAGCCTAATTCTCTGCCAATGTACAGCATCCCTGAGAGGTTAGCTCCTCGGACTCTGCCTAGAAAACTCTAATGAAGGAGAATCTACGCCCTTCTGAGACAGTTTGTTCCACTGTTGAATAACTCATACCATTAGGAAGCTCTTCCTAGTGTTTCAAATCCCTTTTCATGCCATTTGAACCTATTGGTTCTGGTGTTACCCCCAGAGCACTATAAAACAAATGTCCTCCATCATCTAGGCAACAGTCCTTCAAATATTTGAAGATGGCCATCGTATCACCTCTCTTCTCCAGGTGAAACATACCTAACTTCTGCTACCTTTTGTCATAGGCATTAGTCACCAGATACTTGAATTTTCCCAAAAAAGTCAGAAGGAGAACCTGCTGGATCAGGCCAATGATCTATCTCACAGTGGACAACCAGATGCTTAGGGGAAGCCTACAAGCAGGACCTGAATGCAAGAGCACTCTCTACTCCTATGGTTTCCAGCAACTAGTATTCAGAAGTATACTGCCTCCTCAATGAGACTTTGGTATACAGGGTAATTTAGATAACTGGCATCCAACCTGTTGACTAGGGGATACTGCAAGCAACAAACAAGGCAAAATGGAAAGCACTTAATTTGCACAATCTTGGACACTATGAAAATAATATTAAAATTCATGCATATTGAGATTGGTTTGAACCTAATTTTATTGTTTCCAATTAGAACTCTTCCTTTGTTGCATATTATTTTTAGATCTAATATAACATTCCAGCATAGTATCAAGTCTCACCAATGAGGCTCCAGAAGCTACCTTTGTTGTGTTCTGGGCTGGTGCTGGATCCCACAGAGAACCTGGCAGGGCTGGGCAGGAAGAGAGTTCCAATGGAGCAACTTGCTCCAACAAGGATTGGGAGTGGACAAAGGTCTTTTAATCTTCTGGTCTCTAGTCCACCTTGTCCAGGCTCCATCCCCTTGTAGAGGACTCCAGAACCTTAAATGTCCAACACTCTAGCCTAAAGACAGGCTCTCCTCCTCCATTCCATAGCCTCCCTCCTGGTGCACTCCCTGCACCATCAGACTGGTGATGTACAGTGGGAAGCATCTGATCCTTCAGGCTCAGGGGAAGGTGCCCGTGAGACTTCAGGCTCTGGTTCTTCAGGGGGGGTTCTTTCCAACAGCCTCAGGTGTAATGGTCTCCCTACCTTCAGCAGTGAGCCCGGAGCCCGCTCCCCATTTGGTGCCTCTGCAGCCTCTGACTCCGTGTCCAGATTACTGCTAGACTGAGGGGTCATGACAATCTTCTTGTTAATCCCATTATGCATCTTTTGTGAGCATGAAGAGTTAAGTCTCTTGTGTATGCAATTCAAGATGTAGTTTTTTTTTTAAAAAAATGACACATACAAATCTGGATTATGTCAGTAATGAAACACATATATTCATAATTTTACATATGGCTAATTTAGAGAGTTTGGTGGTAATATGGTACTTTTGACTTTGTTTACAGATTTATTCTATTCCTTGTTCAAACTAGATAATTGTTCTACATTGCATGATGCATTGTGCCCCCTACTGTCTGCTCTGTAGTATTTTTACAAGTTATTAGAATTCAAAAATGTAGTTTCATTTCATTTTCTAAAACTAAGTGGTATTTTTAATGGCTTTGAGAAAGAATATTCTATAGGAACTTAGGTTATAGGTAATCCTTAGGACTAATGGGTGCTTGAGACAATTTGTGATGCCAATTTTCTTGGTTTTGCTTCACTGTGCCCATTTTTTCCATTTTATACATTCCTTTCTGCTTTCCCATTTTCTAATTCCACTAGCAGTGCCTTCCGATGTTATGCTCCACCTCTGTCTTGAAACAGCAAGCTGAAATATAGCCATTCTTACCCAGTGAACAGTATGCTTGCCACTGAAGCTCTCCTTTGAATTCATTCTTTATCTGAAACAAGACTGAATGTGAAAGGGAGCAGGGCCTTTTTTGCAGGGGCACCTTCACTATGGAACCCTGTACCCAAGCAAATTTGCCAGAGCTCTCTCTTTGTAGCACAAACTTCTGTATTTCAACAGATGACATCTTATTTGGTGCTGGGCTGGCTTCTATGGTTCTATATACTGTTTTAAATCAATCAATAGGTTTTGAGTTAAATTCTAAAGTAGGGTTGACGAACCTGTGGCCTTCCACATACTGTTGGACTCCAACTCCTATCAGTCCCTGCCAGCCAGTAGTTGGACAATAGTTATGTATTTTATAACATTTACATCCCACTTTTTCTTCAAGGTGGCATATATGGCTCTCCCCCTCTCCATAATATCCTTGCAACAACCCTGTGAGGTAGTTTAGGCTGAGAGTTGGTGACTGGTCCATCATCACCCACTGAGCTTCATGGTTCAGTGGAGATTTGAACCCTGGTCTCTCAGGTCCTAGTCCGAAACTTTAACCTCTACTCCACAGTGGTTACAGATAATGGGAGATGTAGTCCAACAACAGGAGAGAAGTATCCCATCTCTGACATAACTGGAGGTACATTTAACAGCTACCCAATAAGGTTTCTACAGCCACAGGTTAGCTACCCTTGTGTTAATGTACTGTTTGCACTTATATTGTTGTTTTCCTGCTGTTAGCTTCCCTAAACGCTCTGTGGACTCGTGCTGAAGCCTCTGTGGGAGTATATATTTCAAAAATAATATCTTAGCCATACTGATTTATGAGTAATACTCCCAACATACCCCTAAGCCTAACCTCAAACATTTTTATGTGGAAGTAAAACCTAATGGTTTCAATAGAACTTACTTCCAAGTATGTGTGCTTAGGATTTTAGCCTTGAGAACTCTTTCTTTGTAATATATTATTTTTAGATCCTACATTATCTTGTAGTATGGCATCATGCCCCACCAATTCTTATTTTTAAAAAATCGTTTATTTTACAGAATAGCAAACCTACAAGAAAAAACATACATCTGATATAATTATATTCAAAATCAAAACATACTCACTTCATTCTATACACAGATTAATATACAATCAATCTGTAATAAATCACTTTAAGTAAATATTTAATACTTTAAAATATGTATAAACATAATATATATTTATAATAATCATTTATTATCTCAGCAGTGAAAAGAAGTAAAATGTTAACTTTGCTTCATATGATTGCCAAAGGGGAACTGTGTTTTTTCAAACTGCTTTTTTTCTTAGTTTCATTAACTCTGTTAAGTTTTGCCATCTTTGCAATACACCATACATCTTTGCAGATGGCAAAATTTGCAACAACTTGCTGAATCGTTCTCTGTCAGTGAGAATTTGATGGGGTCACCATTTTGCTGTTACCAACATTTTGGCTGCTCTTAATAAGTTTCCAACTAAAGGAATATGATTTGGTGGAACCACATTTCTTCCATATCCCAACAATACTTTTATGGGATTTAATAGTATACAAGAGGGCTCGCCAAACCTTTTGGGCCAGTGGCCACATTCGGAATTTTGAGACAGTGCTGCGGGCATCAGTCATAAAATGACTGTTGTCAGGGTGTATAAGAGAACACAAAATGGCTGCCATTGAGGTGTGTGGCATAACACAAAATGACTGCCACATCTAAAAAAAGTAGGAAAAAAAGACAGGAACACAAAGTGGTGCATTACATGCCCAACCCCCATCAAGGGAAAAAACATCACCTACATCAGCCACAGCCGTACCCACTCACAGAGAGAAGCTCTTTGCACCTCTCCTCTGTATATAACTGAAGGGAGGATGGGTGTCCAATCCTGGCATCCAATGATATGTGATCATGTTTAAGGGGTGTATTCAATGTAGGAGGGGACAAGCTAGTGCAAACAGGAACTGAGCAGGAAGAACAAACAGTCTCTTCTGCACTGTGGACAAAGGGAGGGACAGAAAGTAGTTCTAGACATCAACTTCCTCTAGTAGGAACCACAGGGCACTTTCCTCCTCCCTTACAGTATGAAACATGGTTGGGGGTGGATGGTCCTGAGTGAGAAAAGGCTTTGATAGGCAGGGACAAGAACTACTTTTCCCAGTAAGTTGCTCAACCTTGCTTGCAGGATGCCTTCTTTGAACAAATCTAGGCCTTTCCATTATTTCTTTGATTATACAATGTTCATTCATACAGTTTGTTTGGAGCATCACAATACATCCACAGAAACAGACCAACCATTTTTCTAAGCAAGGGAGACATTTATTAGGTACACAATCTAACAGGGAAAGGATGGCTCTACTCAGCCAGTAGAGGAGAGCACAGAGGCTTCGAAGTCCAATGGCTCACTTGGTTTTGCTTTAACAGTGGCAGGTGGCGCCTCTTTGTGCTTGTGGGCTGACACAGTAAGTCATCCAGAGTCAGAGACATTATCTGTCCTGATGCTTGCAACTTGGCAAAGATATTTCCAAACTGGACACAAAGGACTGGATTGTCTTTCAGCTTCTCCCTGGCTGTAGATAGCTATAAGAAAATAGTGGCAAACAGATCAACACTTACAAACTGAATCACTATCTTCCATACACACACACCAACCATTCACTGAAACATGAATACACTGGAATGGAATCTCCTTCCATATCTTACACAGGCATCCTCTGGCCATGTGTTATGATGTTACAGAACCCCCTTAAGAACTGAATTACATTCAGCTGCAGTGATACGAATCGCTCCTTGTGCTGCATAGCTTAAGCTGATTCCTGTGGATCAGTTTAAAGCTAGCCATGCCCAGGAGCTAGATAATTTTAAAACATTCCCAGAAGCACATAACATTTGCAGTTTTAAAGTTGTGCTTTTAGCTGCTCCTAGATTCATAGCTTTTAATTATTTTTAACTGTAATTTGGGTATCCTTATCTGTTTATTGTACCCATCCTGGGATCTATGACGATGAAGAATGGGTTATCTTAAGTAAATAATAAACAAACTAGTATACTATTCTTGAATGCTCATTAGCTGGGGCTGTTTAGATGAGAAAAAATATTCTTAAAGCTAGCCAAGCCCAGCTGTTTCCAAGAGGTGAAGCAGATCCTCTAATGCGTTCAAGAAGGGCTGTTCACATGATTGGTTTTTCTTGGATAACCAACCATAAATTTGCTGTAACTCAGATTTATTTATACGTTTATGGGATAAATCAGTGAGAGAATCAACTTTTTGTAAGATCAGTGGTCTTATTGCACGAGTATTTCAGCTCAGGACAAAAATAACAATATAAACAGTAACAGATTTATTATTTAGGATGGGTAGCCTTCACTGGTCCATTGAAAAACTGTGACCTGGTAAATTTTAATAACAGAAACAGTCAGCCATGAAATGGGCCAGAAACAACCCAAAACTCCTTGTTAGCATGGATATATTTATTCTCACCATAGCATCCTTTCCAACTTTTGGATGATTCCAGAAGTCATCCATTGGGAAGCTATAATGGATGCGTTGTGTTGGTTCACCTTATCTACCCCGGCAGCAACACTGCAGCAGTTACAGTGGCAGCCCAAAAAAGTTCAGAAGAAAGTGCCAAAACATTCTGTAGTTTTTCTGCAATGAAGAGCTCTAGAAATGCCATATGAAACAGTACTCTGCCGGACCTATATGAAAAGGTCAAAACAGGGCATACAAGGGAACAGATGTAAAGCAAGGATGGGAATCCTGTGGCCCTCCAAATGTTACTGGACTACAACTCCCATCATCCCTGGCCAATTAGCCATGCTGATTAGGACTGATGGGAGTTGAGTCCAGCAACATGTGGAGGGCCAAATACTGTTCCCTTTCATCCACTGGCTTCCAGAGCAGCAATCCACTTACCACCTGCATACAGAATTCAGGTTTTTTCACAAAATATGAAGCACTGGTTTCTGAAGCTGTTTTCAGTGTCTGGACAAGATCTTCTAGGTCGCCAGATGCTGCCTGAAGTAGTATCTTGAACAACAACAACACACTAATGAGTATAGGATTAGTAAACTCTGGATTATGTAAAAAAAAGAGAACACCCCCTTTAAAGCTGAAAGATCAGAAGTATGGACTGTTTTCCCCACCAAACATACAGATATTTTTCTTTCCCCTTTTTTAACAGCTATGAGGATCCTGAATAAACTTTTATTGTTAGTAAAAAGGGAAAGTGAGAACAGACACTACTTTGCCATTATAGTTAATACAACTGGATAAGGGAAGGAAAATGTCAGTATGAAAACAGCGCATTCTCTAAATACCCCCCCATCCCAAACATCCTGTGAGGTTTCCTTGGAGAGATATATTAAAATGCCTAACATAAATTAAGCAAGTTATTTTGAGGGAAAATGGGTTTGGATACTGGATGTTTGGCAGTATGCTTTAACAACTGAGTCATAAGGGTTATGAGGTAAACTGTGGAGTGAGGAGAGGATGTGGAAAAACAGGGTGCATGATTTGTTTCTAATCTTGCTAACTGCAGCCTGTTTAGTCCAATCTTCTGCCAGCCTTCTTTTCTGATACCATACTGCCATTATACAAATCTATGGTGCAGCCACATTTGGAATACTGTGAACAGTTCTGGTTGCCTCACCTCAAAAAGAATACTGTAGAGCTAAAAAAGGTTCAACAAAGGGCAACCAAAATGATCAAGGGGATCGAGCGATTCCCTATGAAGAAAGATTGCAGCATTTGGGGCTTTTTAGTTTAGAGAAAAGGTGAGTAAGAGGCAACGTGATAGATGTGCATAAAATTAGATGTGTATGAAATTATGCATATCATGGAGAAAGTGGATAGAGAAAAGTTTTTCTCTGTCATAACACTAGACCTCGGGAACATCCAATGAAGCTGAATGTTGGAAAGTTCAGGCAGACAAAAGAAAGTATTTCTTCACACAGTGCATAGTTAAAACTATGGAATTAACTCCCACAGGAGGCAGTGTTGGCCACCAACCTGGATGGCTTTAAAGGAGGATTAGACAAATTCATGGAGGATAATGCTATCAGTGGCTACTGGCCACAATGACTGTGCTCTGCCTCCATAGACAGACACAGTATGCTTTTGAATACCAGTTTCTGGAAACCACAGGAGGGGAGAGGACTCTTGGCAGGTCCTGCTTGTGGACTTCCAGTGGACAACTGGTTGGCCACTATGACAACAGGATGCTGGACTAGATAGGCCACTGGGCTGATCCAACAGGCTCTTCTTTTGTTCTTATGCCACCAGCATAGAGCTACTCTCGTCCTTATGAGCCTTTTCATGGCTGCTTCCACTTTCATTTACCCTTCCTTTCCTCAATTTCCCATTTCTTCTGCTCTTCTTTTTCTCAGGCCTCTGTGCCAGGTAGCCACCACCTATTCCCTCAAAATCCTGTTTCTCAGTTAATTTCCTTCATCCCCCCCCCACCTTCCTTTGACCACTATACATATGGGCTTCCTGCCCTCTATTACTGAGCTTTCCCATAACACCCCCTCTTGTCCTTAGGGCAGCCTTTCCCAACCAGTGTGACTCCAGATGTTGTTGGACCACAATTCCCATATTCCCTGACCATTGGCAATGCTGGCTGAGGCTGATGGGAGTTGTGGTCCAACAGCATCTGGAGGCACACTGGATGGGAAAGGCTGCCTTAGGGGTTATATAAGAATATTTTCCTTGGCCAAACTGAACTTTCACCTTTCTAACAGAAGATGGGTGCTACTGATATTCTACAGCTCACAGTTCTGTGTTTAGTTAACAGAATGTTTGAGGACATTCCATGAGATCACATTATTAACATCCATCAGTGTCAGAGGCTTTGCCAGCATATGACAAGATAAAACATTTAAAACCAGCTGCTATTGGTATATAGAATTGAAGAGTAGTAGATGGGTAGCTGTTTACAGTATATTTCTGTCTGTCAGGCAGCAAACCTAAACCCTCTTCTTAAAAAAAATCAAGAAAAAACACAAAAACAGTGGAAATTTTTCCAGATCAGTGTGGAACGTTGTAGCATCTTCTCTGTCCTAAAATTGTTCAAGGGAGTGAACAACCTTCCTTCAAATAGAGTTCCCCTTCATAGCTCAGGACTAACATATGAAAATCCAGCACACTTACTTTAAGATTAATGCATATTCTATTGTCTGTGTTTATGATTTGAGAAAAAAAGGAGCGAGCCATTCCGACATCTTTCTGAGAGGAAGAAACAGAGAGGATAAATCAAACCGTGCACATAAATGGAATACCAGGCAAAGCTTTATTTTAAGTCACATCAATTAACTTGTACAACCTCCCATTACAACATTCACCTACCACACTGCATGTTCTTCTAAACATTTTAACTTGTATTGCATAGCCATCCCATTGCAAGAAGGGCAACTACCACAATTTTAAAGAAATCTGAGACAATTTTTTTCTCTCAACATGCATTCTGGTATCTGCGAATGCCTCATCAAGTTCCAAAATCTGTCCTGACTTTAAATATCAGTTCTCCAGTTGCTGATTTATGAATGCTTTAGGATACATCTTGAGGTGCCCAAAGAATTTTGCCATAAACTCTGTAGAGCAGAGATGACTAACTCCCACTTTCTTGTCAGGCACACTGTTATACTGATACTATTCTGTGGAGTAGAACAACTTGACTCCATCATGGATGGTCAGGTTCTAAAGCTGAAGTTAGTATTACTGTGGGCTTCACAGCTATACAGCTCATGAGTTTGGTTTCTTTAAGATCTTCCACTAGGAATCAAGGAACTAATTTGCAGAGAGGCAGACTGGCATTGGTCCTTTGCCTTTCCAGAATGTGCCCAAGATAGGAACGTTTTTCCCAAAACTGGTGAAGGCCAGCAGGGGGCCAGATAAAGATGGTTGAGGGACCACTTCTAACCCAGAGACTGCAAGTTAGCCATCCCATTGTCACAAAATGTTCCTTTTGTGACTTTTTATTTTGATTTCCTTTGAGTTTTCAAGTTGGTTGGCTATACAAGCCAGTTAGAGTTTCAATTCCTATCTCAACAAAACAGTACTAGAACCAGTAGTAGCTCCCTCACACCAAAACAAAGATACTAGAAAATGATCTATGAAGCATATGACATATCACAAATATCTACATTGCATCAGTATATTAAAAAGTCCCCCCCCCGCCAAGGAATGGGAATAACAGGGTCCAGGTAACCTGCACACCTGCAGTGCATATTACTGTTACAGCATCCAATAAAACAGACAATAAACCAAAATAATAGCACCTGTTTCAGAGCAAATGCTACTGCAAAGTAGTATATTCTTTTTGACATATGATTTCCGCTGAGCTCTCTGTTCTCGAGTAATGTAGTACAAATTTTGCAGGACTCCGAGTTGTTCTGTGGAATGGAATAGTTTAGCACATGCATTATAATTCAGATGGCATGATAAAGACACCGCTTTATTGACTAACTGAAAGCCAGGGTGTATTGAAATGGTTAGGAAACTTCTCTTCAAATTTTATTCATTTCCACAAAGTTCCCCAATCATAAGAAAAATCTGAAAAATTGAACATTTGTTCACAGTTCACAAAACGGGGAACTTGCTGTACACGTGGAAATTTATTTATTTATTTATTATTTAAAAATATTTCTATCCTGCCCTTCTACCCTATAATAAGGCACTCAGGGCGGCTTACAAAAATAAAATCAAACACGTACATAATAAAATTGTAAACACTAAAATCACAAAACATTAAAATAAATTAAAATGCATAATGGTACAAATGGTCAAGGTTTTCCCAAGGTCATCGAAGAAGCTGAAATTTGGTGCATGTGTAATGTAAGACCTAATGAAAGGAAAACCTCTATAAATCTCTCCCTAGAAGAAGGAGGAGCAAGAAGCATGCCCCAAAATGGTTATGGTGCTTGGAGGCTGTCCAGAAAGCTGAAATTTGGCACATATGTAGCCCAAGGCTCACTGATTACAAGTGATTGGAAATGGGACATTTTTGGACTCAAATGCTAAAAGTTTACCAGCAGCTGGCATTCCATTACAGAGCTGCACATGAGGTGGAATAGTGGGCTGTGGGAGTTCCATTGTCTCTTTAGACTTGGAATTAGGGTACTTCCAGATGCAGAAAGGAGCATAGAGCCATCCTTGTGGAAGAAAAACTTTATTTACTAGTGGATACACATACACTCTAGGGACAGCTCCTTATATTGGTCAAAACAGCACCTTTTGTTATGAAAAAAACGGTTAACAAAACCGATTGTATTAAACATTTTCACATATACATGTTATAATATGTCCTACTGAGCCCAGAACTCAGAACTGAACAGTGATGTGTTCTCGTGTTTCATAAGCTTTATGAAAACACTGGCGACTTATGAAGTAGTGAAGAGTTATCTGGACACACATCTTGAATGCCTTTCCAATGCACCCAAATATTTCCCATTTTTAAAATGGTTATAAGGACATAAGAAGAGCCAATGGCCCATCCAGTCTAGCATCCTATTCTTACAGTAGCCAATCAGATGCCTACAAGAAGCCTGAAAGCAGGACCTAAATACAACAGCATTTGGTAATTTTAAATTATCTTAAACATTTCCTGTTCTCATCAAAGTCTATTCTCAAACATACCCCTTTCCACTTATTGGGCTGTAAAGCATAATCCATGTACTCCAGAGAAGTTTTGCAATCTCCAGTTGGTTGTAATTTTATTATTTTCATTGAATAACTTTACTGTTTGTTTATGTCTTGTTACCTGCCTTAAGGGGAATGTTTGTACTTAAAAGTATGAGATACGAATTTTCTAAATAAGTCACCAAGACTGTTGTGTGCCCAGAAGATATGCCAAATGCCTGTTCTGGGTGGGGTTACACTTCCTCTGAAGGAGCAGGTACTTAGCTTGGGGGTACTCCTGAATACATCTTTGTCATTACAGGCCCAGGTGAATCTATGTCTAGGAGTGTCTTTTACTAGTTTTGGCTGATACGCCAGGTATGGCCATATCTGGATCAGAATAGTCTGGCCACTAGAGTCCATGCACTGGTGACCTTGAGATTAGTTTCTTGCAATGTGCTCTATGTGGGGCTACCCTTGGGCCTTGTCTGGAAGCTCCAGCTAGTGCAGAATGCTGCAGGTAGACTGCTGATGGGGACAGACAGCTGAGGTGTAGTCATCCGGAGTCTCAGGGGGTCTTAGATCCCTTACTTTTTTGGGAGCAGGGTCCCAGCATCTCTAGCATCCTATGAGCCAATCAGCATGAAAAGGGAGTGTGTTAGACACTGAGAAGAGTCTTCTAACATGCTTCCTTGTCCTTTCCTGCTGTTTGGAGCCAATCAGAGTGAAAGGATGTGAGTCAGCCACTGAGAAGACTCTTTTCAGTAGTTAACACTCTCACCTTTTACACTTCTTATTTGGGTCCTAGGTATCTCTTGTTGTGAGAGAAGGCATGAACAAGAATCTTATTCTCAACCCATTAACAAAAATAAGGGGGGGGAGTGGCTATCATGAAGGAACCCTACACTTCTGAATTTACTACTACATTACTGCAGCTGACAGCATGTGACACCTCTCCTAAAACTTCTGCACTGGCTGCAAATATGCTGTTGGGTCAGGTTGAGAGTTATTGTACTAATATACAAAGCCCTGAACAATGTGGGTCCAGGATACCACAACCACCTCCTAAGTCTTTATATCCCTGTCAGTTGTCCTCCATGGTTCATCCAGTAGTGTGGAATTTATTGTTGCTGGTTCCATGCTGTGAAATATTCTTCCAGCAGAGATTCAGCAGGCATTCTTACTGCTAATTTTCAGGTATCTATTGAAGACCTTGTTATGCCAACAGGCTTATTCAGTTGTTTAAACTTTCTTAAAACGAGCCAATGATTTTTGTGATTAGTACTCATGTATTGTTTTTAATTGTATTTTATGTATATTGTTGTACACTGCTTTGATATTCTATATTTACATTTTTATAAATAAGTATAAATAAATAAGATAAGGTTTTATGGCATTTTAAATATTTATTTCTCACACCTATTAAAAAATCCTAGAAGCACTTCTTAAACATTCATTCTTACCAGTTTGTAGCATATTGCAACAGCGAGCAAATAGGTCTCATTGTTGAATTTGACACCTTGCCTCTTCATTTCTAATAGCACCTCCAGAGCACCTGTCAAACAGACTTTCAATTAGCATTACTTCATCTTTTTCCGATTATCACATTCCCTCAACTGCTAATTAATAACACTTCAGAGAACTGCAAGCCAAGTTCTGCAAAATAATTATGATTTGTAAAAAATACTTTGCAGATGAGATGCATAACACTGTATATAATTCACTTGCTAAGATCATGCCAATTAAATGCACGTTTTATAATATGGGTAACAAGATAGTGAAAAACCCTAGGAATATCAATTTTCTCTGAGAAAGATAACTTTTAAGCATTTGCAATTTTTGACAAATCAAAACATACCAAATTGTACATTGTGTCTTGAGTGCTTTGGGGTATATTCAACTAAATCACTGCCCACGCTGTCCACTAGCTCAATAGAACGTCTCCCCCCCCCGCCCCCAAATCTGCTCCAGAATGTAGCGGGAACTCCCAGAGCAAATATGGGGGAAGGAGAGGAGGACTTCCATTTGGCTCGTAGAAGTCATTCTGTGGCCTAGGGAGAGTCCCAAAGGCTGGACAGAGAATTCTGAAGGGCTGCACTCAACCCCTGGGTTTGAAGTACCCCACCCCTGGACTAAAGGGTCTGGAGTGACCTTTTGTGCTAGTGCATCAACTGTGATAGTGAATGCTGCCTAGAACGTGGTAATGCAAGTGCTATGGGCTATTCTTGATACTACCTGTAACATACTAATGACCCCTGCCCCTGTCATGGTAGCAATGGTTAGCTCCTATCCATCCACTATCTATGATCTGGATATCAAATATGATTCTAAGAATCTGGACTTGTGGGACTATTCCTCAAAGACTAAAATGTAGTTAGGGCATACCTTGACTAGCTGTCTAACAGTGCAATCCTATGCATGTTTATTCAAGAGTAAGTCCCTTGGATTTAAATGGGATTTACGCCCACATAAGGCTGCAATGATAACCCAACTTACTTGGGAGTAAGCCCCATTGAATTCAATAGAACTTCCTTCTAATGAGGCATGGTTAAGACTGTGCAGTTAGTGTGTGTACAGCAGGAACCTCTGGTCCTGCGGATCTGCTGTTTCACTCAAGCGCCCATCAGCTCCAGCCAGCATGCTCTGGGATGGCAGGAGCTGGAATCTATCAGCATGAGGTGGGCCATGGATTTCTCCATCCCCAATGAGTAAGACTTGCAGCCTTGGGCTGCAATATTAAAAACACACTTACAAGGGAATGGGGGGGGGCTTACAGTAAGTGCCACTGAACTCTACTGCAATAAGCAAACTGCTTAGGACTGAGGATAAAATGGGGATCTTTCACATGTTTTACCCCGAGTTCCTTGAAAGAAAAGCAGGATGGGGAGAATTCCAAGGCAGATTGGCAAATTGCATGCTTTGCATGCAGGTGACCTCAGGTTCAATCCCTGACAATGCCAGGTAGGGTTGGGAATGGTCCCTGTATGAGGCCCCAGAGAGCCACTGCCAGTCAGTGTAGACTTGGGGGTGGAGGTGGGGAGACCTCAAACTTCTGCGATCTACTTTATTTATTTATTTTTTACTAGAACTCTTTAGATCCACCAACTGCAGCCTGATGCAGAAGACATACAAGTATGTACTGTATGTCTGGGTTCCTACTGGGAGGAAGGGCGGGATATAAACCAAACAAGTAAATAAGATTAAAGAATTTTGAGTTCTAGAACAAAATGGAGGTCAGAGTCCTTCCACACAAAACTCTGTTCCTGGTTAGAGACCCCCCCCCCCAAAAAGCTTTCATTCTTTCAATACTATAATTTGGGGATGGGGAGAATCATTGTGTTGTTACCATGTTGTTGTTAAACAACTGAGAGTCAGCAATTCTTGCCAATCTACTTCAAACCACCCAGAGATCTACCAGCAGACCCTGATCTACTCTCTACTCATCCCTGAATAAGACAATACTAGATAGACCAATGTTCCCATTCAGAATAAGGCAGCTTCATATGATATCAAAGAGATAAATGCATTAATCATTAAAAAGTGGTAGAAACAGCAAGTATAGTGTGGTGGTTGCAACTGGGTTCTGTTTGCAGACAGACCGAAGTGGTAGTTCCAAAGCTTTGAGAGTCCCTCTCCAGAGAGACAAGTACAGTCCCTGCTGTTTTTTGGAAGATAGGCTAAAACTCTTCTGATTAAGAAAGCCTTCTGCTACTGAGCAGTGGCGGCTGGTGGCTCCATGTTAGTGGGGCAGTGGAATCTGCTCCAGGTTTTTGTCCAAACTTTCAAGGAGCTGTCCACTGACATGGAGCCACTAGCCACCACTGGTACTGAGTTACTGATTCCTTTTGCTGTTAGATCTACTCTTTTTCTGTTGGCTGATATTTTTAATTGCACTTTAAAATGGTGGTTTTAATTTTGTTGTTTTAAATTTTTTTTGCAAAGCTCTGAAATGCTATGGAAAAGGGCATACAAGTTTAAATAAACATTTCTTCTTCAACATGCAGCTCTTCTCTATGCATGTTTACTCAGAGAGGTCAGTGGCATTTTTGCCCAGGTGTGTATAGGACTGCACATTTGTCTGGAAATAAGTGCCACTGAACTCAAAGGGTCTTATGTCTAAGTAGACATGTATAGGATCACACTGCACATTTAGTGTAATGGAAAGAGAGAAAAAATTCACGAAATATGGCATGAACTCCTACAGACTTAAGAAATTTCTGGGCTCCCAAAAGAAGGCAGCTGCACAGTTGAGAGCAAACACAGGAAATTAGCAGCTGAAAAATCCATAAAAGCCCTAATCATGAGCTGTATGATTACATTTGATGAGAGACAGCAAATGCTCAATGAATACACAGTTAAGAGTATGCTTCAGTTACTGTATATTTGCAAAATGTGTTACAGCAATTTAACACCCCAAACAGATCACATAAGGTTTTGCTAACTCAAAATATCAACCAATTCAGTGTCAATTCTAGCATATCAATATTATATTTTTATACTAGAATACAGCTTTGCTGTAAATAATATATTCCTTTGAGACAAATTACATTACTTACGTTCATAATGGCCTTTTATAAAGAGCATATCCATCAAAAGGTTGAATGATGTGCTGTCTGAAAAGAAGCCATGCAAAGCCTGAAGAACATAAACAGAATCAGTTTGGAACAAACCACAGATATTGATTATATCCACACCCAAATAGTAGTTCAACTTGAAGCCATTGCACCCTTAATGGTTGGAGGATAAAAATCAAGGGTCTCAAACTTTCAGTTTAATATCCTATTAAGGTGTGTAAGAGAGAACCGTTTCAAAAAATATTTTAAAAAATAATTAATTAAGATGCAAAGCTATATATACATATATAGATTTTTTCCTTTTTCTCTCAATTTGTCTTGCTTCCCTTTCTTACTCTTCTTTGATCTCAATCTCTCTCTCGTTCCTTTTGCTCTCTGAATAAATATGACTACTTTGTCTTATTGTACAATGATCTGGTTAATTTTTCTCTTTTTTTTAACTGTAAATATTTTGTAAGTCAATGGACATCATTGCCTTTTGTGGGAGCAAATTCCACAGTTAACAATGTGCTGTGCAAAGAAATACTTTCTATTGTCTGTCCTGAATCTTCCAACATTCAGCTTCACTTGATGTCCCTGAGTTCTACTGGTGAGAGAGGGAGAAAATCTTTCTCCAGCCACTTTCTCCACATCATGCATAATTTTATACCCATCTATCATGTCTCCTCTTACTCGCCTTGTCTCTAAACTAAAAAGCCAAAAATGATGTAACCTTTTTTCATAGGGGAGTTGCCCCATACCTTGATCATTTTGGTTGCCCTTTTCTGAACCTCTTCCAGCTCCACCATTTCGTTTTGTGGCAAGGTCTTTCCCCAACTACCACTGGAATTAAGGGGGCTTGCACTGGAAAGAGTTCCCAGTGGGCTGAACCCCTTAACTAGAATAGAGAAGAAAGAGACAGGAAGGGTTCTGAACTTTACCTGGTCTTTGATGAGTTCTAATGCAGACTCCTCAAAGTTCATTTCATAGCACAGCCTCATAAAAAGAGGACCAAATCTGAACGTCCCAAAGGCCACATTTTTGTTCTCTGCATAGTATCTAGACAGAAGACATAGGGGGGGTTTTTGGACTAGTTTTAAAGAGGAAGTGCATGGGAAGGAAAAGATAAATGCAAAAACGAGATCTTTTAAAACACAGGAACCTACACCCATAAATAGTCACTTGTTATCTGTTTGTTTGATAACTGGAAAATCAATGAGGTCCACGGCATGAAGATACTATTAATTAATTAACTGATTGATTGATTGATATCCCGCCCTTCCTCCCAGCAGGAGCCCAGGGGGGCAAATAAAAGCACTAAAAACACTTTAAAACATCATAAAAACAGACTTTAAAATACATTAAAACAAAACATCTTTAAAAAACATTTTTTAAAAAAAGCTTTCAAGACATCTTAAAAAAAGGTTAAAAACATATTGTTTTTTAAAAAAAGGTTTAAAAACATATTAAAAAGCAATTCCAAAACAGACGCAGACTGGGATAAGATCTCAACTTAAAAGACTTGCTGAAAGAGGAAGGTCTTCAATAGGCGCCAAAAAGATAACAGGGAGGGCGCCTGTTTAATATTTGAGGGGAAGGAATTGCACAGGGTAGGTGCTGCAACGCTAAAGGTCCGTTTCCTATGTTGTGTGGAATGGACCTCCTGATAAGATGGTATCTGCAGGAGGCCCTCACCTGCACAGCTCAGTGATTGACTGGGTATATAAGGGATAAGACGGGCTTTCAGGTATCCTGGTCCCAAGCTGTATAGGGCTTGAACTTGGCTAGGCAGTAAATGGGCAGCCAGTGCAATTCTTTCAGCAGTGGGGTGACATGTTGGTGATACCCTGCCCCAGTGAGCAGTCTTGCTGCTGCATTTTGCACCAGCTGCAGCTTCTGGACCAACCTCAAGGGCAGCCCAACATACAGTGCATTACAGTAATTGAGCACAGAGGTTACCAGTGCGTGGACAACAGTGGTCAGGCTATCCTGGTCCAGAAACGGCTGCAGCTGTCTTACCAGACAAAGCTGGTAAAAGGCACTCCTCGCCACTGAGGTCATTGGGCCTCTAGCAACAAAGACGGATCCAGGAGCACCCCCAGACTAGAGACCTGCTCTTTCAGAGGGAGTACGACCCCATCCAAAGCAGGCAACTGACCAATTATCTGAACTTGGGAACCACCAACCCACAGCATCTCTGCCTTGTTAGGATTCAGAGTCAGTTTATTGGCTCTCATCCAGCCCACCACTGAGTCCAGGCAGCGGTCCAGGGCTTGCACGGCCTCTCCCAATTCAGATGTTACAAAGAAATAGAGCTGGGTATCATCAGCATATACTAAGAATCACAGAATAATGAAGGGAAATGAATATAAGCCTATATCATTTTCCAAAATTAATCCTTCGCTCTGTTGCAGGCCTATTACTAATTATGGAAGAGGTACAAGGTTCTAATTAATATGTTCTTACATTCACTTTTTTGTTTTTCATGACATCTCCCTGCAGATTGAAAGTGTCTTAACAATAATTCTGTTCTTAATTTGAAATCAGAATAATGTCCTGGCTGAGTATCTAATCAAATTCATTAAACTTAGCCTTATGAGAAAATTGCATTTGCCTTATTACAGCAACAAACAAAAATGTCAAACCTGGATAGGTAGCTCCACAAGCAAATCATTTTACTTTACTCAGCCCTAAATGCTTGAACCAGGCATGGACTGAAAACTTTCAACCGTAAAAATACTAAGGCTGATCTTATTAAAAATTCCAGTGTTCTCGACTAACTGTCATATGGCCTGCGATATTTTAGACTAAAGCAAACACAAAAGAAGTAAGAAGAAATTATTTTTTTTCTGAATTTTACCTGTATATTGTCTTTTTGACTATTTCGAATTCATCTTTTGTCTGGCACAAATGCAGTAACAATTTCATTTCATGTTTGAAAATTAGTTTGTTTTCTGCTAACTTGTCTTCAATGATTTTGAAATAGGTATCTGAAAAAGAATTATCATTGTATATTTATATACTTATATTTAGCTTGTATATAAAAAATTGTTTTGTCAATTTGCATACCTTCCCCAAGTTACTGCAGTCTTGGCTGGATTAGTCACAGAGCATACCCCCACTCTCCACAACGTCTGCAACCCAGACAAAACCATTGCAACAGTTCTGCCCTTAAGTTGTGATAAGCAGCTGGGGACCCCAATGAAAAATAGTATTTGGAATAGTATTGTCCTTAGCGGAGAGCTAAGAACTGTTGCTCCCAGCCAACCCCAAGAGATTAAAGTATATTCAGCCAGCAGTGGTCTGTGGGGGAGCTTAGGTAGGGTAGCACTGCTCACCTCCCTCCCCAAAGCTGAGCACCACTGCCAGTCCCGAGAGCGGCAAGGCATGGGGAGTTCAGTGTGATGCGGGTGTGGCTCTCAGGAACCAGTAACAATGCTCAGCGTTGGGAAGGCAGGTGAACCACTTCGCCGTGCATGTGCTGCCCGGCTGCTGTGTTTAGCACAGATTTGCTCAAGGCAAAGATGGAAGCTGCTGTTTCCCACAAAAAGCAGAAGGGGGCTCAACTCCCATCTCGCTAGGCATTCAGGAACCAGGGAGAAAAGTCAGCTTCCTCTTGTGCTGCTCCTCCTTCCACCAGGAGGAGCAGGTGCTCAGCTCTTAACCTTCTCAGGGCACAGCAGGCCAATAGCTAATCCTGTGTCTACTGTTGGAGGCAGTATGCCTCTGAACACCAGATGCAGAGCACACGTGGAGAGAGTGCTGTTGTGCTCATGTCCTGCTTGTGGGCTTCCCATGGATATCTGGCTGGCAGCTATTAGAAGAGGAAGATGGACTAGATGGGCCATTGGCCTAATCTGGCAGGCTTTTCTTATGTTCTTACTCCAAGATCATCCCTTCTGCAGTTTTATTGCAGGTGTTCATGTGTCTGCAGGTGTTCACTTGTCCCAGACAGCACAATCTGATACATATCCATTCAGAAGTAAGTCCCATTGAGCTAAATGGGGCTTAATGAGGCTATAGGGTTGCAAACTGGTAAGTAAGCATTTCCTGAAAGGTCCAGCCAAGAAGGTTCTTCCTGCCCTGTGGAACACACTGCCCACTGAAGTTAGACAGGCTGGGACACTGTACACATTTTGTCATTTTTACAGGTTTCCCCAGAACAACACGTGGAGGGTCATAGGATTCCTACCTCTGGTATACAGGATCTGGTGTGAGATGTAAGTGTTGTTCAACCAGTTGGGAGCAATGACCATTGTGCTATGAAATTAAGCATATAGGTAAATGGCCAATTGCCAAGAAAATCCAACATGGTCACATTTGGCTTCAACAGAGAGTATTTCCCCAAAATGAAGGGACTGGTAAAAAGGAAGTTGAAAGACAAAGTCAAGAGGATCAAATCACTCTAAAATGCCCTGGCGTTATTTAAAAACACAGTATTAGAAGCTCAACTGGGAGAGTACTTCAGATCAGGAAAGGTCCCATCAGGGCCGAGAGGATCTGTTTTCACAGTAGAAGATGCAGGGCAGATTCCTCTGCCTGAACTAACTTTTGCAGAAAGGGAATCTGAGAAACTGAGGCAAATAGAGGTGATGAAAGATGAAATTCTAGGCTTAATAGACAAAATAAAAACTGTCAAATTGCCAGGTCCAGAAGGCATCCACGTAGGAGTTCTTAAAGAACTCTAGAGTAAAATTGCTGAACTTCTAACAAAAATATGCAACTTGTCCCCAAGATCAGCCTCTATACTTGAGGACTGGAAGGCTAATTTTTTTAAAAGGACCAGAGGCGATCCTGGAAGTTTCAGGCTTGTTGGTTTAATGTCTGTCCCAGATAAAATGGTGGAAAGCATTGTTAGATAAAATAAGCAAACATATAGAAAATCAAGCCTTTCTGAAGCAGAACCAGCATGGCTTCTGCAAGGGTAAGTCCTGGCTCCTATTAGATTTTTCTCTGAGAGAGTCAACAAGCATATAGATAGAGGTGATCCAGTTATACTTGGACTTTCAAAAAGCTTTCAGCAAGGTACCTCACCAAATACTCTTGAGTAAGGTTATCAGTCATGGAATAAGAGGCGATGCCCCTTGTGGATCAGAAACTGGTTAACCAGCAAGAAGCAGAGAGTAGGAATAAATGAACAGTTCTCCGAAAGGACGGATGTAGAAAGTAGAGTCCTCCAAGGACTGATACTGGGACCTGTACTTTTTGACTTTTTCATAAATGACCTAGAGTTAGGGGTGAGCAGTGAGGTAGACAAGTTTGCAGATGATATTAAATTGTTGAGGGTGGTTAAGACAAAAAGGATTGTGAAGAGCTCCAAAAGGGCCTCTCCACACTGACTGAATGGGTGGTAACATGGCAAATGCAATTTAATATAAACAAGGGTACAGTGATTCATGTCAGGGCAAACAAATCTTATTTTCACATATATGTTTATAGAATATGTACTGGTGATGATTGACCACAAACAGGACCTTGGGGTCATAGTGGATTAAGATTAAGATGTTGACCCAGCGTGCAGCAGCTGTGAAAAAGGCAAATTCCATTAGGAAAGGTATTGAAAATAAAGCTGCCGATATCATAATGCTGTTACACAAATGGTGCAGTTGCATTTGGAATACTATGTACAGTTCTGGTTGCCTCACCTCAAAAAGAGTTGGAAAAGGTTCAGAAAAGGGTAACCAACATATCAAGGGGATGGAACAACTCGCCTACGAGGAAAGGTTGCATCATTTGGGGCTTTTTAGTTTAGAAAAAAGTAAGAGGCAACACGATAGAAGTGTGTAAAATTATGCATGGCATGGAAAAAGTAGATAGAGAACAGTTTTTCTCCCTCTCTCATAACACTAGAACTCATTGACATCTAATGAAGCTGAATGGTGGAAGATTCAGGGCAGACAAAAGAAAGGGCTTCTTCACACATAGTTAAACTATGGAATTTGCTCCCACAGGAGGCAGTGGTGGCCACCAACTTGGATGACTTTAAGCGATTAGATAAATTCATGGAGGATAAGGCTATCAGTGGCTACTAGCCACATTGGCCAGGCTATTCGTCCATGGTTGGAGACAGTCTGCTTCTGAATACCGGTTACTGGAAACTGCAGGAGGGGAGAATGCTCTTGAGCTCATGCCCTTCTTGTGGGCTTCCCATGAGCATCTGGTTGGCCACTGTGAGAACAGGATGCTGGACTAGATGGGCCACTGGCCTGATCCAGCAGGCTCTTCTTTTGTTCTTATCAAGGGAATACCTTTCTCGCCATATATTTTATATTCTGTTGCCAACTTATGTTGTTGAAATCGTTGTAACTGCACAGTATCTTCTGTTAACAAATAACGTTTTGCTGAAAAGAGAAAGAAGAACACAATTGGAATATACCACATATTTAAGGTTTTATTTTACCAGGCTATATAAAGAGAGCTGATGTTTTACATACCAATTTAATAAATATCAACCTTTCCGACTATTAACATAAAGGACAGTTGTGGGGATTCACTTCCCTTGTGTACATAAAGCTGTTCCAGTAAATGACTGCAAACATTCTCTTCTATCATTTGGATAATTTATAATATAATCCAGTTTAGATATAACACTAAACTATGGTTTAGCTTTACAAGAACAAGCAGGTGTTTGGGGCTTATGTTCTGTCTTCATCCACTTTCATTCAGGAAACTGTGGTTAGTTAAACTGTGGTTAGTTAAACCAAGATCTGAAATCTGATCCTGCTTTGATTAAACACAGTTAAATGATACCATTTTTCCAGTTGACTGTAATGAGAAACTGAAGTTTATTCAAAACCAAAAGTGGAGCCTTTCAATCATCTTCACTCATGAGAGAATGGGGAAACATGAGGTTCGAGGCTTATTTTCATAAAACATGATTTAGCATTACATATGACCTAGCCTATTCTAACTTTTTGCTCATCATAAACAACTTGCAATTGTGTCAAGGCCCTAATCAACAATACGTTTTGTCAGAAGACCACTTGAAGCAGTGAGTGCAAGATGGCAGGACAAGACCCTGCTGTGTAATGTGATCTGATAGCAAATACTCACATACCCTGCTTCAGTTTAGGGTGGTGGCTAAACAACAGCTTCTCAGGACGTCAAATTTGGATCAGGGACTGCCAGTTGCTGACTTTTACTTTAAACTCACAATCTGGCTTTGTCCCATTAATGAGACATGGCTTCCACCAAACAATCCTGACAACTGTTGTTTGTGAAGGGTGCTGAGTTGTTAAGAGACCTTTATCTCCTTCGCAATTATTATTATTATTATTATATTCTGCCCTTTCTCCCAGATAGGAGCCCAGGGTGGCAAATAAAAACACTAAAAACATCTTAAAAAGTAAATCTTTAAAAATCTTTTAAAAAAACACCTAAAAACAGTTCCAACACAGATGTAGTCTCCTATTGCAATTCGTAGTTTATTAATCAATCCCTCTTCCCAGGGAACTCTGGGAATTGTAGTTCTGAGAAGGGAATAGGAATTTTCCAGCAATTCTCAGCACACTTGGCAATCTACAGTTCCCAAAATTATTCGGGGGAAGCCATCGCTTTTTTAAAAGTGTTAGGATACTGCTTTAAATATATAGCGTAGATGGGGCCTGATTTAGGCAGCTGTCACCTAGAGCGCCCCGTATCTATTCCTAAGCAATAAGGAAAAGGCTCTTGAAACACACGGAGCCAGCCACCACGCACCTCTCGTATTTTACAGCGGCACCTAGTCCTGAGCGGATCAGGCTTTTCCCATGACGTCACTTTGGGGACTACAAGCCCCAGCACCTATCATTCCACCGTGGGCTAAACCTTTCATTTAGGACGCAGCAGTGAATGATGGGATCTGCAGTGCTCTGCTGAAACGTCGGTTCTGCTCCAAAAGTCCGCAGCAAGAAGGCGACTGTTCACTCAGTCAAGCACCCCTCCCTTTCTCCCGCCGTTAGTCCTTATACGTACCTCCTTGCGGGCAGTTCCAGCAAGCGGCCGGGGCGGCAGCAGAGAGGGTGACCCGCATATAACGCTTGACACTCTCTCGCAGGATTCGATTGGAACCTTCAATCACCCCTGTAGCCATTTCGCCTCCGGAACATACCAAGAGCGGTTACAGGAAGAGGGGCGGTTTGCGCTCTATGATTTGCGGGCAAGAAGAGGGGCGTTCAGCAGACGCGGCAAGGCCCGGAATCAGTGACGCGCTGCCTTTGCTGCGACAGCAGATACCTCTCCACCCTCCGTCAAAGAGGTGGTACACGCCGAAATGGCGGCTCCAATGTTTCAACGAGGGTTAAAGTGGAGCGGCGTTGCGATTAAGAGCTGGGCTGCGGCAGGTGAGTGGATGGCTAGATTCGTTCTGTGGGCGCAATGTGGGTGTCGCTCGGGGAATCAGTTTCCGACGAGTTTTTTTTTTGCTCCTTAGAAGGACCTAAAGCAAGAATGGATTGCAATCCGCTGTGGTCTTTGGGTTGCAATCCATACCGCGGCTCCTTGATAATATGCTCCTTTGACGTGAGTTTAACTGAGCGTAGTGATAGTTATTCCCCTAAAAAGCCATGCATAAGATCTGGTTGCACGCCAGAGTGTGTGTGTATTTTCGTGTTCAGACATCCCCTTGAAGCCCACGGGCACAACACGTGAACTAGCCTCGTAGCTTGGCCTTTCTGAACCTTAGCCTACAATCCACGAACCATTTGTATAGAATATTTTATGGAATAGTTTTATTTAAATCAACGAGACTGTCTCAGTTTAAATGACTTTATTTTATTTTTAAATAAGATCTTGGCCACATGAGAGTTTTTTCTGGGGTTTCTGTGTTATCTGCCAGAACATTGTATCTAGTGATGCGATTATCCATGGTTAAGGAGGAAGCCCTGTGATCACTTCTGGATCGTTCTTTTGTAGGGTACACCAGCATTCCTTGAGTTTTTCAGGGTTGACTTTTTATGTCAGGGATGACTACTCCTTTTTTGGTGTGAGGGTTGTATTCAGCCTTGATCAGCCCTTTGGGAGCATCATGTACTCTTGGTCTCACAGGCCTATACACAGAGAGAGATACAACCCCCCCAACCGATCTGGGCAAATCAGCTGAGGAGGGGGTTATTGCCTCCTCTTCACTTATCAAATGATTGATCTGATGATCATGGGTAGTTTGCATCCCTTTCAGGGTGCTGGCTCCATCATCACCACCCAGCACTGTGTCTACTTAAAAAAAACCCTTTTTGCTGCCACTGCCGAAGTCAGTGGAATCTGGGGAACTGGAAAAATGTGCCTGGGGACTGGATCAGGCCCTGTTTTATTTCAGTAGCATTGTGGCTGTTGCCAAAAATCATGTTTTTGGTCTTTTGCTACTGATTTTATGCCAGCTTTTGCAAACCTGATGCCTTTCAGATGTTGTAGGACTCTTAACTTCTACACTGTACTAACTAGAGCTGATAGGAGTTGTAGGGCAACAACATACGGAGAGCACCATGTTGGCAAAGGCCGCTTTATGTATTTATCAGTGTATAGCTCTTGCCCTATAATAAGTATACATCTGAAATAACATATTTCGTGTAATTCTTTAAAGTTGTTCAGATGTGGATTTTTTAAAACAAAATTGAGTGATGTTGTGGAAAACTAGTAGCATAATAAGCTATACAGAATGGTCTGATTCAGTATAAGGCAGCTTCCTATGTGCCGCAGTATTTTTATTTAGGTTGTGTTGTGTTGCCTTGCTTGATTCCAGTGCAAGAGCATTATCTACTGCCAGCCACTCTGCAGCCACTCAATACAATCAATTGCTAGTTGTAGAGGGAGAGACTACCTTTCTGTTTTTTAGTTTTTATTGATTGAGGATGGTATCCAACTTTGGCATACTCAGAGTAGGCTCACTGAAAACACAGGAAGCTGTCTTATATTGAGTAAAACCAATTCATCTAACTTTGTATTGTCTACACTGACTGACAGTGTCTCTCCAGGGTTTCAGACGGGGCATTGCCAACCTGATCTGGAGGTGTCAGGGATTGAACCAGGGCCTTTCTGCATACAAAGCAGATGCTCTAACACTGATCCCTTCCTCAGTGGATTTAACTAACTGAATGTGACATAGTTGGATCTCGTACTCAGTGTTGTCACTTTACTGAGTTTTAACTTTGTTATCTCAAATATGCTAACAAAAAAGAGGGATACAGTAGGGCCCCGCTTTTCAGTGTTTCACTAATACAGTGGCGCCAGCAGGACGATCAGCTGTAGCGCGGGGAGCTCGCGCACTACAACTGATGGCTGTCAGCTGGAGCGCGGTGGCTGGAATACAGTAGGGCCCCACTTTCTGGCGGTTTTCACTTTTCGGCAGGGGCCTGGAACATAGCTTGTCGTATGAGTGGGGCCCTACTGTATACACTTACTAAATAAATAACCAGGTTCTTTCCATTCCCCTCCCCCCATTAAGCAAAGCAGGGCCTTTGTTTTAATTCTTGCTCTGTTCTGGTTGTCAGTTTGTAAGACAATAACTCTGTTTAACATCTAAGATATCAGAATGACATTAGGTGCACGCATTCTCAGCAAATTCTACATTTTGAGTTTGGAGGTTTGATCCCCCCCCCCAGCACATGTCGTCAAAATTGCCCATACAACCCACTTCAGTGTGATATCTAAAGCAGTAAGACATTAGAATGAAAGTTATTGGGCTCTCAAGGCCACGTTTTGCATTTCAGCAACAAGCCCAGCTTGACTCCTGCACTCATACTTCATGCAGAATAGGAAATATATGAAATGCTATGCAATGCATATCACCCTTCAAAAATGTGATATTGCAACGAAGGTGGAGTGTGCATTCAGCATTATTTATTTATTTATTATATTTATATCCTGCCCTTTCTCCCAATAGGAGCCCAAGGTGGCAAACAAAAGCACTAAAAACACTTTAAAACATCATAAAAACAAACTTTAAAATATATTAAAACAACCATTAAAAACATATTAAAACAGAACATATTTAAAAATATTTTTAAAAAGCTTATTTTTTTTAAAAAAAGGTTTAAAAATATATTAAAAAGACACAGGCGCAGACTTGGATACTTAAAAGGCTTGTTGAAAAGGGAAGGTCTTCAGTAGACACTGAAAAGATAACAGAGATAGTGTCTGTCTAATATTTAAGGGGAGGGAATTCCCCTTTAGGGTAGGTGCCACTACACCAAAGGTCCATTTCCTATGTTGTGCTGAACGAACCTCCAGATAAGATGGTATCTGCAGTAGGTCCTCACCTGCAGAATGCAGTGATCGACTAGGTATATAAGGGATAAGATGGTCTTTCAGATATCCTGGGCCCAAGCTGTATAGGGCTTTGTACAGCAAGAATGGCACCTTGAACTTAGCCCGGTAGGTAATAGGTAGCCAGTGCAATTCTTTCAGCAGTGGGGTGGCATGCTGGCGATACCCTGCCCCAGTGAACAGTCTCACTGCCGCATTTTGCACCAGCTGCAGCTTCCAGACCAACCTCAAGGCTAGCTCCACAAAGAGTGCATTACAGTAATCCAGCCTGGAGGTTACCAGTGCATGGACAACAGTGGTCAGGCTATCCCAGTCCAGAAAGGGCCGCAGCTGTCTTACCAGCCGAATCTAATAAAAGGCACTCCTAGCCACGGAGGTCATCTGGTCCTCTAGCGACAAAGATGGATCCAGGAGCATCCCCAGACTATAGACCTGCTCTTTCAGAGGGAGTACAACCCCATTCAAAGCAGGCAATTGACCAATTATCCGAACTTGGGAACCACCAACCCACAGAGTCTCCATCTTGCTAGGATTCACAGTCAGTTTATTGACCCTCATGCAGCCCACCGCCGAGTCCAGGCAGCGGTTCAGGTCCTGCATGGCCTCTCCCGATTCAGATGTTACAGAGAAATAGAGCTGGGTATCGTCAGCGTATTGCTGACACCTCACCCCAAAACTCCTGATGACTGCTCCCAAGGGCTTCATATACAGTGCCATGAAAAAGTATTTGCCCCCTGTCTGATTTTATGTGTTGCATATTTTTGGCACTGAATGTTGTCAGATCTTGAACCAAAACCTAATATTAGAAAAAAAGGAACATGAGTGAACAAACAACACAAAATTTTGAAACCTATTTCATTTATTTATTAAAGAAAGTTAGGCAATACCCAATGCCCCTGTGTGAAAAAGTAATTGCCCCCCTATGATCTGAACCCAATGAAAGGGATTATTAGGGCCAGGTGTTTGAATACCTTGGTAAACAATCAGGCCTGATTTGGGCCAGCCCCGCCCAATATAAATCTGGCTAACTTTGGCCCTTGCCATCAGATTGAAGTTGCCAGCACACAGGTTTCAAAGCCACATCATGCCACGATCAAAAGAAATTCCTGAACACCTCTGGAAAATAGTTGTTGATGCATATCAGTCTGGAAAGGGTTACAATGCCATTTCAAAGGCTCTGGGTCTCCACTGAACCACAGTCAGAGCCGTAATGACAAAATGGAGAAAGTTTGGGACAGTAGTGAATCTTCCCAGGAGTGGCCGTCCTGCCAAAATCCCTCTAAGTAAGGCATAAAATCATCCAGGAAGTCACAAAGGATCCCACAACAACATCCAGGGATCTGCAAGCCTCTCTCACCTCAGCCAAGGTCAATGTTCATGACTCCACCATCAGAAAGACACTGTGCAAACATGGGGTTCATGGCAGAGTAGCAAGGCAGAAACCACTGCTCGCTAAGAAGAACATGAATGCTTGTCTAGAGTTTGCCAAAAAGCACCTGGATAATCCTCAAGAGTTCTAGAACAATGTAATATGCACAGATGAGTCAAAGATGGAATTTGTTTGGGTGAAATGGGCCCTGTTATGTCTGGCAAAAACCAAACACTGCATTCTACATGAAGAACCTTATACCAACAGTCAAGCATGGTGGTAGCAAAGTCATGGTTTGGGGATGCTTTGCTGCATCAGGACCTGGACAAGTTGCCATCATTGAAGGAACCATGAATTCTGCTTTGTCTCAGAGAATTCTACATGCAAATGTCAGGCCACCTGTCCGTCAGCTGAAGCTGAAGCACAGCTGGGTCATGCAGCAAGACGATCCGAAACACACAAGCAAGTCTACATCAGAATGGTTGAGGAAGAAGTTTAAGGTTTTTGAATGGCCTGGTCAAAGTCAAGACCTAAACCCCATTGAGATGTTGTGGCAGGACCTGAAAGGAGCAATTCATGCTCGAAAACCTACAAATGTCACTGAGTTAACACAGTTCTGCATGGAGGAGTGGGCCAAAATTCCACCACAGCGCTGTGAGAGACTGATCAGGAACTACAGGAAGCATTTGGTTGCAGTCATTGCCGCTAAAGGTGGCGTAACCAGCTTTTGAGTTTAAGGGGGCAATTACTTTTTCACCCGGGGTCATTGGGTGTTGCTTAATTTTCTATAATAAATAAAGGAAGTATCAAAATTTTGTGTTTGTTCACTCAGGTTCCCTTTTCTCTAATATTATATTTTGGTTCAAGATCTGACAACATTCAGTGCCAAAAATATGCAACAATGCAGAAAATCAGACGAGGCAAATACTTTTTCACAGCACTGCAGATCCAAGGGCTTCATATAGATTTACAAATCTATTTCATTACATGTACAAATTTCATTTTCATACTTTAGCTTGACCAACATACACAGGGCTAGGACTGAGCAAGGACTATCAAATAGTGTCTGATACTAGTTTTATTTTTGGAGGTGGCGTGCTTTCTATTCTAATATAGACATCTAGACAGATTTTTAATCAAGCTGCAGGAGGATTGTAGACAACAGCCTCAAATCCCCAAGTCTAGGACATATTTTCTCATCGGTTACCTATGTGAATGATGATGTACTCTTATTGTTGAAGGGGGACTTGCAGGAGTATAGTTCAAAGGTTAAAATGAGGCTGATGTTTGCTTTATACAATGGGAGAGCTCCCTCCAGAATAACATTCGGCAGCATCTCATTTCTCTGCTTTTGAATTCACCAGAATGTTGCTCATACCTACCTTTTGAAGATAACCCTTACAGCAACACATATATAACATGATATAACATGTATGAGAGAAATGAGAGTGTTCTTAAGGAGCTGATTTCTGCATCCAGGAAGATGTGACGTGTTGTTTCTGAATTCACTTAGAATCCAGGAACAGATAGTCCGAACTGTACAAAATTTTTATATTAACTGTAGGCATATTGATTTAAGATACTACTCTTCTGTTGCTTGAAAGGACTAGCTCGCATTTCACAACACCTTTCAGATGGAGAATAATATTTATGTGCTCCTGGTAATTACTGCACAATGTTCAGTGAATTACAAGATCAGTTGGAATTTTATGGAAATATAATTGATTATGTGATGAAGGGACACCTCTAAAACCATATTCAGTAGAGCTGACAGAGGCAGCTCAGGGTTTTAAATTCTACACAGTTTGGATTCCAAAGGATTATGGAAGTTAATGATTCTTGACATGTGGGCTGCTATGATGGCAATTTATTGCATTTAATTTAGAGAATGAAATGTATAAAAAGGAAGGTGACTAATAAAATGTTCATTTAGAGAAATTGAAACCTTTCTAAATGATCTTGCTTATATTGATCTTGATTCTTTTTTTAATTAGGTAAAAGATGTATTCTTTCGGCAGCATATGTGGACAGTTCAGCATGGGAACAAAGAGGAAAAGATGAGCAGAGCCTGGGTAAGGAAATACTTTGGAGTCTAAAATAATGATGAACTATTGTCTAAATTCACATTTGTTAGTGTTCTCCACCAGGTTTTCTCAAAGAAAGGTGCTTAACTTGTTGAGGTTGGGGTATGTGAGAACAGCGGGGAAAACTGTCCTTATGTTAAATTCCAGAGTACAAATCATGGTAGAACTTGTTGTAGCAGAAACAGTGACTCTTGCAGGTCATAGCTGCACGTTTGGGAATCCCGGAGCTACTACTCAAAATGGCATTCCTGTGTCATCCCCCCTCCCCCCCAAATAACGTTGCTTGGCTCAGGTTGTTCCTATCATGACTTTTCTGCATTTCCGCATTCCCACTCCAGGTCATTAGCTCTGCCTGGCAGGGGTACATTGTCACAAAGGTTAACTGTTAGTTCACATGATGGGAGAGAGTGAGAACTCATAGGAACAGTATTGTCAGCTCAGACTGGCAGCAGCTTTCCATGATTTTGGGCAGAGGTCTTTCACATCACCTGGTATCTGACCCTTTTCACTTGACATGACAGGATTTAAACTTGGGACCTTCAACACACAAAGCATGTGCTCTACCACTCAGCTGTGGTCTGGTCCCTTGACAAAGCGATGCTGTTGTTGGTGTGGTGTTCATAATGCATTGATCTGCCCTTAGAGACAGACAAATCCATTGTGACAGGAGCTGTCATAGGCAAGAGCTTACTTTATTTGATGTAGGCATTGTGGCTGAGTCCACATGTAATACTAAATCATGGATTTGCACTACATGGATGAGGTTAAGTGATCCTGAGAAAAGCTCTGGGCTCAATGTATAGCTCCTCCAACACCAAATCTTGGCCTAATATTACATATGAACGGGGGATCCTGGTTAAAAACAAACTGGTCAGGTTCAAACTAAGCTAATGTCAAACCAAAGTTTATGAAGCTGACTTATTAAACAAACTGTAATTTATTTTAAAGCAGGATTTCCAACTCATATGTAATGATAAGCTGAGATTCAATGAAACTAAAACTAATCTGTGTTGCTCTCTTCCCAGCTGCATGGGAGGAGGGAAGGGGAATCATGCAAGGCTGGTGCTCGCTTAGGTCTACATGGTGCTAAACCACGATTTAGTTTTATGTATGAACTAGCCAAATGTATCTGATCAAAAGCTCCTCCATAATTCAAATGTTAGTCTTTAAGGTTATGTTAGATCAGCGTTACCCAACCTTTTTCGACCCAACGCCCCTTTGCAAAATCTTTTTGTGCCCAATGCCCCCCTCAGATTAAGTATATGCCAGTGCTTCCTATTCTTCATCCATCCATAAAATACACGCAAGAAACAAATTGCAGATATAGGAGTTGTTTCTTATTTCACAAATCCTGAAAACATAAGCAAAAACTAATTAAGTTCACACAGTATGAACCAATAGAATACACTGTGTTACTTAACAACAAACTCATTCAGTTTACCGGCATCATTTCGTTAAACAAGTTCATTTAAACATCACAGAAACAACTGGTAGCTAGTGTGTCCCATTCCTGGAGAAAACCAGTGGATAACTGACTGTCTGCGTCACCCGTTTGCACATGGCACTCATCCGTTGGAAGAATGTGCCCTCCACCAATACACCCAGCTTATCAAACACTCTCTCGTGATTGGTTCCAACATCCCTCAAGACAGCATCGGAACATTACCTAGTGCCGGGACATGGCTAATATCCCCATTCCTTAATATGATACTGGCCGCTATTCAGAATTTCTTTGCTAAAGAGCACACACTATTTATAGTGTTATTTCCATGAACTGAGACTATTAAATACATTCTAACTGTGAACAAAACAGTTTAAAAATTAATGATTTGTGTATTAAATAAAATTAAACTTAAATGCTTCAACTGTCGCATCAGACCACCAAATGTCAACGCCCCTCTAATGAACCCAAACACCCCCCTAAAGTTTGTAGTCACACCAACACCCCCCTGAGAGGCTTTAACGCCCCCCCAGGGGGGCGCTACTGCCCACGTTGGGAATCGCTGTGTTAGATGATAGAGAACAAACATAGTGTAGTGGTTAGAGTGTTGGACTAGGACCTGGGAGACCAGGGTTCAAATCCCAACTCAGCCAGGAAGCTTGCTGGGTGACCTTGGGCCAGTCAAGTCTCTCAGCCTAACCTATCTCACCGCATTGTTGTGAGGAAAAAATGGAGAGGGAGGAGAACCATATATGCCACTTTGAGCTCCTTGGAGGGAAGGTGAGATATAAATAAATAAATAAAGTTCCCCATTTTTTTCCTTGAAGCAACATAGTCTCAGTGAAAGATATAGGATGGGCCAATTTATGACTACATTGTTCTTGTGTCCAGTACCAACAGCATGCTCAGCTTCATACACCAGCACGCCCACACAATCCATACAAGTGGCTTAATATTAAGCTGATACATTACCTCCAGCAATTTATATTGCTAGTGGCAATGACTGTGGGCCTTTTTATGATAGAAATTACCCCAAAGAGCTCTGGGCAGCTAGTGCACATTACCCTCCCTGCCTATAAGAACCCCATGAGGTAAGTTAAGCTGAGACATAGTGATTGCCTGAGAAGCACCTTGTGTGCTGTGTAGGTGATTTGAACCCATCTCCACCAGTCTGCCACATTATAGGTAATAAAAGTATTTTCCTACCGCAGGAGTGGCCGAAGTGGTGGGAGCCCTGCCCCCCTCCTGACAGCACCTTTGTTGCTGCTTACCTGGGCAGGGCAGGGGTGAGATTGGGACTGTGTGGGCACCAAATCTGGACTCTGCTAGTGTGTCTGCGCAGTCCCAACCTTGCTGCTGCCCTGCCTTCCCCTGTGTTAGCAGAAGCACTTGAATAATGCAGATGGAGTCCAGAGAAAAAATCCTGGTAAAACTTTACTGAACTAAACAGTATATAACATGAGCAGAAAGAAACAGAGGGGGTTTGCCTTTTTGACAGACTTTGTTCAGAGTTGGGAGACATTACATCAACGGTCCAGAAGAAAGCCCCTTCACATCTAGGCAATCTATCAGAGCATGCATTAGTAGAGATCATGCCACCTTTTCTAGTTGCCGTGCAGCACCTCCACCCCTCCCCTCTTGGCTAGTTGACTTTAATAATGACAACAAAATTAACCCTTACGTTACACACTGAATGATCTCTGCTGTTGCACGTCTAACACCTTGTATCATCCATATAAGCAGCAGTGACATTCCTGTTGGCTGGGCACTGTCCTATCATACCGACTGCTCCTGCACCCCAGTTCTCCATCCCTCTAAGGCAGTTTACATCAACATAAGCATAACAGAATGAACTACTACATTTAAATATTATGCAAAACTAAATAAGCATTCTCTTTTACCCTCAAATTGAAGTAGAGAACAAGACAGTCAAATCCCACAGATTGTTACGGCTAAAATATGATGTATTAAGCAATGATTTAGGCTGGAAGAATAAGGTAATAATCCAGCCATGAAGGAAAAATAGGCAGAAGACCTAGAAGACAAGCAACCAAGTCAGGACTTTGAATTGACAGAGAGCCTAAGAATCTCTTACCATACATGGAGTGAGAAATGCCAGATGTCTAAGCTGGATTTAGAAAAGGAAGAGGTACCAGAGATCATCTCGCAAACATACGTTGAATAATGGAATGGACCAAGGAATTTTAGAAGAAAATCAACTTGTGCTTCATAGATTACAGCAAAGCCTTTGATTGTGTAGATCAGCCTTTTTCAACCAGTGTGCCTCCAGATGTTGGACCACAACTCCCATCTTTCCTGACCATTGGCAATGCTGGCTGAGGCTGATGGGAGTTGTGGTCCAACAACATCTGGAGGCACACTGGTTGAAAAACGCTGGTGTAGATCATGAAAAACTATGGAATGCTTTCAAAGAAATGGGGGTGCCACAGCATTTGATTGTCCTGATGTGCAACCTATACTCTGGACAACAGGCTACTGTAAAGACAGGATATTGAGAAACCAATTGGTTCCCAGGTGGACAGGGTATGAGACAGGTGTATTTTATCACCCTGTTTGTTTAATCTGTAAGCAGAGAATATATGGACAGTGGGATTGGACCAAGATGAAGGAGGTGTGAAAACTGGAGGGAGAAATATCAATAATTTAAGATATGTATATACCACACTACTAGCAGAAACCAGTAATGATCTGAAATGAATGCTGATAAAAGTTAGAGGAAAGCACAAAAGCAGGACTACAGCTGAACGTCAAGACGACTAAAGTAATGACAACAGAAGATTTATATAACTTCAAAGTTGACAATGAGGACATTGAACTTATTTATTTATTTATTGCATTTATATACTGCCCGATAGCCAAAGCTCTCTGGGCAGTAAAAACAAATATACAAATTTAAAAAACACATTTTTTAAAAAAGCAATTTAAAAACTTGTCAAGGATTATCAATACCTTGGCACAGTCATTAACCAAAATTGAGACAATGGTCAAGAAATCAGAAGAAGGCTAGGACTCATGAAGGCACTATGAGAGAACTAGAAAAGGTCCTCAAATGCAAAGATGTATCACTGAACACTAAAGTCAGGATCATTCAGACCATGATATTCCCGATCTCTATATATGGACGTGAAAGTTGGACAGTGAAAACAGTGGATAAGAGAAAAGTCAACTCATTAGAAATGTGGTGTTGAAGGAGAGTTTTGCGCATACCATGGTTTTGCGCAAAACATGTAAAAATAATTGGGTGTTCGAACAAATTAAACCAGAACTATCACTAGAAGCTAAAATGATGAAACTGAGGTTATCATACTTTGGACACATAATGAGAAGACATGATTTACTAGAAAAGACGATAATGCTGGAAAAACAGGAGAAGAAAAAGAGGAAGACCCAACAAGAGATGGATTGATTCCATAAAGGAAGTCACAGACCTGAATTTACAAGATCTGAACAGGATGGTTTACAACAGATGCTACTATGCTGATTCATAAGGGCGCCATAAGCTGTAATTTACTTGAAGGCACATAACACACACACACACACACACACACACACACAGAATAGAGGCTGGGATAAATAAGTGGATGTGGAATGTAACAGTTCTGTCTATGATGAAAAAAATCTGGTTGGCCACTGTGAGAACAGGATGCTGGACTAGATGGGCCACTGGCCTGATCCAGCAGGCTCTTCTTATGTTCTTATGTTCTTAATCTGGCCTTTTCAGTTTGGAAACAACAATCCTGCAATATCTGTTATTTGAACACAAGATGGCACTGCTGCCATTGTGGATGGTGGTAGCTCTCAGTCAAGGGATGTATTATTTTTGTAACAATGGTCACTCAGGGAAGCTTCCCTATTGCACATGATGGTCGTAATCAGAGCTTGGAAAAGTTACTTTTTTGAACTACAGCTCCCATCAGCCTAATCCAGTGGCCATGTTGCCTAGGGCTGATGGGAGTTGTAGTTCAAAAAAGTAACTTTTCCAAGCTCTGGTCGTAATCTATGTAGGGAAAAAAATTGATGCTGTATGATTTTCACATATGTCAAGTGTGGGTGTTGCTGTGCTTCCCCATTTTCAGAAACCGCCATGCATTTTCTCATATGGATGGATGGGGAGTCACTCATGAAGTGACCTTAGGTGTGGATAAGTTTTCCCTTAGCACCATTTTAATGCCAATTTGTTCACAGCCATAGCAGTTAAAGCCTGCCTTTCATCACTCTTTTAAAGAACATTAAAATGGGTTGTGATTCTGAAATATGTTTGTGATTACACAAAAGGTTTGTTAATTTGGGGGTGGGGTGGGGAAAGAGAGGCAAAGATTAACATGGGATTTCTCCAGCGCTCTATATTGACAAAGGGGATGGAATGTGTAGGAAAGGACAAGCAAAATGAACCAAGAGCTGGAACAACTCTTCTGCGAGAAAATATTACCATGTCTGGGGCTTTTTAGTTTGGGGGGGAGGTTAGGGGGCAGGGAGGGAAGCTTGTAAAAACATGCCTTTTTGCCCAGGCTTTTCCTGACGTATAAGATTAGACCCTGTTTTTTATTTGCTTGAATCCCCGAATTCCTGTTTTTATATGATTTTACACTACTGTTTTACAGGTTTTATGTCTGTTTTTGTATTTGATTATTTTTAAATTGTTTTTATGTTGAAAACCACTTAGAGATTTTTATATATTAAGCAGTTTATAAATGCTTTAAAATAAATTAAGTAAATACGATAGAGATTTCTGAAATTAAGCAGGGAGTGGAAAAAGTAAAGGTTTTTTTCTCCCTTGTTCATAATACTAGACCCTGGGGTCATCTGTTGAAGCTGACTGATGGGAGATTCAGGATGGAAAAAAGCAAATGTTTCTTCAGCCAGCACGTAGTTAACCTATGGGTTTTTTTTATCACTGGATATTGTAATGGCCACCACCATGGATGGCTTTAAAAGGGAATTGGACACATTCCTGGAAGATAAGGCTATCAGTGGCTACTGGTTATATGTTATCTCCAGGATCAAAAGCAGCATGCCTCTTGAGTACAAAGAGGTGGGGAGCAATGAGGGAAGCCGCCCTCAAGTTCTGCTTTTGTGTTTCCATAGGCATTTGGTTGGCCACAATGGGAAACAGGATGCTGGGTTAGGTAGGTCTTTGGTCTGATCCAGCAGGGCTTTTCTTTTCTTCTTAATGGGTTGAGGACCCTGCCCGTTTACCATGTTTGAACTATCCCAAATCATCCACAAAAGAGTGGGTTAAATATATAAAGATTTAACTAGCCCAGTAAAACCTACACGTAAGATTTAAACAAATAAAAATAAAAAAAGAGAAATATGAGGTGGTGCATTGTTTTAATTCATAGATTCATAGTTTTATGAGTGATTCTAAAGTAGTTTTATGAAAAACCCATTTCTTGTTTAAAATACAGGGGGTATTTACTGTTTAACAGTGGGTTTTAAATGCCATATGAGTTTTTTATATGCACATTATACTATTTCTGTATTCCCATAGAATATCTGCAGAATACCCCTTTGTACTTGTGGTTTTTCCATTGTCCATTAGAAACTAAACTGAGACCACTGATTTATTTCAAAGAGGATACCAAGCAGCTATTATATAACAACCCTTTATTGATTGGTTCTGACCTGAGCTAGATTTCAACCAGCAATTTTTGGGAGGTGAAAAGCTTTATCCCTAGTTACTAGTCCCTTGAGTCACCCATTTGTAGGGAGCAGGAATTTTAAGTGGTAAAGCAAATTTCATCAATAGGCAATCTTAGATCTCATTATTTTGGAAGGTTATGCTTAGTTGCTGCATGGATGTCACTCTGAATTTAGAATTAATTAGGACTTCTTTGGCTGATTCATGAGATTTCCATACCACTTTCAGTAATTTGGGTTTTGTAGAAGGGCAATATATAACATGTTCCACTTGTATACATCCTAAGTTGTATAGACAGCAGAGCATGGCAGACAAAGATTGACTACTTTCTCCAAAGCAATTCTACTCACTTGACAGGACCTACCCAAACAGTTCCTGTTTGCTAGCAAAGAAGATTACTGTGTATAATGTCCTTTTTATTATTGGTCAGTATAAAACTAAGGTGTTTTTTTTTACTGTACTAGAAGTTGGGATGCTTAAAGAGTTAGATCTTGGGAAATCCTTATGCAAAATGACCTGATTCCCCACCTATTTGACTACGTAACGTGTTGATCAGAACGTAGCTATCTGCTAGATTTTGCCCTTCTCTGAATATTGTGACATAGTTCTCAGCAGTTTAAATGTATCAAAATATGCATTTAAATAATATTTAAGTTTGTATTTTGAACTGATTTTTTTTTAAATTGGCAGATTAATGTAGGAATGGAATTATGGATAGGAACACGGGAAGCTGCCATATTCTGAGTCAGACCACTGGTCCATCTAGCTCAATATTGTCTACATTGACTGTCAGTGGCTCTCCAGTATTTAGACAGTGTTCTCTCCCAGCCCTATCTGGAGATGTCAGGGATTGAACCTAGGTCCTTCTATGTGCAAAGCAGACGCTCTACCACTGAGCTATTGCCCTTCCTCTGAATAAAACAGGCTATATTAGATGGATAAAAACATGTAAAAGTGACATGAACTAGAAATAGACAGATTTGCCTATTAAGGAAGAGTGAACAAATAAGGTTTTGATTACACAGTTAACTGGGAGTAAACCCTGTTTTAACATAGTGGGACTTACTTTTGAGTAAATATGAATGAAATTGATTGATGAGAAAATTATCTAGATCAAGTGATCGGAAAACTTTCCATTTAATAGGGATTTACTTTTGCGTAAATATGAGTAAGATTGAGCATTCAGAAAATTATTTGCCTAGACTGAGTGATTGGAAAATTATTGGCTTGAAGATGTTATACCTTTTAGGCAAATAATTCTCACAACTGCTGGATGCATCTATTTTTGGACTTGCAAACTGATAAAATTGTTTGTGAGCTAGTATGCTTTATATTTCTCAGCATGGTTGAGTTCCAGTAGATATGCTCTTTTTAAAGAACTTGTTACTTCTGTTTATAAGCTGCTTTTTAACTCTAAAGTTCCCAAGGTGGCATTTAAAAAGGCATGCAGTAAACTCTAGAACAGTACAGCCATAAAACCAACAACAATCAAATTAAAAAAACTTGCAAGAGATGATATAAACACGTTGTTATGTGCCTTCAAGTCGATTACGACTTATGGCAACCCTATGAATCAGCGACCTCCAATAGCATCTATTATAAACCATCCTGTTCAGATCTTGTAAGTTCAGGTCTGTGACTTCCTTTATGGAATGAATCCATTTCTTGTTTTGTCTTCCTCTTTTTCTACTGCCTTCTGTTTTTCCCAGCGTTATTGTCTTTTCTAGTGAATCATGTCTTCTCATTATGCATCCAAAGTATGATAACCTCAGTTTCATCATTTTAGCTTCTAGTGATAGGTCTGGTTTAATTTGTTCGAGCACCCAATTATTTGTCTTTTTTGCGGTCCATGGTATGCACAAGACTCTCCTCCAACACCACATTTCAAATGAGTTGATTTTTCTCTTAGCCACTTTTTCCACTGTCTAACTTTCATATCCATACATAGAGATCGGGAATAACATGGTCTGAATGATCCTGACTTTAGTGTTCAGTGATACATCTTTGCATTTGAAGACCTTTTCTACTTCTCTCATAGTGCCTTCACGAGTCCTAACCTTCTTCTGATTTCTTGACATTGTCTCAATTTTGGTTAATGACTGTGCCAAGGTATTGATAATCCTTGACAAGTTCAATGTCCTCATTGTCAACTTTAAAGTTACATAAATCTTATGTTGTCCAGCAGGGTAGGTTGCAATCCTGTGAACACTTACCTGGGAGTCAATCAGTGAGATTTTCTTCTGAGTAAACATAGATAAGATTGCACTGTTAAAAAGCTTGACAAAATTTTAAAAAGCTTTTATCACTCTTCTAAAGAGTGTACAGTATATGTTTCCTGTGATTTTCTCCTCTCGGAAGGGAGTTCCAGAGGACAGGAGAAACTACTGGGAAGGCACTATTCTTATTAGATAATTGATTGATAGGTATTTGTCACCCACTCTTCACTGTAAGGTCCCAAGACAGGTTTCATCTAAAATAGATAATAGAATACAATAAAACAAAACAATCTTACCCCTAAATACCATACAATGCAATACATACACATCAACAAACTAGGCAATCTTGCCTTCTTCATGGCAGATCCTACAATACAGTTTCATCACAAGATCTTTAATCTCATTGAGTTCATATGGGAAAAGATGTTCCATCAGATATCGGGACCTGGGCTGTTTAGGACTCTATAAGTCAAAATCTTCTTGTAGATTTGGCTCAGAAACAAACCAAAAACCAGTGAAATGCTTACAAAATTGGTATACTTTGCTCTCTGCATTACAGCCCCAGACAATAAATAGGCCTTTTGGGCCAGCTGAAATTTCTCTCATTGGGGGCAGCCTCATGAAGTGCAAATTGCAATAGCCCAGCTGACAAGTACCAAAATGTGATGCATAGTAATTTCCTTATAATCCAGAAAGGGGTGCAAATTGTGTAACAGCCAAAGCTGATAGAATGTCCTCCTGGACTACAGCTTCCACATGAGCATGTCGGAGAAGGACCAGACCCAGGACTTCCAAACTAACAAACTATTGAAACTCTGTCTAAGATGGATATACTACTTTGTGGAGTTAGACTCCAATAATAAACACCTCTAGCCCCTTTTTAGGCATTCTGGATGGCATTCAATGCTGGTCAGAGTAGACCCATTGAAGTTAATAGACATCACTAACATAGGTTCATTAATTTCACTGGGTCTGCTCTGAGTAGGACTTAGCTGAATACTAAGTATCCAAAGTCCCTTCATGCTCCCAAAGAGTCAACAGAGTTACATCTCTCCCAAATTGTCCAACCTCAGTAGGAAATGAGATCAACATGGATCCAGAAAGTCTGCTTGACAAGACTCCAGGACACGTAGCCACCTATGCCATCAGCTTGGCCAGAAAGGTGAGGATGGAAAGTGGCCCATAATTATTCAAACCAGAAGTGTCCATGGTCTCTTTTTAGGTGGATTTTTCCCTAGCCCTTAAGGCAGCATTAATTTACTTCTGTAGCAAAATATTTCTATCCCTCCCTTCTACCCTGTAATAGGGCACTCAGGGCAGCTTACAAAAATAAAATCAAACACGTACATAATAAAATTGTAAATAATAAAATCACAAAACATTAAAATAAATTAAAATACATAAAATACAACTCTCCCTCTCTCTCTCCCTCCCTCTCTCTCTCTCTCTCTCTGCCCGGAAGCAAATCGGTAGCCAGTGGAGTCGATAAAGCACAGGGGTGATATGCTCCCTGCGCTGTGCTCCAGTTAACATTCTGGCTGCTGCATTTTCAACCAACTGTAATTTCCGAACTGTTTTCAAAGGCAGCCCCACATAGAGTGTATTATAGTAATCAAGCCTCGATATCACCAATGCATGTGTCACTGTGGCCAAGTCAACTGCCTCTACGAATGGACGCAGCTGGTAGACCAGTTTGAGTTGGCCAAAAGTACTCCTGGCTACCGCAGCCACCTAATATTCAAGCAGCAGGGCAGGATTCAGGAGGACTCCCAAACTGCAGACCTGCTCCTTCAAGGGGAGTGCAACCCCATCCAGAACAGGTTGCAACCCTGTCCCTGGTGCAGTTTTTCCCTTGACCAGCAGTACTTCTGTCTTGTCTGGATTAAGTTTCAGTTTGTTAGCCCACATCCAGCCCTTCACAGCCTCCAGGCACCGGTTTAGGATGAGCACTCCCTCCCTGCAATCAGGTGGTAGGGAGAGATAGAGCTGAGTGTCATCAGCATATTGATGACATTGTACTCCAAATCTCCTGATGACCTCTCCCAGTGGTTTCATATAAATGTTAAAGAGCATGGGAGACAAAATGGAACCTTGCGGTACCCCCAACGGCCAGGGGTCGAGCAGTCTCCCAGCACCACCTTCTGGGTCCTGTCCATCAGGTCGGACTGGAGTCACCGTAAAACAGTGCCTCCCAATCCCATCCCAGCTAGACGGCCCAGAAGGACACCATGGTCGATCGTATCGAAGGCCACCGAGAGGTCCAGCAGCACCAACAGGGATGCACTCCCCCTGTCTGATGCCCGGCGTAGGTCATTAAGCAGGGTGACCAAGGCAGTCTCTGTCCCATGACTAGGCCTGAAGCCTGATTGAAAAGGGTCTAGACCAGTCTTTCCCAACCAGTGTGCCTCCAGATGTTGTTGGACCACAATTCCCATCTTTCCTGACCATTGGCAATGAGGCTGAGGTTGATGGGTGTTGTGGTCCAACAATATCTGGAGGCACACTGGTTGGGGAAGGCTGGTCTAGATAATCCAATTCATCCAGGGAAACTTGGAGCTGAGCAGCCACTACCCTTTCAATCACCTTGCCCCAAAAGGGAAGATTAGAGACTGGGCGAAAGTTGTTAAAATTTGCAGGGTCTAATGAAGGCTTTTTTAACAGAGGTCTTATCACAGCCTCCTTCAACAATGTTGGCATAGAACCTTCCCTTAGGGAATTCCCTTCCTGTTGACATTAGGTAGACACCTTCATTGTACTCCTTTCATCACCTGCTAAAAACATTTTTGTTTAGGCAAGCCTATCCAGGTATGTAGAAGCTATTGTGTTTTTTTATCTGTAACTCATTGTTGGCTTTATTATTTTGAATGTTTTTAAATGCCTGTCTTTAACTGTTTTTGCCAATAATTTTATTGTTTTAATTCTTTCTGTAAACTGCTTTGAGATTATTTACAATAAAGCAGTATATAAATACATAAATAAATTTTGGAGTCACTGTGGCCCTTGGGTCTCTCTCTACTTTTAATCTGCCTTATACTGACTCAGTCCATTTGGTACCATCTAGTTCAGTACTGATGACATGGGCTAGCATTGACTCTCCAGGATTCCATGGAATAATCTTTTCCAGAAACTGAATTTTGGTCCTTTGCATGCAAAGTGATGAGGAACTTCACTCACCCAACCCAAAATTCAGAATCGTGCCACTTTATGCTGTCTTGCAACTGTTTATACTTGTTTTTATAGTTATTGGATTTTAAAGGGATTTATTTCTTATTGTGAGCTGCCTTGGTTCCCAGTCGGCAGCCCTACCTCACAGGGTTGTTGGAAAGAAGCCATTTATATACACACACACTGGAGAAGTAAAAATACATACACTCCATATAATACTTTATTGTCAAAACCAGTTAGTCATTGCAGAACTTATTTTTTAAAAAAATCAGTATTAGTTTCCTACATAATAAAAGCAGTGATACTTAAGTAAGCCCTGCCTAATTGCTTTAAAAAATAAGATTGGAGGGGGAGAGAAACACAAATACAATTCTTTGCTATGTTCACTCAAAAGTCCCATTAATTTACACCACAATCCTGACCATGTCTACTCAAAAGTAAGTCCTGTTGAATTCAGTGGGGTTTCCTTCAGGCATGTGGGATTAGCATTGCAGCTTTACTCCCAGAAAAGTGAGTATTGAAGCTTCATATTGGGAAGGATTTCAAAACCCTGCCCTCTTCAATAGCCCAGGAAAATTGTTACTTGTTTGACTCCTGCACACAAGAGAAAAAAAGACTGAAAGCTATTTGCTATGCTTACTCAGTTTATGAGATTTTAAGAAGAGGGGAAAAAAACAACAGTTTTCTGGCCTTGCAATGGTGTCAAGCTACTGCCTGGAGGTAAACAAATCCCTTGTCAATCACAACCCTGACTTCACTTATTGACTACAAACCTGAAAGGGCACAGTTAGAGCAGCCAGCTACCAGCTCATTTAACAGAAGTTGTTGGGGTGTGTGTGTAACATTTTGGTGTATAACTTGTGAACCAGACCACCTAGAAACTTTTTTTTTAAATGAAGATTAAGGTGACTCACCTGGATACCTGGAGAGGACTCCAAAAATCCAGGGGCTTTGGGCAAAAACCAGATACCTGGCAACCCTAACACACACACACACACACACACACACACAGACACACACAGACACACTGTTAAAGGCCACGAGTGATCGTCAATGATACACATACAGAGAGAGAGAGAGAGATGCACCCAATTTATGCCATTTATTCTGATAAAATCTGTGTTCAATATAAAAGGCATAGTTATAGTTGATAAAGGTCTGTGCTGTGTTTCTCTAGCCTGGGTGACATAGTGCAGAGCTATGATAGTAAGGCTTGTGGATCAGGAACTGGTTAAGAAGCTGGAAGCAGAGAGTAGAAACAAATGGATTGTTCTCCCAATGGAGGGATGTAGAAATTGACATCCCCCAAGGATCCGTATTGGAACCTGTGCTTTTTAACTTGTTATAAATGATCTAGAGTTAGGGGTGAGCAGTCTGATGACCAAGTTTGCTGATGATACTAAATTGTTCAGGGTCATTAAAACAAAAAGGGACTGCTGAGAGCTCCAAAAGGATCTCTTCAAACTGAGTGAATGGGCAGTAAAATGGCAAATGCAATTCAGTGTAAACAAGTGTAAAGTAATGTATGCCAGAGCAAAAAATCTAAATTTCACTGACACATTCAAGGAGTCTAAACTTCTTAAAATAGGCTAGCTTCCATTTGCTACTTTACTGCTTCCAAAGGAGACATTGTTAACTTGCATTTGACTAGTAGGCTAGCAGCAAATCCTATGGCTGGAGTGAGAATTTTACACTTCCATTGGAGATATTAAAAAACTGAGGCTTAAATAAAATTAAATGATTTATCTGTCTCTTAGTCCAGGTTGCAGAATAATATCGGTTGTACTCTTTTGGGTTTTTTTACCTCCCTAGAAACCATTAGTGAGAACTAAATATTTTTATTTTATTTCTACAGCTGAACTAGCCTCTCTGATGGACAAAACCTATGAAAGAAAACTTCCTGTCAGCTCTTTAACTATATCTCGGGTAAGAACAAACTCCAGCTTGGATAAAGATGACCCTCCCCCCAAGCTATCTATGAACAGGTTTAGCATGTTTCTTCCAGGATATATTGAACTGAAATATCTTTTGCTGCCTTGCTAAACATACACTATTGTGTTACTGAGTTAGGATTTTGCTGAGGGCACAGTAATAGTCATTAAAAATAGTCAGTAGAGATGATTTGCCTCAATGTGATTTGCCTTCTCTTTAATCTCTCTTGTCAGGCTTTGTTATTACTTTTTAATCTGCGTTATTCGTCCCACTATTGAGCTGACCTCCTTTGGATGTAGTGTTACTGCTTTGTAGAACAAGCTCCATTTCTTAATTCCCTCAGGCCTATAGATAAGATTCTAAGTTCCAAGGTGTCAATAAAAGTATTGCTGGCCTGTAGGGGTCATGCATGTCAATACAGCAACAAGGCAATTGACTAAATTGATTAAAAAAAGAGTTATTGATTGCCTTGAAAAATAACATAGCCTTACTGGGCCAGATGTTCTTGCAGTGTCCAGATGTGGATACGTGAGGACACTTAAGCTTGTTAATTATGTGTACTGCATGTTAAAATGTACTAAGTGTTATACAAAAAATCTCTAGTCAGCATTGTTGTTGCTATGTGCCTTCAAGTCGATATGCTAGTCAGCACAGTAGCCTAATATAGCACTCCATTACCTGTCCTTCAATCCCAGCCTCAGGTAGGTTTTATCTATTTATTTATAGGCATTTATAGCCCAGCCTTCACCTTGTCCAAGGGTGTGTTACATACAGCTCAATGCAAGGAAACCGTGTTACATAAGCAGCGATGGACCGTTTGTTGTTGGTGTTAGGTGCCTTCAAGTCGATTACGACTTATGGTGACCCTATGAATCAGCGACCTCCTATACAATCTGTCATGAACCACCCTGATCAGATCTTGTAAGTTCTGTGGCTTCCTTTATGGAATCAGTCCATCTCTTGTTTGGTCTTTCTCTTTTTCTGCTCCCTTCTGTTTTTTCCAGCATTATTATCTTTAAATCAAATCAGCAGCAATCAGAAACAACAACAATGCAATGGGATAGTTTGATCTCATGCTCTATCCCCAAAGGCCTGTGTAAAATATGTGCCTTTACCTGAAGTTGAAATGTGTACAATGATGAGACCAAATGTACCTCAGAGGGAAGGGCATTTCCTAGGTGACTGCATATCCCTAAGCTGCGAACATGCTCTGGCCCTGTAGGTAGGAGTGAAACCACTGTAGTTTAGCACCCCCCAAGGAGAATCATTCGAGTATCACTTCCTCTAGTTCTCTCCTGACAAAGGTCAGTTTTGATGCCATACCTGAACCTGAATTGAAAAGGACTGGAAAGTTCTTCTTATGTTCTTAGGGTCCAGATAAATTATGAATTACCTTACAATAGGCAGGTTGTGATATTTTGTGATAGGAACATAAGAATCTGCCTTATGTCAGGTCAGGCTAGGACTGTCTACTCCAGGGACCATTCCAATATTTCAGACTCCATCCCCCATCAGCTCCAGCCAGATAACAATAGTCATGGATGATGGGAGTTGCAGTCTTGTGAATTCTGGGGAGCTATAGATTTCCTGTCATTGGTCTACTCTGACTGACAGTGACTCTCCAAGGTCACAGACAGTATCTTGCACATTGCCTAGTACCTGATTTTTTTAAACTAGAGATGCAACAGATTAAACCAGGAACCTCCTGAATGCAAAGATACGCTGTACTACTGAGATATTTTTTCTTGAAGGGAATATCATTTTATATCAATAGTTGTTGATATTCCTATTTTCAGTTAATATTCTGATGCGCACACCCTGCCATACCTCAAGCTGATGGTAGAAATTTCCATACGTCAGCTAAGCATTTCGTGAAAAAAGTTTCATTTAAAACATCATGTGCTGTTTGTTCATTTAATTGGGTATTGTTCTCCAATTCCAGTATCATGTCAAAGAGAAAGCAGGGGCTTCTATTTGACTTCTTCCAGTTCACGAATAATTATATATGTAATATACTGCTTTCATGCAGAACTGGACGGCTATCCTTAAGCCTCAAATCTGAGAGAACGGATGATTGCTCTTCAGTAACACTAAGGGACTTGAGAGTGGATAGCTGTTGCCCTGCCCCTGACAATTACGATAAAATAGGGATCCACTTACCCAGTGTTTTTTGGGGGGAGGTAAAAAATAAGGTGCCTTGATAAAAGTGCTGGGTGTGCAAGCAGAAAATTGTTGCCATTGGCAGCAAGAAAAGAAAAGAGGTGCTGGTGAGTACTGTCACAAAAAAAACACTGCACTTATCCAGTAAAATGGATTTTTTCTTTTTTTATGCTGACTGCTGTAATCTGTCATGGGTCACATTCTGGATTCTGCTGCTGATTTTACTTGCACACCAGCATCTTCTGGGATCCCACCAGACAGGCCAACTTCACTGGGTAGGTCTTGCGAAGTCCCATGGCTGAGGCTACCGTCCTCAAATCACTGTATTCCTTATAATTCTGTGGAAAGATGGAAGCCACCTCCTTATCTAATGCTGGGCCTGCCCCATCCGGCTCTTTCTCATTAGGGCAAATGCTATGACATGTCTCTGCTCCTGCTTCCACGATCTGAGGAACAATCCCTTGTTTCTATGCCATTTCTTTTCATGCCAAAACAGGCATCCTTAGCAGCAGGTTCCGGCAGGCCTTTTGCTAGGGTTGCGAGGTGCAGACTCTGAGATGGTCCTTCTTTCTTAAAGAGTTGTGGTGCTTAAGTCACCACATAGGATTTTCCTGATCACAGTGCTGCAGTGATAGGAGAAGCTACACCTGCTGCGGCTTTAAAGGTTCAGGAGCTCTCTCAGGTTTTCATTCCAGTACCCTACCATTGTCTTTGCTGCAGTCCTGCAGCATTCCCTTCAAGGTTTCCCAGCTTTTCACTTTCATCTGTGCCCTCGATAAGGGGAATGATCTGAAGCCTCTGAAGGAAAATAACAATGAGAACAAAAAGAGTAGGCTTTGTATAGATGAAGCGTTTAATGGTTCCTGATGGGGCTACATGCACTTAAAAAAAAAATCTACACCAAGCTGTTTTGTACCAAAAAAGCTAAAATTTGTGGTTTGTATAGATTATACAAATTAAGTCATTTTTGCATATATCAGTTATTTTACATAATTGATTTTTGCTTTTGCTAGAGAAAAGGTTGAAGGAGCTATGCAAAATATTGGTGCCCCAGCCTTAATCTTTGGATGAGCCCTACTTATCCTTGCTTCTGTCTCCTGAGGTTTAACCAGCCATTGTTTCCAAACTTTCTAACCTATTGTTACAAGCTTAAAAAAGAAGCTGTGATCAGCAGCCACATAAATTTAATAGATACCCAAACAATGTAGAATAATTCCCTCTGTTTCCAATGTTCAGAAGTCAGTGCCATTGCTTATGTAACAAAAATGGTGCCACCAACATACAAGAGGAGGTATGAGCAGATATGGGGGAGCCCCAAGGTTTGCTGACATACAAATATTTCTGGAGGGGGGGAACTAAGGGGTGAATACCCAAAACAGGCCAATGAGGACTGAGTGTACTCTGGTGGCTGTGAAATGCTAACTGGCTGTTGGGGGCAGGGGGACAGAAAAACATATGGGAGGGGGAATAGAATGGAGGATCTTATTTAAAATTAGTTTGTAAATGGTTATTTTGATCATAGAATCATAGAATAGTAGAGTTGGAAGAGGCCTATAAGGCCATTAAGTCCAGCCTCCTGCTCAATGCAGGAATCCAAATTAAAGCATATGTGACAGGTGGCTGTACAGCTGCTTCTTGAATGCCTCCAGTGTTGGAGAGACCACCACCTCCCTAAGTAATTAGTTCTATTGTCGCTCTAACAGTTAGGAAGTTTTTCCTGATGTTCAGTCGAAATCTGGCTTCCTGCAACTTGAGCCCATTATTCCATGTCTTGCACTCTGGGATGATTGAGAAGAGATCCTGGACCTCCTCTGTGTGACAACCTTTCATGTACCTGAAGAGTGCTATCATATCTCCCCTCAGTCTTCTCTTCTCAAGGCTAACATGCCCAGTTCTTTCAGTATCTCTTCCTGGGCTTTGTTTCCATTTACCTGGCAAGTGTGTGGAAATGTATGTTGAATGCAAATGTGTTCAGTTGCAGATCATAACACTTGTTGAACCATTCACAAAACTAGTTCAGTTTGCACAGATCTGTGGAATAATCCTTTCTTAACGTATGCATGTAAAACAACCTGTGAACCACTACTAAGTAAGTAGTTTTGACAGACCTTAATTGTTGGTATTTTAAAAATTAATGAATTAAAGCTATGGTAGTTTTACACTTCTTATTATGCTCTGTTCTGAACTTTGAACTGGTCATCGCTAAGGCTGTTTCTCCCACAGTTTATAGACAACATTTCCTCACGTGAGCAAGTGGATCAAGCGGAGTATTATCTTTACAAGTAAGCAATCTTTTTGATTTCCAAGTTTTGATTTGTGAATGAAGGAAATCGAGGACGTTTAATATATGTTTTGCTTCCAGCTCTCGGTTGGGGTCAGTTAGGTGATACTTTCAAATATATCTCAGAACATTGACCTATCGGTGACCCTAAATTCACTCACCAGCTTACCACTGACAAGTACATCTTTTGCTATGGTGAGAGCATAGGTTCAGGAAGAACCCCCACCCTTGTTTTGTGCCTGGAAAAGTATAAGGAGTCTCCCTGATGCCACACTGACTTTGGCAGGATTGCAGAATGTCAGGGACCCTCTGTGGTGCTGCACTGAGCCTTATAGAAACTTGGAAAGCTATGATACTTTGGGCAGCTTTCTGATTGTCTGAGGCTTAGCACAGCAGGTTTGAGCTCCTATCCTTCTTCCTCAGTTGTAGGTAGAGGGCAGGAGCATACCCCTTACAGTTGTGCTGGGTTTCAAGTTCAGCACAGTGTCAGAGGGCCCTGTCCCTTCTCTTTGGGGGGGGGTGGAGCATGGGAAAAACAAATTTTGATTGACTGCCAAAGCCAGCTAAGATTTGTTGACAGGAGCCAACGAGCCGGGATGTGGTAATCTGTATTTCTGCTGTTTATGGCCCAAACAGTGTGCTAAACCTATAGACTCATTGCACTGCCAGATTTATATATTGAGCATGTTCACCATATGTGGTGTGATTGGGGTTGTGCTGTGGTAATGCTGGACATGAGTGTGGCAAAATGTATTATTATTAAATGTATTATTTAGTATTATTTAACTTTTTTATTGTGTCTTGTCTCCAAGGGATTTAAGGCAGCATATGTGGTTGCCCTCCATTTTATCCATGTAACGGTCCTCTGAGCTAGGTTAGACTGAAAGACCATGATGGTGGTGATGTCAGTGGCTAAGTGGGAATGCTATAACCACTACAACACCACAGCACCTCTCTTTTTAGCACTTTTCGTATGACTTATACAGCCCAGTTCTTCCATATTTACTCAGAAGTAAGTCTCACTTTGTTTAATGAGTGTATTCCCAGATAAGTATGCATAGGATTGCAACCTTAATGTATAGAGTGCATTATAGCCTTCACCTTTTTTTGTTCTGACAACACTGCTGTGAGGTAGACCACTGTTGCTTCCATTTTATATTTGCATAAAGGAAACCATGATAGACAGAGAAGTGACTTGCTTAAGTCCAAGGGCTGATTACATGATGAAGTGGCATTTTTGAAATGGTGTTCAAGTCACACTCTCTTTTCATTATACAATCTTGATACTAATTGATTGCAACCTACAGAGGTAGCTTCTTCAGAGTTCTTTTTTAAAGAACCTTGTAAATCTGACTCAGCAAAACACATTTATGTCCTGCAGATTATAGGTTGCATCTACTGCTGTTGTTATAGCCCAGAGATTACCAATCGTTTTGGGACTCTAGGCATACTTGGAATTTTGAAGGAGGTTCATAGGCAGCAGTCATAGAATGCCTGAAGTGCTTGTGTGGGGATGACATAACACAAAATGGCTGCCATGAAGGTGCAGCATAATACAAAATGGCTGGCCCTTCTAAAAGAACAGAAAAAGAGACAGGAACAAAAAATTGTGCAGGCATGCCCCACCATCAGCCCCCCCAATTTTTTTAAAAAAGGCACCTACATTAGCCATCACTGCAGTTGCTCACAGACAGAAGCACTTTGCTCCTTGTGATGTTCCTGTATTAATGTATATATGGTAAGTGCCGTTTGTATAGAAGATATGTGGTAAGTGGAATGAAACAGGAGGGGGGAGTAAATGAGCAGTACAATGCTGGATGATTGGCTGAGTGTTTGGATGGCTGAGAATATAAATGGAAGGATGACAGTTGAATCTGGGTGGACGTGAGTGGGTTGTTTTGGTGGAGTTGGGAGGTGGGTGTGAGTTGGTGTATGTCAGGAGAGTGTGGAGAAAGAGGGAGGTGGAGTTCGGATTAGTAATAAGTCAAATATCACAGTAATAGATGAAACCATAAGCTTGTAGATCATTATCAAAGTTATCTTGTTATTAATGTTATTTAATAAATACTATTTTGGTTTACCGAAGGCCTGATCCTTGGCTGGGGTTTCACAGACCAGAAGGGAGGGTAAGGTAATAACCAAGGCTGAAGGGAAACAGTAACAAATGGTGGCAGCGGTGAAGAGGAGAAGATAACATTATAAGTATCCAGAGCAACCCCGAGTTATGAGTTACCTGCATTGATACAAGGGGGTTGGGAACAGCATAGGCACGCAGTCACGAATGTAACCGGATAGAGAGACTCAGGCAAGGTCTCTGGGAACATTGGTTGTAGAACGTGACTGGTGGTGCTGCCTAGCAGGGGGATCTATTGAGATCTGTGCTAGAGCGGAGAGAGAAACCATAAAAAAGGACAGTCCGGACTGGTGGAGTCCCTGGTGGTGCCTAGTGAAAGGCAGTAGCCACGAGCAGGTAGGAACCTGACAGGGAGAGCCAGGGAAGGGCGTCACACTCCTCTCCATTGTTCAGAACAGGGGAGGCTGGGTGTCCAGTCCTGGCATACAATGAAATGTAGGAATGTTCAAGAGGGTGTGTTGAATACAGGAGAGGCTGAGCCAGTGCAAACTGGGACTGAGAAGGTAGAGCAAAGTCTCATGCACTGCAGATTTTTAAGGTGATCTTTAGTACGACAGTTCGCAGGTGCCATAGGAAGTACTTGAGGGGCCCACATTGGCAACCTTTGCTGTAGTGCTGTAGTTGTGAACTTTTAAATAATCTTGTTTCCCTGCTTTGACTGTTCTGTTTCCTATCCTGTGACATTAGTCTTATATTGCACCATGTTGATGTGCAGCTGAGCAGCTAAAATGGAGCCAACAGCTTTCCTTGAATAAAATGTGGGAAATGACGTAGAATTACATGCCTGTTCACAGTTTTTGCTTCTGCTTAGTTTTTCTCCAGGTCATAATTTAATTAAAACTGCTGTTTTTGAGTTCTCATGTGTATTTGTAAGATTTGAAGGCTATTTCTGGATGTATTGCATTAATCAAAAGAACCAATAAAAAAGGTTGCTGAGAGAGTCCAAAAGGCAAAAGCTGTTCCTTCTTTGAGTTTTGCATATTATTATTAAACTAATAGGCAAAAAACCTTGCGCTTTAAGAACGTACCTATAATAATAATAATGGACTGCCTTCCAGTCGATCCCGACTTATGGGCGACCCTATGAATAGGGTTTTCATGGTAAGCGGTATTCAGAGGGGGTTTACCACTGCCTTCCTCTGAGACTAAGAGGCAGTGACTGGCCCAAGGTCACCCAGTGAGCTTCATGGCTGTGTGGGATTTGAAGGTTGTAGTCCAACACTTTAACCACTAAACCACTATAGCTAGTGGTGTGCTGGTAAATATTTAACAACCGGCTCTCCGGAAAAAAAAATCCAAGCTGGATTTAGAAAGGGAAGAGGCACCAGAGATCATATTGCAAGCATACGCTGGATAATGGAATGGACCAAGGTATTTCAGAAGAAAATCACCTTGTGCTTTACAGATTACAGCAAAGTCTTTGATTGTGTAGATAACAAAAAACTATGGAACGGTTTTAAAAGAAATGGTGGTACCACAGTATCTGACTGTTCTGATGCACAACCTATATACTCTGGACAAGAGGCTAGTGTAAGGACAGAATATGGAGAAACCAATTGGTTCCCCATCGGAAAGGGTGTGAGACAGGGGTGTATTTTATCATCCTATTTGTTTATATGCAGAACACATCATATGGAAAGGGAGATTGGCCCAAGATGAGGAGGTGTGAAAACTGAGGGAGAAATATCAGTAATTTAAGATATGCAGACAATACCATACTCTTAGCAGAAACCAGTAATGATTTGAAACGAATGCTGATGAAAGTTAAAGAGGAAAGCACAAAAGCAGGACTACAGCTGAACATCAAAAAGACCAAAGTAATGACAACAGAAGATTTATGTAACTTTACAGTTGACAATGAGGACATTGAACTTGTCAAGGATTATCAATACCTCGGCACAGTCATTAACCAAAATGGAGACCACAGTCAAGAAATCAGAAGAAGGCTAGGACTGGAGAGGGCAGCTATGAGAGAACTAGAAAAGGTCCTCAAATGCAAAGATGTATCACTGCACACTAAAGTCAGGATCATTCAGACCATTGTATTCCCAATCTCTATGTATGGATGTGAAAGTTGGACAGTGAAAAAAACAGATAAGAGAAAAATAAACTTATTTGAAATGTGGTGTTGGAGGAGACCATTGCGCATACCATGGGCAGAGAAAAAGACAAATAATTGGGTGTTAGAACAAATTCAACCAGAACTATAACTAGAAGCTAAAATGATGAAACTGAGGTTATCATACTTTGGACACATAATGAGAAGACATGATTCACCAGAAAAGACAATAATGCTGGGAAAAACAGAAGGGAGTAGACAGTGGCGTCATGAGGGGGGTGCGGGGTGTGTGGACTGCACCAGGTGACACCATCAGCGGGGGGTGATTCTCAGCTTTAATTTTTAAAAAAATTAAGTTTCTAGGTGGTCCGGTTCTCGAGATATACATAAAAATATCAGCCCACCCATTAAATCTTTTTTTAAACTACTGTATAGCACTTTGTAGCTTTAACCCCGCCCGTTCAGGATTGCAGCCAATCAGTGAAGTGTTTGTTTGACCTGTGGCAGTGTCTAGTAAACCTCATTGCAAGGCCAGAAAATGGTGCCCCCCCCCGTTTATCTGAACATCTCATAAATTGGGTAAGTATATACATTTCAGTTTTTTCCCCTCTTGTGTGTAGGAGTCAGATCCTGGGCAGTGTTTTGAAAACCTTCCCAATACTTGCTTTTGTGGGGGTAAAAGCATTGCTAATCCCATATCTCCAGCGTAAATCCCATTGAATTCAATAGGATTTACTTTTGAGTAGACATGGTTATGAATGTGCTGAAAATCAATGGGACTGCGGAGTGAATGTAAAAAATAATTGTGTTTGTGTTCTCTTTCTGTCCTCCCCGTCTCCAGTCCTATTTTAAAGCAAGTAGGCAGGGCTTACTTAGGTATTTCAGTTTTTATTCTGTAGGAAACTAATACTGATTTTTTTAAAACTAATACTGATTTTTCTGCAATGACCAACTGGTTTGACAATAAACTATTATATGGGCTGTATGTATTTATACATCTGCAGTGTGTGTGTGTGTAGTCTTTCCAACAACCCTGTGAGGTAGGGTTGGAAACCAAGGCAGCTCACAACAAGAAATAAAGCCATTTAAAATCCAATAACCATAAAGCAAGAATAAACAGTTGGAAAACAGCCTAAAGAGGCATGATTCTGAATTTTGGGTTGGGTGTATGTAGTTTATTTATTTATTATTTGATTTATATCCCACCGTTCCTCCCAGTAGGAGCCCAGGGCGGCAAACAAAAGCACTAAAAGCACTTTAAAACATCATAAAAACAGACTTTAAAATATATTAAAACATCCTTGAAAATATTTTTTAAAAGCTGTAGAAAAACATTTTTTTTAAAAAAAGAAAAGGCTTAAAAACATATTAAAAAGCAATTCCAACACAGACTCAGACTTGGATAAGGTCTCAACTTAAAAGAACAAGTTGAAAGAACAAGTTGAAAGCCTCAAGCATCACTTGAGGCTGTAGTTCTCTGCACACTTCCCAGTTTGAGTAAGCCCCATTGAATACATTGGGACTTGCTTCTGAGTAAACAAACATTGGATTGCACTATAAATATATTTACAGATTGTGTAATTCATAAACATATTTGAGAGTCATATTTATATAAATATTTCTTCATACTGTGTCCCAATAAGTATTTGATTTCACACTATGGTTGTAGATGATTTTTTCCTCTACATTTTAAGTGTGCCCTTCTTCCTGGGGGTGGTCATGGTTCTCCATTGTTTTCATCCTGAGAGGAGGATAGGCTGAGAGATGGTGAGTAGCACATTTAAGGTCTCTTCACCTCCACCCCTTCTTAATTTGAATTTATTTTATATTTCTCCAATATCTTCCCCTGGCTGTTTTTATGTATTTTAAATATTTTTAGATTAAATAAATAGGAAATCATAATTGTGAACCTCCCTAAAAGCAATTTACCTATCCTTATGTTTTGGCAAAGTGATGGTGTGAAGGCATGCTGGTAGAACAAGAGACCATGTCTGAGGTATGTTATAAGGTGTTTGAGGACTTTGTCACACATTACTTTTTGAGACCTGTAGATTCATGTTGGAAAGAACACGTGCACGTATTGAATGGTGGCTTGGGTGCTGTTTTTTCAGTCTACGCTGCATGCGTAGGGAAGGTGATACATCATCTGGCAGCTAGCTTCATAACGTGAGAATGAAAAACATTTGGATCACCATTCATTTGTTTACTTTTCTCACTATTGAGACCACTTCATATATTACTTTTTCATACACAGAAATTTAATCTTTGTATAGGAAAAAGTATTTTGTAAAATGTGAAGGACAGTTGGCTGCCCAGTCAGTATAACCACTGTACAAGATCTACTCAGCCACTGTAATTACCTTTTTGTTTTGAGTGCCCTTTTGTCTGGGTCTTGGTTCAGGTGTGTATCCAACTTTGATGTGCTTATGGAAGGCGTGTGCAAGTAGTGACCCCCCAAGTGTGGAGGCTTGGACAAACATTGTGTTATGGAAAACCAAAGTCTGTGTGAAAGTACATATTTGGGAATGCCATCAGTGTAATCCTAAACTCACTTAATAAATAATATCGAACTTGCACTTTACAAAATATATTACGGTCACGTCCATAAGCACCAGGCGGGTAGTTGCCCAGGGGATCTTAGTCCCTCTGCTGTTTTGGGAGCAGGGTCCCTATGTCTCCAAGCATCCTACAGTCAGCATGAAAAGGGAGTGTGTTAGTCACTAAGAAGAGTCTTCTAATAGGCTTCCTTGCCTTTCCTGCTGATTGGAGCCAATCAGAGTGAAAGCAGGTGAGTCATCCACTGAGAAGACTCTTCTCAATTGCTAACACTCTCCACTTACATGCTGATTGGCTCCTAGAGATGTTTGTTGTTGTGAGAGAATGCATTAACAAAGATCTCATTCTTAATCCAGGAGTAAAAAAGGGTGTATGTGGCTGCAACTATCATGAAGGGACTCTGCACTTCTGAATTTTCTACTAAACAACTGATAAATACCTATGTAACTTTGTGTCTGGAGACTTATTATTAAGAATCACTTTCCATAACTGTAAGGAGGTATGTCCACATGCAAGCATCCCAGGCACCTAAATGAGGGGTGAGAGCAGCATAGGGACATAAGCAGATGTCTTATACCAGGGTTTCCCAAACTTTTCTTCTACATAGACCACTTGAAAATTGCTGAGGGTCTGAAAGTATCTGAAAATTTACTATGGGCATATGCAAGTTAATTAACTCCCATTAGTAACAGAAAGAGTTAGAACACAAACACAGTTCTTATTTACGTTCACTCAAAAGTCCCATTAATTTACATCACATTCATAACCATGTCTACTCAAAAGTAAGTCCTATTGAATTCAGTGGGATTTACTCTGGGCATATGGGATTAGCATGCTTTTACCCCCACAAAAGCAAGTATTGGGAAGGTTTCAAAAACACTGCCCAGGATCTGACTCCTACACACAACAGGGGAAAAAACTGAAATGTATATACTTACCCAATTTATGAGATTTTCAGATAAAGGGGGGGACCCACCATTTTCTGGCCTTGCAATGAGGTTTTCTAGACACTGCCCAGGTCAACCAAACTGGCTTCACACTGATGGCTGCAATCCTGAACGGGCTGGGTTAGCCTGAGCTACAAAGTGCTATAAAGTATAGATTTGTTTAAAAAAAAGATTTAACAGTTGGGGGAGTAGCTGAAGTTTTTATGTATATCTCGAGAACTGGACCACCTAGGAACTTTTTTTTTAATTAAAGCTGAGAATCCAGGCCATCTAAGGGGCTAAACGGGTGCCGGGTGGCATGCAAAGAATCCGTGTAAAACCTGGTTAACCGGGCAATATGGCAACCCTAATTACAACTCCCATCAGCCCCAGCCAGCATGGCCACTGGATTGGGCTGATGGTAGTTGCAGTTCAAAGAAGTAACTTTTCTAAACTCTGCCCAGAAGCCCATGCTTCTGATACATGTCTTTCGTCCACCAATCAGAGGAGCAGAAGACTTCCCCTGCTCCCTCTGTTAACAAACAGCTCGCAAAATTCTCGAAACTTTAACAATCGGGTCTCGCGAGCCCATACGAGCTGGCTCCAGCACACCACTGACTATAGCCCACAGATATTTCTATCCAACTTTAAAAAGCAGGGAAATTGGGCAGCTGTAGTGAATGCACCAGGGAAGCAGGAGACCTGACCTCCTCTCTCAGATATTGTACTGCCCTACAAGTGGGTAAAAATGCAAACACAATTTAGGTTGGTCTTTCACAGTCCAATCCACTTCCTGTGGAGCTTGGAAGAATTTTAAAAGTTTAATAGAAATATCTGTTGGCTATAGATACGTTCTTAAACAACAAGGTTTTTTGCCTATTATTGAATTTCTCTGCTTTTTAATCGGGGAAGTAAAAAATGGGATCCTGTCCAAGTTTGCCGAGAATGGATTAATAATTTGCATGCTTATTGAGTTCAGTTGGATTTACTCCCCTGTAATGATGCTTAGGATAGGTGAAACTGACCATGGGGGGAGGAGAAGGGGGAGGGGAGGGGGAGAGGGAAGGAGGGGATTGGAAGGGGCGAAGGAAGGGGGAGGGAAGGGGCAAAAGGGAAGTGATGGGAGGGAGGGAGGAGGAGGGGAGGGCAGGTATGATCATTTGCATGCTTATTGAGATCAGTGGGGTTTACTCCCGTGCAATCATGCTTAGGATAGGTAAAACTGACCATGGGGGAGGGGACGGAAGGGGCGAAGGAAGGGGTAGGAAGGGGCAAGAGGGAGGTGGCATGAGGAGGGCAGGTTTGATCATTTGCATGCTTTTTGAGTTCAGTGTGATTTACTCCTGTGATTTACTCCTGTGCAATCATGCTTAGGATAGGTGAAACTGACCTGGGGCGGCAGGGAGGGGAGGAGGAGGACATGAAGGGGAGGGGGAGGGAGGATAGAGGGGACAAGGGGGATGGGAACAGGCAGGAGGGAAGGGGAAGTGGAGGGCAGCTTTGTTCATTAGCATCATTAAGTTCAGTGGGATTTACTCCCATGCAGTCATGCTTAGGATAGGCAAAACTGACCATGGGGGGGGGAGAAGAGGGAGGGAGGGCTGGAGTGGACAAGGGAGGAGAAAGAAGGAAGAGGGAAGGGAAGGGGAGGAGGAAGGGAGAGGAGAGGGGAAGGAGGGGAAAGGCAGGTCTGATTATTAGCATACTTACTGGATTCAATGGGATCTACTCCCCTGCAGTCATGCTTAAGGTAGGTAAAACTGACCATGAGGGAGGAGGGGGAAGAGTGGAGGGGGAGGAGGACAAGAGAGAAGGAGGGGATTGGAAGGGGACAGGGATGGGGAAGGAGGGGCAAAGGAGCAGGAGGGAAGGGGGAAAAGGGAGGTGATGGGAGGGAGGAGAAGGGGAGGGCAGGTTTGATCATTTGCATGCTTATTGAGTTCAGCGGGATTTACTCCCATGCAACCACACTGAAGATAGGTAAAGTGACCGAGGGGGAGAGGGAAGGAGGGAATTGGAAGGGGATGGGGGAGGGGAAAAGAGGGGGCAAGAGGAAGGGGATAGAAGGGAGGAGGAGGAAGGAAAGGCAGGTTTGATCATTTGCATGCTTTTTGAGTTCAGTGGGATTTACACCTGTGCAATCATGCTTAGGATAGGAGAAACTGACCTGGGGGAGGAGCAGGGAGGGGAGGGGGAGTGAGGAAGGGGGAGGGGAGGAGATTGGATGTGTGGGCACTGGGCAGAGGGGAAGCCCTTTTCCTTTCCAAAAGGAAAACATTGTGAACAGTATCATTCTTTTTCAGGGTTTCCCCCACCTTTTTATTCTACAGCAGGCACATCTAGCATCCCACTCAAATTTAAACCAAAGCTGTCACTGGCCACATTCACACCAGGCCTTTACTTCACTTTGGACAGTCATGGCTTCTCTCAAAGAATCCTGGGAAGTATAGTTAGTGAAGTGTGCTGAGAGTTGCTAGGAGATGCCCTGTTTCCCTCACAGACCTTCAATCAGAGTGGCTGACTGTTAAACCAGTCTGGCCACTAGAGCTCCACTAGGAGTCTCCTCTCAGCACACTTCACAAACTACACTTCTCAGGATTCTTTGGGGGAAGCCATGACTGTCTAAAGTGAAATAAAGGTCTGGTGTGGGTGTGGCCCTCTGATTAGCAAGGCTAAGCAGCTGTGAGTCTGGCTTTTAGAACACTGACAGTTGGTTCTTACTGAGCATGCCCGGCCTTATCATTGAGTTCAAGGCTAAAATTATTAAATTTATTAAAAATCAGCTAAAAATCAGCTTTGAACTTTTAAACTGCAGAAGATGAAGGTCAGAGTATGGGGCAAGGCCAGTAATAGGATTACAGGTACTCTGTGAACATGGCTGATTTTTAATTAATTTCAACAAATTATAAGAACTCTGACAGAAAAAAAGTCCAACAGGGGTCTGGTTTCTCTCTCTTTTTACACTTTGAATTCTTGATTCTCTCTGACTGTTTTGTGTATTGCGATGAAAGTTTAGAGGGTTGTTAAGCGTTTCTGAGTTCAGGACTATAAGTTTTATAAAGTTTTATTTTAAAATGAGCTTATGAGAAGCAGCAGAATGGCATGAGGGGGGTATTTTCAATTTAACATTATGGAATTTGAAAAATCCATGCTGGCTATAGTATATAGCCACTCTCTTGGCTGTATAATTAGTTGGTCCAACTTTATATCTATATTTTTCACTTTTGTTTTAATGGTGTATTGGGAATTCTAATAGCTTCCTGGATGAAATATATAATGTTTCGTTACCCCTTTAACCCACACAGTTAAGAGGCTACCACTCCACAGTAGTAAAACAACATAATAATTGCCTTGCTAAACTCGACCATAGAATGACAGCATTGGAAAGAATATCAAAGGTCATCTAGTCCATCCCTCTGTGGATGCAGAAAATCCACTGCTACAGTATCCCTGATGTATTGGCCATGCTGACTAAAAGCTTTCTAGCTCAGCATCCTATTTTAAATAGCAGTCACCCTTATGTATCTAGGAAGTTCACAAACAGGGCATGAAAGTGATGTTCCCCTGGTATTTGGAGGTATACTGCCTCTGTACATGAAGTTTCCATTAAGCTGTCATGTGAAAATAGCAGTGGATAGACCTGCTAGACCAAATCTGCCTAATCTTTTTTAAAGCTATCTAAAGTAGTGGCCAATGACACATTATTTATTTCATTAAGCACTCTCCATTAAATACAGTATCCCAAAGCAATTAAAAATAAAAGCTTACATTTATTTATAAAAATATTTGTATACCACTATTTTGTTAAAAACCTCAAAGCCATTTGTAACATGTTTAAAACAACCACCATAGAATTTTTAAAAATCCCACACATTAAAAATACAATAAAAACAAAGGTCATTTGTTGCAAAAAAAAGCATGTACTTAATTGCCTACATAAGCATGGTGAAACAGAAAGGTTTTCAGCAGGCGCTTAAAACAGAAGGCAGAGCATTCCAGAGAGCTGGGCAGATGACACTGAAGGCTCGATTTTGTGTTGATGTTAAATTATATAAAATAATTTCAAGTCCAGTACAGATACAGACTGAAACCACATTTTGTGGTAGTAAGTACCATAATGACATGCCATTTTGTGGACCTTCTGGCATATTTGAGGCTATATGTTCATGCTCCCAAATGCTGGAGAGCACATCTTTTTCAGTGGCTGACTTTCATTTTATTGAGATGTCGTATAAGTGTATTAGAACAAGAGTCAGAGAATAGTGAATTTTTTTTAATTGTCTGAAAAGAGCCTAAAGGGCCAAGCCAGAGACCCTGTTTAGGCTCGTCCATAGTTTTTGTTTTGCTAATCAGCAGCCGCAGGTGGCTGCTTTGAAGATCAGGGCTTGATTCTCTGGAGAAAGGCATTTCTACTCCTTTCTTTCTATGCCCTTTCCCTGGTGAAAATCTCTCAACTGAAAGTTCTATTAGCTGTTTGGACTCCCTCTCTCCCCCCTCCATCCATGAAGGCCATGGAAACTGCCAGCTGGCTTGCTCCCAGGCCTAGCCCATAGCCTGGCATTTCATTTGGGCTGTGGCCACCATGTAGCTTGCTGGCTCAACCTGCTGTAGCGTTGTGATGTCATGACAGCATGAGGGCTCATATTTAGAGAGAGAGAAAATAAATAAGAAAGACCATCTTATCCCTTATATACCCAGTCGATCACTGTGCTCTGCAGGTGAGGGTCTCCTGCAGATGCCATCTTATCAGGAGGTCTGTTCCACACAACATAGGAAACAGACCTTTAGTGTGGTGACACCTACCCTGTGTAACTCCCTTCCCTTAAATATTAGACAGGAGCCGTCTCTGTTATCTTTTTGGCACCTACTGAAGACCTTCCTCTTTCAACAAGCCTTTTAAGTTGAGACTTTATCCCAGTCTGCTTCTGTGTTGGAATTGCTTTTTAATATGCTTTTAAACCTTTTTTAAAAACAATGTTTTTTAACCTTTTTTAAAAAAAATCTTCAAAGGTTCTTAAAAAAAAGGTTTTTAAAAAGTTGATTTAAAGTTGTTTTGTTTTAATGTATTTTAATGTCTGTTTTTATGATGTTTTAAAGTGTTTTTAGTGCTTTTGTTTGCTGCCCTGGGCCCTGCTGGGAGGAAGGGCGGGATATAAATCAAATAACAAACAAACATCAAAGGATTTCCCCAGAACTTGGAAGTAACTAGTTACAAGTAACAAATTACTTGTAATTCATTACTTTTTTTGAGTAACGAGTGGGTAATTCCTTTACATTTTGATTGTAATAGAACTAGGTGTAATTTTACTACTTTTGTGGAGTAATTGTAACATTTCCAGAGTTACTTTTGGGCATTACTTGGGGGGGAGCAGGGGAAGTCTTCTGCTCCTCTGATTTGTGGATGAAAATCATGTGCCTCAAACTGGGCTTCTGTGCAGTGTCTCTCTTTCCTCATGCTCTGTGAATGGGCAGGAGGCGACGAGGGAGGAGGCAGAGAGTGAGACGGGGTGGAGTAGAGAAAACAATTATTTAAAAAAACAGATAGTGGTGGTGAAGAATGGAGTGGAGGGAAAAGGATCTGGAGGTCGAGAACATGGATAAAGGAGAAGGAGGCAGCAGCAGAATGTAGATAAAGAACTGTGGAGGTGAAAGATGACTGTGTGTGTGTGTGTGTGTGTGCGTGTGTGAATACTGTGTTTGCACTTGGCACACAAAGTGGCCTCCACCACCCTCTCTGGCTACTGGGCTGCATTTGTAGTATTTTAACTTTTTTGCATCTCAGGGGAAAATGTTTGCTTGAGTGAGTGTCCCTTAGTTGGTGGCAGGGCAGGGTCTGGGAGGTGGTTAAGTGAGAGAGATTATGCTGGCTGGCTGAGTGGGGGGGGGGGTTGCACTTGGTTTGGCATGCAAAGATCTGAGTAGTGGCCTCAGCCTCCCTCCCCACCACCCTTACCAGTGGAGAGACCACCATTGCTATCTTATGAATACAAATAATTATTCTACCTCTGTATGTGTTTGTTTATTTTTAATGTTGTTTTAGGCAGCAGCCAAGGGCAGCACCTTGTAGGCTTTTTTTTAAGTAACTGAAATGTAATTGTAGTGATTACTTTGGAGGAAAAGTAAAGTAATCAGTTACTTTCAGAGCAATTGTAACAGTAATTACTACTTTTTTGGGGCCATGTAACTGTAACTGTAATTTATTACTTTTTACAAGTAATCTTCCAAGCTATGGATTTCCCCAACACAATATGCACAAAATTTGAATGCCTCCCTCCCTCCCTCCCTCCCTCCCTCCCTCTCTCTCTCTGTTGCTTAGTATTGTTTTACTTGGTTTTCTCTTTGTGCTGTGCATGTCCAGTAAAATATCCAATATGATTTGTTTGGTTTCCTTGTCAGTATGTTGTTATAGTTGTGTGCTTTGCATATTTGAAAAATCAATAAAATTAATTATATATAAAATTAATATCCCGTCTGTGCTAAAAAAATTGTAAGAGTAATAGACTCGTGAAAGGGACTTGTTTATGGCTCCTTACCGCCATTAATTAAAGCTTTATTCACTTACTCATTCAAAATGCACCAATTTTCTACTGCCAAATGTCAGAGGCTAGGTGAAAGACTAGTTTCTATAAAAATGATAGTGCCACCACTGACTCAGTAATCAAAGATATCAACATCTTGCTGGTTTGGACCTTAATAATACCCTTCATTTGCATATAATCTCAGCATCAGAAACATTTAATTACTGTTTCATTCTTATCTGTCCTGCTTATGTAGTAACAGCTGGGAAATGAGGTTTAGAAGTCGTAGAAAGGTCAGCAGTAGCTGGAAAATACAGATGGCAGCCAAGATGGTGCAGTAAACATGGCTGGCACCCTGCCTACAACAGGTATTGCAAGTAATGGCACACAGATCGTTCATTTTTAATGCAAGTCCTTTTAGAGTCATTTGTAACCTGTAATTACTTGTTTGGTCATGGGAGAACTCATCTGATTTTTTTAGCAATCTTGCACTTAAGCACGGGCAGTGAAAGGATACCATAACTGGGTAGAAGGAGAGTGATGGGACGTGTGAGCATAGAGTATAAATGAGATTTATGGAAATGATTGTGGCAAATTGGCTAAGTCTATCATCGAAAAGTTTGGAGGGGAAGCATCTGTGGGATTGGAGGAGGACAATGATATTTCATTGTCCATTACCCCCAATGTCCTGGAAATGTGCCTGCTCAGAAGGCTAATTAAGAGGCAAGCTTGAGCACCAACTGGCAAATGGAAATATTTTTCTATGTGCTAATTGATCAATCGATTTGTGAACTGGCAGCCATCTCAGGAATAATGTTTCCTTTTTGGTTTCCTTATATTTTGTTTTAATGTGATACATTTCCTTCTGCTTAAAACTAGCATATTCTTCCTATATTGTAACCCCACTCTGCAGTTAACTTTTAGTATGATAAGAACATAAGAAGAGCCTGCTGGATCAGGCCAGTGGCCCATCTAGTCCAGCATCCTGTTCTCACAGTGGCCAGCCAGGTGCCTAGGGGAAGCCCGCAAGCAGGACCCGAGTGCAAGAACACTCTCCCCTCCTGAGGCTTCCGGCAACTGGTTTTCAGAAGCATGCTGCCTCTGACTAGGGTGGCAGAGCACAGCCATCACGGCTAGTAGCCATTGATAGCCCTGTCCTCCATGAATTTGTCTAATCTTCTTTTAAAGCCATCCAAGCTGGTGGCCATTACCGCATCTTGTGGGAGCAAATTCCATAGTTAACTGTGCGCTGAGTAAAGAAGTACTTCCTTTTGTCTGTCCTGAATCTTCCAACATTCAGCTTCTTTGAATGTCCACGAGTTCTAGTATTATGAGAGAGGGAGAAGAACTTTTCTCTATCCACTTTCTCAATGCCATGCATAATTTTATACACTTCTATCATGTCTCCTCTGACCCGCCTTTTCTCTAAACTAAAAAGCCCCAAATGCTGCAACCTTTCCTCGTAAGGGAGTCGCTCCATCCCCTTGATCATTCTGGTTGCCCTCTTCTGAACCTTTTCCAACTCTGTATCTTTTTTGAGATGAGGCGACCAGAACTGTACACAGTATTCCAAATGCGGCCGCACCATAGATTTATACAACGGCATTATGATATCGGCTGTTTTATTTTCAATTCCTTTCCTAATTATCGCTAGCATGGAATTTGCCTTTTTCACAGCTGCCGCACACTGGGTCAACATTTTCATCGTGCTGTCCACTACAACCCCGAGGTCTCTCTCCTGGTCTGTCACCGCCAGTTCAGACCCCATGAGCGTATATGTGAAATTCAGATTTTTTGCTCCAATATGCATAATTTTACACTTGTTTATATTGAATTGCATTTGCCATTTTTCCGCCCATTCACTGTTTGGAGAGGTCTTTTTGGAGCTCTTCGCAATCCCTTTTTGTTTTAACAACCCTGAACAATTTAGTGTCGTCAGCAAACTTGGCCACTTCACTGCTCACTCCTAATTCTAGGTCATTAATGAACAAGTTGAAAAGTACAGGTCCCAACACTGATCCTTGAGGGACTCCACTTTCTGCAGCCCTCCATTGGGAGAACTGTCCGTTTATTCCTACTCTCTGCTTTCTGCTTCTTAACCAGTTCCTTATCCACAAGAGGACCTCATCATTCATGATTAAACTCATTTTTTTAAATCAAACAAGAGACGGTACAAAGGAGAACAGGTACACTCATCAGGGAGTTGTGGCTGGCTGCAATTCCTATTCAATGCATAGTTGGTGTGAAACTTTTTCTCCTGTGCAGAATGGCTCCAAGGCTCAGACTACTCAAACTTCAACAAAATTGGACAGCTCAGAGAAACTGGTTTATGCATGGGCCAAGCTGTGCTAAAATTTTCAACCTGTTTTCTCCCCCCCCCCCGCCCAATTAGCAATGTAACTAGTTTTCTACAAACATTGCATACTGCACCATTGAAAATGTATACATCTAGTCAGATTGGGGTAACAGCTGGCAAATGTAGAATTTGTACACATAGATTCTGGAAGACCTCTATGGATTGGTGATAGGTATAGAAAATGACGCTGATAAATTGGTATGTGTTCTTTGGGGACAATCTGATAGGCACTTCATGATGTCATTTACTACTGTTTAACTGTCTACTTGGCGATCTTTATACAGCCACAAGAGTGGTTGTGTGCTATGGCCAGCGTGGATTTTTCACATTCCGCAATGTTAAATTGAAAATATCCCCCATGCCATTCTGGTGCTTCACATAAGTTCATTTCTAAAGAAACCTTACGAAACTTACAGTCCTGAACTCAGAAATGCTTGCTTAACAATCCTCTACATTTTCATGGCGATACACAAAACACTAAGAGATAATCCAGAGTTCAAAGTGTAAAACGGGGGGTGGGTGGGAATCCAGACCCCTGTTAGACTTTTTTCTGTCAGTGGTCTCATAATCTGTTGAAATTAATTAAAAATCAGCCATGTTCACAGGCTAATTGTAATCCTATTACTGACCCCAAAGAATCCTGGGAAATGTAGTTTGTGAAGGTTGCTGAGAGTTATTAGACGACTCCTATTCCCCTGACCAGAACTCCAGTGGCCAGAGTGGTTTAACAGTCAGCCCCTCTTTCCAGAGAATTTTGGTGACTACCTCTGTGAGGGGAATAGGGCCATTTCTGAACAACTCTCAGAACCCTTCACAAATTACACATGGCAGGCTGAACATACGCATCTTGGGCAGGCCAAGTTTGTTTTTTCCAACAGCTGGATTCATTGCTTAAGTAGCAATGTATTGTGATCAGTCTAATTATATAACAAAGCTACAGTTTCAGATTCAACTGTTAATGCACCCAAAATAGAAACAGAAACAGAATATATCCTCCAGTTTGAAACACAAAAGGCTATCTTCACCATCATATGACATTGACCAATAAAAAGGCTTTGAAATTAATAAAAATACATCTGACACACATTTCTAGGATGAATAATGAGTGAAATATAAATTTCTAGGTTAGATTCTCTGTAGAAACAGTAGTAACACAGTGAAGAAGCAAAGTAAGAACAACACCAAAAAACTTTCAAAAATGTAATTCTCCGTCTTGGGAGATGCAGTCCTGATTGCAGGTCTTGCCACCACTCACAATATGCTCAAAGGCACATGCTATCAAATTCCTCCAAGTTACACAGGAAGTGGAATGGATTCTGAAAGACCAACCCAAATTGTGTTTATGTTTTTATGAATGTGTAGGGCAGTACAATATTTCAGAGAGGAGGTCAGATCTCCCACTACCCTGGTGCATTCACAATAGCTGCCCAAATTCCCTGCTTTTAAAAGTTTGACAGAAATATCTGTTGCTTATAGGTACGTTCTTAAACCACAAGTTTTTTTTTTTTGCCAATTAGTGAATATAATTAAGGGCACAAAACAGCTGCCTTAACAACTATGCCTTTCCCAAGTTTAGTATTCTCAAAGAAGACGCTTAATTTTTTTTGACAACATGTTAAACATGCTTCATGTACTTTATCTCCGTTATCCTTACAACAGGTCTATAAAGTAGGTTGGCCTTGGGAGGCATCAAAGCTCAGTGATACAGAACATGCTTTGTATGCAAATGGTGGGAAGATCAATCCCCAGTATCTTCTGTTAAAATAATTTTGGGTAGCAGAAAAACCCTTTTGCCTGAGACTTTGGAGAGCTGCTACCAGTCAAGTAAGCAGTATTGAACAGATAGGCCATGTTGCAGATGGGGGCTGGGGCTGAGACAATTCATTATTGTTGTTATTTGAATTTCTTACCCACCCATCACTATAAGGTCCCAGAAGAAGTTACAACACTATAGAAACATAATATTAAAACAATTTACAGTCAGTAGAATAGGGTGGGTCCTAAAATATACATCTCAGGTGGCAAAAGAGAGCCCCTCTGCCTATCTTAACACCCAAGACAGTCTGTGGGGAACAAAGGCGTCTTAACTAAGTTGTTCAGGGCTTAAACACCAATATTTTTCATAGTGGCTTGTGATTCAACATAGAAATGAGATTAAAACTGGGCATTTTCTGTTCCACTACACCATGGCAGTCGTTGATTAGATTATCCCAGAATGAAAAGCCTCATTCTCCCCCTTCCTCATTTATGCCACTTCTTAAATATAAGAAGTATAACAATAACATTTTGTTACTGCTCTACTTACAACTCAAACATTTATTTTTGAACAAAAATGGAACTTTTTTTTTAACACAAATTGAGTGAACAGCCACTGAGGAAAAGGTGGAAAAGTGTATACTATAAATATCATGCTGTGTTATACAAACCTGAGAAACATCTCTCTACACTTTTCCTTGGCATGTGACTCTGGCAGTGCATTTCTGCACATTTTTATGTTCTTTGAAATTCAGGACATATTTTGACCAGTCTAGAATGCTTACATTTACTATTTCAATATCACTGGGAAACACAGCCATACACAAATACATTATTTCTACATTTCTTTTATTAAAAGCACTACAGGAACTCAGCAGAAGGAATATTAAAAGTCGTGTTCCAGTTAACAATCATTAATAGGCAAAAAAAACACCTTACAGCTTAAGAAAGTACCTATAGCCAATAGATATTTCTGTTAAACTTTAAAAAGCAGGGAAATTGGGGAGCTATAATGAATGTACCAGGGAAGCAAGAGACCTGACCTCCTCTCTGAGATATTGTACTGCCCTACACATTTTTAAAAATGCAAACACAATTTGGGTTAGTCTTTCACAGTCCAATCCACTTTCTGTTTTTGACCAGTCTAGAATGCTTACATTTACTATTTCATTATCACTGAGAAACACAGCCACACACAAATACATTATTTCTACATTTTTAAAAATGCAAACACAATTTGGGTTCGTCTTTCACAGTCCAATCCACTTTCTGTGTAGCTTAGAGGAATTTGGTAATATGTGCCTCTGAGCATATTGCACACTTACTGAGTTCAATGGGATTTACCCACATGCAATCATGTTTAGGATAGGAGGGGAGAGGAGAAGGGAAGGAGAGGGAGGGGGCATGGGGGAAAAGAGGAAGGAGGGGAGTTCAATGAGATTTACTCCTGTACAATCATGCTTAGGATTGTTGAATTGGAGGGGGAAGGGGGAGAGAAAGGGAAGAAGGGTAGGGATGAGGAAGGGGGAGGGGAGGGGGGCAGGAAAGGGAGGAGATTGGGTGGGTGGGCACTGGGCAGAGGGAAAGCCTCTTTCCTTTCCACAAGGAAAACATTGTGAACAGTATCGTTGTTTTTCAGGGTTTCCCCCATCTTTTTATTCTACAGCAGACACATGTAGGCTCCCACCCAAATTTAAACCAAAGCTGTCCCTGGCCCCATCAACACCAGACATCTATTCCCCTTTAAACAGTCATGGTTTCCCCCAAAGAATCCTAGAAAGTGTAGTTTGTGAACTGTGCTGAGAGTTGTTATAAGATGCCCTATTCTTCTCACAGAGCTACTATCTCCACAAGAGGTGCTGACTGTTAAACCACTCTGACCAGTGGAGCTTTGTCAGGAGTCTCCTAACATCTCTCAGCATCCTTCACAAACTACACTTACCAGAATTCTTTAGGGGAAGCCATGAGTGTTTAAAAGTGGAATCAATATTTGGCTGGGATATGGCCTTCTGATTAGCCAAGCCAAACAGCTGTGAGTCTGGCTTTTAGAATACTGACAGTTGGTTTGTACTGAGCATGCCTGTGCTTATCATGGACTCCAGTGTTAATTTTCTTAAATTAATTAAAAATCAGCTATGCTTGTTTTTTTTAACTTTTAAACTGCAAAAGGTGAAGGTCAGAGTATTGGGCAAGGTCAGTAATAGGATTATAGGTACTCTGTGATTTTTAATTAATTTCAACAAATTATGAGACGAATGACAGAAAAACGTCCAACAGGGATCTGGATTATTTTACTGTTGTTTCAGACTTTCAACTCTGGATTCTCTCTGTTTTGTGTATCACCATGGAAACATAGAAGGTTGTTAAGCAAGCATTTCTGAGTTCAGACTATAAGCTTTGTAAGATTTGTTATGAAATGAGCTTATGTGAAGCAGCAGAATGGCATGGGAGTATTTTCAATTTACCATGGTGGAATTTGAAAAATTCATGCTGGCTATAGTATACAGCTACTCTTTTGACTGTATAATTTGAGGGAGCTGTTTTTTAAAAAAAATTACTTGTGTTAGGGGAGCCAACTGATGAAGTTTGCCATTCGCTTTAGGACAAGACTCACAAATCTAGAAAAATGTGTTTCTATGTACTATGATAATAACTCTTTTTGGAAAGATTGAGCTACCTCTGGTTTCTTGTGTGGGAATTCTCTCATCTAGTTCTGAAGCAGCATTAAGAACCTTATGTCTCTTAGGAATGATTCATTCCCTTCCAAATTGTCACTTGATAAATGATGTTGTTTGAACTTGTTTCTCCCTTGTCTTTTTTGTTTGTTTGTTTCCAATGATTCCACTGTGACTTTATTTGGCTGTTAATTGCTCACTTCTGAAACAGATGTTGATTTAGATAAAGTATGTGTTCTCTTTCTGATTTCTGGACTTAAGTCAGACCTCAGCATTTCAGTGACCCTCAAAAGCATTCCTCAAAATGCTCACTCTGAGTGAAAGAAAAGAGTACCAATTACTGCTATTCAGTGCCAACCCAAGACTTTTCTGTCTATGGTACTCTGCAATAGTTTCCAATCTGGTTATGTTATTTTGGCACCTGAGGCAGAAAATCCCAGAAGCACCTACCCCTTTCTCTGGCAGCAGTAGCAGTGGCAGCAGCAGCGGCAGCAGCAGCAGCAATAATTTGCTGCCCTTTCATGACACTCACAGTCAGCTGCCCCAGGTGACCTGACTTTGCCTAATGGCAGAGCCAGCTGAAGCTATCATTCAGTTAATATATTTATTCACGCCAGCTCTCTTTTCTATTCTATCCTCCTGTAAAACCTTCATTTTTTGAGAGATCATCAAACAGCAGCTGATTATCAGAAATTTGATGTGAGCTTCCTCTCACCTCCCAACCCACCTTCCTACAAGCATAACACAAATGTAGAACACATCTCTCCACCACATCTGGCTTGCGCCAAATACAGTCATCTATTCTCACTGTCTTTCTCAATCACACCCCCTCCATTTTTCATACACACACACACACACCGGCTGCCCCTGCTTACTTCTTCTCCCTGTTAAAGAGGGATATCTGGCATCTAATCCTGAATAACAGGAAGGAAGGTGTCATCAGCACTAATAACCAAAGGAGGCAGATGGAGCTTATTGTACAACAATTTATTGTTAGAGTCCCATTACCTCTTGGGTATAATATTGGCAGTATAATATTGTTCAATAGAATAAGGCTTTTAAAATTAATTACATATTCATGATCAGCCTGACACATGACTACAGTAGTGAGCTGTAGCACAGCTTAAAGGTAGATATCTTGGGTGCATCATTAATAAGAGAGGCTGATTTTGGTAACGTATTCATGACTGTTTCCCAGGAGTGAGGCATTGTTGGTGTGTCCCCATCCCCATATTTCCCTTCAGGTCCATGTGTTCCTAACCTGTGTTTGAAATGTAAAAGAAGCAAGACTTGATTTGTTTTTAATTCAATGCCTTCATTTGTTTTTCTTGATATTTCATCTCATCTATTATATTTCTGACATTCTCGATTGGTGCAATGCTGGGGGCAGGCGCACACAGTGGAATATGGTTGCCATAGTGAAGAATTAGGAGATCGTGGGTAGGAATGATGAGTATAGCAGCAGCTGCCCTGTGTTGAAGTAATGAGGGGCAAAGGGTGGGGAAAGATACCAAACTAATATGGCTTAAGCAACAAATGAAAAATAGTGTCAGATGAGCAATTTGGACTGATGGCAGAGCCATGTCTTGAGTGTTCCTTTCAAATCATATCATCCCAAATTTAAATTCAACAACAAAAGTTTTCTAGGTGCTGTGCAAAGATTTGAAAAACAACACAGGCCCTGTTTGCAGGCTTACAACCTAGTACAGCCTTTGTCAATCAGATGTTTTGGACTACTGGCTGGGGCTGATGGGAGCTGTAGTTGAAACATCTGGCGGGCATCAGGTTGTCAAAGGTTAATTAGTCGATATTATCCCAAAGATAAAAAGGATGAGGAAGGCACAGGAAAACCTGAAAATTCAGGTACTACCTTGTCATAAGAATTTTCATAAAGATTAACATACTCTTCTAGGCTTAAATGGTATTTAACTTGTCACAGCACCTAGAAATAACAAAGAGCCCAAGAATTGTTTTTTAAGAAATGAAATATACAAAAATCAATGGAACAACCCAGTCATGAAAGGACTAACAGTGCTGCTAATTAACAGTAACTCCTTTTACTTTTGGGACTGGGATTTTCCAAACAGTTTTTAACTATCCATTCTGATTTAAAAAATGAGTGAGATTTTGGAAATTGCTTCTCAGTCCGCCTCAAGAGACGAAATAGCTGCAAGAGCTAGGATGTACTATTCTGTTACTCTCATGGATACACAATGTATACTTTTTGTGAGTTGGTTACTGTGGAAAGTGTAGATCTCAAGGCTTCCCACCCTTATGTTATTTGCTCCCTTCTGGTAAGCACAAAAACAGCTGTCCATTTCAAGCTTTCATATCATTAAAAAGTGCAAGCATTTTCCAGAAGCCTTGCTTAAATATTAAAGACATGCCCTGTTTGACACTGTATGAAGTGTTTGCAGCATGAGTATGCAATTAGTTGGTAGGGTGTAGGCTTGGACTCTTTTGTTGCCAGCTCTTGAACAGATACATCTTCCCCTCTAATTGTGCTCTGAACTCCCATTCAGAGTTCATGGTTGCAACAGAACTGTTTATTACAGTGAGGAATTGGTTAAGAACTTCACAGACATCGACAATGGCTTAAGGGGTGAAATGGAAAAACAGGTTCCATGCTATTTGCTGTTGGGGCTCTGTATAATTTCATTGGAGAAGAAATGCAGCTAACTACCAAATCTGACCTTTTAAGCAATATTGAAAAGAGCAGTGTTAGTTATTATCTGGTCCACTATGTAGTTGCTGATGTTTGGATAATGTTTCCAAAGTAAGAAGTTAAATATTTTGAATGGCTCATTAAATAATAATAATCATATCCATGGCATAAGTAACGGGGGAGATATTATTCAAGCAAGTGTCTTACTGTAAATTAGACTTTATTGTGCTTGTGCTGGGACTGTGGAAAGCACCAGAGAATCTTTTTTCCAGGTTGCTATAGCAACAGCTCACTCTCCATCATTCTCCAGTGTTTTCCCGGGTCTATCAGAGTGTGTGTTTTATCACTAGATTATTAAAGGAATTTGTATTCAAATCCAGTCATTTTCAAATGTGTGAGCCCATAAGTATTTTTAAGAGAAAGAAATCCTTAATGAATGTCTTCTTTATAGTCTGTAGATTCTTTTAAAGCAAGATATTGTCCAGTTTGGTTTCTTAAGCATTTCAAAAAGTTTTTAGTTTTACAGTGAAAATAGTATCCCTTCTTTATTTATACATGGGGGAAAAATCTGATTCTTTTGCTACACTAGGAAAGGAGATTATAGGAAAGCAAATCCTCAGGGAAACTAGTTTTAAAATGTTCTTTCATTAGACATACATCCCTGAGCACTGATAACAAAAAAAGAGAAACACTGATCTTTTTTCTTCTTGTTGTTCTTTCCTGTCTTCTATCCTGTGAGGAATTTTTAAAAATAAGACTTGAAAGCTGTGTTGGGGTTTTTAAACAAACAAGCAAAAATCCTGAAGCTCTTGTTTACATTATATATGTGATAAGCCTAATTTTATTAAAAATGTAATACTAGTTGACTGATGATTCTTCTTCAGCGGATCCCACAATGCTTTGCAAATGCAAAAATTAAAGCCCAGAGGCCCACAGCTATGTTCAGAATGAAGGCATTCTGCTCTATACTCTTTAAGATGCAATAAAAAAATGACAACTTCACCTAACTGATGCAAGATGTCAAAGTTTTTGCCTGAACAGCTTTGTTTTTCTGTCTGTGAAGATCTGTGGGTTAGATGCTATGGGCAAAGCTTGGATTTTGACATAAGCCTTATTCAAGTGTTCTCCACTCATAGTAACAGGACTATGCAGCTAGCTCTGGCCTCCATCGTCCATTATGGCACTGTACTGGCGTAAACATCTGTATAGGAAAAGTTTGTGCATGAGTGCCTCTCGTCTGATGCATCTATGCCTTTTATGCTTTTAGACTGAGTAGAAGTTGAAAGTATAGTGAGCATTGATTACTGATTTGTAGACTAGGGAAGGGCAGAAGTCTAGAGTCATTCCAGAGGCTTCATATGACCATTCTGTGCCTGCAGAATCTCTGGTAGTTCAGCTAGGCCTTAAGCCCTGAAGCTTCTAATTGAAGCCTCAGGATTCCTGGCCAGTGCTTAGTAGTGGGCTTCAGCAGACCTATAGTGGAAGGGTAGTTCCACAGCTGTGAGCAGCAACTGGGAACACCATTGCTTTTGAACTTTGTGCATAAATAACAGAATTAAGAGAGTGTATATGCAACAAAAAGGCAATCTCTAGACAAATATGTGTGTTGAACCTCAGGGTTTTAGGCATTTGTTTCATAACTCACTTTGCCCCCCCCACCTCACAACATATGAGATGTGCTATCAAAGCTGAGTGCACCAGCCGTTGGTTAGATGATGTGCATATGAACGCAGTCCAGAGTTGACATTTTGTATAGTGTACGACACAACTATGCAGCATGCTTCAGCCAAATTTAAGGATGTGCTTAATTTAGGCCAAATTATCCACAATGAGACCCATATGATTAAGGGGGTAGTAACCCTATGTAATATATGAATGTATTGGAAAAAATACAATAATTCTGAAGGAAAATTCCTGTTGATACTCAGAAAATTAGATTTTTTAAATAAAAAAATAGCCTTTAGGTTATATGGTGATGGTTATAACATAATAATTAAAATGAAAATTACCTCTTTAAATTCTTGGCCCAAAAAATCTACAAGTCTGATACCTTTTCTTCAAAGAGAAGATGAATAACGATTGGATTTCCATAGTTTATTGACTGAAAAATGACTGCCCTATTTGGGTGAGGAAGGGGGCAAAGAAGAAAGCTTCTTCTTTGTCCTTTTTAAAGAGAACACTGCCTTGCTTTGAAATTCTCTCCTTCCCCTTGATTTCAATAGTTGTACAAAAGGTGTTTTTTTTAAAAAAAAAAAAGCTGGCCCCATTGCCATAGCTGTTAAATAGATTTGTGGCACATTGCACAGAGGAAATGCTTGCTTGCTGTCATTGGACATTTTAATTTTTTACAAAGCCAAAAAAAAATCTTTCCCTTCTGTTAATCCCTAGGATGTAGAGTTACCAAGTTAAAGTGTGTGGTGTTCCTTTTCTTATAAGAACTTGTGCATTGAATAGGTTGTACAAGGGCTTGAAAAGAAGTAAGGGGCATGTGCATGCATACATACAATTGGGTGCAAGGTTGACATAGGCAAAGAGATAAAAGGAAAGCTTCTTTTACTCATGCATGATTTAAAAAGAACTTTCAAGAAGCAAAGGGTTTTGTTGGGTGGTTTTCTTTTGGCAGTGAGGCATGATCAGTGCCTCTGGGCCTTTCTATTTTATTTTTTATAAAGCAGAGGAATTCTCCCACTGCTTACAGCTTAAAATGGCAGACAAAGGAGATTTCCTGGTGACGTCCTTCCAAGCCCTCTAGTTTCTATGCTAAGCCTGCCTAGAATCTATTTGATCATTAAGCTTTGTACCTAAAATATGCCTGGGAAAAGAGAGAACATGTCATTTTCAAGCAAAAGCTTTAGCACGTAGCTATGACTTACATTGAGAAAAGTGAAGTGGCTTTGGACTTGTTCCAGCAGATCAGCTTATTTCTGGCAGTTTGAACCCTTCATCAGCAACTGAAGTATTTTTCCCCCTGGTTTCCTCTGAAATCAGATTAAAACCTGACGTAAATTGGCATGGAGTGTGAGGTGGGGGATCCATTTTATAAAAATAAATGAGCACATACAGATTTGCAGAGTGCATACGTGCAATACATGCTACTCCATTTCAAGAAGACACATGGGTCTCTTCCACCCTGAATCACTGCTGGAGTGGACACACCTCTCTGATACACGGTCACCATGGCGAAATAGACACATTTGGTTGCTTCAGACATGCCCAGATATTCTGCATGCACAGTGTATACCTGCCACCAGGCTTTAATTTGGCAAGTGACCCTAATTAGAACATTGAGGAGGCTCAAGTGGGTGTCTTTCCCTGACCTTTGACTTAGGCTATCTCAAACATCATTTTAGAGCTTACAAATAAAATACATTCTTTAGTAACAGAGCTGCCATAATTTGTGCACAAATTTAGTGGTGGCTGGTGCCCATTGAAAGTTATAGGGCATAAGGCAGGGAGACCAACAGTAAGTGAAGTCTGAGCCATTGACAAATAGGGCCAACTAATTCTGGTTTTGTTCCCATCCTCCTCCCTCCTGAGCTTGTCAAGAGCAACATGGAGACTAAAGAAGAGGAAGCTGACAGGCAGGGCCACCCCCTGGATTTATTGTAAGTAAGAAAGCAGGCAAGTGGAGGTTGGCTGAGGGCAGACTGAGGTTGTTGCAGCACTGCCCCATTCATCCAAATGGACCAGCCTCCCCTGCAAAACTCCTGCTAATTCCAATTTTGTTGGTCCCAGATGTAAATGCTGCTTCACCGCCTTTTCTTTTTCAGTTAGAGAAAGACTAGGGTGCTCTCTCTGTCTTCAGTTCTCTTCTTAGATGCATGAACCTAATTCCACTGAAATTAACAGTTACATGCATGTGTTTCTGGTTATAGCGTTGAAGTTTGATGTAATCACAATGCTGATTACTGTATGAATTGTCATATATGAACCTGTCAGTACTGCAGTTTGCCACATGGTGGCACCCGACAGAACTCTTAATGTCCTTGTGAGGGTTTTTTAAAAAAAAAAAAGTTTATTTATTTATTTATTTGATTATTTATATGCCATCCTTTGCACAGGCCACAAGATGGTTTACAATAAAACAAGTAAATAGGAATACATAGAATCCATAAAAAACACAATCCATTAAAACAAACAACAAATCACTAAACAGCAACTACTAATAGCAGTAGCAATCAGGTCTCTCCTCCTCCTCCTGAAAAAGATGTATTTTTAAAAAACAAAAAACCTTAAATATTTCTAGTAAACATTTTCATTGTAATAAAACCAGTAAAAAACCCCAGCAATAAAACCAATCTGCTAGGGGAGGGGAATACAGAAAACTGAGGAGAAGTAAAGAAATATATAGAAGCGGGGAGGGGATGTAGAAAATTGTATCATTAAATCTTCAGTTCTCACAGTTATTCTTGGTGGGGATCATTTAAGAGGATCTGACCAGGTTCTTTAATATTAATTCTAAAGGCGAAATGTTGACCACCTGTTATTTCATTAACTTCTTCTCTCAGCAAGCCTGGATGGAGTGGATGTAACAAATTTCCTTGAATAAAATGCTACCTGGTTCACGTCTGCCTCAGATGTATCTGGCTGCTGGTGAAGCCTGACCATGTTCTTATGTATTTGTGAAACTAATTGTTTTTTTTTAGAAAACAATCTTCATGCAATACTGAAAAGAATAGATCTACGTAGCAACAAATGCCAAATGCGTTAGCTGAATTTAGTAAGTAAACCAGTTTAGAGTAGGGAGTCTAGTAATACTGTATTTTCATTTTGTCAGGAATTAAAGTTCTTTGCACTTGATAAATGGTTCTGTTTTTCTTTCCTGTTTTTATAAAGCCCTCTAGTCCTAGTTAAAAAGAGAGAAAGACCTCAATGAATGACTGACAAAACTCTGAAAATGGTTAGAGAAGGAAAGCAAAAGCAAAAGGAGACAGAAACATGGTCAGAACCCTAAATGCAATAATACAGCGACTAGTACGTAGGGACAAAGTGAACTATTACAATAGTTATTGTATAGAAATAGAAGAGAACAACAAAAAAGGTAGAACAAGAGCCCTATTCCAAAAGATTAGAGAAATTAAAGGGAAATTTAAACCAAGAGTAGGGATGTTGAATAATTAACAGGGGAACTGACTGACTGAGATGAAATAAAAGGAAGATGGAAGCAATACACTGAAGAACTCTATAAAAGAGATGCTAGCATGACAAATTCATTCACAGAGGAACCATATGTTGAAGAACCAGGAATTTTAGAATGTGAGGTGAAAGCTGCTCTTAAAATACTTGGAAGAAACAAAAATCACCAGGAACAGATGGCATACCAATAGAGTTGCTACAAATTATTGAGACTGAATCAGTCCAAATTTTGACAAAAATTTGTCAACAAATATGGAAAACTAAACAATGGCCCATAGACTGGAAGCTTTCAATATGCATCCCAATTCCAAAGAAAGGGGGTCCCAGGGAATGCAGTAATTATTGACCAGTTGCCTTAATATCCCATGCAATTAAAGTAATGCTCAAGATTCTACAACAAAGGCTCTTACCATATATGGAGCGAGAATGCCAGATGTCCAAGCTGGATTTAGAAAGGGAAGAGGTACCAGAGATCATGTTGCAAACATACATTGGATAATGGAACAGACCAAGGAATTTTAGAAGAAAATCACCCTGTGCTTCATAGATTACAGCAAAGCCTTTGATTGGGTAGATCATGAAAAACGATGGAATGCTTTAAAAGAAATGGGGGTGCCATAGCATCTGATTGTCCTGATGTACAACCTCTACTCTTGACAAGAGTAAGGACAGAATATGGAGAAACCGATTAGTTCCCAATTGGAAAGGATGTGAGACCCTATTTGTTTAATCTAGGTGCAGAACATATTATATGGAAAGCAGGATTTGAACAAGATGAAGGAGGTGTGAAAATTGGAGGGATAAATATCAATAATTTAAGATATGCAGACGACATATAGTAATGATTTGAAACGAATACTGTTGAAAGTTAAAGAGGAAAGTACAAAAGCAGGACTACAGCTGAACATCAAGAAGACTAAAGTAATGACAACAGAAGATTTATGTAACTTTAAAGGTGACGATGAGGACATTGAACTTGTAAGGATATCAATACCTTGGCACAGTAATTAACCAAAATGGAGACAATAGTCAAAAAATTAGAAGGTTAGGACTGATGAGGGCAGCTATGAGACAACTAGAAAAGCTGCCAGTCGACTTGCCTCATAAGGTGAAGCTCCCCGGAAAAATAATGGCTCCCTCAACTCCACAACACTGGAGAATGTGGTCTAGAGTGTTTCTTGTAAAGGCCTGCCTTATCTCACCATTCCATAGTAAGACCAGGGCATTGAGAGAATCACCAGGCCTAGAAAATCCCCCAGAGCATAATCCATTGAATTGTATAAGTCTCTGGAGGCAGGCCACGGGTGCCCATGGGCTCTACTATCCCTCTCCCTTTCTTATATCCACATCTCCCTTCCTCTCTTCCCCCACCCCGTTGTGGCTCCCTTTCACCTCCCCCCAAATTGGGGCTCCCAATTGCAGACCTGCAAGATTACCTCAATTTCTCTCTCTCTTACACACATACACTTTTTGCATTGGGGATCCCTTTTACCCCCCAACCCTCTTTTTCACTCCCACAATCAGAGGTTTGATGGGGGGAGCAGATCATGAGCAGGTGCTGCTTGACTACTTGCAGGCATCCCATCTGGTGTCACCCTCCCAGTGTCACTGAAGGGGCTCTCAGCCACTTCCCATTGGGAAGGAGGCCTGGAGAAGGGCAAAACACTTCTCTTAGTCCCACAGTGCTGACACAGCTTAAAAAAACACATTAAGAATTGTCTTTGTCCTTTTTCCAGGTGTTTCTCCCAGCAGGAAATGGGAACCTGTTGTCGTTGTTGATTGAAGCTGGGGCTTCTAGAATCATCTCCCATTTCTCAATGGGAGAGTGCTTGTAGGAGTGTGGTTCCTCTTTCACTTTTTTAATTTTGTAGGTCAGCTCTAAGCCCTATGTCAGACTGTGGGCTGTTGGGAGGTACTCAACCATACTGACCTTTGGTGCTGGCCCTATGAAGGGGTAAGACAATGAATTTTGCGTATTCATATTAAAGCCACATCTGCACCAGACATAAAGCACAATTTTTGTTGTTATATGCCTTCAAGTCTACTATGACTTATGGCAACCCTATGAATCAGCGACCTCCAGTAGCATCTGTTATAAACCACCCTGTTCAGATCTTGTAAGTTCAGGTCTGTGGCTTCCTTTATAGAGTCAATCCATCTCTTGTTTGGTCTTCCTCTTTTTCTACTCCCTTCTGTTTTTCCCAGCGGTATTGTCTTTTCTAGTGAATTATGTCTTCCCATGATGTGTCCAAAGTATGATAACCTCAGTTTCATCATTTTAGTTTCTAGTGATAGTTCTGGTTTAATTTGTTCTAACATCCAATTATTTGTCTTTTTCGCAGTCCATGGTATGCACAAAGCTCTCCTCCAACACCACATTTCAGATGAGTTGATTTTTCTCTTGTCCACTTTTTTCACTGTCCAGCTTTCACATCCATGCATAGAGATCAGGAATACCATGGTCTGAATGATCCTGACTTTAGTGTTCAGTGATACATCTTTGCATTTGAGGACCTTTTCTACTTGTCTCATAGCTGCCCTCCACAGTCCTAGCCTTCTTCTAATTTCTTAACTATAAAGCACTATTATTCCATTTTAAACAGTCACAACTTCCCCCAAAGAATCCTGGGAACTAGTTTGTTAACTGTAGTTAGCTTGTGCTGAGCGTTGTTAGGGGAGCCATATTCCCTTCACAGAGCTGCAGTTGTCATAGTACACTGGGAAGAGGGATTGATTGTTAAACCAGTCTAGGAATTGTATCTCTCTGAGGAGAATATGGATCTTCTAACAATTCTCAGCACACTTAATTAACTACAATTTCCAGGATTCTGTGGGGAAAGTCGTGACAGTTAAAGTGATATAGTGGTGCTTTAAATGTATGGTGCAGATGTGGCCTAAGATTCTAGTAATTATCATTTAAGATATAGTTTTGCACAAATCACAAGAGTCACCTTCTTTTGTTTAATATCATGAAATTAGGATCCCCACAGTGGAGAAAATATCTTGATTTTAGATATTTGAGGCTGGTTTTCTTCAGTGATGGCATCCACTGAATATTCCCTGAAAGCATTTTCTTCCTGGTATTCTGGTTTGTTGCCTACTACCTCCTTTCTAGGGATTATTATTTATTTATTATTTATTATTATTTATTAAATTTATTAGTCACCCATCTGGCTGGCTGTCCAGCCACTCTGGGCGACGTACAAAATAAAAACATACAAATACATTAAAACATTAAAAATCTCAACAATAATAAAACCTAACCCACCCCAAAAGCCTGCCTGAAGAGCCAGATCTTCAAGGCCCGGCGGAAGCTCATCATAGAGGGGGCATGGCGGAGATCATTTGGGAGGGAATTCCACAAAGTGGGGGCCACAATTGAAAAAGCCCTCTCCCTAGTTCTCACCAGTCTAGCTGTTTTAACTGGTGGGATAGATAGAAGGCCTTTTGAGGCCGATCTTGTTGAGCAGCATCCCTGATGATGTTGGAGGCGCTCCTTCAGATACAGTGGGCCAAAACCATATAGGGTTTTAAAGGTCAGAACCAACACCTTGAATTGGGCCCAGAAAACAACCGGTAACCAGTGCAACTCCTTCAGCACTGGAGTGATGTGATCTCGCCGGTGGCTGCCTTTAATCAGGTGAGCCACTGCATTCTGTACCAGTTGCAGCTTCCGGACCGTTTTCAAGGGTAACCCCACATAGAGCGCATTACAGTAGTCTAGGCGAGAGGAGACCAGGGCATGTACCACCGATGGGAGCAGATGTTTGGGAAGGTAGGGGTGCAGCCTCCGTATCAGATGGAGTTGATACAGCGCCGCCCAGCTCACAGCCGAGACCTGAGCCTCCATGGACAGCTGGGAGTCAAGAATGACCCCCAGGCTGTGGACCTGGTCTTTCAGGGGCAATTGTACCGCATTGAGCACCAGGTCAACATCTCCCAACCTTTCCTTGTCTCCCACAAACAGTACCTTGGTTTTGTCAGGGTTCAGCTTCAGCTTATTTCTTCCCATCCAGCCACTCACTGACTCCAGGCACCTGGATAGGGTTTTTATAGCCAACCTCAGTGAAGATTTGAATTAGAGGTAGAGCTGCGTGTCATCAGCATACTGGTGACACTGCAGCCCAAATCTTCTGATGATAGCCCCCAGCGGCTTTATATAGATGTTGAACAGCATCGGGGAGAGGATGGAGCCCTGTGGCACCCCACAAGTGAGAGGCCAAGCATCCGAAACCTCATCCCCCAATGCCACTCTCTGGTACCTACCAGGGAGGAAGGAACGGAACCACTGCAATACAGTGCCCCCTATGCCTGACCTCTTCATGCGGTCCAGAAGGATACTGTGGTCAACAGTATCAAAAGCCGCTGAGAAATCCAGGAGGACGAGGAAGGTGCATTCGCCCCTATCCGACACCCTTCTCATATCATCCACCAAGGCGACCAAGGCCATTTCAGTCCCATGTCCAGGCCTGAAGCCTGATTGAAATGGATCCATTGTGTTTGCCCTCATAACAGCTATATGTACTTAAACACACTAACATCACACATTTTTCTACTCTCAGAGTGACTTACAACAGTATAGGGATGATGCTGTTGTTTGTTTCCATTTTACTGATGGAAAACAGAGGCACAGAAAGACTAATGTTCCTAAGGTCACGTATGACTCTAGAGGTGATATTTGAAGCCTTTTGACCAAAATCCAAGGCCGATCTCTAGCCACTAGAGTACCAGGGTGTGTATGTATGTGTGTTTGGTGATGCAGCACGTATAGGTAGCCCATTCTACCTCTCTCAGCCACTCCAAGAGCTGGGAATAGTTGAGCTGCAGCCTTCCTGATCTCATATTGCATACGTGTTATTTGCACTTAAGTTTTGATGTAATGCATTAATGTGGGTGCCCTGTACTAATAGTGGGCAGGAGGTCACCTGGCACAACAAATGCCTGAGGGTTGCATGGTCAAGCTTGAGTTGTAGGACCTTGGCTAGTGTCAAGCAGACAACTTGCTCCAACAAGTCTGGCACTCAACTGAGGCCTTTTATCCCTCATGGGCCAGACTAGTCCTCCCAGGCTTTGCTTGCTTGAAGAACGGAGAGCCTTAAAAGAGTAGTCCTGTAGCTTGGAGCTTAGCACTCTGTTAGCTTTCAGTCAGTTCCTGCCTTGTGCCTTGCCTTCATGGGAGAGCAGGCACTGAGGAGTCTGAGGACCCTAGTGTAGAAAGAATATGTCTTGGGGGAGTTTTTCTCTGAGGGTCTCAGTTCAGGGGTCTCTAGCTTCTGACTGAAACCTTGCTGTCAAGGCTTGAGGCTTAGGTCTGAAGTCAGCCCCTCTGTGGCTTTTTCCGTTGGTCCTCTATTCCTCTGTGTCAGGGATCTGCTTGGGATCAGAGCCATGACAGTGGGGATGAAGCTTCTCAAGTGAATATGGCCTTCTGAAGAATTCAGGTCCAGACAGTGTTTCTTACATGGAACTGTCACTGTGTGGTTCAGAGAAGTTCCAGTGTAATCCCGGGGTAAGTACAATTTAGTCATCCTCGGCTGCTTGATATGGAGAGTTTGGAAATAACTTCCAGTTCAGTGGTTCTGAGGATCTGCCAGATTGATTTGCTGTGCATTAATATTAAAGCATACACGCGCAGGGCTACATCAGAGCTGTTTCAAGATTATTATTATTTTTCTGAGAAATAGGTGATCTGGAGGAATAAAGATAGCAGAAAACCACAAGGAAACCTCCTGGTGTTTCCATTCAGTACATAAGAAGTGCCAGAGGCAACTGTATTCATTTAATTAATTGTATATTCCTTGGCTTAGCATAGCTGGCTTCTTTTTCTTTTTTAAAAAACATTTATACTGAGAACATATATGTGCATATATAAGTTAGCTATACCTTATAAAATGTATACATTTTACAAATGCTTACAAGAAATTTATAATATATAGAGAGATACATTTCTCAGGAGATACAACATTATACATTCTATAAAGTGCGAGGGGAAAAAAGTGTAAAATAAAAATAACATTAAATATGACACTGTATTGTGCCAATAAATAAATAATTAAAAAAATATTAAGGCATTGGACATTGTCCATATTCATTTGGGTTAGTATTTACAATTGCATTTATTTACATTTCTCTTTCATACTTATAGTGTACCCAATAAGCTGTGCGGTTGTACATTGTCTTGGAATTTATTGTTCCAATATATAACAAAAAAGCTCCATCTGTTAATGAACCTATTTTCCTGTTGTCTGTCCTCTCTGACCCTTATATAATTTGTGAGCTTTTATTATTATTATTATTATTATTATTATTATTATTATTATTATTATTATTATTATTATTATTATTATTATTAAATTCTATTTATACCCTGCCTTTTGGCCAAAGGCCCTCAAGGCGTCTTACAAAAAAATAAAAATAAACACAGGTATAAAATACAATACAAGCAATATATAATTTACAAAAATAAAATTAAATAACAAATAACATTATCATAATGTTGTTAATTAAAAGCAGGGAGAGCCAAGGGTTCCAATCTGAAGAAGTTATTAGTTAAATCGAAAGTACTGGGGAGCCCCAGGTTCAAGTCACCACTCAGCTCCCTAGATGACCTTGGGACCATCATATTCCCTCCAGTTAACTGACACTGCAAGGCTGCTTTCTTGCGGGGCACTTCGTGCTGCGGAGGCTGGAGGCTTGAATGCTTGCAGGGGCGCCTTCCGCTGCGGCTGGGCCTTACCGGGCCTGCTGTCCTCGGCCAAGTGCTGCTGGTGGTGTTGGTGGTGTTTGTAATAGTAGTGGTGGTGGAGTTGGTGGTGCGGCAGCGACGGCGAATGCTGCTGCTGTGGGCCAGGCTGCTCCTCCATTGAAAAGCCACGGGGCCTCTGGATGGCGGCGGCTATGATAGCGGCGGCGGCCCGCAGTCCTCTTGCCTCCCCCTCAGAGTCGCCCTGTTGCTGGCTCGCTGCACTGTCTGGGGGGGGGGAAGGAGGCAGCTTGCTGGCTTCCCAGGTGTGCTTTCTTCCTCCTCCTGCTGCTGTAGATCTCCTTCTCCAGCAGCTGCAGTCAAGCGACTCGGCCCGGGCTTGTCCTCCACAGCGGGCAGCAGCTCCTGCTGCTCCCCCAATAAGGATAGCTGTAGATGCAGCACACAGGTCATATAAATAATATCCCAGATATTTATTATCCATTCATCCAATGTAGGTGCTCTAATTCTTTTTGCCAGTTGGATGATATAACCATTCTGGGTGCTGTTAAAAGCTGGCTTCTTATAGCCCTAGAATGCAATCCGCCAAGCACTGTGCTACACAGCTCTTTCCTTTCAATAAGATTTGTCTTTTCCTTTCTTTCTGTCTTTCTCTGCTCCCTGAACATATTGCACTGCCTAATTATACCATTACAGGTTTCTGAAAGGAGGAGAGAGATACCAACACTCTTTCAATTGACCTCTATTATTATATATGTATTTTGAAGCATCTGCTATACGCCATTTTCTAGGTCAAACGGGATTAAAATGGAAAATCTTTCAAAAGACAGAAAGGAACCAGACCCTCTTTGAATGGAGTATTGGCTCCTTAGGGAGGTTTGCACATCCTCACGTTACTACAGTAGGGCCCCGCTTTACGGTGTTCTGCTGATGTGGCAGCTTTCAATCGGGAAATTCCCTGTTTTAAAGCCGATTTTGCTGTTTTGCGGCATTTTTGTGTCATTCTAGCACGGTGCGACCCATTAAAGTCAGTGGGTTCCGCTTTACGGGGGAGGCCTGGTCCCTAACCCGCCGTATAAGCGGAGCCCTACTGTAGTAGTAATCTGAGCACAAAACCATACAGTGCACGCAACTTGGCTCAGCCATGAGTGTGGTTTGCACTCACTACTTATGCTGATGTTTATTTTTACTGATGGAGCCATTCAGCAAGAGAGATGATCATCCCAATCTTTCAGTTACTTGTGCTGGAAAGAGCCCCACTGAAACCATCACACAGGCAGCTAACATGGTAAAGTCACAAAGGGGTATGCATTAGTGTAGAGGACCTGCCCTGTGGCACACATTCACATGACTGATCATGCCTTTATTTATTTCATTATTTATTTATTTATTTCATTAAACTTATAGACCGCCCCATAGCCAAAGCTCTCTGGGCGGTTCACAAGAACAAGAAAACATCAAAAATACAATAAACATGTAACAATATAAAACACATTAAAAATTTAAAATGTTAAAAAGATTAAAACAATGTCAGCGCATACTAAACATATTAAAATGCCTGGGCAAAGAGGAAAGTTTTAACCTGGCGCCGAAAAGATAGTAACGTTGGCGCCAGGCGTATCTCCTCTGGGAGGTCGTTCCACAGTTCGGGGGCCACCACAGAAAAAGCCCTTTTCTGTGTTGCCACCCTCCGAGCTTCCCTATACGTAGGAACTCGGAGGAGGGTCTTTGATGATGAGCGTAGTGTACGGGCAGGTTCATATCGGGGAAGGCGTTCCAACAGGTATTGTGGTCCTGTGCCGTGTAGGGCTTTGTAGGTTAAAACCAGCACTTTGAACCGGGCCCGGAAACAAATAGGCAGCCAGTGCAGGCGGGCCAGAATCGGTGTTATATGGTCGGACCGTCTGGTCTCTGTTAATAGTTTGGCCGCTGCATTCTGCACAAGCTGCAGTTTCCGGACCGTCTTCAGAGGCAGCCCCACGTAGAGCGCATTGCAGTAAACTAATTTCGAGGTTACCAGGGCATGAACTACTGAAGCGAGGTTCTCTCTGTCCAGATAGGGGCGTAGCTGGGCCACCAGCCGAAGTTGGTAAAAAGCACCCCGAGCCACCGAGGCTATCTGAGCCTCAAGTGACAGGGATGGGTCTAAAAGGACTCCCAAGCTACGAACCTGTTCATTCAGGGGGAGTGTAACCCCATCCAGAACAGGTCGAACATCCACCATTCTGTCAGGAGAACCACCCACCAGCAGCATCTCAGTCTTGTCTGGATTAAGCCTCAGTTTGTTAGCTCTCATCCAGTCCATTGTCGCAGCTAGACATCGGTTCAGCACGTCGACAGACTCACCTGAAAAAGATGGAAAGGAGAAGTAGAGCTGCGTGTCATCAGCATACTGATGGCAACGCACTCCAAAACTCCTGATGACCGCACCCAGCGGCTTCATATAGATATTAAAAAGCATGGGGGACAGAACTGACCCCTGCGGGACTCCATACTGGAGGTCCCAGGGTGTCGAGCAGTGCTCCCCAAGTACTACCCTCTGGAGACGACCCACCAAGTAGGAGCGGAACCACTGCCACACAGTACCGCCCACTCCCAGATCAGAGAGTCGTCCCAGAAGGATACCATGGTCGATGGTATCAAAAGCCGCTGAGAGATCAAGGAGAATCAGCAGGGTCACACTCCCCCTGTCTGTCTCCTGACAAAGGTCATCATACAGGGCGACCAAGGCTGTCTCCGTGCCAAAACCGGGTCTAAAACCCGACTGAAATGGATCCAGATAATCGGTTTCATCCAAAAGTGTCTGGAGCTGGTCAGCAACCACTCGTTCCAGGACCTTGCCCAGGAACGGAACATTAGCTACCAGCCTATAGTTGTTAAGATTTTCTGGGTCCAGGGACGATTTCTGCAGAAGTGGTCTTACTATTGCCTCTTTCAGGAGGCTAGGGACCACTCCCTCCCGCAATGAAGCGTTAATCACTGCCCTGGCCCAGCCGGCTGTTCCATTCCTGCTAGCTTTTATTAGCCAAGAAGGGCAAGGATCCAACCTAGAAGTGGTCGCACGCACCAGTCCAAGCACCTTGTCAACGTCCTCAAGCTGTACCAACTGAAACTCATCCAGAAAATGAGGACAAGACTGTGTGCTGGACACCTCATTTGATTCAACTGCTACAGCATTGGAGTCTAAGTCATGGCGGATGCAAGAGATTTTATCCTGGAAGTGCCTAGCAAATTCATTACAGCGCGCCTGCGATGACTCCATCATGTCCGTAGGGCCAGAATGTAATAGCCCTCGGACAATTTTAAAAAGCTCCGCTGGACGGCAGATAGTGTTGCTTCTTTGCTGCCTTCACTGCCCCCAAGTACAACTTAGTGTAGGCACTTACCAGTGCATAATTGCATCCATCAGGAGTTCGTCTCCATCTGCACTCAAGCCGTCTTCTTTGCTGTTTCATCGCTCTCAACTCCAAAGTATACCACGGAGCTGCATGAGCTCTACACCGAAGAGGGCGCACAGGGGCGATCGTGTCAACTGCCCGGGTCATTTCTGCATTCCACAGTTCCACCAGGGCTTCAACAGGAGCGCCAGCCTTTTCAACCGAAAAACTCCCAAGAGCCCTTTGAAAAATCCTCAGGAATCATTAGTCTCTGGGGACGGACCATCTTAATGGGTCCCCCACCCTTGCAGAGGGAAGAGGTCGCTGCAAGTCTAAACCTCAACAAGTGGTGATCTGTCCATGACAAAGGGACCGATGTAAAGTTTCCTACATTCAGATCACCATCTCCCTGTCCAGTGGCAAAAATTAAATCTAGAGTGTGTCCTGCTGTATGTGTTGGGCCAACAGCATATTGAGACAGCCCCATGGTTGTCATGGAAGCCATGAAGTCCTGAGCCGCCCCAGACAAGGTGGCCTCGGCATGAATGTTGACATCCCCCAGCACCAAAAGTCTAGGGGATCTCAGCAGTACATCCGAGACCACCTCCGTCAGCTCAGTTAGGGAGTCCATTGGGCAGCTGGGTGGGCGGTACACCAACAGAATCCCCAATCTGTCACGTTGTCCCAACACAAGATGCAAGCACTCCAAACCAGTAGTCACATGGACAGGGTGCTTGGAGAGGGAGATGGAACTCCTATAGACCACAGCCACCCCCCCTCCCTGACCCTCAGATCTACCCTGATGCTGAACCAGATACCACAGTGGGCACAGCTGGGAGAGACTAACTCCTCCCTGCTCACCCACCCAGGTCTCTGTAATGCATGTCAGATCGGCTCCCTCACCCACAATTAAATCGTGGATGAGGGAGATCTTATTTTGTACCGATCTGGCATTTAAGAGCAGCATCCGAAGATCTGAGATCTTTGATGGTGTCTGTCACCATATCAATCAGTACCTTACTTGTTTGTCTGAATCTGCCTGGAGTTTTTTTGTATAATGATGATGATAGATGGGACTTTGATATCAAGAGCAACAATTTGTTTTTCAGACCCTTCTTCTCAAAAAGCCCTTTAAACAGGCATAATTGCCCCAGAGTTTGAGTTTCTCAGCAGTTAATCAGCCTTGACAATAACTAATTTGTGGGTGGCTGCCCACTCCTTGTTCTATTTGCCAGTGCTATGTGTTCCACCCAACCCAAGTCTGGCTGCTTCTATCCTTTATCTTTCTTCTGCAGGATAATCCCAGATCTCTTCCTCAGCCCAGGCTATACAGGGGAGGGAGGGAGAGAGAGAGAGAGAGATGTTCAGCCTCTATTTATCACAGAGAGAAGACTTTGTACTGGTTGTCATTACACTGACAGTGGCCCTGACTAGTTATCTGGAGCCAATTATTATTATGTACCAGTTACAAAACTAGGTTAATTTCATGTTTCACTATTGGCAAACAATGCTGCTTTCTCTGGTTAAAGAAAAATAATATTTATTTGCCCCCCCTCCCCCCGGTTTAGAATCTACATGTTGCCCTGGCCATTGTGGAGGCAGGAGGACATTCAGAATGGCTCCAAAGTTGTCCAGAAAATTGGCAATATCTCCCTTGTTTATGATTGTGCAGCAACCATTCATGTTTCAAATTAACCATGATTTTATGTGCTATAACTTTTGAACCCACAAGACTCAGCAGTTACTCCTTGACTACTTGCATTGTTGCAGGGGAGCTTGAATGAAAGTTCCTTGCTGGATCTAGAAATTGGCTTTTACCCCGTAGGAATTGTTGTTCACTGTAGACTGGAATATTTGGCTGATATAGCTGTACTTTCATCCATTAATAAGGTCCACATACTGACTTTTGTTGGAAAAGGCATGGAGTCTAATGCACCTGAAAACTCCACCATCTCTGCATAGGATCAGCTCTATCTTTCTGTGTTGGTTCCATTTCTATCTTCCTGTGCTTGTTCCAGGTTGCTCAGAGTGGCACCTGGGAGGCATATGAAACAGGAGTTGGTGTGATGGACATAACCCACAGTGCCTTGGTTTTCAGATTTGGTCAATTGAAGCAAGCTAGCTCAATGTTTAATAAGACCCCAACTCCCTTCTACCCTCCAATCATTGTAAAACACTTGTCAGCCGGTGTGTGCATACTTGTTTTTAAACATAATTTCTTTGTGTGCTCTTGTCTGCCACAACTAGCAAGGGGGGTGTCATGCTTTCCCCCCAGGCTAGTTAGGAAATAAGTTGTGGATTCTGTTTTCCTTTCTTTGACCCCCCCCCTTCCCCTTTTGAAATGTTAATCCTGTTGCTAGGCAGAAGTTACCCTACTCTAGACATGACATCATCCATGTCTTCCCAAACCATTCCTCCTTTAGCCATCTATGATTGTGACTGGTTCCGGTCCCAAGGGAAGCAAATACTCTTTGCAAATAGTGATGCGTGTTGTGCATTAAAAGGCAGTGTTTGAAAATACTGAGGAAACAGTTTCCAGTTTCTGCTATAGTTGGTACATCCATTTGAACTCTGGTTTTTCCTAGCAGTAAACACATTATTTTGTTTTAATTGCAATACCATGCAGTATTCTCTTAAGTCTATCCATGTTAACAGTTCTGCTGTGCTTTACGCTACTGGGAAACATAATGTAAGGGGTGGTGTATGAGAATGTGTAGCATCCTCACCAGCCGGGAACAGGTGAGATAGTGATAAGCAGCAATGTAGGGTTCCTGCAAAACAATTTTTTCCCTGCAAAATCAGTTGAGATCTGATTTTAACATATTGCTATATTTAGTAAAGACACCTCAAAAAGTACAGTGTTAATTTTGCATACTATGTACATATCTCAAGAGATTCCCTAATAGTCAAATGCATTTAAACTGATATAATGGAGCGACGGGGGTAGGTGGGAATCATTGAAGCACACTGGTTAGTGTTGTTTAAATATTATATTCAAATGAATTCAAAGCTTTACTTTAATTGTTTTTATTAGAATATTTGTGTATTAGAATGATTGTAAATGTTTGAATACATAACAGTTTACTAGCATGAACTTCCTTTACCTTGTTTAAATATCAGCTCCAAATCACACCTACAAACCCTATGCACAGGCAGTTGTATGTAGCATAGATTATTTAGTTGTTATTATGTATTACATTTTCATCTCACCTTTTCTCCAAGGAACTAAAGGCAACATACATTGGTCCCCCCTCCAATTTATCCTCATGAAGTAAGCTGGACTAGTCATTATCTCTCAGCCTAAGGTCACCCCAAGATTCCTAAACCACCCCGAGGCATTAAACAGTGGCTACCCTACTAGGTACTTACATGGAGGAAGAAGTGGTGGTACCTTTGTACAGTGAGTCCCCAGAATGGCCTGCAAGCCGCAGGGATCCTCCTCCACCACCCAGCGAAGACTAGGGGCTGCAGGAAGGATTCCTGGGACTCACACTTGTGTAATAGAGTATGGGCACTTTAAATTTCAAGTAGGCTTCTGCCAGGGAAATTGCTTTCACACACACCTCTCTCTGTAGGACTATTTAAACCCTCACTTTGCTGCAGGCCAGTGTTGGAGCAATGGTCCCTCCTGGACAGTGAATCTTGTATCCAGCCTACTCGTGCATTCAGCCCTGCAGTCCTTCTATCTGTGATTCTGACCACTTGCTGTCTGAACCTTGCCAGTATAGAATGGGAAACCTGGGAGATAACTGGGGACATATACAAGATGTTTCCTGCTTTGTGGCTGGATGCAGATCTTACTCTCTGACCCCTTATATCGCTTGCGAGCAAGTCAGTACCAATTAGGTAATTGATTCATCAAAATAGGATTCAGTCTGATTGCCTGTAATTGATGGTTCCTTCAAGCATTTTCAAGGCAGGCCTCTCATGAAAGCAAATATAGGGACTTTCTGTTTTTAATATCAGAGTTCAAGTGAGAAGCGTAGGAACCAATTAGATCAACCAAATGGATATTCATGGCTTGATATTTACAATGTGCCTTTACAAAAAAAAGCTGTAGCATTAATTTGCTAGGAGGGAAGGGAGCTAGTCTGTTACTAGGAAAAGGCAGAACTGCTCAACACCTATTTTGCCTCCGTTTTCTCCCAAAAAGGGAACAGTGTGCAACCTTGCATCGGTAGCAATCTCAGTAAGGGGTCGGGACTGCAGTTCGAGATTGATAAGGAGATAAATAATAATAATAAATAATAATTTAATTTTTGTGTCGCCTATCTGGCCAAGGCCACTCTAGGCGACGTACACAATTAAATTCCAGTAAAATACAATTTAAAATACGATAGTTCAAATCTCCAGGGCCTGATGAACTGCATCCCAGAGTATTGAAGGGATGTACTCTCGGAACCTCTTGCCATCATCTTTGAGAAATCCTGGAGAACGGGAGAGGTGCCGGAGGATTGGAGACGGGCAAACATCGTCCCGCTCTTTAAAAAGGGTAAAAAAGAAGATCCGGGGAATTACAGGCCGGTCAGTCTGACTTCAATACTGGGAAAGATATTAGAACGGATAATAAAAGAGTCCATTGGCAACTATCTAGATGACAATGCTGTGATTAGAAGGAGCCAGCATGGGTTTGTCAAGAAAAAATCCTGTCAAACTAATCTCATCTCTTTTTTTGATCGGGTCACTAGCTTAGTAGATGGTGGAAATGCTGTAGATGTCATCTATCTAGATTTCAGCAAAGCCTTTGACAAAGTCCCCCATGACCTTTTGCTTAGCAAACTAGTCAAATGCGGACTACATGGAAATACTGTCAGGTGGATTCACAACTGGTTGGAAAACTGTACTCAAAGAGTGGTCGTCAGTGGCTCTGCTTCGGACTGGAAGGAGGTTTCGAGTGGAGTGCCACAGGGTTCTGTCCTGGGGCCGATACTCTTCAACATTTTTATCAGTGACTTAGACGATGGGGTGGAGGGAAGCCTTATGAAGTTTGCGGATGATACGAAACTGGGAGGGATAGCTAACACAATGGAAGACAGGAATAAAATCCAAAGGGACCTGGATAGACTAGAAAATTGGGCTGAAATTAATAAAATGACATTCAGTAAAGACAAATGCAGGATTCTGCATTTAGGCCACAAAAACAAAATGCATGGGTACAGGATGGGAAATACTTGGCTTAGCAGTAGTGCGTGTGAGAAGGACCTTGGAATTGTAGTGGATCGCAAGTTGAACATGACCCAGCAGTGTGATGCTGCGGCAAAAAAGGCAAACGTGGTTTTGGGCTGCATAAACAGAGCTATAGTTTCCAGGTTGAGGGAAGTAATAGTCCCACTATATTCTGCATTGGTCAGGCCTCATCTGGAATACTGCATTCAGTTCTGGGCGCTTCATTTTAAGAAAGATATAGACAAGTTAGAGCGGGTTCAGAAGAGGGCGACGAGGATGATAGCCGGTATGGAGAACAAGTCTTATGAGGAAAGGTTGAAGGAACTTGGCATGTTCAGTCTGGTGAAGAGAAGGCTGAGGGGTGACATGATTGCACTCTTTAAGTACCTGAAGAGCTGTCACATAGAGGAGGGTACAGATTTGTTCTCTGCTGCCCCAGAGGGTAGGACTAGGTCTAATGGTTTTAAGTTGCAGGAGCGTAGATTCAGATTGGACATTAGAAGGAACTTCTTGACAGTAAGGGCAGTTCGGCAATGGAACCGACTGCCTAGGGAGGTGGTGGGATCCCCTTCACTGGATGTCTTCAAGCAGAGGCTGGACAGCTATCTGCGGGAGATGTTCTAGCTGTGGATTTCCTGCTGTGAGCAGGCGGGTGGACTTGATGGCCTACAAGGCCCCTTCCAACTCTATGATTCTATGATTCCTTTAGCTGTGCTTTCATGTTGATGCCTCTGTACTTGGCAGCTAGGATATCTACGAACATTGTAGACTACAGTCACCTCCCTCTTCCCCTTGGTAATCTGTGTAGCTGTTAGCCATAAGGGACAATTCTCAGAAACTCGCTAGAGGGAAGTGAAAAGGGTTGGTGGCTATAATAGTCTGATAAATGTTCTGGAAAACATGTTCATTCAGTTGGAAGAACCAATCCTGCCACTAAATGGTGCTGCAGTTTGGCTCCAGGCTGCTAGTGTCTGTGCATTCATCTTGATGTTCTGCAAAAAGAGGTCTGGGCTAGAGCTCACTGTAGGTTAGATGCAATGTTTCCCAGCCCTTGCAGCTCACAGGTTACATATATTTTATGAGTCTGAGGCTCAGGCAAAGGTCAAGGCAAAAGTTAAAGGAATTTCCTTCTCCCCTCCCCTCCCCCAAAAAAGTTCCTCCCTGCTATAAAATTCTTTTCTGCTATTACGTTTCTCCAGAAAATGTTGTGGTGCTTCTCTATACAGATAGAAATAAGACCAGACTTCAGATATTTAATCTTGCAGTTTGTAGCCAAGGGTTTAGCTGTCAGTTGTAGAATAATGTCCTTTAGGATAAAAGTAAAGGCATAAGAATTTATGACAAAGAGTTGGAAAACTTAAGACAATTGCATGTTTTTCTACAACCTATACCAACATTTCCATTTCCAAATCCTAGTTTGCAGACCACAAGCACTCACAATAAAGTAGTTGTCTAGCCCTAAAACCTCTGGTATTTCAACATGTCTGTTGGTGGTGTTTTTTCTTTTTGGATTTTCTTTTGACAATGAATGATGACTTCCTCTGGGCAATAACTTGGTTTACCAGTTTTTATCCTTTGACCTTCTGTATGTTGTCTTCCATTGAAGAGCCTGATTCTAGGCTCTGAGGCCCAATTCTTGCTTTTCATGTTGCTCCCAAAAAACTTCTCATGTATGGCTGGGACTCACATTGTAAGCGTAACCTATGCAAGCACTACCCAGGAGAGGGAGGTGGGCTGTCTTTGATTCATGTGGCGCCTTCCAGGACTGTCCCTCCATGTTGAGCAGTGCTTTCATGCTACTGCAGCATTGGTCGCATGTGCCCTTGTCGGAGAGGCTTTTTGCTGGTGAGCATGCCAGAACGTGCAATTTATGACTCATGGATGGGACATCCATCACAACCCCCTTTAAGCCTATAAGGCTGCATCATGTATTATATTATCCCTACGTGGATGTAACTTCTTTTTATCTTTCCACAATATAGTCAGTTATGACTATAAAGACAGTGTAGATTATAACAGTCAGTGCCATTTGGGGTGGGGGAAGAGGTAGCTTTGGAAAATTGTTCCTAGGAGATTTCCATCCCTGAGTGTGCCCTCTTCATCCTCCCTGCTTTGTTCATTTGTTTGCCTCTTCCTCTGGGCCCAGTCTGCACCCGCTCCTAGGGGGAGAGGACAAGGCATGTGCAGCTTAATATCTCTTCTTACTCATTCAGATAGGGCAGGGGAACAGGCAGCAGCACAGCTAGGCATCTATAAGGATTGGCAGTGGGCCCCTGCTGAGCAGGGAGCCTTGGCAGGTGCCCAACAACACCGACCCCTGACACCAGCTGTGATAATAATAGATAAATCACAATGACAGAAGCTGATCTGCTCTAACTTGCTATCCTGAATATTAATTCCATGAGCTGGTGAGGCAGGGGCTATTTAATCTGATAGTTTGTGAAATATTAGACCCCCTTCCTGAAATCTGAATAGATTTGTTTTTTATTAATTTTGTAACTGTGCATCTTCTAAGCAGCTGTTACTCTTTAGGAGGGTACTTCAAATAATAACGTCTTGAGCTGTTTCTATATATGCCGATATCAGCAATATTTGACTATCTACGTGCAGGTCTCCTGAAGCCTGCTTCTTGGAAATTGCTTCTGTTTCACAATTGCGTAGCATGTGAAAAGGCAGTTTATTACACATCTCTGGCCTAATCCTATTTCAGTGTAACCTGCATAGTAACTCATTCACAGAATACAGATCCTTACGTACCGAAAACACCACAATTCACACACAAGTTAGACCACTGGGCTGAAAACAATGTGTGCGCACACACACCACACAGACCTTTGCAGAACCATTTCTGCCATGTGGATGGGGGGGGTGTATGGCAGGATTTTCTGCCATTTTCGCAGGGGGAGAGGTGAAATTTTTGGAGGGGTGGAGGGGAGATTTTTTGTATGATATGAGCTGGAAGAGAATTTTCATATATTCCCTCCCCCCCCCATCCTTTTAAACAAACAAGCAAGGTTTATTGCCCCTTGAAGCTCCAGTCAGTAGCCCGTCAGCCACTTGTGTCCTGTAGAATGCCCCCATGGGAATAATGTGATGTTCTGTTGGGCATCATTCCCAGGAGCACTGGGGGTGAGGGGGTGGAGATGGGGCCTCCTCAACTGGCCCAATGTATACCACTTAGATAATTTCCCACAAATGTATGGCATTTGCTTCTTCAGCCAGGCTTTGACTGCGCTGTTCCCCATTGTCCGCCCACCCCAGAAATAGCATTTTAAAAGCTGGTCTGTCTAATATCAGTAGGCTTGAGAAAGCCCCAAGTTTTGCAGAACAACAAAAATCTTTAGGTGATGCAAACCAAGTTGTTGCTGTTATATAACAACAGCATATAACAGCAGTGATGCAATTGCTGCTGCTGCTGCTGCTATTTATTAAACCTCTTTCCCACTCATCCTCCCAGAAGGAGCCCAGGGCAGCAAACAAAGATCAAAACGCTAAAAATATCTTAAAACATTTCAAAAACTAAACATCTTAAAAACATTTTAAAAATAAAACATCTTAACAACATATTTTATTAAAAAAACCTTTAAAATATCTTAAAAAGGAATTCCAGCATAGACACAGACTGGGATAAGGTCTCTACTTAAAAGGCGTTAAAAGGCATCTTCAGTAGGTGCCAAAAAGATAACAGATAAAAGATAACAGAGATGGCGCCTATCTGCTATTTAAGGGGACGGACTTCCAAACGCCAGGTGCCACAACACTAAAGGTCTGCTTCCTATGTTGTGTGGAACGGACCTCCTGATAAGATGGTATCTGCAGGAGGCCCTCAACTGCACAGCACAGTGACTGACTGGATATATAAGGGGTAGGAGGGTCCCAAGCTGTATAGGGCTTTGTACACCAAAACCAGCACCTTGACCTTGGCCTTGTAATGGGCAGCCAAGTTGGGAGAGGGGGGACTAAAAAACAGCCCAGTGAGGGATAAACATCTCATTGGCCATGCAATACTGACCAGGATGGCAGTGGGAAATGGAACAGAATGGAATATAGTTGAAAATGGGATGGCTGGCTGGCTCATACCTGATCAGGAGTATTCCATCTGTAACATATATTGCAGGTCCCACTTGTTCCATTATAAGCAACATTCCTGTTTATTAAAACATATCATTGTTCTAAAGTTTTCATGTGCCTCCCAGTTTGATAAAACTGAGAAAATGGAACTAGCACCTGAATGAGGTTGTGTGCTTGTCAGTGAAACACCCCCCCCAAGAGTGTTGTGACTGCAAGAATTGGGTCCTGAGAACTGAAAATAACTTCATCTAAAAACTGAACCATGAGTTGGATCCAGAGGGGTTTCTGCTGATGGAGAAAGCTCTTCTGGATTCAGTTCACTGTTTATATGTTTTGCTTTTCTGCACCTTTACTGTAAAATGTGTTAAAATTGTAGATCTGCTATTGCTTCTGAGGTCATCTTCTCTCCTCACGATTTTTTGGTATACAGTTTAGATTTTTAAAATCTGTACCTAAATATAAGATGTGGATGTTGCAAACAGGTAAGGCATATGTCTTACACATAACTTACTGGAGACTTTGGACAGATGGAGACTCCCAGTTGAGTGTTAACTTGGTGACAAACCCAGGCTTGTTGCTCTGTAATGTGTGAAATAGCATTAAGCAATTCAGGTCAAAATTAGCAGCTTGATCCAGCCACAGTTAAACATTTGACTACAGTTGATTCAAGTGTAGAAGAAAACACCCACTTAAATCACTCATGAAGAACAATGGGACTTAACAAGGTTTCAGGATGGGCTATGTTGGATCCAAGCAGTTATGGCAGAGGCCGGAGTTTTCTTCTTCTCCTGTTACATCCTAGAAATGCGAAAGCAGGGCTAAACTCTCCAGGTTGGGTCCGGATTTATGTCCCATTGATTTCAGTAGGTCTGCTTGAAGAATGGCTAAGTCTGGACCCAATCCTCCCTTTACAATTCTATCCCATGCAGCTTTAAAGAAATTCTGTATTCTGATCTTTTATACTGCTTATGTTTAATTCATTCACATATCTTTGAAGGTCAGTGTGTATTTTGGCCTCTTTAAATTTGTTATGTTTTGTCTTATTCCTTAGGTTTCGTCACAGCCCAAATTGCTTTTACTTGAGAGACTGGAGCATCCATAGCTGGATCAGGCAATGCCTGAAGTTTGGTGCACGGGATAAAGCTCTGTACACTTTACAAAATAAGGTGATGTTTTAATAAGACACTTTTCAAATGTTGCTGAAAAGACGTAGTTAGCTACACCAGAAATCTTGCTGTGAAGTTGTGTCCTGTTGCTTTCCTTTGTTTAGTTATTCTTTGTTTAGGATGAATGTGTGGCGTTTTAGATAAACTTTCTACAGTCTCTTCTCTTTCCTTTTGTTATTGGAAGTGATCCAGCCAAAGTTAAATAAGTCCAATAATTTCAGTGGGAGGAGTTAAATACCTACTTATATCTCTCCTGCTGAAATCAATGAGACCCAAATATGTTCACCTTTGGATGGATTGTGCCCACTGCTTGCTTTTAAGTTCTTTGTTTAATAAATTACTTAATTTATTCATTCAGAGTGCAGAATTTATTTATTCATTCATTCACTGTGCAGCCCACTTTCAGCATTTTAGACATTCAAAAAGATGTTTCCTACCTGACTCAGAACTGCTTTGAACAGGAGTGGGCAATGTATGCCATGTAGGTATCTTCTTTGCATTTACAGAGGGATGTGATCTTTGTAGTATTTACTGGTTATTTTTTCTTTGTTCTTTAAGCTTAGATTTTAAGGTAGAGGCAGATGATGTCTCCTGCTTTAGTGACACAGAGACATTTTGATGTCAGCGCAGTCACAGGAAGCGAGTCTCACTGTTAAAAAGATTTAAAGGCATGGGGAGGAAATTATGTTGGCACATACCCTTATGAGCCACAGCTTGGCAGGAAACACAATGATCCAGTGCCTGCAAGGGAAGAGGACCATCACCGCCCAGGGAGGGAGAGCCATCTGCCTGCTTTGCTGCTGCTGCTTGGCCAACATCTCTGCTCTCTCCTTCTTGGGCTCCTGCTCTGCACGTGGGCACCTCGCAGGACCAGGCTCCAGGTGGTGCTTTTCCCGGGAAGAACGGTTTGAGAGCTGCGTTGGTGCGCATGGAGCACGGGACTGTGGTTGTTGTGCAGACCTGAATGGAATGAGTGGATGTTTGTATGACTGTATGTTGTGAGTGTGTGTGTATTTTTATTTTATTTTATTATGTGCCTGGGCGGGAGGATAGGGTATTGGGAGGGGGGACCAGAGGGGGCCCCTGTTAGCGTAGTGACGGGTAATGGGAGGTATGGCGTTGTGAGGAGGACATGCCAGTTGAGGGGAACTCGGCACAGACAATTGGTGGCTGTACCGTGTTCCGGTCCTCCCCACATCCACAGGATTGCTGGTAGTTCTATCAGCCAACTCTCGGATCTCCAGTTGCTGCTTCTTAATGCCAGATCGGTAAATAATAAAGCTTCCCTCATCCATGATTTAATTGTGGATGAGGCGGCCGATCTGGCATTTATTACTGAGACATGGGTGAGCGATCTGGGAGGCATTAATCTCTCCCAGCTGTGCCCACCTGGGTACTCGGTTCAGCATCTGGGTAGATCCGAGGGTCGGGGAGGGGGAATCGCTGTGGTCTATAGAAGTTCCATCCCTCTCATTAGGCACCCTATCCAGGTAGCTAATGGTCTGGAGTGTCTCCATATTACGTTGGGCCAGCGAGACAGACTGGGAATACTGTTGGTGTACCGTCCACCCTGCTGCCCAACAGCCTCCCTAACTGAGCTGATGGAGGTGGTCTCGGGTTTGGTGTTGCGATCCCCCAAATTTATGGTATTGGGGGATCTCAACATTCATGCCGAGACCGCTTTGTCTGGGGCAGCTCAGGACTTCATGGCCTCCATGACAGCCATGGGGCTGTCTCAATTTGTTACTGGCCCTACGCATATTTCGGGGCACACTCTAGACTTAATTTTTGCTACTGGAGCAGGGGATGGTGATCTGGGAGTGAGGGATTTTACATCTATTCCTCTGTCATGGACAGATCATCGCCTATTGAGGTGTAGGCTCACAATGTTTTCTCCCCTCTGCAAGGGGACCTATTAAGATGGTCCGCCCCCGGAGACTAATGAATCCTGAAGGTTTTCAGAAGGCTCTGGGGAGTTTTCCGGCTGATAAAACTGACGCTCCTGTCGAAACCCTGGTCAATCTGTGGAATACGGAAATGACCCGGGCAGTTGACACGATCGCCCCGGTGCGCCCTCTCCTCTGCAGAGCTCAATTGGCTCCGTGGTTTACCCCAGAGCTAAGAGTGATGAAGCAAGAAAGGAGACGGCTTGAGTGCAAATGGAGACGAACTCCCGACGGCTGTAGTCTTGCACTTGTGAAGATCTCTACCAAGCTCTATGTGAAGGCGGTGAGGGCAGCGAAGAAGCAGTACTTTGCTGCCTCCATTCAGTCATCTTCTAACTGCCCAGCGGAACTTTATAAGGTTGTTCGGGGACTTTTACACTCTGGTCCTCAGAACGCAATAATACCATCAATAGCCCGCTGTAATGAGTTTGCGAGACACTTCCAAGATAAGATCGCAAACATCCGCCGGGACCTTGACTCCAATATTGTAGCAGTTGAGCCTAATGAGGTGTCCAGAGCACAGTCCTGTCCTGTTTTATTGGATGAATTTCAGTTGGTTCACCTCGAGGACGTGGACAAGGTGCTTGGACAGGTGCGGGCGACCACTTCTGCTCTGGATCCTTGCCCCTCATGGCTAATAAAAGCTAGCAGGAACGGAACAGCCGGATGGGCCAAGGAGGTGATCAATGCCTCTTTACGAGAGGGAGTGGTACCACCCTGCCTGAAACAGGCGGTGGTGAGACCGCTCCTAAAGAAAACCTCCTTGGACCCTGAAAATCTTGACAACTATAGACCGGTAGCAAATGTTCCGTTCCTGGGCAAGGTTTTAGAGCGTGTGGTCGCTCACCAGCTCCAGGCTCTCTTGGATGAAACTGATTATCTGGATCCATGTCAATCGGGCTTTCGGCCGGGGTTTGGTACAGAAACAGCCTTGGTTGCCCTGTATGATGACCTCTGTCGGGAGAAAGACAGAGGGAGTGTAACTCTGTTGGTTCTCCTTGATCTCTCAGCGGCTTTTGATACCATCGACCATGGTATCCTTCTGGGACGTCTTGCGGACTTAGGAGTTGGAGGCACTGCTTGGCGGTGGCTGTGCTCCTACCTCAAGAATCGTCTCCAGAAGCTGGTGCTTGGGGAGCATTACTCGAGTCCCTGGATACTCCAATATGGGGTCCCACAGGGTTCAGTTCTGTCCCCCATGCTCTTTAATATCTATATGAAGCCGCTGGGCGAGGTCATTAGGAGATTTGGAGTGCGTTTCCAGCAATATGCTGATGATACGCAGCTCTACTTCTCCTTTTCATCTTCTTCAGGTGAGGCTGTTGATGTACTAAACCGCTGCCTGGCCGCAATAATGGACTGGATGAGAGCTAATAAACTGAGACTCAATCCTGACAAGACTGAGATGCTGTTGGTGGGGGGGCTCTCTGCCCAGATGGTTGATGTCCGACCTGCCCTAGATGGGGTTACACTCCCCCTAAAGGAGCAGGTCCGTAGTTTGGGGGTCTTATTAGATCCGCTCCTGTCACTGGAGGCTCAAGTAGCCTCGGTGGCACGGAATGCGTTCTACCAGCTTCGGCTGGTAGCCCAACTACGACCCTATCTGGATAGGGAGAACCTTGCCACAGTTATCCATGCTCTGGTAACCTCTAGATTGGACTACTGTAATGCACTCTACGTAGGGTTACCTCTGAAGACGGTTCGGAAACTTCAGCTGGTGCAGAATGCTGCGGCCAGAGTTCTTACTGGGACAAAAAAATTTGATCATATAACACCTGTCCTGGCCCAGCTGCACTGGCTACCAATATGTTTCCGGGCCAGATTCAAAGTGTTGGTTCTTACCTATAAAGCCCTTAACGGCATCGGACCGCAATACCTGGCGGAACGCCTCTCCCGCTATGTACCTACCCGGTCGCTGCGCTCGACGTCGAAGGCCCTTCTCCGTGTCCCAACGCATAGGGAGGCACGGAGAATGATAACTAGAGCTAGGGCCTTCTCAGTGGTGGCCCCCGAACTATGGAACGCCCTCCCTGATGAGATACGCCTGGCGACTTCTTTGCTATCTTTTCGGCGCCAGGTAAAGACCTACCTCTTCGCCCAGGCATTTTAAAAATTTTAAAAATTTAAAAATTTGAATTTAAAATTGAAAATTTTTAATTATGTTTTATTGTGTTTTTGTATTTTAACCTGTTTTATTATGCTGTACACCGCCCTGGGAGCTTATTGCTATAGGGCGGTCTAAAAATGTAATAAAATAAATAAATAAATAAAATAAATAATGACATGACATACATCCCTCAGCAATCTCTGCCTTTGGCATAGAGTATAAAGAGCTTTTCCACACTGCACTTTGGAAAATGTATCCCTGTGAAATCTCATCGCACATTATTAGGAATAGGGACTAGTGGGATAATGCTGGTTCTTAAACATTTCAGGAGCCAGGATAGTGTGAGGTCAGTAGGAGTAAGTGTGACTGTGTGCGTGCATGCAGACAACTGCTTATACGTAAGCATTAGTTTCTGACTATTTATTTACTTAAAGCATTTTTATCTTGCTCTTCAGGTGAAAAGGCTCCCAGAGCAGCTCACAGATCTATTAAAAAGCAATACAAATGATGGTGAAGGAAAACTATGGCAGAGTATTATTGCTGCATGTAGAGTTTTGTCTTCTTGTTGAAGGAGCACCTAAAAGGAAGGGAGATGGCAGAGCTGCAAGCCATCAAATGTAGCTTTGTTATGTTTCCCCCCCCCTGAAGATTAAAGTGTAGGACAATTCATGCTACCAGTACAAGTTCTGAACAACTGTGGCGGCCCAAGTGGATAGGTAGTAACAGATGGAAGGCCAGCTATGTGCTGTTGCATTTTTCTGCTTGTCTGGTCAATATGGGGCAGTAGCATCTTCCAAAAGATATTCTTCATCATGCTCCCATTTCAATCAATAAAAGCCAAGTAAAAGTGGGAGACATGTTGATGCAGACATGTCCTTGGTCTTGCCCTCCTGTGTTACATGCTCACATCATAAACCAAAATGAGATGAGATGCTAGAAGTATGACTTTTTGTGCTTTCTGCTTGTTTGCCCAGGTACAATACGGAATTTTCCCAGATAATTTTACCTTCAATTTATTATTGGATTCTTTTATAAAGGACGAGAATTATGAAGGTAAGCAACCGTATAGCAACTACTGGTCATCAGGTTCCTCCATATTTCTTCATATCTAAATATTTAGATGATATGGCCCCCTTTGAGCCTCTTCCTATTGATCTGCTTTGCCATGATTTCCATGGTAGGTAATGAAGAGCTAAAAAATAATGAACATAGGAAGCTGCCTTTATACTGAGTCAGGCCACTGGTCCTTCTAACAGCATTTTTTTACACTAATTGGCATCAGCTCTACAGGGTTTCTTGGCAGGAGTCTTCCTCAACCCTACCTGGAGATACCAAGAATTGAACCACAGACCTTTTTGCATGCAAAGCATGTGTTCTACTACTGAGCTATGCAACCCTTCCGCAAGAGTGGAGGTGACATTCGAGCAGGTGCCATGAGAGAGTTTATTAATGCAATCAAATCACCCAGTATGTTTGAATAAGTGACATCATTAGGTTCAACCATTTAGAGTTCTTCTCTATCAAAATGATATTTCCAAAGTATTTTAGTTGACACAGCCTCCCAGTGGAAAGCACTATCCTTTTCTAAACGGCTCTAAAGCTGCTCAGGAAGAAAATCCAGATGGTACATCATGCAAGTCAAAGTGCCTTCAGAGCTCATTTGAGTGTTGTTGCACATCTTGGGATGCTGTGCCCTGCAGCAAACTTAAGGGCTTGTTAGCAAGAGATCTTACCTCAAGGTGATAATGAATAAGATGAATTTATTTTGGAATTGGCCATAGTAACACAGTCCATTAAGCTTTCTGAGACTTAAGGTGTTATGAATTTAAAGTCCTTATGTGTAAAATACTGTGGTCTTACCTCCTACTATAGCACTGATCCTCCTTCCCCTTCATTTTAATTTTGAGGAAAGTTTCCTGGCACAGAGTGGAATTATTTCATAGAAAAGATATACCAACTTAGCGACTGCTTCCAGATGTTTTCCTTATGTGCCTCTTCTGCACATGAATGCCTCTTTTGCCCCTGTATTTCCATGCATCCCATGTGAGAAGAAGCTATCAGACTAGAGTCTTGGCAAACCACTCATTTCTTCCATTTTAAAATAGATGCTATGGCCGTGGTCACAGAGATAATGATACAGGAAAGTTTTGATGAAGTGTCTACACAACTACTCTCACTCTACGCCATGTTCAAATATTTGACAATCAAATCAGAACTTACGGTAAGCTGTTTGTATAATAAAATAACTCTGGCTCAGATGGGAAGACATTGGGCTGATTCAGGTACAACAACTGCCATCTTTCTAAACCATGGTTTAGATTATTGGAAACATGACTCCTTTCATTTCTTTCCTCTGTCCCTTGCCTGAAAACATACAAAAACATAGTACACCATTACAATCAAAAGAGGCAGACTATAGTTTACAGAAACAGTTTCCCTCCAACCTAGGAACTGAAACCATGGTTTGAAGGGGCTTTCAGTCCCCAGTTTGAAGGCAAACTGTAGCCTCCTTCAAGCATTAAGTGCTCCATGTGAATAAGAGGAAACAGGAGCACATTCCAGTCCTTGTGGAGCTCTAAGTTTGTGGGCTGCCCCTGCTGAGACATACATGCTCAGGGTTGGACCAGGAAGGCCATGCAGTTTCAAGGGTGGGACCGGCAGCTCCACCCTGCTTCCTCTTAAATCGCATGGAGCCCTGTTCACATAATTTACCTCTGAAGGGGGTTATGGTCTGCAATAAACTGAAAGTGAAGCCACATGAGAACAGGAAGAAGGATATGTGCAAGACACAAATATTTCTGTTCCTCCAAGCCATGGTTTAAGTGCCACTAGTGTCTCTGATAAAGAAATCTCTTCTCAACCAAAGCTCATGACAAAATAAAGGGTCTCATAAAATGTCACACTAATGACTGATATTCTGGTGTTTGTCCGTTTTGGATGTCAGTAACTGGAACTATATTAATTGAATGCTTGAGCAGCTGTATTAAAAAACTAGGCAGACTGTATTTGAAAACTTGTTTTTCAGTTGCGCACTTCACTGTGAACATGTGGTATCCCTTATGACTTGATGGGGGAAATGTAGAGGGAAACCTGGCTTGATTCCTGTTCTTCTTCCACAGATCTGCATCTAATTGTTTCTCTTCTTAGTATTTTTCTGTCACCTTTACCTAAAATTTATTTATTATTTAACACATTTATAAACTGCTTTATAGCAAGAAGCCATCGAAGCAGTGTACAAGATAAAGGAGGAATAAGACATTAAAATTATTTCTTTATAAAACATTGGCGGGGTTAGGGATGATGATGAGAGGAAAACTGTCTGATGCAACAGAAGTGCTGAGTATTTCTTCTTGGCCTGAAATGGCATGGCAGCTTAGCAAAAGGGACTGCCTCCCATTTGAAAAACCCCAGAAGCATTACAGGAAAATAGTACTGTCTTCCAACATGAATTAGCTTAATAAATCAGAAGTTTATGCAAGAATTGAGGATTAAATGAAGGGTTTCAGTGGACTCTGGTTTCTCTTCAGATCCTAACCAAAGGAAATGTGGTGGTTTGAACTCTTCCCACCACCTTTTTAAAATTTACTCAGTGTACATTTGAATATTTTTTTCTTATTTTATACATGTCTGGTTTAATATAGTGTAGTATCTCTATGAGGCCAGTCCACTTTACTGTTTGTGGTTTTACTATCCTTTTTCATTTACATCAGGTCTTCTAGTATTACTTGCGGGTTTAAATCTTATGACAAGCTTTTATAAAAGCTCCTGTCCCATGGAATATGCCCATGCCTCTGTTCAGCCCTTGGCTATTGCTAATAAGGCTTAGAAAAATTCAGTGGTGTTGGCATACAGTAAAATTCTGCATTATATGAATTCCTGACTGTCCAAGTCCCATTTCCCCCCACATGTCACATCATAATCCCATGCAACCATAAATATGCAGTGTTTGCTATTTTTAGTGGGAGGAAGAGAAGAATCTCGGAGCAGCCCTTATGTTAACAGGCCTGAAGCAGACCAACACGGTGGGATTCAGTTCTCAGCTGTACGGCTTTGCACTTCTTGGTATGTTTTGAAGTATTTAATTGTAAGAACTTTATTGATTAGTTCAAAGTAGCTGGTGTAATTCTTCCATTTAAATTCTAATATAGCTGTTGACATATTACAAAATAGAATTAAATCAAATTTAGTGTGTTGGCATGCAGTCCAAATAAATTAAGAGATGTGCGAGTCCTGACTGGCAAGGCCTGAACATTAACTTAAAAAAAAAAAAAATTCCTGCTGAATTGTTGGGCCTCCCCTACTGATCTCAAAACTAAGGCTGGCTGGTATAGGAAGTGATGCTTCTTTAAGTATTTGGGCCCTTAACTGGGACTACTAGCCACTGATATCTTTATCCTCCATGAATTTGTCTAATCTATTTTTTGTAGCCATCCAAATTGGTGGCCATCGCTACATCTTGTGGTAGCAAATGCTATAGCTTTAACTATGCATTGTGTGAAGAAGCCCTTCCTTTTGCATCTTTCCAGTCACAAGCCCCATCATCCCTGGCAGTAAATGATGCTCTGAGCATCATTTGCCACTAACAAGGTTGCTTTCATACTGCACTTTATTCCATTACTCTGACAATTTCTTACCTGGTAATTCGCACATTTTATTTGATCTTTCTCTCAACATAAAAGCTAGTTCTGGAAATCTAATGGAATATAGTAGAAATTTAGCATTCATTTCTGTGATATATGATTTCAGAAATAATCTGATTGCAAACTTGGAAACCCAGAAAATTGCAGGAGTTTTGTGCTAGCTGCAGCAGCTCATGTGACAGGCATCCCAGCATGCAATGCGTTATTGCCCTTTAGGGCAGTGGTTCCCAGCCTGGGGGGCTGTGAAGTAATCCAGAGGGGCCCGTGAACAGAAAGAAATGAATTATTGACTATTATTAGTTTTAAAACGTCTTCATTCCCTGGACACTGTCTGCTCCTCACTGCCGCTGCAGACGACACCTCTCCCTTACTCCAGACAAGAGGGGAGGACTTTTGCTGAAGTGCCAGAGCATCTTTCAGGCACGCCAAAGGCAGGCATCTGCCTATGAAACACGTGGCAGATGCCAAAGGAGGGTGAGGGTGGAGCTACCAGGAAGAAGAGGGGATTACTATCACTTCCACCTACATTCCACCCCCCATCTCTCCAAGATGCTGCAGCAGTTGAGGGCTTCCCCCCTCTACGTGCCCAAACGCATGCACACCTGCAGATACTTGCAGGAGGGGCAGGTGTGTTTTTGTGTGTGCGTGCCCTGATCTGTCTTCTGCTCCATTCTTATTCCCCAAGTGCACACTAACCAAGTTATCAGTTCTGATGATCATCCCAAGGCCTAAAAGCACTAACCCCCTCCTCAATCTATCCACCCTTTTGTCTTCACAATCTAGCATCCCCACCACAACCACATTGTTGCTTCTATTTATTATTATTATTATTATTATTATTATTGATAATAATAATAATAATAATTTTTAAAAAACGCTCAGCAGGTTGGCTGAGGCTGGGGTCCACATACTGCAGTTGAAATGTATTTATTTAATTATTACTTGTCTCTATCCCACTTTTCCTCCAAGTTGCTCATGGTGGTGTGCATAGTCCCACCCACTTTACATTTTATCCTTACATCAAGTCTGTGAGATAGGTCAGGGTGAGAAACTGTGTCTTGGCCCAGGTCACCCAGTGGGCTTCACGGGCCCCTGCTGCTAGCTGAGGGCCACTACAGCTGGGAGGGTGGAGCTCCCGCTCTACAATCCCCACCAGCATCAAGTCACAGTCTGAGACCAGACGGTGGCACAGTTGTGGAGCCGAACTCCACTCTCCCAGCTGATATCATTCCCACATGTGCACGCAGCTGGCAGGTGCTTAAATATGCCCGGTCACTTCACCTTGCACGTCAGCACGCATGTCTGCCATTGCCCAAGATGGCGGAAGTGGTGTCAACACACCCCTGCCACCCTCGTGGGTGATGGCAGGCATGCACGCTGGTGCACGAGATGAAGCAACTGGGTGTATTTGTGTGTGTGTGCGCGTATGTGTGTGTGTTGGGGGCCCACTGCGGGGTGCTGCCAGCCCTGCCTGACTATAAGACAAAAGTGCAGATGCAGTTGGAATAAAGATGAAAGCTGTAAACTAATTGGCAGCATTTTTCCCCAGGACTGTTGGCTTGCTAAGCTATTGATACATAAATGTGTGTGTGCGCATACACATATATCATATATCTTGAATAATTTGTGAAGGCATTGTACTTAGCAAACCATTTTGCTGCTGTGTGCAAGTGACTCTCCTGACACTGACATTCAGAAGATCAAAAGCTATTTTCTGCTATGTCACCTATTCTGCAGTCTTGCCAACTCTAATGGACTAGACCTCTGCAAAGAATGAAAGATGTCTGTGGGCATAGACTGGCCTGGAGCACATTAGCAGCTTATATTTAGCCATAGCCCAATGAGCTTTTGTTTGCGCACACGTTCCTGTGCTTCTCTGTGGCCTCCCATTTGGAGAAGAGAGACAAAGGTGTGTTGCAGTAGTTTGCATTGTTAGATATACCTTTGTGATTAATGTAGACAGTTAAAGGTGATAGAAACTTCAGTAAGATAAGCAAGGCCACATCTGAAATGTTTAACATCAAGACTGGGTTTCACTAGGATGACAATAGCTAGGGCTGGATCCTCCTAATAAAGATTTTTAAGTTAACAAGAGGACTCAGATTCTGATCCACACATTGCTTAAGATTGCTTCACGTGTTACAGTTTTTGTACATAGAAAGCATTTTCCATATAGAAAAACACATATTTGCCTAAAGATATCTGTATAATTCCTTGTACTTAGAAAACAATAAGGGATGAAACAGCCCTTACTGTTATAAGTATGCCTAATAATATTCAAGAGAAACTAAATCCTATCTCTAGGAAAAGGATGCCAATATGCCATGTGCAAGTTAAGCCTAAATTACACAAATGCTATCCTCCAACTCCCACCACCACGCTCAAACAAGTGTAAATATTTTGACTATTGTTTGGCTCTTTTAAAGTTAAGAAAACATCTATTTATGGTGAAGCAGAGAGCAGTCTAAGAATTTTCCTTCCCCTAGCTGAAGCCTCTATGCTGTCCTCAAGGGCTCCTTGACCTTGGGGAGTAGGAGATTTTGGGGGGCAGTGTGAGATGCAGGGGGCTACAGTAGTAAGGAAGAGGCAGGAAAGCTCAGTTGTGTTTTAACTTCTTTTTACTCATTTTTCAGGTTCAAACAACTGTCTGAGGCCATACTAAGGCAGGAATGAGAGTGGAAATTTAAGTCTTTCCTCTCCCAATGTGGTTCTGACAAAAATACCTTTCCTCCCTCACTGTGGTCCTAACAAAAATCTCCCCATCCCCCGTTGCCAGTATGAGCTAACAGCAGACATGGATACTTTCATCAGGATCACAGTGGGGGAGGAAAATGCTAAACCTTCCCTTCCCACATGCTGCGACCCCAGTGAAAATCACGGTCCCCTGCAGATCTGCTATAAGTGATTTAAAAACACTAGTGATGTGTTCATCATCCCGTCTGCTTTGACCCTGAGTAGCAGCAAGTTGTGTCCAGATTTGCTTTCTACTTCAAATAATGTAATAACTCTCACAGTGTCTGTCTAATAATAGGGAAAGTGGAGCTGCACAAGGGGCTACGAGCTGTCTACCACAAAATGCCACTCCTCTGGACCCCAGGGTACCTAAATAGAGCCTTGCAAGTGATGGAGAATGTGATGCTGCTTCCCGGTGAGAAAAAGCTCTGCAAGGAAGCTGTAAGTGGACATCCATTTTACAAAGCAAGGCCTTGTGCCTTCTTGAGAAGAGAGCATGTGGATTTTCATACAAGATGCTGCTACTGTTGGCCCCATGATTTTATATTACTTGAACGGATATTGAACTGCTTGCATTCAGTGGTGGTTGTCTTCAACTTGAGGAGGGATGATTTCCAAAAGACCAGAGACACATGTTCATTACATAAGGGCAGGTTTTCGTTTTCCAGCTTCCTGCTTCTCCCTGGGAGAGTGCCAAAGAGAAACGGTGCCTTGCAGAGCTTTCCTATTCACCTTTACAGCTTCTCATGCAGTGGGGAGAACAGGTGGAGTCTTCTGGACTCGGTCAAAACACAGTTGTCAGTATGAGCATTATTAATTAATTTATATACTGCTTAATTGCCAAGTGGCTTCTCAGTGGTTTACAAGTATAAAACCAATTGCACAAAATATAGACGCACATATTTAAAACAGTAAAACAATTTTACCAAAAAATCCAAATAATTCACAATTAAAATGTAAAATAAAACATCCATTAAAGAAGTCAAAACAGCGATTAAAGCAGGATGTTCAAGTCAGCACATCAGGGGAATGCTTTTCTAAGCAAGTGTGTCTTCAAGAGCTGACAGAATGCCAACGCTGATGGGGCCTCTTGTATTTCAGCAGGGAGAGTAATGTTACTAGTAACAAGTACAATTGCTAGAGATGGATTCTCAACTTCTAACTTTTCTGTAGTCGTTTGGGTGGAATGGAATAATCAGTTCTCCTGATGTCATGGCTGGGGAACCTCTTTCAGCGCAAGGACCACATTGCCTTGTAGGCAACATTTGGGGGTAGGGGCGCTGCATGCCCGTAATGTTCAAGGCCAGAGACAAAAGTGGGCAGAGCCATGGGTGTGGCTCTTACCTTTGTACAGTTGGCAACATTCCAGCCGTGCAGCAACGAGAGATCTTTACAGACACAGACACACCTCCATCCACGCGGGCAAGCAGGAAGGGCACACGCCAACCAGGCAAAGCCACTTGATGAGGGTGTGGAGCAGGGGAGGGGAGGAGTGTGGATTGGGGAGGGGGCACGGCCTAGGAGAGTCCTGAGGGCCAGATAGAGATGCCTGGAGGGCCATGTCCACTATATTCATCCTCCTCCTCTTCCTCCTTGTATTGTTCTTCTTGTTGTTGTTATTGATAAGGATAAGATTTATTAGTTGCTTGAAGGTCCCCAAGTGACTTACACAATGTTAAAACAAAAACAAATAAAACACACTATAAAAGCATAACAATAAACAACAACCAAACAATACCAATAGCACCTCCACGTAGCCACAGGAAGGTTTGACAGCATATTAAAAAAAAATCATCTCAATCTATCAGATGCCTGTGAGAAAAGGTATAACTTTCCCTGGCACCAAAAAGATGTAAATGAAGGCGTCAGGCGGGCCTCACATGGCCTTGAGATGTGCATGGAAGGCAGTTAATAACTCTAGTTGTTGTTGTTGCTGTTATTGTTATGCGACTTAGGATGTGACATTGACTCAAAGGGGAACATGAATTGCAGGTGCCTTTTACACGTCTTGTTTTTCCACATGTCTGTCTTTGGCATCTTCCCTCCCCCACCCACCTGGGAGACCCACAAGCGTCCGTTGCGGAGTCAGCTTGCACATCCTCTCTGTCCAGGCAAGGCTTTCCCGTTATCAAAGACCAGGAACAGATATTTGATTCCATTGAAAATCACAATGAGCTCATGGAACATTTTAGCAAAACACAAACTGGGATGCCAGTTAACATTACATAAGTACACAATAATCTCTTCTAATATATATGTCGTCGTGGAAAATTTGAGTAATTTTCAATGAGAGCCTCTGTGATCTACCAGGAGCCAATAATAAAATAACAGTAATGTCAGAAAGGCTCAGCTTTATCAAATAGCTTCTCTCATTAACTTTGACCAGCTTGCAGACAGTTTAAAAGACTCACCCTTAAATTCCCAGCATTTTAAAAAACTCACCCTTAAATTCCCAGCATTTTATTGCACATTGTTGACCATTAAATTACTTTTTTTGTTGGTGCTATGTTGTTTTAAAACTTTATGCATTTAGTCTACAGTAGACTGCCTCAGAAACATTGAGCAATTCTGCAGTCAGATCTAGAAAAAAAACTGAACACTTTTAATAGGACTGGAAAGTCTTGAGCTTTGAAAAACAGTGAATTAGGGTACTGCCTGCTTGGCATTCTGTTTTTGACCCTCTAGCATTTTTGCTCTTGCGTGTTCAAATTTGACTCATGAAGGTTAGAGGGTATTCTCAGGAATTTTAACAAGGATCCACAGACTGCATAAGGAAGCCCACAGAAGCTGCACATTGACCATCCATATAATTCAGGCAGCCATGATGCTCTTCAGTGTTTTACAAAGCCATTTACTATCTTTTCTCAATTCTGTTGTAAAGATTGATGTTCTGGCAGGCATTTTGCAGCCCATCCCTGTGGCAGAAGTTTCTCAAGAGAGTGCCAAGGACGCAGAAGAAACGCCAAAGCAAACACAATCAGAAGAAGCAGAGATATCTCGACTGCCTGAGTACTTGAACCGATTCAGGGTATGCATCTTCCCAACTTTCCCTCCTCCCTGGCATTAGCTGGTTTTAGGTAGCGCCATTGTCTGTAGCAAAAAAAGAAAAGGGTATGCCTTGCTTCTCTGTTATTCTGAGATACTGAGGCTCCATCAGTGCCCACCAGGAATGCCCCCAGGGTTTTTAGACACTGACGTTGAATCAGAGCTTGGAAAAGTTACTTTTTTTTAACTACAACTCCCATCAGCCCAATCCAGTGGCCATGCTGGCTGGGGCTGATGGGAGTTGTAGTTTAAAAAAGTAACTTTTCCAAGCTCTGCGTTGAATTACGTTCTTATGGCTTCAGTCTGGAAAATTGTCTTGTTCAAAAAACATGCTGAAGGGCCCCTTCTCTGTTGCCTGGCTGCTAGGATGTTAATTTTGCTTTTCATGCATCAGACTTGATGAGTCAAGCTCCTGCTAACTAAAGTGGAGTGTCATTCCTGATCAGTTACTTACCCCCCTTGCAAGTTACTTGCCCTCTGGCTTTTTAAGGCACTCTTTAACAAAGCTTAGATGCGTTCCCTTATCTCTGTTCATAGCTCTTCTTCCCATTATGTAGTCTGCTGATGACTATTGTTTCTGGAAATGGTTACGTTTTGGTTCTATGTTTAGTTTTAAGAAGTCCACTCAACTAGTAAATGAGGTGGCTTGGCTGGGATTCTTGTTTTTTTGTTTGGTTTTGAGGCCCACTCATTTTCTTTGTGTTCCCTTTTCCTGGTTGTGGTTTTTGCTTGATTTGTGCCTCCATTGCTAGACAAGGCCTCTTTTTCGAAATTGTATAGATGGCATTTCATTTCATAGATTGGTACCTACAATGTTGTTCTAAAGCTGTGTTCATTGGTGAGGTGCTTGTGTTTTGTGTGGTAGGTTTGCTGAACAAAACATGGCTTGATCCCCTGCACATTTCCTTGGAAGTAAGTCCCAATGAGTTCGGTGGGCCTTGTTGAATAGTATGAGAGACTGCTCTAAAAATCAGGAAGTTCAAATCTTGCCCCTGCCATGAACTCACTAGATGGCTTTAGGCAAGTTATTCTCTCTCAGCTGTAGGTCCCCCTGCCCCAATCTGCAGTTCTTGCATCTGGGGTGAAGAACCTTTTTTTGCCTGGCAGGCCAGATCTTTACCTTCACCTCTATGGTCCAACTTTGAGAGGTGGGCAGGACCACCCGATACCATAATGATGTGAGGTGATTGACAGATGGGTAACCAAGCAGGATTGAACTTTCCCACACATCAACTGATAAGCAGGGAATTCAATCCTGCTTTCTACAGGGATTGGCAGCACCAGCAAGTTCCCTGTGGGAAACTTGCTGAACCAAGCAGGATTGAACTCCTTGCCCATCAGCTGTTGAGCAGCTGATCTGGTGTGGCGCTACATGCCCCACTCTTGATGTCACATACGTCATCAGCTGTGGGCAGGTAGGTGTGATTTGGGGAAAACAGCCTCTTGGGCCAAAGGTTTCCCACCTCTGCCTTGCGTGGTTGTTGTAAGGATGAGAGGTAGATAATGCATGCAAAGAAAGCTTTGAACACTTGAATGTACTATACAAATGCTAAGGCTTATGTTTGAGTGCATATAGGAATGTAGGCTTAGGCTGCAATCAAGTACTCACTTACCTGGGAGTAAGTCCCATTGAACCCAATTGAGTTTACTTTGAGTAGACATGCATTGGATTGCAGCCTTAGTCTCTTTCTGATGAGAACCAGGGAGGGGACCCTTGAGAGAATGTTGTGTGTTTGCGTTACAGAGGAGAACCCATTTATCAGTGAGCTTGTAAGATATGAATCCAAAGGCAAATGGTTGAGAGCAAATGTTAAGGAAACATGAAGTATTTCCCAGTGGTAAAACACAAGAGCAGGGATGGGAACCTATGGCCTGCTATGTTTTGGGCTACAACTGTCATGGCTTGCCAGGGCTGATGGGAGTTGGACTCCAGCAAAATCTGTAGGGTTACAGGATTCCTATCCTTGGATTAGAGCAATATAGTTAGCATTGTATTTGATTTTTCTGTGATTACCTTTTCTCAACTGTCACCTTTTTAAGTCTTTATTTTGTATCTTTGAGTTCTGCACTGTTTTACTTAGGTAACTTGTCTTCAGCTTTGCAAAAAAACCCACCACATTATCAGTTTACAGAAATGTGACAGCCCATCCTCTGTCACAGGGCATGCTTTGCAGCAGGTCTGGTGACCTGCCTGCTTGGAAGGAATTGCTGCTTGCCAGTGACTAAGTCCACAGCTGATTTTTATGACCCAAAGCATGACCTCTAGTTGTAATATAAATGGATTGTGCCAAGCTGGTAGCACTCAGGACTGGAGTGCAGTCAAACACTGGGTGCTTCATGTTTATAAATAAAATAAAATTATTTTGTTAACACTTTATACAATTACATAGCTTTAAAATGTATTTGACTGTCATTATTTAAATTCTGGATCTTCTGTATTGACCCACACCTCTCCAAGTGTCCCGTTAGAGTCCCTCATGGCAAAATTGTCTAGCTATCCATCTGGTAAAAATGCACAGAGCTGCATCTCTAACTCTCTGCCCACAAAGCCGGAGGAATGGCAGCCGGAACAGCACAATTAAATGACTCAAATAGCCGAGCAAGATTTAATGGTATGTTTGTTCAGCAAGATGCACAGCAGGATGGCTCAATTCCTTTCCCGTAGGGTCACGTTTCTAAACAGGGCATAATTTCTACTAAACTAAGCAAGGTTCTTTTTCTTGCCCTGTAAATTTACACGGTATGAATTGCGTAAGTGTACAGTCCTCTTTTCTTGTCCACTGGGATGCTCACATGCTTTGAAAGGAAGAGAGTGAAAGGATCAAGAAAAATGCTTGTGGAGTGGGCAAGGACTAATGGAAATAACTTTGAAGAAAATAAGTTGGACTATTGGGTTATACTCTCAATACAGTCTCAGCCCTGCAGCCAGAGAGAGTTGGAAGGATCATCTCACCCCCAGTCCACACATGGATAGCTATGTTGTTTTATATTATTTATTTTAAATAACATTTCAGCTGCATCAGAGAATTCCTCCTCCCTGCCATAGCCCCCAACAGATTTTGCCTTCTTCCAACAGATTTTGCCTTCCTGCTTCAGTGAATCAACACTGCCTATTCCAATAACAGTCCACCTTGTGGCTTGGAGTAATTTCCTGCCGTATCTGTGGCATTATCTCATTTTCTCAGCTCAACATGTTACCACGCAACTTGGAGAACAGGAAATATCCCATTGAGGAAGCCAAGTGATATCTGTCAGGTTTGCTGGTAGATGAATACCGCAAGCTATAATACTCTATGCGCCTACACATTTATTTATTTATTCATTCATTCATTTCATTTCATTTCATTACCCCAACCTGTCACCCTGAGGTCTCAGGGCAGGTTGCGCTATTTTAAAAATACTATATTAAACTCAGTTGAAACAAATTGCAGTCAAGAGAATAGGGTAGGTCCTAAAATATATATCTCAGGTGTCAAAGGGCAGGGTAAAGAGGTGTGTCTTCAACGTATGATGAAAACTACAAAATGAAGATGCCACATGTACCTGTTTCAGGAGGAGACTCCATAGTTAGGGGTGCCTCTCCCAAGCCACCACCCCCAAACTCCTGAAAGTGGCAGAACTACAAAGAAGGGCCCCCACTGCTGATCTTAACAGCCGAAAGTGTCTGTAGGAAAAGAGGTGGTCTTTCAGATATTTTTGACCAGTTGACGTTTCCGAGTTGTCTTCAAGGGCAGCCCCGCGTAGAGCACATTGCAATAATTCAGTCTGGAAGTTACCAGGATATGGAGTACAGTGGCCAAGTCTTCTCTGTCCACAAGGGGCTGGAGCTGGAAAAAGGCACTTCTAGCCACTGAAGCCACTGAGCCTCCAGTGACAGTGTTGGATCCTGGAGTTACCCCATGCTACAGACCTGCTCTTTCCAGGGGAATGCAACAGTATCCAGAACAGGCCATCTCCCAACCTCCCAGACTTGAGAACACTGAACGTATAACACCTCTGTCTTTTCAGGATTCAGCTTCAATTTGCTGACCCACATCCAGTCCAACACCACCTCCAAGCACTGGCCTAGTACCACAATTGCCTCTCTTGATTCAGATGGATCAGAAAGTAAGAGCTGGGTGTCATTCTCATACTAGTGGCACCTCACTTCAATTCTCTTAATGACAGCTCTCAGCATTTCAGATAGATGTTAAATAGCATGGGAGACAAGATGGATCCCCACTGGACATCAATGGACAATTCCAATGGCACCAAACAATCCCTATCTGGAAATGGCCTTGGATTAGCAGCAGAGCCATTGAAGTACAGTGCCCCCAGTCCCCACCTCCCTGAGTTGCTCCAAAACGATGCCGTAGTTAACAAGCTTGAAAGCCCCAGAGCGGGCAAGAAGAAGGACTCCCCCCATCTCTCTCCTGACAAATGCCAATCAGGCAGGATGAAGAAGGCAAGTTCAGTGCCTCAACTGTTCCTGAAGCCAGCCTGAAATAAATCCAGATCAGTTTCCTCCAAGCATGCCTGAAGCTGGGCCACCAACAGCCTCTCAAGTATCTTGCCCAAAAAGAGGATGTTCGCCACTGGGTCATAGTTGTTTTACACTTCAGGGTTCCAGTGAGGTCCTTTTAAGGAGGGGATGCCGCACCACCTCTTCGAAGGTGGCTGGTAAGTTCCCCTCCTCCAGTAAAGCTTTTATCACTCCCTGGATTGACCCCGTCAGTCCCTTTTAGCTAGCTTTAAGAAACCAAGTTGGACAAAGTTCCAACGGGGAGGTGGTCAGCTATGCTTTTTCAGGCAGCTTGTCCATACTGCTCTGGACTCTGCTCCATTAGACTTTATTATTATTTATTTATTTAATTTGTATCCCGCCCTTCCTCCCAGCAGGACCCAGAGCAGCAAAAAAAGCGCTAAAAAGACTTTAAAACATCATAAAAACAGATCTTAAAATACATTAAAACAAAACAGCGTTAAAAAATCTTTTTAAAAACAACTTTAAAAAAAGGTTAAAAACATTATTAAAAAACATATCAAGCAATTCTAACACAGATGTAGACTGGGATAGGTCTCAACCTAAAAGGCTTGTTGAGAGGGAAGTCTTCAAAAGGTGCCGAAAAGATAGCAGAGATGGCGCCTTCCTAATATTCAAGGGGAGGGAATTCCACAGGGTAGGTGCCGCCACACTTAAAGGTCAGTTTCCTATATTGTGCAGAACGAACTTCCTGATGGTATCTGCAGGAGGCCCTCACCTGCAGAGCGCAGTGATCGGCTGGGTATATAAGGGGTAAGATGGTCTTTTAGGTATCCTGGTCCCAAGCTGTATAGGGCTTTGTACACCAAAACTAGAACCTTGAACTTGGCCCAGTAGCAAATGGGCAGCCAGTGCAATTCTTTCAGCAGCAGGGTAACATGTTGGCGACACCCTGCCCCAGTGAGCAGTCTTGCTGCCGCATTTTGCACCAGCTGCAGCTTCCGGACCAAGCTCAAGGGCAGCCCCATATAGAGCACATTACAGTAATCCAGCCTGGAGGTTACCAGTGCATGGACAACAGTGGGCAGGCTATCCCGGTCCAGAAACAGCCGCAGCTGTCTTACCAGCCAAAGCTGGTAAAAGGCACTCCTAGCCACTGAGGTCACCTGGGCCTCTAGCGACAAAGATGGATCCAGGAGCACCCCCAGACTACGGACCTGCTCTTTCAGAGGGAGTACAACCCCATTCAAAGCAGGCAACTGAGCAATTATCTGAACTCGGGAACCACCAACCCACAGCACCTCCATCTTGCTAGGATTCAGAGTCAGTTTATTGGCCCTGATCCAGCCCACCACCGAGTCCAGACAGCGGTCCACTGCTTGCATGACCTCTCCAGATTCAGATGTTATGGATAAATAGAGCTGGGTATCATCAGCATACTGCTCGCACCTCGCCCCAAATCTCCTGATGACTGTTCCCAAGGGCTTCATATAGATGTTAAACAGCATGGGGGACAAGATGGTACCCTGCGGCACCCCACAGCACACCTGCCAGGGGGCCGAAAGACAGTCACCCAATGCTATTCTCTGAGAGCGACCCTGGAGATAGGATCGGAACCACTGTAAAACAGTGCCTCCAATACCCATTTCACCAAGTCGGCCCAGAAGGATACCATGGACAATGATATCAAAAGCTGCTAAGAGTTCAAGTAAGAATAACAGGGTCGCACTCCCCCTGTCCTTCTCCCAGTAAAGGTCATCCATCAGGGCGACCAAGGCCGATTCAGTCCCATAACCAGGCCTGAACCCAGACTGGGATGGGTCAAGATAATCTGTTTCATCCAAGAGTGCCTGCAATTGCTACGCCACAGCCCTCTCAATCACCTTCCCTAAAAAAGGGGTATTTGCAACCGGTCGGTAGTTGTCACAAACCAATGAGTCCAGGGTGGGCTTTTTCAGGAGTGGTCAGATCACTGCCTCTTTCAAGGTGGCTGGAACCACTCCCTCCCACAATGATGCGTTGACCACACCCTGGATTCACTTGGTCAGACCCCCTCGGCAAGCTTTAATAAGCCAAGAAGGGCAAGGGTTGAGAGGACATGTTGCTGGCTTTCTCTAATTATGGAGCACAACTCTGTCCAAATCTGAACAATTTTGTCCTTACGGTGCCTAGCAAATTTGTTACACCAGACTGCCGAGGGTGTGGATAACTGAAACAGTCAACAGCATTTTTGATGTTTCAGAACAGAGTCTATTTTCACTTTTTAAGCATTTTTTCCATAAGTCCTAGAATATTGGCTGTTTTCTTTTGTTTTTAAATTGAGAGTCAGACAAATCTATCTGGCAAGGCACAAGTACGCCAGAGTTGATACATAGGTGCCTCAAAGTCAGCCCACACAAACTTGTTTCAGTTGTTATTGTGTATAATTTTAATAGAATTTGCCTGCATCCAAATTGCTTATGCCAGTTACCCTGATGACAGAATTCTGAGAGAGAGAGAGAGAGAGAGAGAGAGAGAGGTGTCCAAGGCCATGCAGTAAATTCCATGATTGAGCAACCTAGCAAGATGAATCTGGGATTTCTAGACCCAAGGCCAACACAGCAGTTTGTAGACACCTACCACTCCATAATACCCCAGTAATCTGAAGCCCTCTGTGAAGCTGGCCATTTCAGTGTATTTCTTTATCTTTGGTTTTTGCTTAAGTGATGTCATACACAATTCATTGTTGCTTTAGCAGGAGACAAAAAGACTGGTAAATGTTATTGGTCTAGAACATGCTCTTACCCTGTTGGTGCTGCCAGATAAGGTCTCGCTGAGTGTGAGGCCCGAGAGGTGGTTGCGTAACTGTATCTGCTGTAAAGTTTTAGCTCTTGACTGCAAGCGGCCCCATAGCAGAGGGTGGTTGTGGGCGAACATGGAGACAGATGGAAATTACATGGCTGATGGAAATTACAGGCTACATAAACTAAGAACTGGGGAGTGGAGAAACCCAAGAGGTTTTTTGAAACAGCCTGTGTGGTAACCATTGTTGACAGCAGGAATTGTAGTCTAGCGGCAATCTCTGTCTAGTAGAGCTGCCTTGTGGTTTGACAGGTTTTCATCTTCTCTGTGGCATAGGGATCTCACGTACTTTAGTTGACCCCTTCAAAGAAAACAAGTGTGATACAGAGGTTAGAGGGTTGGACTAGAACTGGGGACACCCATGTTCACGTCCCAACTCTGCCATGTAATTCACTGGGTAACCTTGGCTCAGCCTTACCAACTTCCCAGGGTCCTTGTGAGGATACAATGGGGGAGGATTGAGCCATGGGTTGGCTCTCCAGATGATGTTGGACTCCAGTCTCATCACTCTGGGCACTCCTGGCTGAGGGTGATGGGAATTGAGAACCCAAGAACATCCCAAGGGGCCACAGGTCCTCCAGCCCTGATAGACGCCATCCTGAACTCCTTGGTGGGATAATATTTTAATATTTTTTTAAAAATGAGTCAGATGAGAAAAATTAGGAAGGTGGCTCATTGTGCTTCTCATGTGACCTCATTAAAAGTCAATACCAACTAGCCCTTAACTCTCTGAAATATGTGTATATGCAGAGCTTATGGAGACAATTAAGAAAATATATTTCTGTAATAGTCTATGATATCTGATACATGGTTTTTATTGTATATATGTATGGTTGTTGTAAACCGCTCTATTTTTTTATGGATAGCAGTATACAATTTTTAAAAAATAAATAAATATTCTAGTTTAGGTGAAAATGCCAATCTGAGGATGATAATCTTTGTGGTGAGTGAGCTAAGTTTTTTTTTTTTAAGCAAGGCTGCATAGAAGCTTCTAGCTGCCCTCTTGTCTCTTTCCTAGGGCAGCTCCCTCCCATTCATTCTCGGGGAGGCTTCTCCATTAGGGCAATTAATTTGCCTTTTGTCTGGGGGACATCAAGCTGTCCAGTAAAACTTCCATAACCACAAATGGCCTTGCATCTTGAAGCACTTAAGTGAATTGATGTTTTTTATGATTCATTAGGCAAGAAATACTACACTATAGATATAAGTGGAAATTTGCTATGATATACTGCCCAGTTGTCTGGCCAAATTCTGCCTGATTGGGATGGACTACCCCCACATCTAGCCCATGCTGGTGCACCCACAGAAACAAACTTAAATTACAGTGGCTGCATCCAGAAAGTTGAGCCTGAAATCACATGAGCCATTAGAAAACAAGGCTGTTGTGGAATGTGTACTGGGCGATAACACAGGGGCTCGTGGGATCTATTTAGTATGCAATTAGTATAAGCCTATTTAAATGATTCCCATCTGTTGAGAGGAAGGTTAGCCAAATGACTCAGGGTGAATCCTTGCATCAGCTTTGGATTTGGACTTGAGGGCAGGGGGAGAGGGGAAGGAAGCCCTAAGATGTTTAGATTGCTGGCTGGCCATTCATCATTTCTTAGCATGAAGAGTTTTTATTAATGATGTTTCTCATTCATTGTGCAAGTTCCGCCCATGCCAGCACTTAGCAGAATTAAAAATTGGTTTTTTTGGTCTCTGCTTTGTTATTGCTAAATAATAAAAATCTAGCCTATATATTACCCCCCCCCTTTTTTTCCCCCTCCTTTTTTCCTTTTGGGGAAGGGTGGAAGAAAAGGACGATGCTCCTTTATTCTGGCGGGCACACTTTTCCAAGAAAAAATGCAAGTCAGCTGCACTGTGCCAACTTGTAGAATTTCACATTCCAGTTCCAGCAGAAAACGATTAGCCAGGCCAGGCAAGTGGATTGTCGATGTCTTGCAACTGGTTGATTAGCTGCTCTTTTCTTTCTTTTTCCTCTCACCTCTGCTACGACAGGAGCTGAACTCTAAACTGCAGTCGCTTGGCAAGGTGGAATCTGCAGGCTTGTTGATGCTGACCACCCAGCTTGTTGAGGAAAAGCAGCCAGCCTTTGAAGTGGAAGACCTTGCAAAACACAAGCAGAAGCTGAAGGAGTGGGAGCAGGAGCGGGCACTTCTGGCTGAAAGGGAGAGACAGTATAGGGAAAAGGCCAGGCAGGAGCTGGACGCCCGGAAAGCAGCAAAAGCGTCCCTAATGTTGCTGCTGAGAGGCTTCTCTCCTGCTCCAAATACTGCTGGCGAGAGACAGGCGAGGGGGTGAGCAGCCCTGCAGCCTTGAATGGGTGCAGTTGAAACCTTTCCAGATCCATCTTGCATGTCCGTCTTGCAGCAAGAGTGTTTCTTCCCCATCCTGTTTAAAAAACAACAGCAGCAGCAACACTGTAATGATGAATGTTCCTCTGAATGTCTCTTTTGTGTTGTGCCAGGAAGCAAATCTGTCATCGAATAAAGCAGTTCGTTTCTAAAGCAGGCTTGGTGAGACAGTACATTCAAAATACTGCTGCCACAGTCAATATTGGCCAGTGGCGGCTGGTAGCTCCATGTCAGTGGGGCAGTTGAATCTGCTGAAGCATCTTGGACAGTTCCTTGAACATTTGGACTGAAACCCAGAGCAGATTCCACTGCCCCACTGGTATTGGCTAGTTAAAAGGTTGCAAAGACCTTCAACGTTTTATATGCTTGCGGAGCTCCGATTCCCAATCCCCTTCATTCAGGGATCACAAGCAGTCCTTTCTCCCTGGAACTATTCATGGCTCTCGATAGTGATGATTTTGAATCCTCTCATTTAGAGGCAGTGCGCTTGAAGCTGCCTTATACCAAGTCAGACCATTTGTCCATCTTTGATTGACTGCAGCACCCCGGCTTTCAGGCAGGGGTTGAGATGTGGAGGATTTGGAACCAGAGTCATGTGCTCTTCTCTGAAGCTATTTCTTCCATGCCCTGTTAATAAGCTTTCCAAGGACATTTATCTAGCCACTATTGGGAAGTCACTGTCTAAATGTACCTGTAATGCCATCGAGCAAGATAAGTTTATATTATTTCCCAGCCACATGGCTTGGTCAAACAAAAACATCCAGATTCTGTTCATACAGACTGAATGTTTTTGCAGATCAGTTTCTACCTTTTCCATTGGCTGCTTGCCCCCTGCTTGGGCTGTTTTCTTCCGCAAACATAGCAGTCTCTGTGCATGACTATAAACACGTGGTAATCAGGTCTATCGCAGTACACACACTCAGGCCTCATTCTTACAGCAGAGGATCAGCTGGGTTGCCTTCCCACGTGGCTTCTATGTGTTAATGGACCTTTGTGGGTTGGAGTCCCTGTGGAGCGGCAACTCTCCCACTTTTGTACCATTAAAAATTGACCCTCTGTCACTTGAACCTTTGGGACTTTGCAGTCTCATGGCCTCTGCTTATCTTGTTTTGCAGGCTGCAACGTATTAATAGCTACCATTAGGAATATTGTTTGCTCTCCAACATTTCAGTTTTGTTTCAAAGCCTGCCTGCTACTTCTTTGCTCTTCGTCATATCTTCAGTCTTATTGTTACAAACCTGCAGAATATTGTTACAGAAGACTATAATTTGCCTTTGTTGGACTTTCTCTTGTTCAGAAAGCTTAACAACAAAATAAACTGATTGTGGCCCCAGCTGCACTATGCATTCAAAACAGTATCATACCACTTGGAACAGTCATGGCTTCCTCCAAAGAATCCTAGGAGCTGTAGTTGGGTATGGGTACGGGTTCCGCCCTGGGCTCCTACTGGGAGGAAGGGTGGGATATAATTCTAATAAATAAATAATAATACTGAGAGTGGCTAGGAGATCCCTGTTCCCCTCACAGAGCTACAGTTCTCATTATGGTTTAACAATTGATCCCTCCTCCCAGGGCGCTCTGGGAATTGTAGCTCTTGAGGGGAATGGTGGTCTCCTAATAACTCTTAGCACCCTTAACAAACTAAACTTCCCAGAATTCTTTAGGGGAAACCATACTGTTACAAGTTGTATAGTACTGCTTTAAATGTATGGTGCAGATGGGGCCTTTTTCTCTAAAAACCTTCATCTGGCCCCACTGCTCATTCGAGACTCCCTTGAACCCTGCTCCTTTGTATCTATTTCCATCACACCCTTGACATATATATTACAACCACTGTGTTTCCCATCCTGGGGGTCACAAAGCCTGTGCAAGTGCACTATGAGCTTTATAAATAAACCCAAAATAATTATTGCTTTTAATCTTTAACTGATATCATGAATATCTACTTTTTGTTTTGTTGGGATATTATCATGCTGTGTTGGCGCTTGCAACCAAACATCAGAAAAGTTCGAGCCCTACACTTGGGAACCGTTCTCTGGCAGCTGGCGCCAGCTGCAGTGACAGTTCACCACAAGTGCTTGTACAGGGAGTTGTTTTGAGTGACTATTGTAGCTTGCCTCTGATGCATAGGTACCAAAGACTCAAAACAACCCCCTGCGTGAGGACCTTGTGGCAAGCCATTACTGGATCTTCTACCAGGGCTTAGTAAATAATTAAGGCAAAGGTGATTTAGTCGAAATCTGTCCGCTATTTTTCTGCTAAAGAAACAGAGACGTTTGAGTGGGTGCGAAACCCATTTGCCACGGATGTCATAAAGTTGTCTGAGCAAAAAGAACAACAAATAGTTGGAACTGTCATGGGATAAGACCTTCAAGGATAATTTTTTGGAACTGAGGTTTTCTGACTGTTGACTTTGGGTTACCAAAATTACTCAGTTAACACTGAGTATTTCTGAGTTTGCTGATGAAGCAGTATCTGTGCTGCAGCCATTTGGTAGTACATATTTTTGTGAGATGTATTTTTCAGTAACGAGTGCTATGAAATGAAATAAGTAGCAGGCTATGTATCAATAATGATCTGTGACTTATGTCTGAAAACCATCAAGCCCTGCATTGACCCTACTCATTGGCAAAATGCAAGCTCAGCTGTCCCACTGATACTTGCCAAAATGGACTTTAGCATGAATAAAACTATTACAAATATTCATAGTTCATTATAGCTAACACTGCTTGTGAAACCTTGTTTTTAGAATACTTTTTATTGCTTATGAAGAGGTATCCTGCAATGAGATGTTTGGTGCCCTTACATTCCCATAAAAAAACCTTGCAAATAACTTGCAAGTCTTATAAACATATCAACAAGTTACACATTGATATAGGCATTAAGTAAATTTTTGCTTGGATGCCTCAAGTAATGATCATAAAATGGGCAGTTAAAATGCATGAAACTGGTAGCTGCCGAATATCCAAGGTTCAAAATTCACCTGACAAATTGATGTGTCACCATATCACGTAAATTTGGACTTCTGGGTCTCCAGACATAAAAAGCTGAGGGCCACTGATGTAGACTACATTGACATGTAGTATTCATGGCACAAGACATTTTCAGGGGGAGAGATAGCCTGTTGTACAACAAAATGTACACATAGGCATGACATAATCCACAAGCAAAGAACTCAGGTTATACAACAGAGTTTTCTTTAAATTTGTTTTAAGTTTCTCTGGGTGAGAACTTGTGGCTGCTGCTCATTTGGCTAACAGATTAATCCTTCTGTTCTTTTGAGATGGAAATTTTACTACTAAAAGGAAGATGCTAAGTGTAAGCCAGACTTCATGCTGGCTGCTGTTCGGTGCTATTACAGGAATTAACAGCCTTGCCTTCTTGTTTACATAATGATGTGTTTATTATTCTGTGCTCCAACATTTCCAAAGGTGTCTGGGGAATTTCTGACAGTGGTTACAGGTTGCACAGAGACTAGCTGCCACAAAGCTCGACATTCTCTGCTTCCTTTAGCAGCTTCACCTTCCCAATAGGGAGAACCCCAGATTGCCTCTCGTTTTTGGATAGATCATACTCACTGTGATCCTCAAAACCCTCTCTTGCCACAGTAACAGGTTTAGCTTGGCTCTCAGTGTTCTTTATGTCAGGCTTTAAAAGAGTGGTGCATCTGTGTATTAGCAAGGAGGGCTGCAGGATAGATCTGGTCCTATTTTGCCCAGCAAAGCTTTGGGGCTGAATCCTACATTACCAAATTCTGTGCATTCATTCCACATATTTAAATAGTCACATGCATACCCAGCAATTTATACTAATGTAGGATCTGCAGCAGGCACAAATCTAACTTACTCCTGTCCCTTTAACAGCAGTCTGATTTTTCAGAAGTCAAAAAGGAAAGCCTTTTATAGCTTAGAGAGAAACATTTATACCTACAGCTGATTGCAGATCACGCTTCTGTGATGGGGCAGCTGAAAAACTGGCAACCCTGGTTATGGCTGAGGTTCAGGAAGTGTATTTAGTATTGACTTCCAAACTCTTACCATTGGTTAGAATGGGCTTCATATGAGTCCAGCTGGTTCTGAGCATGAATAGTAATGAGGCAGTCATGCTGCTGGTTTACCATTTACATTACTCAGCCAGTCTGTAGGATGTAAACATTTTGAATCGAGATCAGTGAATAGTGGCATAAAAGTTGTGCAAGTAAGAAATAAGTGACAAGTGAAGATGTCCATCTGGTTGTTGTTGTTTTTAGTCTTTTTTGAGGATAAGGACAATGATTTAATGGATCCTGTCTGTATGAAGACATTCATGTTCCACCAATCCGTCCTGTACTACAAATTAGTTGAACAGCTTTAAGGATCTCTTCCCTCAGGAGAAAATTGCAGTGTAATTCTGTGCATGTTTCCTAGAAGGATGGACGGTGTTCAGTGGGGCTTATTCCCAGATAGGTGTGCTTAGGAATTGCTCAATCTGTTAATGTTGATTTCTCTCAATTTCTCATTGTTTCCATCTTGAGTTCAGTTGCCCCACATATATTCCCATTTGCAGTTTCCTAGTATACACATTTTTGTTTGCAATTTTGCCTAAACACACACACTTGTAAGCATTTTCTCCTAATAATTTATTTTGTACATTGTTTTCACTAATATACAGATTTCTGGGTGCGCTTTTCCCAATTATATGATTTCTTTTTTTAGAACTGCACTGCCAAATTCAGAGAAGTGCAAACTTTGTATTAAAATGTGGAGTGAACAGTTCTTCCTCTCTAGCTATGCAAAGCATTACCACCTGAGTCCTTTCCCTATACAGTAGGGCCCCGCTTACCGGCGTTTTGCTAATGCGGCGGCTTTCATTCCCCATTTTAAAGCCGATTTTGCGGCATTTTCACGCAAAGCACCCCATTATACTCTATGGGGTTCCGCTTTACAGCGATTTCCTCTTTACAGCGGGGGTCCGGAATGGAACCTGCCGTATAAGCAGGGCCCACCTGTATGTTTTGCTAGGTTGTGGAATGAGTGTGTTGTTCCTTGGAAAGATCTGAGGGTAATTTTTCAATTCATAAATAGCAGACAGATAAACAAGAAGCATGCTATAGGGAAAAAATCAACTTTCTATCATTCTGTTTCCCTGCAGTGTCTGTTTTGTATATACCCATCTTACAGAATGTGTTTTGGAAGGGCAGATGTGTAAGCGCACCTTACATCCTGCTTTTAAAGAACCTCTTTGCTTTAATCTGCATTGGCAGCTTTTGATTGGGGGTTTCATGCGTCCAGTAATGCATACAAAAGATCTGCATAGTTTCATTTGAAATGCAAACTGCTGATTCAAATTCACAGCCATGGAATACTTTAATGAGTAGGTAAGCAAATATAGAACCCTCCCTTCCTTCCCTTTATTATTTACACCACTTGCAATCCAACAGAGGTCAGTTCACAAGAGGGAAATTGCACAAGTATTTCCCTCCATCTCAGATCCATATAACTCTATGTTTTGCTGACCTAGAATCAAGATATAGTAACATAGTTGTTGGTAGAAGAGCATTAATAATTCCATTCACTTTCAGGACAATGTGAAACAGAAAGATCCAGCACTGACATTGTGCAGCTGGTTAAAATACAATATGACTGGGGAGTTAGCTGCACACTGGTTTCCCTTCTAGGTGTTGCTGAATCAGTCAGTATATGCCTTTGTCCTTTGTGCTGATGTCAATTTGTGTGAACCCAGAATTTGAAGGCCCCATTCCCTCAAGGACAACCTGGCCAGCATTACTTCAACTTCACTTTCAATCATTTCACTGGCTTTCAGTCTTCAGACACCAAGGAAAATGGGGAGCCAATTCTGAATCTGAGAGAGAGAGACAGTGTATCAACCAGATTGTTTATACTGTTTTTAATGGTGTGCTATGTTTTATCATGGTACATCACCCTGATCTTTTACAATATGGTGGCATATACTATTATAAATAAAATATAAGTAAGCACACCCTCATGTTTTCTCCTCAAATTCATCTTCCACCCACATTGCTGGCCTTCAAGGTGAAAACCTGGCTGTTTGCTCAAGGTTTGGGGCAGTAATGCTGCTGGTTTGATGGCCTTGCTCCTGTCATTTGTATTTTTGTTAGTTTTTGTTTTAGATGAGATAGGCTTATTCATTTTACTGTACACCACTTAGTTATTTTTGGATGCAAGGCAGTAGAGATAGATAAGAAAGTACCTATAGCCAACAGATATTTCTATCAAACTTTAAAAAGCAAGGAAATTGGCCAGCTATACTGAATGCACCAGGGGAGCAGAACACCTGACCTCTCTGAGATATTGTACTGCCCTTCAAATTTGTCAAAATGCAAACACAATTTGGGTTGGTCCTTCACAGTCCAATCCACTTCCTCTGTAGCTTGGAAGAATTTGGTAATGTGCCTCTGAGCATATGGTGAGTGGTGGCAACACCTGCCATCTCCAAAGATGGAGAATTAAATTTTTGTATGTTTGTTGGTGTTCTTAAGTTGGTTCTTTTCTGTGCTACTACTGTTTCTACAAAGAATCTAACCTAGAAAATTATATTGCTCTTATTCATCCTAGAAATCTGTGTCAAATTTATTTTTATTAATTACAAAGCCTTTTTATTGCTCCATATCATATGATGGTGAAGATAGCCTTTTATGTTTCAAACTGGAGGTTGTGTTCTATTTCTATTTTGGATGCATTAACAGTTGAATCTGAAACTGCAGTTTGATGTAGAATCAGACTGATTACACTATGTTGCTACTTCAGCAAATACTCTAGCTGTTGGAAGAAACAAACTTGGCCTGCCCAGGATGCATGTTTTCAGCCTGCTATGCTTAAACCACTCCACTTAAGGAAAGGTGGGCATGGTCAATTAAAGACCCAGAGCACAACTAGAATTTTGTTAGAATACATTTCACCTCTCACTGTTTTATCTTGTGCAAACTGAGACATTCCTCATGTCCACTGGATACTATTCTGCAGAATAGTCAGTGCCATTATTCCACAGTTGTTTTTGGAGGTTTTTTTAGTGTTTCAAAGTGTTGCTGTACTTCACATATTCAGAGAAACAGAAGCAAAAGAAAATGATTGCCTGTAGGAAACTTCACTAAAATTGCAAAGTAAATCAAACATATTTAAAGTGACTACCTGAACTATATCAACTGTTTTAATGTTGTTGCTTCCTCCCTGCTAAAACAAGATCAGCACAGCACATGTCTTGTTTCTGTTATTTGGGCTGATTGCAGGTGTTGCCACCACTCATCATATGCTCAGAGGCACATGTTACCAAATTCTTCCAAGCTGCACAGGAAGTGGATATAAGTAAGTAAACTTTATGTTTGTATAGTAAAAGTCAGGTTTCTACATACACCCCCCCCATATAACATCTCTCTAGCCTCCATCCAGGCAAGCCAGAGCCATTGCTACAGTTCAACATCACATTCCAGCCATGCAAAAGCACTGAAGTAGGGTGCAGGGCCAGGCCATTGAGTTTTGGGGTCTGGGAAGAGTCTGAAAGCCAGGTAAAGAAGCCTGGAGACCACATTCAGCAGCTAGGACCTGAGGTCCCCCACGTCTCCAGTAATCCAACAATAGCCAATCAGCTATCCCCAGGAAGCTCACAGGTAGGCTATGATGGTGATGGCTACTCCATTCCCTCCACCCCAAATGTCTTCAGCACCCCATAGCTAAAGGGCTAAGGGATTGTTTAATCTTGCAACACTTTCTTTCCTTTGTTGTTTCCAGGAATGCAATTTGAAAAGAGTTAAAAGTACATCTTCATATGAAGACAAAAAGACACTTGGAGCTATTTTTGTATTTTATTGTGGAACTGAGCCGGTTTCCTTTACATCAAATATCCTCAACAGAAGAGGGGATATTGCACACAAATATCATAAAAGCACTACATATTACTTTCACTGGAAACTAATTTTCTACATTAGATATGACTGGATAGAATAGAGGTGATGAAGGATTATAAGACATAAAACCATACACAGCTGCAGACTGACACAAACAAGACCATTCAGAACGAGAGAGAGAGAGAGGAGTGTGTGAGGTGCTTCTCAGTCAGCAACAAGACTTTCCATGGTTTGGAAGAATGGCTGCATGCAAACATGTGCAAGCATCCTGGAACTTCAGAATTGCACTTTTACTGGTATTGCAACCCAGTCTTGTATGATTATGGCAGCTCTGGGCATTTTGAGCTCCTAAGCTAATTGAGTGCAGAGAAGCATTTTCCCTGCCCCCTTAAATGCTCAAGGTTTAGATGCTGCATTGTAATTTTATTATTTTGCTAAGATCACAACAATTTGTTTTTTATAAATAGCAAACATCTTTAACAAGGCAAATAATGCAATTGCAAATGCATTTAAAGAACTGCTTGTCCCTGGACTGCCTTGTGGTTTATTCAGCTATTAATTGAAAAGATGAGCACTGACAGAAACTTTTAATTATTTATTTTGTAAGTGTAAACTCTCCCCCCCATTACTAATAATATCAGAGCACAAAAATTACTATTTTTCTCTGAGCAAGAACTTCTGGTTACACCTGGGCAAAAGAGAGGCCTAGGACATAAGATTTAAAATGCATAATATCTCCTTGGAGTGGGATTTCTTGCAACAGGGAGACTTTGAAATTTACCTTAGCAAATTTATTTTCTCAGTTCAGTGTCATCAGGTTCCTAAACTGCTTAAGCTATTGAAGACAGCTAAATACATTCATATACACATTTGGATCCATTCACCACAGTATGTGACTTTAAAAAGTAATCATGAGACAAAGAATGGAAAAGAGCTAACAAAAGGTAGGAATTGTAATTAGATCCATCATAGGAAGATGAAAAGGCATGCAAAGAAGATTTAAGTTATAATTCTATGTACACTTACCTAGGAGTAAATCCCACTGAAGTCTGTGGGGATTACTGCTGAGTAGACATGTACAGGATTGCACTGTTCAAGTTTGGAAATGGACTGTGATCTCAACTAAACAATCACTGAATTCCATTCAGTGGAATTATATTATAAAGATCATGGTTAGGGGGATGTTACCAATAGGTAATACCATTATTTTCTAGAGTACTATCAAATATTGACACATTAAAATTAGACTAATCAATATTGAACCATGCTTCTAGTAATCTGTGCTGAGCAACAGAGCTCAATCTCAGTATATCCATAGCATTTCCTGATTGACCATCGCTAAGCTAATGATGTATGGCTATGACTAACACAATGAGCAAGTTAGTTGCACAGACAAGAAAGGCATTAATTTGGTCAAGAAGAGGCTTAAAAAACAAATACCAAACTTGGCTGCCATTTAAAACTTGTCTGCGTGTGTAAAAATAATTTGTTTATAAAATTTATACCCCACTTTTGCAATCTATTTGGAATCCTGAAACGGATAACAATGGCTTGGATCCAAAGATACCACTGCACAAGAGGAAGGCACTCCCACTCATGTACAGGATGAGTGTCCATTTCACTCCCTTTAGAGTGCCCTGTATCCTTGACAAGACACTCTGGAAGGTTCCCCAACCCTCTGGAGCCTATTCACAAGAAGCACATGGGCTGGAGACTTGTGTGTGTGCATGTGTAGACAAGACAGATCAGTGGCACCATTTCTGGACAGTGGGGTCTTTGGAGTGAAGCCATACAGAATACCATGTTTTCATCCAGGAAAAAGTTCACTGATATCCAAGAGCTGAATGGGGCTTTTAAACATTTCTGAAGGATTAAAAAACAAAGCACCTGACACAAAACTCTCATTACATTTTTGCTTCTACAACAAACCATGTATGAGAGTGATCAAGAATGTTCTTAAAGTGAAGGAGTGTTAAGGCCAAATTTGAACCCCATTGAGGCTGCAATCCTATAAACACTTATCTGAGGAACTTCCCTTGAACTCAGTGGGGATTACCTCTGAGTAGACATACATAGGATTACATTGTTATCCTGATTTCAAATGATCTATGGGACTGCTGATGTATATATGACTAAGAAGGTTGCTGCTTCTTAAAAGAAGGGCAGAGATGGTAGTTTCTCTTTTGCACATATTTATTTAAATGTAAATACACTTAGTGATATTTAAGGCTGAACTAAAATATTGCCCATTGTTTAATTAAAAGCAGCAGGTTGGTTGAAAGCAGATGAGGTGGCAACCTCCATAGACTACTCACAAGGCCCTTGCTTACTGTCAACTACATTCTCCAATTTTTTTGCAACTAGTTTGTGAAACCCACTACAAAATGGTTTTAAATTCTGCTTAAATATAAAGTGGGATAGGGGGATCATAAAACAAATCAATTCTGCAAAGTTGGTTAATAAATGGAATATTGCATTAAAAACTTGATAGACTAAAGCTGCTCAACTCTGGACACCTACTTGGGAGTAAGCCCCACTGAATTCAGTAAGACTTGCTTCTCAAGCCATACTGGGATTAGTCTGTAAAAGACTAATCCTCCCAGTGACAGCCGTGTCCAGCACACCTCCACCACCATGTAGCGCTGCTTAATGTGTTGATGGTGGTACCGCGCTAGCTCATCAAGTGTGGACAAAGGTACTGCCAAGGATGCACCACATCATGAGATGTTGTGTGGCTAGGCTACAAAAAGCTATTGTTGAGCTACACAAGGGGAAGGAGGCAGGCAGGAGCAAGGCATTTCAGCTTCACAATGCTGGCTTTTTCAAATTACAGACAACACAGTAGGACTATCTTTCCCCAGTACAGGATTCTCTCATAACTATATGGGAACAAACCACTCTTTGTGCCGTGGTTAGGGTTGCCACGTTCAGGGCCTGAAACTGATTCTGTATCTTTAGGAGCAGAGAAAGTCAGCCAAGTGCAGGTGTTCTTGCAACTCTGTAATGGGAAAAACCACAAGGTGGAATTCTCCCTTCCCCCTGCACAACTTTTAAAGATAAAGACCTCTTGGTTGCGAGGTCTTCTGTATCTCTAAAAGTTGCGCTGGGGAAAGGGAGAATTTCACTTTGTGGTTTTTCCCATTACAGTGTTGCAAGAACACCTGCACTTGGCTTTCTCTTCTTCTAAAGATAAAGGATCAGTCTCAGGCCCTGAACATGGCAACCCTAGCTGTGGTGCAAATTCAACTTTAGGACTGATATGTTAGCATTAGAAAAGAAGTGTAGTATAGATGATTATAAGCTCAGCAGTTCTGTTTCTTTCCACAGTACAGTTCCCTCTGTATTTCATGCCACAAGCATATGGAATTTTTAAGGACCTGAATTGCAGATTACTAGTGGTTCCATGTATGTTGTTCCAATAAAATCAGAGAGATCACAAGAACACAAGTTTTTGAAGGACCAGGGTAAAATAATAAATAAAGCAGAATTGCTAGAGTTGTCAAACAAAAAATAAAATATTAGAATTATTTTAACTGCACAAAACATTTAACAAACAATATTTCACAGCATTAACTGGGCTACACAGCCCAAATTAAAAGGGTTTGAAGTAGTACTAAAAAAAATAAAAATTAGCAGTGCAAGTATGCGTCTATAAAATAAAATAAACAATGTTAACAAAATAAATTATATAATAGAAAATAAAACAATGTAAAATGCACTATTTAATGGAAACATCCTTCTGCAAAAAATTATTGGCATAGAACAATGCAAATTCCTATCATAGCAGTTGTGTAAATTCCTTACCAAGCCAAAAAATAAAAACGTGATGGATATCATTATATGCAGTGATAACTGCAGCCCTGTCCTCAAGGTATTCTACCAGCACCAGTAATATTTCCATGAAGCATCAGGTACTATCACAGGTTCTATGACGCCCTAGCTCTTTGAGCCAAACTGTCTTAATAATTAAATTAGGCTATGTGTGGTGGTTGTTTTGTTTTTTTTGTTGTACAAAATTAAAATTCTGCACCAAGGTAACCCAAATTCTCTGACAACTGAAGTTGAAACCCTCAAGATGCATAAATTATGCACATCTGCATGACTTCTCTTATATTGCATGATTTATTCCCTGATTCTTAGTCTTGGACAGGTGCAAAAGGCTCTACAGGATACCGAAGTCCCTGCCAGAAATCCTTCTCAGCAACTCCTCTGGCTTCTCCCTGTAACAATAAGGGTTAAACACTTTAAAAAGAGAGAGAGAGCTGAGCTTCTCAGGAAGGTGAATTCTGTGGTCAGAACCACAACCTACGGCTTTTTCTGTGCTCTCACAGAATTGCAACATTTGCACAATCCTGGTTTTTCTTTTGGAAGGGATCTGTAAATACTGGGAACATCAACTTATTTGAACTTGTTTTACTTATTAAGACAATACCAGGAGAAAGGACAACCTAGGTAGAGCCAGCTGCAAATACTCTGTTGTCCCAACCAGTAGCGCTGGACAGGTTTGAGGTGCGTTGCAGCAATATCACAGAGAATGCTGTGGTGCACACTCCGAATTGCAAGTTGCTTTCATTGATAGTGCCTGCCTCCAAAAAAATTATCACCATCACAAGCAACTGCTTGGGTTGCTTGTGCTCTTGGGCCAGTCCAGAACCTAGGCTGTCTCCTGGTCAAAAGGGAGCCAGCTAGCATTTCATTTCTCGGTTTTTTGATCACTGACACATAACAAGTGTTTGTTAGAGTGCTCCCTGCACAATTATTCTTGACAGTTAATTATGTGCAATAAATACATTACTTCATTCTCACCAGAACCTCAAAACATTATGCATTTGTCTTACAAAACTACTAAAAAAATTGCCTTCACCTGATTTTTTTCTTTGCAGTTTTCCTGTAAACAAAACTTCTATTAAAAAATCATCTATTAAAAGTTTGCACCTAGCTAAAAAAAATCTTCTCTACATTTGTTCCCATACTCACTCTTAAATTCACAGTCAAAATAATGTAAGACAAGGCTTCAAAAGACTGTACAGAGTGCAGAGAACCTTCTTGCAACATTCTGTATGTGTTTTTCTGGCACTGGGCACCCTTTCTTCCATAAAGCAAAAAGAGGGCAGGGAGGAGAAAAAGCAGACTTTCAAAACAGGCTTGCTGTTCAGGTGCACCAATGAAGTGTTCAACCTACACGCATAATTAATAGCACCAAGCTGTTTGACCAATCAGAGACTTCCAGTAGCACACATGCACACGCATACTTCTGTACTGGTGTAACTAGAATCCTACACAGATGTTTTTATAAACTTGCTATCTTGCATTAAAAAATAAGTGCATCAAGTATCTTTGTACATTCAAGTCACATTCTAAGGCAATTTGTCTACCATAGGTACTCCCAACTGCTTTGGTATGTTGCTTCAGTAAACTTGACTGTGACTTGGGTGTTTCAGCATGCAAGTTTGTCAAATTAGAGTAGACCAGGTGTATTTTCACTGGAAGCATGCCTTAGACTGACATGTTTGCATGTTAAACTGAATGGGGTTCAAACTACTTGCATATATTGCCTAGAAGAATTATGTTACGTGAGTATAACATGTTTAAAGTGAAGTTGCCAACAGCAAGTGAGTGTTTTGTATCATGTCCCTTCAAAGCCACACTCAGTTTCACTTAATTTTCTAGCTAATTTGTCACTAAATTAAAAATGCCCACTCTTGCCGTCATTCAGACTGAGACAAATGTATGTGTTTCTATGTGGTGGCAGAGTGCAGGAAGCAATACGTTGCTTGCTTTGAGAGTAATGCAGAACTAATGATTTTATTCTCCTCTACTCCTCTCTCTTGCTTTCTCTCCCTGTCTTTCTCTCAAAGAAAAACGCCCCTAACCTGGCAGAAGTCAGCAGTGTTTGCTAGTGCATGGTTTCCAAGTGTTCAGTGGAGATGAACCTGGATCTGCAGTTTTTGCAGTAATTTGAACCCTATGGTGGGAATACCGTTATTTCCCTTAGCAATCAGCAAAGACTGAAAGAAAAAAAAAGATTAGTGACTTTCATCACCGTGATACAGTATAGCATTTGGCAGGTATATATAGTTCGGCAGCTGAATTAGATGGATTACATTTTTAGAAAAGGTGTTTTCAAATTGAAGGATTTCTGGAAACAAGGTTTAAAGTTGTGATGCACTGCTTCCCCCCCCTTTTTTTTTACAGTTCAATCTTGCATGCAGGAAAAGATTCATCTTGCATAACAACGGTGCTGCTGCTTGCCAAAACCATGATGTTAAGGTCCTGTTGTTTCTCATGGGTCTCTTGATACCATTCCCTCATCACCTCTGAATCATGGGTTGGGATTAAGGTCACCTACAATAGAAGAATACAAGAACAGAGGATGCATCAAGATTAGACAGAAGATAGTATTAATGTAAGAACAAACCCTGATGAGAAGTCTCATTACACAATACTGACTCCCTTTTTGAAAGAATACATATTAAGTATCTATGGTCAACGTGAGTAGCAGCTAGGTGCAAGAAAACTATTTATCCAGAGAAGCTGTAGATCCTGAGATGTTGGGAAATCTCAACTCCCTCTCAAGTCATATGCTTCTTACCTAAAAAAGACAGAGACTACTCAGGTTACAGTGCAAAAGTGCAGCCTCCACAGTTATGGTAAGGTAGCATCTCTCATTTCACGCATTAAGCTCTACATATCTGAATTTTTCAAAACTTTAAATGTGATGTGCAACACTATCACATTTTGGATGACTGAAGGGATCTTTATCCCTATAAACATGAGAGCATTTTAGCATTTTAGATGGCAAATCTTGTGAATTTAATCTTATTGTTTTAAGTTGCTTTGGCTTACTTTGCAAGGAAAGCAATAATGATGATGATGATGATATCGTTTGGTAAAGCCAAAGTCAACTGGAGGGGCAAATCACTGTCGGTTCTCTTCCCTGACTCTTAGATCATTAGAAATCAAATTATAGGCTAACACACTAGACCTATTTGCAGAAATAAATGTAAATACTCTCTATTTGTCCCCCATCCCTGTACCATTTAGAACATAAAAGTCCATTTTGATTGGCAATCTGCAGCAGACGTTTCCCAGCAAAGTTAATATGAGTGTCTTTTGATTGTAGACTATGGGCAACCAATGTCTCTTTACCTTCATCCATCAAATTAATATTGCATGTGGGGCATTTGGGTTCTTGATTCCCTATCCAAGCATTCAGATCACCCACCAAAATTGGATACGCTGAAGAAAACTTAGTTTTATGCTTCACAAAATAGCCCTCCAATTAAGACCAAATTATTTGAAGGTCATCCTCCTGAATACCAGTGGAAGATACACATTAAACAACATTAGGGACAGTTCTCAAGGCCTAAATCTCAGCACTATTGCACAAAGTAATGATTTGCAGGGTGGGAGCTCAGTTATAATCACATCCAGAGATGAGGAATTAGGGAGGCTAAACCACCATTAGCTTTACCTCTCCCCTTACAGGGGGAACAGCTGGATTGGAGAAGGTAGTCTACTCATCCAAGAATACAGGATCACATTTCCATGTTTCTTGAAAAAACAACATACCAAATCCATTAATGTAATTTATGAACTCTTGTGATCTGCTTTTGGCTTTCCACCAAGCAATGTTCTAAGACATCAACCTTAAAAATCAGTCTGTCCCAGAAATTTTGTCCATTAACTAATCTCGTGTCTTCAAAGACACCGCCATCAAACATTTGTGGAGTAGGCTTGGCTACTACAGAGTTTGGCATTATATCTAAGGTGGAACTTGAGATTTATGTTCAAAGGGTTCCAGAAATTGACAGGCTAATTAGTTAGCCGTTTTATGTCCTTAGCCTTGGGGTCCACCATGTCAACTTCCTTGGGGGCTACATTGTCAGCTATTTGGACTAAAGATTCCTTTTATATATGATCTTCCACAGCATGTAAATGTGCTGAAGAGGCACACAAATTTGGAAACTTGGGTGGCCTCACTACTCTAACTTCAAGAATTAGAGAATCGTAGAGTAGTAGAGTTGGAAGAGGTCTATAAGGCCATTGAGTCCAACCCTCTGCTCAATGCAGGGATCCAAATTAAAGCATGCCCGACAGGGGACTGTCCAGCTGCATCTTAAATGTCTCCAGTGTTGAAGAGCCCACCATTTCCCTAGTTAATTGGTTCCATTGTTATGCCACTCTAACAGTCAGGACATTTTCCTGATGTTCACTTGAAATCTTGTTTCCTATAACTTGAGTCCATTATTCCATGTCCTGCACTCTAGGATGATCGAGAAGGGATCCCGGCCCTCCTCTGTGTGGCAACCTTTCAAGTGGTATCATATCTCCCCTCAGTCCTCTTCTCAAGGCTAAACATGCCCAGTTCTTTTGGTCTTTCTTCATATGGCTTTGTTTCCAGTCCCTGATCATCCTTGTTGCTCTCCTCTGAACCTGTTCCAGTTTGTCTGCATCCTTCTTAAAGTGTGGTGTCTGGAACTGGACACAGTATACTCGAGATGAGGCCTAACCAGTAATGAATAGAGGGGAACTAGTACTTCACACAAATACAGGTAGGAGATTTCCTGAGACTTTCTTAAGAGGGAGGAGCTTATCTTTTAAGTGTGACAATCTGTCCACTATACTATCATATTCTTCACACAACCAAGGACCAGCTTCATCAGTGCGAGAAAACATGCAGAGCATGCTTAGGCCTGAAATACTGTGTTTTATTTAATCAGTAGACTAATCTACAAAGACTTTAATTAATTGTGAGAGGTTAACTTTAATTGGCAAGGGCAGAATTTAATTAATGGAGTAAAGGAAATACTTGTTTCTTTCTACAATAGTAAATGAAAAATAAAATATTACTTGAAGTGACATGGGCCGCCAACAAAAAGTTCTAAAACAGTGTGGGCTGGGAGTTGTTTCAAGCAGAAAAGCAGCAATCAGGAGGAGTTGCTGAGCCCTTCCCCACAATCACTCCCCTAGGGCATTTTTATTTTTAGTCTCAAAGTCCAGCTAGCAAAACACATGGTGGTGGGAGGGGGGCTTCTTGTATAAAAAGTAGCAGGTGGAAGAAGACCTTCCCATCTCTTTTCCTCCCTCCATTTTACACTATTGGGTTGTGGCTTGCATTTGAAGACATTGGTCTGCCTCCATCACATCTACTTCCATCCTTAAACTTGATTCAAAAATGGAAAAAGACACCTAAAGTAAGGTTTTGATAATTTGCAAATAGTTAGCTAAAATATATGATTAGTAATAAGCCCTACTTATTATGCAAACAACTGGGAAAGATTAAGAAAAGGAACCATTTTAATTTGTTGCTTCTAAACAGTGATAAGTTTGTCCATGTAACAGAATTGTTTTTGGGTTTTTTAAAAAAAAATATCAGCATCGGAGGATTTTATTTCCCCACTGGCTGCATTTGCATGACATGGTAAACCATAATCAATGGTTTACTGTAAACACACAGATGGTTCCCACTTTGATCCTCCCCTAGTGGAGCGGGAGCAACAAACCATGATACCTGACTTAGCATTACATCTGAAACAAATACTGTGGTTGGTTTCACCAAACAAATCATGATGTGAAGCCAAGGTTTGTTCTTGACTTACCAACAGTGGTTTGTTTGGTTGAAACAAATCATGATCCCTGGTTCAGAAGCAAAACTAAGCCAGGGATCATGGTTTGTTTCTTCCACTTGCACTAAGGGAGGCATGATCTCTACATTCTTGGTATGCCATTAATTATGGTTTTACTATGGAATGCAAAATAGGTCACTGTGACCAGAGAAAGCTTGATGATTACTTGCTATCAAATACAAGGCACCTCTCAACATCTTGGTTTAGTAGAAGGATGCAGACAAACTGGAACAGGTTCAGAGGAGGGCAACAAGGATGATCAGAGGACTGGAAGCAAAGCCCTATGAGGAGAGACTGAAAGAACTGGGCATGTTTAGCCTGGAGAAGAGAAGACTGAGGGGAGATATGATAGCGCTCTTCAAGTACTTGAAAGGTTGTCACATAGAGGGCCGGGATCCCTTCTCAATCATCCTAGAGTGCAGGACACAGAATAATGGACTCAAGTTACAGGAAGACAGATTTCGGCTGAGCATCAGGAAGAACTTCCTAAATGTTAGAGGGATACGACAATGGAACCAATTACCTAAGGAAGTGGTGGGCTCTCTAACGCTGGAGGCATTCAAGAGGCGTCTGGACAGCCACTTGTCGGGTATGCTTTGATTTGGATTCCTGTGATGAGCAGGGGGTTGGACTCGGTGGCCTTATAGGCCACTTCCAATGGTTACTATTCTATGTTTCTAGATTTCTCCCAGTTCCTTGTAGCCGTTTTCTCTTCTGATTTTAATTTACAAATACTGGACAGCCTACCTGCATGTTGCTTCCCCACTGAGCCTTGCCCTCCAGCAGAGAATCCAGGACAGCCCTGCTCGGTTCTTCTGCAGCAGGATCATTTCCACTCACCACGTAGTAGGATGATCTCACCCTCTTAAAAAATTCTACATCAACATTCTTGCTATTGCTGTGGTTGGGAATATAGACCAGGTCCAAATACACAGGAGGTCCTGGAGGCACAGCTATAGATTTTGTTGGTTTTACGTTTCCAGGTCCTTTAAAAAACAACACAAATGTCTTGTCAGAGTTATCGATGAGAAAATGTTGATTTATCTTGCTACTTCTGCGACCTTAGAAAAGGCATGCTTTAATGTTGGACAGAGTTGTCTCATCACACTTGAACCGTGATCCTCAAATCATTCCCCAAAGAATTTGCATTGTTATTAACACTTAAAAGCTTGCTAAAATATAATTGTATCGTCAAAGTCTGCTTAGTGAGGAGAAAAATATACCTATTATCAGTTCTTTTAGTTTTATTCAAGCACTATGTTTGTGGTAAAGTATTATTTTCTTAAAAACCCTCATCATCATGATTAATTCAAGAACTATCATGCGGAAGCAATGCCAGTTCAAAGGTAGGCCAGGGGTCGGGACCAGGAGATGGTTGACAAAGACCATCAGGAAGAGGACATAAAGCAGAACCACAGCAGAACAGCAGCATCTTCCAAGACATATAACAGCAGTGATGTAATTGCTACTGCTGTTTATTAAATTTCCATCCAGCCCTTCCTCTCAGAAGCAGCCCAGGGCGGCAAACAAGGGACAAACAACTAAAAACATCTTAAAAACAAAACATTTTCTTAAAAAGGTTAAAAATAAAACATCTTAAAAATATTTTTTAAGTCTTTAAAAACATCTTAAAAAGCAAGTTCAACACAGATGTAGAATGGGATAAAGGTCCCTACTTAAAGGACTTGTTGAAAGAGGAAGGTCTTCAGTAGGCACTGAAAAGATAACAGAGATGGCGCCTGTCTAATATTTAAGGGTAGGTGTCATAACACTAAAGGTCCACTAAAGGAATGGACCTCCTGATAAGAGGGTATCCACAGGAGGCCCCCACCTGCAGAGAACAATGATTGACTGGGTATATAAGGGGTAAGACGATCTTTCAGGTATCTTGGTCCCAAGCTGTATACGGCTTTGTATACCAAAACCAGCACCTTGAACTTAGCCCGGTAGTTCAGGGGCAGCCAGTGAAATTCTTTCAGCAGCAGGGTAACATGTTGGTGATATCCTGCCCCAGTGAGCAGTTGCGCTGCTGCATTTTGCACCAGCTGCAGCTTCCGACCAACCTCAAGGTCAATCCCACATAGTGCGCATTACAGTAATCCAGCATGGAGGTTATCAGTGCATGGACAACAGTAGTCTGGCTATCTAGGTCCAGAAAAGGCTGCAGCTGTCTTATCAGCTGAAGCTGGTAAAAGGCACTCCTAGCCACTGAGGTCACCTGGGCAAAGATGGATCCAGGAGCATCCCCAGACTATGAACCTGCTCTTCCAGAGGGAGTACAACCCCATCCTAAGCAGGCAATTGACCAATTATCTGGACTCAGAAACCACCTACCCCACAGCACCTCCATCTTGCTAGGATTCAGAGTCAGTTTATTGGCCCTCATCCAGCCCTTCACCAAGTCCAGGCACTGGTCCAGGGCTTGCATGGCCTCTCCCGATTCAGATGTTACAGAGAAATACAGTTGGGTATCATCAGCATACTGCTGACACTTCACCCCAAATCTCCTGATGACCGGTCCCAACGTCTTCATATTGATGTTAAACAGCACTGGGGACAAGATGCTATTAGGGGATGAAAGTAGCAGTCTCAAAAAGGTAAAAGAAGAATTTGTGGGGAAAGTGGCAGGAGCTTCCAACAAATCAGGAGATCAGTTGCTCAATTTGTTCAAAAGATGTACTGTGTTTACATCCCCACCTTCCAAGTTCATATGGTTGAGAACCCATTCTCATCAGCCTCAATTCAACATCATCCCATTGTTCATATTCTCTATCCTCCTATTGCACAAAGGCACTCCCCAAAATTAAAAGAGAAGATGGTAGCAATGTAAGCTTTTTCTTCTTTCTGGAACAGAGTTCACTAAGCACACTGTAAACCATAGCAACAGCTTTTTTACTGCTCAAGGTATGGATAAAATGCACATTTTATTTATCGTGAATTTCTGTGTGTAGATAGGACTGGAGGGAATTCCTGGTTAGGGATGACTCCTCCTACTGGTCGTGACAGGCAGGGTCTAGAAACTTCTTAGTCTCTCTCCAGGAGGAGGAGTCCTGCCCTCCAGACCGAGCTGACAGAGGAAGGACAACTCCTCAACCCCATTAACGCCAACCATGCAGATGTTTATTAAGCAGAAGCCTGTACACAGTAGTAACTAGGAAAAGGTAATAACCAGAGACAAAAACAGACAACTGGAGAAAAACTTCACACAAAATGAGATACACGCAGTAGCAGACATCGTGTGAAAATGTAAGACTCTAGCAGAATGCCTCAAGCCCCCAACCCCTTGCTCCAGGAGGCCATAGCAGAGGAAGGAGAGGTGGGTGGAATGTCCTCCAGACCCTATCTACAAATAGAAATTCACAGTAAGGGAAATTTCCATTTTTGCTAGATAGGGCTGGAGGACATTCCTGGTTAGGGATATAACAGAGCAGGGTGGGCTTTCTCTGTGTGAAACTAGTGATTTAACACCTTCTGGAATGCCTTGCTACCAAACACGGCATTGGCTGGGGAATAGGAATCTATTTTATAATGTCTAATGAAGGTGTGTGGAGAGGCCCATGTGTCCCGCTACAGATGTCCATGATTGGGAAACCGCCCTTGCATGATGCAGAGGCAGCCGTCCCTCTAACAGAATGTGCTGTGTGATACCCGGTATAGAGTCCTTACCCAATGCCTCATAGGCCTGAGCTATGGCCGCCCTTAACCAGTGAGGGATGGAAGAGGCAAATACCTTCTTCCCCTTATAGTTCCCCAAGAAAGACACAAACAATGATTCAGGATGGCTAAACTCCAGTGTGCAGCTCCCCTAACGTCAAACAGGTGCCACCTATACTCTTGAGCACAGGAAGGAGATTGGCAGAAAGACAGCAACTCCACATCCTGAGACCTATAAAAAACTGATGTGATGGCCACCAAAATACTGTCGTATAAGTCAAGGGGTTCAGAAGACAGGTGTCCATAGGCTCTAAGAGTGAGCCTGTTAGTGCCGACAAGATCCAGTTTAGGTTCCAGGTCAGAAACCTGTGAACCGTCTGCGGAGAAACAAGAGCCACCCCTTTAATGAAACGCTAAGAGCAAGTGGTTTGAAGACAACAGGGAACCCCCAAACTAGAGAATATACCACTGAGGGAAGCTGCCTGACACCTGTGGATAGCTGCACTAAACCCTTTGTCCAACTCTGAGTGTAAAAAACCCAGGAATGCCTGAACGCTTCTGGACAATGGATTCACCAAGATTTTGGAGCACCAGCTCAAAAACACCCTCCAGGTGGGAGAGAAACCCCTATTGGTAGACTGTTTATGTGAGGCCAATAATATATCCACGACTTTCCCAAAAAAAACCTTGTCCCTCAACCCGATCCGCTCAGCCTCCAAGCTGTCAGTCGTACACTCCATTAATTGGAGAGAAACAACTACCACTGCAGTTCCCTCTAAGTTGCGTCTGGAATGGACACCCGAATTCTCACCTTTGCTGGAATGGGATCTTGGAATGGAAGCAGAAGTGCTGGAAGGACTGCGCAACGAACCACAACCATCAGTTTATAGCCTGACACCCTCCTGCGATTTGGTGAGAAAGAGCATGCCCAACGAACACCAGTAAAGTTCGTTATTTATATGTCACAATGGCTTGACCTTATTCAAAACTCTGAGACAGAAGCTTCTGCAGCTAGATGCAGCTTCTCACACTTATTTGTGCCGGCAGACACTTGCCATGTCATGTAGGCCTGTGCACAGCCAAGCATCCCCATAATCAAACTTTGTTTAAAGGGACATAAAAGACTAGAAGGATAGGGGCTGCTTTTGATTAGACAATATAGAAACAAGCATTTTCTGCTCCCTGATTCTATTAAAACCAATCCTCGGACCGGGATTATTTGTGAAATAGAGGAATAAAGAAATTTATGTTATATTTAACACATAAATGTAAGTGGACTGTCTTCAAGCCGATTCTGACTTATGGGGACCCCATGAATCCTTTGGTTGTGTTCATAGGGTTTCTGTGGTAAGCCCTACTCAGAGGTGGCTTACCATTGTCTTCCTCTGAGGCTGAGAGGCAGTGACTGGCACAAGATCAGCCAACAAGCCCCACGGCCGTGTGGGGATGTGAACCATGGGCTTCCATGTCGTAGCCCAACACTCCAGCCACTACCCCACACTGGCTCTCATTTAAAACATACATTTTAATTAATACTGAACTGCCAAGGCTCAGGCAGAAAAAAACAGAATAGCCTCTGAGGTTGAATGGGCCATTATGTGCAACCCAAGTTGCACCTATGATATAGAAAACTGAGCTCTTCCAAAGCTGTGTATACCCGTAAGCCAGTATACTGAAACTTTGACAACACAGAGACAAATGTAACTTTTTCAATGTTTAAGGATATAGACTTATGAAACTAGAAAAAGAGACAAGCCCATATTTCAGTTTCATCCACACTTAACCATCATCTGGGGAGGTGCTCAGAGTCCACAAGGATTCATAAGGTCGAAGTGGATTGCCTTCAAGTCAATTCTGACCCATGGCGACCCCATGAACAGGGCCCTCACGGCAAGCAGCACTCAGGAGGCCCACCACTGCCTGATGCTGAGAGGCAGTGACTGGCCCTACACCACACTGGCTCTTCATAAGGTAATCATCTGAATTTATTCCAGACTGTGGCAATTGAGATGAGCCAACTGTTCTTGCAAATACTACCACATGCAAGGGTTGTGGGCCTTCTCCTGGGGGTAGGGGTACCTTTTGTATCCTCAAGAAAAGCTTTGAGGGTTTTCCATTTATATACTTTCCGACTCTTCTGTTGTCCTGGCAACGCTCCTTTTCAGGCCTTTAAGAGAGAGAATCAGCTCTCTAAATGTCTCAGCCCAGATTACTCACGTCCCTATCTGTTCTGAGGAGAAAAATCTAACGTTTCTACAGCAACAAACCTGAAATACATTAAGATTTCTTCCCAGATATTTCACCCCTTATGTTTCCGAGGAAGGAGGGAATAGACATAGCCAACCTGAAGGTTGACTAGGTTTAAGGGAGTCACTCTGTGTAACCCCCCTTCCACATAAAGGGAACACACTGGGTCTTCGGATGACCACCATCTGACATGATCTATAACCTTTCTCCAGTGAGTACACTACACATATCCACAGCCCCATGCCTTGACCTAAGTACCTGGCATCAGGGCTAGAACAGAAGGAAGAGGGAATACATCGTCACCTATAATGGGTTCTAAGCTTAGGCATCACCAATCTCCCAAAAAATCTTGATAAGCACCCTTTGTTCCAGCTGACAACCTCTGGGTAAAGGCAGAAACCAGGGAAAGCTAGACCAATTCAAAAACATTATGAAGAGAACCAACTCAGCCCTCCAGACAGTACTGAAGGGGTGTAGGAAAACAAATCACCACTGTGGGCTGTTTGGCAGGAGCAAAAGGGAACATTTTTATTTTATTTTATGCCCTGTGGCCAGGAACTGGGACGAGGGCTTGGGTGCCACAGGCTGTTCCTTAGTTGACTCATAATGCCCTCTACCAGTCCACTGCATCCAGTGAGATCCTTGTCTCCCACCATGGGTGCTGCCTGAACCCCTCCACTGCACGATATGACAGGGAATGGGAGCATATCACCCAGGTTGACGTCAGGGGGAGTGCCACCCCAGCTGATGGCTAGGGTAGAATGAGAGGGGGATCTGGTATAGCTATAGTGCAATGGCAAACTGCTATATATCCTCTCCCTGCGTAAGTCGCTAGAGTGACATCTGCACCTCTGTTTTCTCTTATGGGATCGCCTGCTTGAGTGCCTGCCCCACTTACTTTTAAGGACATGGTGAATGGGGCCACTGATTTCAAAGAAGATAAACTCCTTGACCCCAGACATTGGGGGGGGGGAACTTCCACACCTTCATCAGGAATACTCACCCACCCCCGCTGCCCCCACTTGGGGTTGGAGAGAACACAGGCTTATAGCTTGTTGAGCCTTGCGATGGCGGCTCACAAGAATCCATCACCGTGTGACAGGAGTCTTGGCAGGAGAACAAGGAAGAGGCAGGCGAAGCCATAAAGTGGCAGCTGTGGCTGTTGTGCGCTTAGGAAAAAAGCGCAGCAAACCGCTACAATGGCAAACTGCTGTAGCGGAAGCCACTCAACCCCCTACTGCCACGCACAATCTGATTTCGGGGTAGATACCCCCAGGCAGCACACCTCACTGGCTCTTCTCCTCAGAAGGGGGGTGGGAGCTGGATCCCGCAATCCCACTCAGTATGAGTGTGGAAAAACGGGGCTCCACGGAGCAAGAAGTCAGTCTCCCTTCAAAAGTGGCTGCCGCTGTTGCTAAAGCACTGCAGCTAGCTATGCTCCGTCACTCTCAAGAACACCGCTCATGATGCCAAACTGCCCAGCTGGACTGAACAATCCTTCCAAGCCTGGACCTATGGTGTGAAGGTGTGTGTGTGTGGGGGAGAAGACAACAGTAAAGGATGGAGACAGAAAAGAGAAATAGCTAACAAATTAAGGAAAGGAGAATGAATCAAAGCAGAAAGAACTGAAAAAAACAGCAAAAAACAGGTAAAAGGAAGTTCTGAACAGAGAGAAGAAAAGACCCACCTTCACAGGCCACAGGCAGGGCAGGTCTGGAGGGTGGGACAACTCCTCCCCCTGCAGAGGAGACTAAGATGTTTCTAGACCCTGCCTGTCATGACCAATAGGAGGAGTCATCCCTAACCAGGAATGTCCTCCAGCCCTATCTAGCAAACATACTTTTGTCTTCAAACACACATGTATATGTTGGGGGTGTGCACTGATCACAACATTCAATTTATATAAGCATTTTGGAAATACTGTCTATTTTGGAGCCATTCTCTGTCTTTCCAATTCAACTTGTTATTCAGGATCAAATTAGAACTATTAAAAAAGAAGCTCTGTTCCATTCTCTCCTAATTTACTATAATGGGGAATATAACAAGGCTATAACTTATTTTCACAGAAGTGGATGGATTTTGCAGGCAAAGGTGCCCATCCAGAGCAGATTAAGGCTGCCAAATTGTATACAGATACATCCTGCAATTTTAATGCAGGGCACCTTTAAAATTTGATATTTTTTTCTAAAAAAGGAAAAGTGCTGCCCTGGGCTCCTGCTGGGAGGAAGGGCAGGATATAAATCAAATAATAAATAAATACATAAATAAAAGCCTCTCTCATTTTCTGCCAGAATTGGATGCAATCCCTTCTGAGCCTGCCAATTTCAGAATGCTAGCTGCGGTGGTGCTATAACTGTTACATTCTCTTTACATTACTATTTCACAATATAGGTTGAATTTGCAGTTGAAGTAAACAAGTTTGCATCTATGGCAGCAGCAGTGAACCTTTTTCTCTCCATGAGCTGGATCCTTCTTTGGTCCTAGCTTCACAGACCAAAATTTGAAAGGTGGGTGGGGCTACCCACCTGCCAATTACCTGATGTCAGAATGCTTTAAAGTGCCTGAGGCTTTGGCTTCAACATCCACCAACTGATAGGTGTCAGAGCAGAAGTCTGCTTTCTGCAGGTATTGGCTATGTGAGTAGTGAGCTCCCTGCAGGGATCTCACTAGCACAGCCGATCCAACAGCCTTCAGCTCTACTGCCCATCATCTGATGGGCAGAAGAGCAAAGTCTACTTTCTGCAGGCATCAGTTACATGAACAGGTTTCCACTGGGAAATTGCTAGCACAGCCGACCCAGCAGATTTTGGCTCTATCACCCGTCACCTAACTGGCAACAGAGCCAAAGCCTCCTTTTCCTTGCCAATGTACACTCAATTTTGCACTGGGAACTGCATCTCTACCTGCCCCACTCCTGACATTACATATGACATCAGGTGTGGGGCAGATGGGTGTAGTATGGATAAAATGGCCTCATAGGCTAGAGGTTCCCCACCCCTACTCTACAGGATTAACCGTGCAATTTCTTCTTACCTGCAGTTGCAGTCTTTGCTGATTTTGATGTTGTAGAGTTGGCTGCATTCTTTGTTTCCTTATCTTTCTCCTCACTACGGGAAGATTTTATCTCTGGAGTAGAGACATTTTTGGCAGCTTTTTCCACGGACTCCTTCTTCTTTGGAGAAGCTGTTCTTGAAACTTTATCCAATGATTCCTTCAAGCCAGCAGGCTTTGGTGAAGCCACCTGTTTTGATTTGCTGTCACTCTTCTTGGAAGGAGAGGAAGATTTGGTCTTGGTGCCCTGCTTTTTTGTCTTTGTCTTTTCTTTGAGATCCTTCCTCAAAGGTTTGCCTAAGTTCTGATCAACAGGCAAGGCTTCTGGATCTACCATTGAGACATCAGGGTGCCTAGGTGAAGGGCTTCGATCTTGTATTGGGACTGGCAGAGGGTCGATGTGCTCACATGTAATGGTTTTATCTGTGGGAATAGTTTCAGATTCATCTTCCGAATCAATGTTAGCATCTGCTGTAATAGAAGGACACTCTTCTGTTTCAGGAGGCACGTCTGAGTCAGTCTGTGATGGCGCAGATTCACTTACGGAGGTTGGCGGAGTTTCACCACATAGGCGTGCTTGCTGTTTTCCCCCTGAGGGTGGCTGTGCTCCCCCAGACTGAGCCAATGGCTTCTCTTGTTCTTGAGACTGTTCTTCACTAGTGAACCATTCTAAGGGATTAGGATTGATAAAGGAAGGAGAAAGTTCTGTTTTGGGATGCTTGTATTCACAAGAAGAAACAAGGCATAAATCAACATCTTGACGGGGTTCTGGTTTTTCTGAAACAAAGTACTTATCAGCCTCATAGTGGTAGCTAGCAATGTCAGGTGATCTTGTAGTTTTCTCAGTCACTTCATAAGAGTAACTGACAATCTCAGGTGATTTGCCAGTTTTTGAAGGAGTCTCATAAGTGCAGCCAACTGCCTCAGGAGATACATGTTTTTTTCCAGTGGTCTCATAAGAGTAGGTGACAGATTCAGGTGATCTAGTGGTTTTTTCATAGGAATAATCAAATGCTTCTGGAGACTTGGTGGCTTTTTCTGCTATTTCATGGGAGTAACTATCTGCCTCAGGTGATCTGGTAGTTTTCCCTGTTGCAACATAGGAATAATCAACAGCTTCAGGGGTTCCAGTGGCTTTCTCTGTTTTATTGAAAGAATAACTAACAGCCTCAGGCGATCTGGTGATTCTTCCAGTTCCATTATAAGAATATTTAAGAGCTTCAGGTGATCTGGTTGTTTCCTCAATGTCTTCCTGATCTGTACAGCCTAAAAGCTCTTGGCTATGTTTTGTTAGAGGGTCTTGAGCTACTGAGGTATGATAGCCAAATGATTTGTCTGGGGACATGTGCAATGATAATGGAGGTGAATGGGAAGCAGCAGTTGTTTTCATCACAGGAGGCGAATCTGAAAAACTTGGTGAGTATAACGGAGATGACTCTCGTGGGGTTAATGGAGATAAATCAGACTTTGGTGAAACTTTTTCTTCCAGGCTGTGCACTTTTTCTGATGGGAATGCAGAATGTAATGGCATATCACTAGGATGAGTAACACCAGACATAGTTTCTTCTTGTAGTGGAGAACTTGCCTGTGATGGTGTATGAACAGAGGAAGAAGAAGGTGAAGCCTCTATCTGAGATACTGAAACAATCTCCGAAATATCCTTTTCAAGGCCATAACAAGCTTGCTCCACTGGTGATATTTTATGTGTAAAAGAGGGTTCCTGCATGTCTGTAGGGCTATAATCAACTTCAGTTGGACCATTTTCAGATATATGGTGCAGAGTAGCACCTACCATGGGATGTTCAGGAGACTGTCTGCTGAAGTCCATTGCCAAAGACTGCTCAGGTGAATCTTGTCCAAATTCTACTGACATAGTTGATTGTTCAGGAGACCTATGATCTTGAACAGGCGTCCTTGATTTCGCTGTTTTAGGGGAGAAATCTGGGGGAGAAATGGACATAGGTCTTGGGCACTCTTCTTTAGATGGAGACATTTCTGTTTCCTGAAATGTTGTTGGTGTTTGTACAACAGATACAGAAAGAGAATCATCTACTTCAGTAGAATGAGGGGATCCAACCTCGGCATGCAGTGAAGGAGATACGTCATCAGTAGTTGGTTCTGGGAATGAACTAGTAGCAACAGATGCTGTGGAAACAGAGGCAACTCCTTCAATATGTGAGTAAGTGTCTTCTGCTACAACTTCATCCACAGGTGTTGCAGATTTATCAGAGACTGTACCTTCGGAAATTGACATCTTGGTGTCTTCTTTGAAGCAACCAAAATGACTAATATCTACCTGTGTAGGAGAAACCTCTCCTAGTTTCCTTTCATCCAAAACCAATGCAGGCTGAGTTTCTGAAGTTTCTAAGTCATCCTTTTTGTTTTCTAGGATAAAGTCCGATTTTGGTGGTGTAAGCTGTACATCACTTTCAACTTGCTGTTTTTGGAAAAGGCTCGTAGAAACAACTTCAGAAAATGGACTCTTCTGTAAAGGAGAACCATCTTCTTCACTTTTCTTTTCAAATGGACTCTCAGTTTCCCTAGCAGGAGTTTTTACATCAGCACTCAAAAATTCATCATAGGAAGACTCTGAACCTATCAGTGGTGGGCTTCGTAAAGGTGAGAGCACTTTTTCAAAAGGCGATTCGGAGTCAGGCACTGGTTCATCCATTGGGCTTATTCTGTGTTTTATAGTATAATCTTTGCCATCACTAACTTCAAAGCTGATTGGAACACCTGCTTTTCCAGGTGTCTCAGAAGGAAGCTGATTTGATCTTTCATCTGTGGGAGACTGATAATAAGGTGTGTGTCCGGCACTACCAGCAGCTGATTGTGAAGGGGACACCACTTCTAGTGTTTTATCATCAGGGCTAGGACAGTGCTCTTCATGGGTTTCATGTTTTGCAGAGGGTGCTGTGAGAACTGCAGGTTCAGATGTAACTTTAATCTCATTGGGAGTAAGGGAAAAATTCACACTGCGTTCGCTTAGAGGTGTTTTAGCAACAGGTGACAGAGGGATTGGACTTTCATCTAGACTCTTAGTTGGGCTAGGTTTCTCATCCAAATCTTCTGAAATTTCTAATTTACTAGTACTTTTGACTTCATTTTCTCGCTGGCAGAACAAATTGTGGAAGGAAGATTTGCTGAATTTGTCTTCCTCTAAGGAAGAAGGTGGTGAAATTGTAGAAGCTGAAACATTATAGTCTTTGCCTTCAGTGGCATCTGTTTTAGATCCTTCAGATAACCCATTGAAAGCATCAGGAAAGGGAGAAAGTTTAGTCCTAGTAAAATCTTGCGAGTACACTGCTGATTCATACTTAGTAATGTTAACATATTCTTGGGAAGGGGATTCACTTTCTTCATTATTAGTTTCATCACTCATCACATCCCTCGGAGTTGACATTTCATCCATTGGAGTTGGCTCACTGGATATTTCGATGGTGGACTGGGTATAGCCTGAAGTAGCGGTGAATTCCTCAGGCTGGTCTTCTCTGTTTTCTTCATCTGAAACAGTTGCTTCACTTTCTGAACCACCAGGTAAAGTTTCATCATGGATTGAAGTTGCTGGTTCCTTAGCTGGAGAGTGAGATTCTGACAGCTTAGTTGGAGTGGTTATATGCATGGCATATTTATCATCAATCTCACCAGCCTCTGCTGCTTTGTCCACAACAGCCATAACATAATCCTCTTCAGCATCTATTTTTTCAGTTTCCTCTTCTTCATCTCTGACATCCTCAGTTTTGTCTTCCTCCTCAGCTTCCTCCTCAGTCTCTTCTGTTTCTGCCTTTTCAATGGTTTCATCTACATTTTCTTCATCTCGTTCTTCACCCTCTGTTCTAAACTCTACTTTTTCATTGTATCTTAAATCTTTTATTTTTTCATGCTCAGGTGGTCCAGGTGTTTCTTTTGCAATCTCTACAGTTTCTATTGTATACTTCAGGTCTTGCTTTTTGAGGCTGAGTGGTGCCTCTTCTTCCTCATTGAGAACTTGTTCTTCTTCAGCCTCCTCTGTCTCAGCCTTTTCTTCATAATCACCTGCCTCAGAAGATTCCTCAAAACCTGTTCCTTCATCCTCAAACTTTTCATTTTCATCAACCCTGTCCTTTTCTACAGGCTCCAGTTCTTCAGGAGTTTGCTCACATTCTCCCTCAGGTTCAGTAGTAGTTATGCCTTCATCAGGAGAATCAGCAGGCCCTTCTGTTTTTTCTTTCTGAACTTCGTAATTCTCCTTTTGTTCTATATCAGTTAACTTTTCTTCTTTTTCTATTATATCTATTTGAGGCTTTGTTTCCTTTACTACAACTTCTTCAGCTTTTAATTGTTCAAAGTCTCTTGTTAAATCTTCTGGTGAAGACATAAGGGATCTCTCAGCTTCCAGTTCTTTTCCAGTGGCTGCAACACCTGCAGCCACTACAGTTGCAGCAACGGCTCCCAAAGCAGTCACTGCAGCAGGCGTTTCGGTAACCTTGATCTCTTTCTTCAGCGTCTTACTTTTAACTTTTTCCTTTGGTTTCCCAAGAAGCCCACTTTCTTTTTTAACAGATTCTTCCTTCTTTTGTGGCTTAGGCTTTGTTGTAGTCTTTTTTGACTCAGGCAAAGAGGCAGAAGTTTTCTTTGTTTCTTTAAGAAGCTTCTTGGGCTCTTTCTTTTCTTCCTTTTTACTTTCCCTCTTCTCTTCTTTTTTAGTTTCTTTTGGGGGAGCTTCTTTCTTTGATTCTTTTTTAGATTCTTTTTTCACTTCTTTCTTGATATCTACCTTTTTCGGCTTGTCCTCTTTCTTAACCAGGATTTTCTCTTCTCTCTTAGACACCTCTTTTTTTGGTTTTTCTTTCTCCTCTTGCTTTTCCTCAGATTTTACTTTCACTTCCTTTCTCACATGCTTCTCCTTTATTACTTTTGGTTTGACATCTGCTGCTTGTTTTTCAGTTGTTTCAGATTTCACAAGCTGCTGTTCCTTAGCTGTTAGATCTTTTTCTGTCACAGAAAGCCTAGTCTCAGCTTTTGCTGGCTTATCCTTTTTTACGGTTGGTTTTTCTTTACTTTCTACTTTTTGATGCTTTTCAGGTGGGCTAGACTTCCCAGTGTCAGATACCTCCTCTCTTGATTCTTTTCTGATGGTCTTGCTAGACAAAGACTTTGCAGCTGGCTTGAGACTTTCCTTACTATCTGTTCGCTGTTTAAGTTTTGCTTGTTTTACTGCTGAACTCACCATGTTACCAGTTAGGTCTTTTTGTGTAACTGTTGGCTGCTTAAGAAAGTCTAAATGTTTGAGTTTCTCTAGTCCATCTAGTATGCTATATTGGGTACTGTTTCCTGGGAAAAGAACTCTGATTATTTTTTCAGCAGGGTTTGCCGGATGCCATACAATCAACGATGAGATTGAAGTCAAATAGGAAACTGGGATGTCTGTCTCTTGGCCATTTGGTAGTACCAGTTCAGCTTTATCTTTGCTTGTACCTGTCCACTGATGCAAAAAATATTGCATCTCTTTGCTGTTTTTGACTGGGTTGAGCACGTACATTTCAAGCTTTCCTACTCCCATTTTTTGAAAAAGGATAATGGGTTCAGTGTTGTTTGCCACATTTCTAAAAAGAGGTTCTGGTTTCACAGACAGCTTATTTAAATACTGCAGGGTAAAGCAAGCCTCCTCTACACTTCTTTTTAACTGAAAATTAGGATCGGGGTTTCCTAGACTTTCAGGGACATTAAGAAATACAACTCCTAAATCAGGTGAAATTAGATTTTTCATCCAGTCGCTGTTGGTAGTAGAACCTTGAGACTGCTCCTCTTCTAATTCAGCTATTTTCCGTTGCAGCATGCTATTAATCCCTGGCAGATTATCATCTCCAATGTGGGTGAGCAGAATTGAATCCACTCTGTCCAAATGCCGGATGAGTTTCCAGAAACAAGATTTTCTTTCTGACCCCCCATTGATAAGCATGTTGAATCCATTAACAGCAAACAATGCAGAATCTCCTCTTCCACCTGGAAAAATATAACAGCAAGGTTTTGAAAGCTTCAGAAAACCTCCTGACGTTGGTGGCTCCAAGATATCAAAAGGTGAGGGCACTTCAACTGATTCTGACAGGTACTCTGTAAATTCAGAAAGTCCTTCCATTTCAGGCAGGATAGAGGCAGAGTTGAGTTTAATGTTGATGAAATCTTGAAGGTTGTGTCTGTCAAGGTTTGAATTCTTCCAGTCCCCTTCCTCAGGGCAAAAAATTGTTAAGCTGGCTTTGTTGGCAGGATGAGTAGTGCTCAGTAATTCTCCAATCTGGGGTTGCAAAATACAAAAGAAAATGTTATGTTAGTTTCATAAAACTAACAGACAGTTGTCAGGATCCCCCAAAGCCTCAAAATATGAATACTCCTTCATGTACTCTAATTGCAAAAGAAAGGGAGGCAGGATCATGCTCAATTTTTTTTATTCATTCAGATCCAAATATATACACTGATTTCTCCCCCAATGGATTCTCCATTTACTTCACTAGAGGCGGCACCTTCACATGCATAGCTGTGCATACACAGTGGTTCTCTTCTGGATCCTAATGACAGTTTAGAAGAGGCTACAGTTCAAGATGAAAGGTAGGTGGCAATAGACACAGGCAGTAGCCAGGCCTGGCTGGGTGGTGCAGTAGCCTTTATTTCATCTCCTGTCAATGGCATCACTGCAGCATACTGGGAGGGAGAAAGAGATGTGCAAATGTCCCAGCAAGAGGACCAGATTGGCTCCAACAGTGTGTTTGCACTGTGCCAATCCGACCGTTGCCTCGCCCCTTCTCCTCCTGGTAAGCCACAGAGCTGCAGTGAAACTGGTATTATTCTAGTGACTTTTTGAGGATATTTACATTTCTTTTGGTTGCTGCTTTTAATATTTTCTCATAACTCTGTTTTGATAAGTTCAATTGTTATTTTATTGCTGTTTGATTATTGCTTTGTGGTTTGTAAGCTGCCTTGTTTATACTGTGTCTAAAAAGGCAGAAAAGACATGCCATAAAATAAAATAAAAATTAAGTAAACTAAAGAGATGGTTTAGATCAAGCTGTTAATTGGTTATGCCAAGAATTTTAGCTCACAAGCTTAATTAGTCAGTGAAAGGGCTATAAATACTCATAACCATATTTTTATTTTCTCTGCTGATCTAAGCACTTGTGTCATATATATTTTAATAAATAATATTTTGCATTATTTATTTTTAAAGTACACAATTAGTGAAGTCACAGAACCACAACGGCAGATGTTTTACTTTTGAGAAATAATCCACCCAATGTCTATATAAAAATAAGATAGTAAAAAGTAAAACAAGAAATATAATAAAGATGACTAAACAGCTGTTTTGTGTTCATACATCACTAAAACTATGTATATAGTCCAATTTAAGAGAATATAATCCAGATATCAAACAGAGCTTTTACTGATAAACCAAAGCACTATTATTTAAAAAGGTTAGCAAACAGCTAGGAGAGTAAACTCTGCAAAATATGAGCGAAAAGCCAAGAAAAAGTGCTGGGTTTTCATAAAGATGGTCCAAGAGATGCATTTATTAGAGGTTATCTACATTTTTAAAAAATGTACCAGCTATCAAAAAACTCTGGTGATGCTGATAACAGAAGCCATCACCATCTTTTGTGTGTAAGAATTAGGTATTGCTAGACCAGCAACTTTATCCAGTTTCATTTTATTTCAGTGTTGTCTCTTATTGTTTCCAAACAAATCTGTGTATGTCACCTACATACATATGCTACTTCTTTCTAGAATTGCCGTAGCCTACTTTAATAAGTCACCACATTTTTCCCAATTCCACTCAAACACCAGTATAGGTCAAGGTGACTGTATTGGTTGAAAAAGTAGGGTGAAGTCTATGAGGCAAAATCATGAAAGACTCTGGCTCATAAATTAGAGAAGGGGATGACTGTGGCTAAAGACAATGTGAGACTTCTTGTAAAACCACCAAAAAAAGTGTACTTCTTTAATAAAGTATACTTTTGCGTAGGAAATTTCCAGCAAGTAACATCAGATTACCCACGTGATTATATATCTGATATATATCTGTTTTTGGAAAACTAACACCTCCTCTAGAAATCAGGCAGTTGTTCACAAAGGTATGCTTCCTGCAACCAAACCTGAACAGCAAGCTGCCTTAGTCACAGTCAAACAAACATTCCTGCTGATGCTGTGTTCAAAGTGGCAGTGGCGGTTGCCTTTGCAGTCGCTTAGGAAACTCAGGTCTAGCCTCTGGCCTCACACATGTACATGCATGTTGTGGTAGCACTGTGGAAGCAGCAGGGCTTGACGCTGGACTTCTTAAGCCCACCCTGCCTTCATTTCAGTCTTCTGCTGTTTTTGCAGCCTCCACCCTCCTATCCTTTATTCTGTACAGTCATTGGCTGGTTGCCTTTTGGGGGCCAAGTTGGAATTTTTTTGCCTGTCAGCTGACTCCCCCCCCCCACCTATTCTGTATTGGTTTTGTGGTGGGTGTCCTTAATGGGGGGTTGCTGTTAAATAGGTTAATTTTCCAGACTGGGAGGTAGATGCAGTAGGTTATCAGGTAGTTCAGGTCTGGTGAGCACCCTTTAAGGGAAAAGGGTGTAATCCTGAGATTTGCCTTCAGGGCTATAAGACCCACTGGCAGGGTAAGGAGCACCTTGGAGGTCACCCTGTAACAGCTGCTCAGAGTTGTGGGGGCCCAGGAGGCGGTGAAGAAAGAAAGTCTCTCTACTCACCTGAAAGGGTATCAATTTAGGGAAGGGGTAGATGAAACACTACCTCTTACCTTTGCTCACCCAGTTTTTTATGTTCAGTTAGTATCCAGTACCTTGGTTCCCTGCTGCAGATCTGTTGTGTTAAAATAAACTATCCCATACTATATGACCAGATTGCCCATCTTTATTTACATTTATTTATTCATTTAAATGAGGCCTAGACATATTAAACTTTCCTTGGATTCATTCTGTGCATATGTACCAGTGCTTGACAGTCTGTTTACAATAGGTTCCTTGCCTTTCAGGAATTTGCAGACACTATACATTAATTGCAAGCAGACAATGTCTAGAGAAACAAAAAGAATTAAGTACAGGCCTAGTTACTACTTGACAGACCGTACATCTTTGTAGACAGGAGACACAGATCCCACCAATTGTGGAATGCAGTTGTTTTAAATACTATGGAGCAAAAATGATGATATTACAAATAATGTACACTGTTGTCCATAGAACAAGATTAGCAATTATATATAGTGCACCAAAAGCCTCAGGCCATCACCTTGTTAGATGATATAGTTTTCATTTCATTTAAAAAGTATTTCAATCCCTCCTGGTTGCAAACAAAAGCTCTGGTAATATCCAGATGTATCTGCTAAAATTCCAGAAACTTTGGGTCAATTCCACTTTACTTTTTATATTCATGTACAAAACGTAATCTGTGTTTAAAAGGCAAAATAATTATGCAATCCAATCAATTCTGAATAATGCAAATCAATTTTAAAGGCAGTCTTCTTCACAATATATACAGAAGTGGGGAAAAATTATTTTCACATCCAACTCTTTAGCTGAAAGAAGGGCCACTCTTTGTGGGTCTTGAGACCTAGGCTGCGTCTTGTTTGTAATATTAAGGATTATAGTATAATGATGCCTCAGGGGAAAATCCTGCACCAATGTACCCTGACCCTCCTTGATTTGTTTGTTGCTCTGTTTTGATACCATACAATTAGCTGGTTGCCCTGATGTGTCCCAAATAACAAAAGAGGGAAATATGCCTCCCCATGCCCTGGCCATCATGTGCCTGGCAGGACAAAGGAAGCAGCAGTAGCTATACCGCTAATTCTCCCCTCTGCCCAACATAGAATTGCTCTGTTAATATCTTTATTATTATTTTATTTCAACTTGTTCAAGAACATTTATATAAATCTACAATGTAAATGTGCAAATAACTAATGATGAAGAAGATAAGGGACCTCATAAACATTAGGTTAGAGAGTAGTGAAAGACAAACCTCTTGATCAGTGAAGATCTCAATAAAATTCTGAAATGAGAAAGATCCTGACTGAAGAATGAGCTCGCCTGTATTTTCAAAGCTTTGTCCAGTTAATACCAGGAGTTTGTGTCTTGCAGCATCTGTGATCATTAAACGCACCTGTAATAAAAGATAAAAACAATGCCCTTAAAGCATCTCCTACATTTCTTGCTTTGTAGAGGAACAATCACTTCTACTGGACACAAATAATCATGGATTCAATCTTTGTATTTTCTTTACCCCAAAACAGAGGAATGCTCAAGAAGGGGAAATAGGGTTTCCACAATGACTTAGATGATGGGGTGGAGGGAAGCCTTATGAAGTTTGCGGATGATACGAAACTGGGAGGGATAGCTAACACAATGGAAGACAGGAATAAAATCCAAAGGGACCTGGATAGACTAGAAAATTGGGCTGAAATTAATAAAATGACATTCAATAAAGACAAATGCAGGATTCTGCATTTAGGCCACAAAAACAAAATACACGGGTACAGGATGGGAAATACCTGGCTTAGCAGTAGTGTGTGTGAGAAGGACCTTGGAATTGTAGTGGATCGCAAGTTGAACATGACCCAGCAGTGTGATGCTGCGACAAAAAAGGCAAATGCGGTTTTGGGCTGCATAAACAGAGCTATAGTTTCCAGGTCGAGGGAAGTAATAGTCCCACTATATTCTGCATTGGTCAGGCCTCATCTGGAATACTGCGTTCAGTTCTGGGCGCCTCGTTTTAAGAAAGATATAGACAAGTTAGAGCGGGTTCAGAAGAGGGCGTCGAGGATGATAGCCGGTATGGAGAACAAGTCTTATGAGGAAAGGTTGAAGGAACTTGGCATGTTCAGTCTGGTGAAGAGAAGGCTGAGGGGTGACATGATTGCACTCTTTAAGTACCTGAAGGGCTGTCACATAGAGGAGGGTACAGATTTGTTCTCTGCTGCCCCAGAGGGTAGGATTAGGTCTAATGGTTTTGAGTTGCAGGAGCGTAAATTCAGATTGGACATTAGAAGGAACTTCTTGACAGTAAGGGCAGTTCGGCAATGGAACCGACTGCCTAGGGAGGTGGTGGGATCCCCTTCGCTGGATGTCTTCAAGCAGAGGCTGGACAGCTATCTGCGGGAGATGCTCTAGCTGGGGATTTCCTGCTGTGAGCAGGGGGTTGGATTCGATGGCCTACAAGGCCCCTTCCAACTCTATGATTCTATGATTCTAAGATGATATAAAAGCACAGGGCAGGATGGAACTCTTATCAGCTTAGTTCTAAGGGCAGCATACACTCAAACAAAAATCTTAAAAATTTATCACAAAAAAACCCCTATAAACAAAAATAGAAGCACTAGCACAGTGAAAACAACAAAGTCAATCCATTCAGGTTGATATAGCAGAAAAACAAATGCAACCTATAAAATGAAATCAGTTAATGTTTAGAAGGCTTGGGAAAATAAAATTTAAAAAATCTTACCCCTGCACTGAGAGTAGATGCCAGGCAAGCTTCTTTGGGGAGAGTATTTCACAACTGGAGTGTCATGATTAAAAAGGCCAAAAGGCTGAATCTGCCCATTTGGTTGTGATCCCAATATATGCACAAATAATTAAACACCTTCGTATTGGAGTTGTATCTAGTGTTTTAAATCCAATATAATCACAGCTGCTTAAAACAGCTTAATGTGATGTTTATTTTATTGTTTCATTTCATTATTCTGCAGTCTTAAACATGCTTACAATCAGTAAGCACCAATACACATTGCAGGACTGATTTTTCAGTAAACATGCATAGGACTGTGCTATTAACCCTCACAAACTAATGGGAGTTGCTGCAGACCTTAGTAGCTGTTTGAAATATTTTAGAAAACCTCAGTCACTTCATACTTCATGAATTTCTCAACAATTATGGAATCAGTGGTTCTGTCATGTTGCATTTCCCCCCACTTTTCAAATTTTCTGAAACATTTGTTTAATTTACTAAGCTATCAGGTGTCCAGTCCACCCCTTTTGAAATGAATGGGCAAGAGAAATTACAACAAAACCCCAACCCAATCCCTAAGCTAACTGGGATCCATTCTACCTCCAGCAACGTCCCAAAAATAGGGTAGGAAAACAACATATTTTTGTCTGTATCATAAACTACACTGGAGTAATTGCTTTCTGTTTTTCCTGTTTATACAAAAAAGCACAGAAGGGGTCTCTTGACACAGGATTTAACACTCTCATAGTGAAAACCTACAACACTGATTTCTAATTAGTTATGTTCTTTTGGGGGGGGAACTCCTATTAGACTACTGAGGTAATAGCCCCATTTACACTATAAGCCCAGTATTTCATCTCAGCAATCTGTTTTGTTTTCTCTTGTCTGAGCCCAGTATTTCTTATATGCATCTCTTCTGTAGGCATCTCTTCCTCCAGGGGTTTCTGAGAGCTCAATGAAGAATGTTAAGTTAACACTGTGGGATCCAATACACCCCAAATAGCTTTTGTGTTAGCCTATGTGTTTGGACTGTGGTATCAATAAAATCTAATTGTGTTAAACTGGAGTTGTTGTGACGTCAGTGATTCACTTAATCTCCAGCAAGGACTTTAAAGGGACCCATTGGACTCCAATAGCAGATTGAGACTGTAAAACAAAAAATGTGTGCAAGAGGACTATATAGACCATGTGTGATGTTTAAAGTTGCCAGGTCAATCCAAATCCCAACAGGTTACTGTTCTATTACATTAAATTACTCCGACATTAAAAGAGTAATTTTATCAGGGTCAGTTTCCCCATCACAGTGCTGCAATGAAAGAAGCAGCTCCATCAATCCGTTTTCCTTTTGCACAACTCTTGAAGCTACAGAGTCCTGTATCTGGGCCTGGAAACTATAAAGGTTATGAAAGTGTGCAAAATGGCTAGTAATGAGAATGAAAACTTCTTCAAATCAGTCACCAGAAGAAACTTCCACACAGATGTCAAGAAATTAGGTGGATGTTCAAAGCAGATTACTTAACAAGCAGAATGGCTTTCTTGAGAATAAAAGCAAGCACCTACTACCAAAAATGTTTTTAGTTGCTGCTCTCACTATTACTATCTCCTGTCCTCTGCCATTATTTCTCAAGCGCATTCAACAATAGACTGTCATATTCGAAGTGTTTCTGCTAGCTGAATCAACTGAATTCTCTTTCTTTTTCTGCAGTCAAATAATCAAGTGCTCTTAAATAATTCTGTCTCGTACACTGAAAAATCAAGACAGTCCTGAATTTCTGCTCAAGGAATCTTTCTTAGTAAATTCAAGGATATTCACTAAAAAGTATGAAACAGCAGAAAAACCACATAATCAGAAGCAAATCCCATGCTGGTTTGTCACTGATTGTGTTGCGATATAAAAATGTAACATTATCCTTGATGGGGTCAAGTCCATTTTCTGTATGCCTTTTTCAAAGAAACACTGAGAGCAGCCAACAGTCTGATTAATGTCACTTAAATCTCATCTCTTCTAATTGCATTAATCTATTTTAAAAAATTGACTTGCCTTGCTTTATTGTTTCCAATGTTTGGCTCAAAAACTCTGGGAAGGTTGCCAGCTTCTTGTACAAAGCCATTAGCTTTTTCAGCAAAATAAATCCCCACATCCTGCTGACATGTGGCTTGCTATATTATGTTCCTACTCCTTGTTTATTTATTGATGGATATAGATTTATTTATTTATTTATTATTTGATTTATATCCTGCCCTTCCTCCCAGCAGGAGCCCAAGGCGGCAAACAAAAGTGCTACAAACACTTTAAAACATCATAAAAACAGACCTTAAAATACGTTAAAACAACACATCTTTATAAACATTTTTAAAAAGCTTTCAATATATCTTTAAAAAAAGGTTAAAAACATACTAAACAGCAATTCCAACACAGACACAGACAGGGATAGCACATGGGCAGCCAGTGCAATTCTTTCAGCAGTGGGGTGACATGTTGGTGATACCCTGCCCCAGTGAGCAGTCTCGCTGCCGCATTTTGCACCAGCTGCAGCTTCCGGACCACCCTGAAGGGCAGCTCCACATAGAGCACATCCCAGTTATTGAGCCTAAAGGTTACCAGTGAGTGGACAACAGTGGTCAGGCTATCCCAATCCAGAAACAGCCGCAGCTGTCTTACCAGCCAAAGCTGGTAAAAGGCACTCCTAGCCACTGAGGTCACCTGGGCCTCTAGTGACAAAGATGGATCCAGGAGCACCCGCAATATATGAACCCGCTCTTTCAGAGGGAGTACAATCCCATCCAAAGAAGGCAACTGATCAATTATCTGAATTCAGGAACCACTGACTCGCAGAGCCTCTGTCTTGCTAGGATTCAGTTTATTGGCCCTCATCCAGCCCACCACAGAGTCCAGGCAGCGGTCCAGGCCTTGCAAGGCCTCTCCTGATTCAGATGATACAGAGAAATAGAGCTGGGAATCATCAGCATACTGCTGACACCTCCCCCCAAATCTCCTGATGACCGCTCCCAAGGGCTTCATATAGATGTTAAACATCATGGGGGGACATATGGTACCGTGTGGCACCCCACAGCACAACTGCCAGGGGGGCGAAAGACAATCACCCAATGCTATTCTCTGAAAATGACCTTGGAGATAGGAACGGAACCACTCTAAAATAGTGCTCCAATACCCATCTCACCAGGTCGGCCCAGAAGGATACCATGGTCAATGGTATCAAAAGCCGCTGAGAGATCAAGTAAAAGTAACAGGGTTGCACTCCCCCTGTCCTTCTCTTGATAAAGGTCATCCATCAGAGCAACCAAGGCCGATTCAGTCCCATAGCCAGGCCTGAACCCAGACTGAAATGGGTCAAGATAATCTGTTTCACCCAAGAGTACTTGCAATTGCTCCACCACAACCCTCTCAATCACCTTCCCTAAGAAGGGGGTATATGCAACCAGTCAGTAATTGTTGCAGACCAATGTGTCCAGGGTGGGCTTTTTCAGGAGCGGTTGGATCACCGCCTCTTTCAGGGCGGCTGGAACCACTCCCTCTCACAATGATGCATTGACCTCACCCTGGATCCACTCGGTCAAACCCCCTCAGCAAGCTTTAATAAGCCAAGAAGGGCAAGGGTTGAGTGGACACATTGCTGGCTGCATCATCACAAACACCTTGTCTACGTCATCAGACTGCATCAACTGAAACCGTTAATGCCACACAGAGATAGACAGTATGTGTACAACAACAAAAATGCTAAATACTTACTTAGATAACGTTTATCTATATGAAAAGTGAAATATTTGTGTCTCCTGCTAGTAGAGACAAGAATTTTGAAGTCTTGTTCAAACGAAGGAAACCGAAAGGGAACACAAATTTTGTCTAAGAAATGCAAACAGACAATAAAGATGCAAGAACAAAAATTGAGAAACATATTGCTAAAAACATTCAGACACAGTAAAAATTCTTTAACTACTACAGAAGCAGGAAACCTGCTTCAGAGGCAACTGGATCTTTGGATAATGAGAGAGTTAAAGAAGAGAAGGAGATTGTAGAAAAGCTGAATGAATTCTTTCCAACTGACTTCTTTGCAAATATGTCATGACTTGTCCTAAGATTGGCCTATGTATCAGCAGACTGGAAAGCAGCCAATATAACATCAATTTTTAAAAAGGGGCATAGGGTGGATGCAAGAAATTACAGACCAATTAGTGGATATGACATCTGTTTTGAGTAAACTGGTGGACAGCACAACTACAGATAAAATTTTTAAGTATACAGAACAGGGATGGAAACCTGTGAACTCTTTAGATGTTTTTGGACTACAATCCCATCATGCCTGACCATTGGCCATGCTAGCTGGGCTGACAGGAGCTGGGAGTCCAATAACATCTGGAGGGCCACAGATTCTGTACCCGTGATATAGAAGAACAAGCCTTACTGAGAAGGATAAGCATGAATTCTGCAAAGTCGGTACTGTATAACTAACATTTTAGAGTTCTTGAGAATGTTTTTAAGAAAGCTCCTCAGCATACTTAGCAGTTATGGGACAAGAGTATGGGTCCTCTAATGGATAGGTAACTGGTTAAGCAACAGGAGCCAAGAGTAGAAATTAATGGACAGTTCTCACAATGGAAGAATCTAAGTGGGGTCCCTTGTGGATCTATATTGGGAGCAGTGCTTTTAAACTTGTTTATAAATGACCTGGAATAAAGGTGGCAGTTTGCTAATGACACCAAATTATTCAGAATAGCAAAACCAAAAAGGGACTGTGAAGAGTTCCAAATGTATCTCTCCAAACTGGACAAATGGGCAATAAAAAGGCACATGCAATTCATTGTACATATACACTAACATTACACTGCAAGTGATGCACAACTGGGGCAAAAACATCCACAAAACCTTCACGCATACACTGATGGGAGTCTGAGCTGGTAGTGTCTGATAAGGACATTTTGTGGTTGTGGCAGATAATGAAAATGTGAAACCAGTGTGCAGCAGCTGTGAAATTCAATGCCAGGGATCATTAAAAAAAGGAATCAAAGATAAACTACCAATATTGTAATGCTTTTATACAAATTGATTGATTGATTGATTGATTGATTGATTTATATCCTGCCCTTCCTCCTAGCAGGAGTCCAGGGCGGCAAACAGAAATGCTAAAAACACTTTAAAACATCATAACAGACTTTAAAATACATTAAAACAAAACGTTAAAAACATTTTTTAAAGTTTTTAAAAAATAAATATTAACAAGCAATTCTAACACAGATGCAGACTGGGATAGGTCTCAACTTAAAAGGCTTGTTGAAAGAGGAAAGTCTTCAAAAGGCACCAAAAAGATTGCAGAGATGGCGCCTGCCTAATATTCAAAGGGAGGGAATTCCACAGGGTAGGTGCCGCCACACTAAAGGTCCATTTCTTATATTGCGCAGAACAAACCTCCTGATGAGATGGTATCTGCAGGAGGCCCTCACCTGCACAGCGCAGTGATCAACTGGGTATATAAGGGGTAAGATGGTCTTTCAGGTATCCTGGTCCCAAGCTTCATAGGGTTTTGTACACCAAAACTAGAAACTTGAACCTGGCCCAGTAGCAAATGGGCAGCCAGTGCAATTCTTTTAGCAGTAGGGTGACATGTTGGTGATACCCTGCCCGAGTGATCAGTCTCACTGCCACATTTTGCACCAGCTGCAGCTTCCGGACCAACCTCAAGGGCAGCCCCACATACCAATGGGTCCAGGGTGGGCTTTTTCAGGAGTGGTCAGACCACTGCCTCTTTCAAGGTGGCTGGAACCACTCCCTCCCGCAATGTTGCATTGACCACACCCTGGATCCACTCAGTCAGACCCCCTCAGCAAGCTTTAATAAGCCAAGAAAGGCAAGGGTCGAGAGGACACGTTGCTGGCCACATCAGTGCAATAACCTTGTCTACATCATCAGGCTGCATCAACTGAAACCGTTCCCAAGAAGTTGCAGCAGACGTTGCACTGGACACCTCATTGGGGACTACAGTAGATGTGGATGGGGCATCAAGACTGCTATGGAGGTGAGCAACTTTACCCTCAAAGTGTTTACAAACAATTCACAGTAGGCCTCCAAAGGGTCTAAAAGTCCATTTCCTGGAGTTATGTCAACAGACCCCCTGACAATATGGAAAAGCTCCACCGGACGGCTACTTGATGTAGCTACTTGAAGTGGGCCTTCTTCGCCGCCCTCACCGCCACACAGTAGGCATGATTATGACGTTTTACTTGTGCCCGATCAGTCTCACAGCATGTCTTTTGCCACTTGCGCTCTAGCCGTCGTCCAGCCTGTTTCATTGCCCTTAGCTCACTGGTGTACCAAGGTGCAAGCCAGGCTCTACAATGCCGGAGAGGGTGCTCGGGGAAAACCATGTCAAGAGTCGGACGTGCCTCGCTGTTCCACAGCGTGACAAGGGCTTCAACAGGGTCACCTGCTCTGTCTACTGGGAATCCTGTGGATTCCATTAGGCTTCGGGGGCAGACCATCTTAATTTGTCCACCACCCCTGCAAGGAAGGATTGGAGCCATAAGTCTAAGGATCGGAGCCATAAGGAAGTGATCTGACCATGACAATGGGGTGACATCCACCACCCCCATCTCCAGACCACCCTTTCCTCCATCCGGAGCAAAAACCAAGTCGAGGGTGTGCCCTACCCTATGTGTTGGGCCAGTAACAACTTGAGACAGCCCCATGGTCTTCATGGAGGTCATGAAGTCCCAAGCCGGAACACTAGAGGCAGCCACAGCATGGACATTGAAATCACCCAGCACTATCGTTCTGGGCTCCTCCAACACCACAGCCAAGACTGCCTCCACCAGCTCGGTCAGAGAAGCTGCCGGGCAGCAGGGTGGATGATACACCAGCAGCAACGCTAGGTTACTGTCTCCTCGGCCCGACACTAGGTGCAGGCCCTCACAGCCACCTCCAAGACAGAGTGGTTTCCTGGTGACAGAGATGGAAGTTCTGTAGACCGCAGCAACTCCCCCCCCCCCCGGTCCCTGCAGCTTGTGCTGGTTTTGCACCGAGTATCCAGGTGGGCAAAGTTGGGTCAGATCAACTCCTCCAGGCTCACCCACCCAGGTCTTGGTAATGCACACCAAATCGGCACTTTCATCCACAATCAAATCATGGATTAGAGTGGTCTTATTGTGTACCAATCTGGCATTAAACAACAGCACACACAGGCCAGTGGGCACAGCAGATGAGCAACGAGGAACCCATCCATGAGTGGAGTGGCAGCAAGGAACAAGGCGCAGATAGCTTTGCCCTCATCTTCTATGGTAATTCACCACATCCCCATGGCCATATTTCCCTCTGCCTGTAATCACTGAAATTGGGGTGGCATCACCCGAATGTAAGTGGAAGCCACACCTGGAATAATTCTATGTACAGTTTTAGCCACTGTATTTCAAAAGGAATTTTGCTGATCTGGAAAGGAGCAGAAAAGAACAACCAAAATGACCAAGGGACTAGAGCAACTCCTCTACAACATTTGGGGCTTTTTAGTTTAGGGGGAAAAAGTAAGGATAGAGGCTTGTAAGAGTATGCATAGTGCAGGGCAAGTAGCTAGAGAGATGTTTTTCTCCTTCTCGCAGCTAGAATCTGGGGCCATCCAATGAAGCTGAATGTTGGAAGATTCAGGATGGGCAAAAGGAGGCACATCACACAGTGCATATTAACTATGAAATTCACTATAATATGTGGTTGATGGTCATCAATTTGGATTCCTTTAAAAGGGGAACAGAAATTTAAGGAGGTTAAGGCTATCACAAGCTGCTAGTCATTATGGTTATATGCTGTCCCAGAATCAGAAGCAGCAGACCTCTGAGTACAAGTTGTTGGAAAGAAACAACAGGAGACTGCTATTGCCCTCATGCCCTGTTTGTGGACTTCCCAGAGGCTTGTGGGTGGCCATTGTGGGAAACATGATAGGCCTTTGCTCGAATCCAGCAAGTGTCTTTTAATGGTAAAATCACCTGGTTTTGCTCCATAAATTAAAAAGAGGCAAACAAAACTCAGACAAGGAAAAGGTAGGGAACGGGAAGCAGAAGATTCTTTTTTTTTCTTTTCAGAATAATGTATTTTTCAAAGATATTAATGCACCATTAAAAATTTAGATCAAGATTTAAGGTATACGCATACCTTAAATTAATGCCCTGGCTCTTATGAAATTTATTTTATGTCCACTGTGTATACTGCATTCAATTATGCATTGCTAATGAATTTACCTCAGTGCTAACAGCTTCGTCAGAAGGGTTAATCAGAACTACAGTTTCTAAGACATCACTTCTGTGGTGAAGGATTTTCTGACCTGCAAAAGTGGAAGGAAAGAAAAATGAATGGTAAGGCTTACAATTCAATACATTTATTTCTTGCGTTAAGATAGTCTCTCTCCCTAAGGAGAGCTCCTCCAATAAACTCAGTCTTGTCCCATCTTGCTTTTCTCTGGCATAAACGAAGATTAGTGTCTTCAAACAAGATTGAGGAAAGATAACATAAAGTTCTGAAAAGAACAAATTCTGTGTGACTTTGTGCCACATTAGAGACTGTTGTTGTAAATACACAATTGTTAGCATATATCAATTTTTCAATGTAATTTTCATCAGCCTTAGAGCAGCTGCCCACAACAGGCATGTGCCATTTTGTTTTTCTTTTTTTCTGGCATTTGGCAACATTTTTATTGGTGCTTCTTTCTCTGAGAACAAAAGTGAGATTAATTAGCACTTGTTTTGTGATTGTGAAGGGAATGTCATCCAGACACCCACATGGCAATTAATCCAACACCCAGAAAAGAAGCTTGGCACAAAATGAATTAATTTTTACAGAATTAATTAATTAATATTGACAAATAGAGCGCAGAAAGCAAATGGTTCACTGGCTAAATATGAAATACTACTCTGTGTGTCACACACACTTCAAAAAAGCAGCACAGCAATGTCACATAATAAATAAAATGTGTACTGATGTTCAAATCAATTGGTGTAACAACTCTACTATTTTCATTAGAGTATTTTACTCACTAATATTTTCTGTCAAAGGAAATTCCAATGTGAAATATGGGATTTGTGGGACTACAGAAAGGTTCCAAAAGCCAAGAAGAATGAGGTCAGTCCCTTGAGTATCATTCACATTCCTTTATATTTGCACAACACTCTTGGGGTGCAATCCTAAAGCCCCCATGGATATTTATAGCTCAAAGATAGGCTTAAGCACAAAAGTGCTACTGATACTGCCTCCCACCTTGCTAGCTGATGTACAGCCCCAAAATGGGGCATTCAAGGGTTGGAGCTGGCCAAGGATTCACTAGGTCCCAAGCTGGTGCAGCAGGAAAACCTGAAAGAACTGCCACCCTACTTCCCAGCCTGACTGGAATGGTTCCTCTGCTCTGATCATCATCCCCAGACAGGATTCACATTGCTCTGCCTATTGTAAACAAGCTGAGAATTTAGTTTTATCACATATTAATAATTACTTTTTAAGTTTTTAGTTGTTAAAAGTGCTTAATCCTTTAAATACTTCACCATTATTTCATCTGTCCAGTGCCCAACCTACCTATGACAATGGGCTGGATCCAGATTTAAGTTAGTTGCACTTAGGTCCACTCAATGGGATTTAAAGTTAGTCATGACTAATTTAAGTCTAATTGATTTCAATGGGGATTAATTGTGACTTGGTCTGGATAGAGTCCGATGTTATTTATTTATGCCTTTCTTTTTTGTACAGTTTATTTTGCCTTCAAATTCCTTTTCTGAATATTTAATTATTTTTGCACAATCATTAGGCTATGTTTCACTAATAAATTGGTCAGATGAGCTAGTTAAAAACATTTTTATAAACTTAAAATGATGCCCTCAATCAGGCAGCAGCTTTTTATTATTATTTTTAATAGAAAAACTCCAGGTGGTAAACATGACCTATGTATGAGAGAAGGGGGAATGTCTAAGATGATGAATGCAAAACATGCATACATGCTTTCTCTTCAGAACTATTTTTTCTATAGTATGCAGATTTAATAGATTAATTACAATCTTGTGCATGGTTACTCAGAAGAAAATCCCACTGTGTTAAAATGGGGGTTACTCCCACATAAAACTACAGTATTATGCTGAGATTACCTTGAGCAAACAGACTGAACTGCTAGTCAATCTCACTAACTTTTTTTATAGTGTGACAGCTCCCCAAATTATCTTTACACAGCCTTTCAGGTCAGATTTCTATTATATCAACATTTCAGCAAGAAGAAACATCCTACAAGTAGTTTTATGAAAATAAACCTGGTTTACTCATAATCTGCACCTAACAGAGACGAGGGTGACTCCACAATAGAGAAGTCTCAATGCGATTTATTTCCTATTATTTCTGGGACCCCTTTGCTTTTTAAGCCCAAGTCCAATTTTGCTATACCCAGCTACGACATCTCTGAAGCAATGGTAAAATGCTAGACCTGATATGACCAATTGTTTCTACGCACAAATTATTCTACTGACACATTTGCACCAGTTAGATGAGAAGGATCAGCTGAACTGCCCCATTCCTAGAGAGTTAATTTTCACAGGTCATATTTTTACACTTTAGCCAGGCAAGCAAATGACCCTTTATTGATTTTATGTTTTATGGATCATTTATTGTATACAATTTACTACTGAAATAATAAATAAAGGCATTGGTAAAGAAAGAAGAGTGCCTCTGACTCTCTCTCTACATTGTTATCTAAAGTGCTGTATCTTCCATCACAGACAATTGATATCTTCCAATCAGTCAAATGAGCTGTCACCAATAGCTTTCATTGCACTGGAGAGCCCGCTGCCAGTCAGTATAAACAATTCACTAATAGGCAAAAAACCTTGCAGTTTAAGAACGAACCTATCGCCAACAGATATTTCTATCAAACTTTAAAAAGCAGGGCAATTGGGAATGCACCAGGGAAGCAGGAGACCTGACCTCCTCTCTGAGATATTGGACTGCCCTACAAATTGGTCAAAATGCAAACACAATTTGGGTTAAGCAGCAGAGAGAAAAGAGGGTAAGTAGCTCCCATTTATTCCATTATTTAATTGAATTAAAACAGCTCAGAGAAATAAGCAATAAAGGCAGTCTAAGGTCACCCTGAGCTAGGAGCCAAATCCTGAAAGAACCTATATCTTAGGAGACAGATCCTAGGAGAAGGAAGCCTATAGAAAGCTAGTGTTCAACACCACCCTAGCAGGAAAGCTTCAGGGGACACTGTAAATAAGGCTAAATTCCAGTCGGAGAGTAGGGGAAAAAGGAAACTCCACCGATACATACAGGGAGAGAGTCAGCTCAGTCCTTGCTAAAAAGGGCAGCTTCAGCCTTCCTGAAACACAACCACAAGCTCTGTTTCCCTAGGTTAAAGAAAGGTCAGGCTGTTCTAGGTGGGAAAACAACAAACACAAAAGACTTGCCTGGAAGTCGCAGCCCCTTGCTGAGATTAAAAGCAGCCAAAAGCTTGAACAGCCCCGCCCCTTGCTCAGGAAGGAAGCCTGCCTTCCTGCCTTCAAAGGAAGGAAGCCTGAGATAATACTAAAGAGTTAAGCCCCAGCTGATAGTTGAGCCATCAGCCTCAAGTAACACATCATTGGCTGGCAGCAGTAGCTGGGAGGAACCAGCCACACATATAAAGTCAGAGCACCTAGCGAGGGAGCCTGCTCCATGAGCTAGAGGGAGCCCCAGCTGACAAAGCGCCAAGGCGAGTTAAGCAGCAGAGCGAGTGCGGCAGCAGGGCGAGGAGGCAGCAGGGCGAGGAGGCAGCAGGGCGAGGAGGCAGCAGGGCGAGGAGGCAGCAGGGCGAGGAGGCAGCAGGGCGAGGAGGCCAGGGCCCCCCACTCTGCCCTTCTGTTCCCTGACTTCAACTAAACCACAGACTCCAACCTATTGACGTAATAAATCTCAAACAAAACTATGCAGGTAAGAAGCCAGCAGGCGTGTGGGGGCTTTCCAGTGTTTTGCACAGCCTGCAGCATGTACGACTATCTGCCTGTTGGACAGCAGTCGTGGGTGTGCTCTTGGTGCAATGAGCTCCTGGCTCTCCGGGAACAACTTCATTTCCTTGAGGCCAAGGTGGCAGACCTGGAAAAGCGGAGAGAGGCAGAGAGGTGTGTGGAGGAGGCCTTCAGGGACATTATAGCTGTGTCCCACTCCAGCGATGATAGCTCTCCTGCTATCATGGAGAACGATGGTCTCGGGGAAGGAGAGCATCCAGCTGAGGAAGAGGGAAACGATCCCTTAGAAGGGACCCATTCCTTGGGGGATGAGCAGCTATCCTCGTGCTGAGGATATATCTCCAGGGGGTGGAGGGATCCTTGTAGTGGGTGATTCGATCATTAGGAACATAGACAGTGGGGTGTGTGATGGGCGCGTAGACCGCAAGGTGTTTTGCCTGCCTGGTGCGAAGGTTGCGGATATCGCCCATCGTTTAGATAGTTTGGTAGACAGTGCTGGGGAGGAGTCAGTGGTCGTGGTGCACGTTGGCACCAACGACATGCGGAAATGCAGCCGTGAGGTCCTGGAAGCAAAATTTAGGTTGCTAGGTAGGATGCTGAAAGCCAGGACCTCCAAGGTGGCTTTCTCTGAAATGCTACCGGTTCCACGCGCAGGACCAGCCAGACAGGCCCAGCTTTGCAGTCTCAATGCGTGGATGAGGCGATGGTGTCGGGTGGAAGGGTTTAGATTTGTTAGGCACTGGGGAACATTTTGGGACAAGCCGGGACGGGCTCCACTTGAACCAGAATGGAACCAGACTGCTGGCACTTAAAATTAAAAAGGTAGCAGAGCAGCTTTTAAACTGACTGAGGGGGGAAACCCGACAGGAGCTGAGAAAGGTCCGGTTCGGAATAAACCTTCCCCCTGGGATAAAAACCAAAGAAATGATGAAATTTTAAAAGGGGTAGGCCTAGAAGTAGGCATTGTGAGAGCAGGGGCACAGGATATAAATTCAGAAGAGCAAAATTACCACAGGCCAAACCACAAGTGCCAAAGACACTTGAAGAGAGACACTGCTTACAAGTACCTCTACGCTAATGCTAGGAGCCTCCGAACCAAGATGGGAGAACTGGAGTGCTTGGTCTTAGAGGAGAGCATTGATATAGTGAGCATAACGGAGACCTGGTGGAATGGAGAAAACCAGTGGGATACGGTTATCCCTGGATATAAACTATATCGGAAGGACAGGGAAGGACGTATTGGTGGCGGAGTCGCTCTATACGTGAAAGAAGGCATTGAATCCAGCAAGCTCGAAACCCCCAAAGAGGCAGACTCCTCCACAGAATCGTTGTGGGTGGTGATACCATGCCCCAGGAGGGACTTAATACTGGGAACGATCTATCGTCCCCCTGATCAAAATGCTCAGGGAGACCTTGAGATGAGATATGAAATTGAGGAAGCATCCAAACTAGGAAATGTGGTAGTAATGGGTGACTTCAACTACCCGGACATAGACTGGCCGCATAAGTGTTCCAGTCATGACAAAGAAGCAAAGTTTCTAGATATTCTAAATGACTATTCCCTAGACCAGTTGGTCATGGAACCGACCAGAGGGACGGCAACCCTGGACTTAATCCTCAGTGGGGACCGGGACCTGGTGCGAGATGTAAGTGTTGTTGAACCGATTGGGAGCAGTGACCACAGTGCTATTAAATTAAACATATATGTAAATGGCCAATTGCCAAGAAAATCCAACACGGTCACATTTGACTTCAAAAGAGGAAACTTCACAAAAATGAGGGGATTGGTAAAAAGAAAGCTGAAAAACAAAGTCCAGAGGGTCACATCACTCGAAAATGCTTGGAAGTTGTTTAAAAACACTATATTAGAAGCTCAACTGGAGTGCATACCGCAGATCAGAAAAGGTACCGCCAGGGCCAAGAAGATGCCAGCATGGTTAACGAGCAAAGTCAAGGAAGCTCTTAGAGGCAAAAAGTCTTCCTTCAGAAAATGGAAGTCTTGTCCGAATGAAGAAAATAAAAAAGAACACAAACTCTGGCAAAAGAAATGCAAGAAGACAATAAGGGATGCTAAAAAAGAATTTGAGCAGCACATTGCTAAGAACATAAAAACCAATAACAAAAAATTCTATAAATACATTCAAAGCAGGAGACCATCTAGGGAGGCGATTGGACCCTTGGATGATAAGGGAGTCATAGGTGTACTAAAGAACGATAAGGAGATTGCAGAGAAGCTAAATGAATTCTTTGCATCTGTCTTCACAGTGGAAGATATAGGGCAGATCCCTGAACCTGAACTAACATTTGCAGGAAGGGATTCTGAGGAACTGAGACAAATAGTGGTAACGAGAGAGGAAGTTCTAGGCTTAATGGACAATATAAAAACTCACAAATCACCGGGCCCGGATGGCATCTACCCGAGAGTTCTCAAAGAACTCAAATGTGAAATTGCTGATCTGCTAACTAAAATATGTAACTTGTCCCTCGGGTCCTCCTCCGTGCCTGAGGACTGGAAAGTGGCAAATGTAACGCCAATCTTCAAAAAGGGATCCAGAGGGGATCCCGGAAATTACAGGCCAGTTAGCTTAACTTCTGTCCCTGGAAAACTGGTAGAAAGTATTATTAAAGCTAGATTAACTAAGCACATAGAAGAACAAGCCTTGCTGAAGCAGAGCCAGCATGGCTTCTGCAAGGGAAAGTCCTGTCTCAGTAACCTATTAGAATTCTTTGAGAGTGTCAACAAGCATATAGATAGAGGTGATCCAGTGGACATAGCGTACTTAGACTTTCAAAAAGCGTTTGACAAGGTACCTCACCAAAGACTTCTGAGGAAGCTTAGCAGTCATGGAATAAGAGGAGAGGTCCTCTTGTGGATAAGGAATTGGTTAAGAAGCAGAAAGCAGAGAGTAGGAATAAATGGACAGTTCTCCCAATGGAGGGCTGTAGAAAGTGGAGTCCCTCAAGGATCGGTATTGGGACCTGTACTTTTCAACTTGTTCATTAATGACCTAGAATTAGGAGTGAGCAGTGAAGTGGCCAAGTTTGCTGACGACACTAAATTGTTCAGGGTTGTTAAAACAAAAAGGGATTGTGAAGAGCTCCAAAAAGATCTCTCCAAACTGAGTAAATGGGCGGAAAAATGGCAAATGCAATTCAATATAAACAAGTGTAAAATTATGCATATTGGAGCAAAAAATCTGATTTTCACATATACGCTCATGGGGTCTGTACTGGCGGTGACCGACCAGGAGAGAGACCTCGGGGTTGTAGTGGACAGCACGATGAAAATGTCGACCCAGTGTGCGGCAGCTGTGAAAAAGGAAAATTCCATGCTAGCAATAATTAGGAAAGGTATTGAAAATAAAACAGCCGATATCATAATGCCGTTGTATAAATCTATGGTGCGGCCGCATTTGGAATACTGTGTACAGTTCTGGTCGCCTCATCTCAAAAAAGATACAGAGTTGGAAAAGGTTCAGAAGAGGGCAACCAGAATGATCAAGGGGATGGAGCGACTCCCTTACGAGGAAAGGTTGCAGCATTTGGGGCTTTTTAGTTTAGAGAAAAGGCGGGTCAGAGGAGACATGATAGAAGTGTATAAAATTATGCATGGCATTGAGAAAGTGGATAGAGAAAAGTTCTTCTCCCTCTCTCATAATACTAGAACTCGTGGACATTCAAAGAAGCTGAATGTTGGAAGATTCAGGACAGACAAAAGGAAGTACTTCTTTACTCAGCGCATAGTTAAACTATGGAATTTGCTCCCACAAGATGCAGTAATGCCCACCAGCTTGGACGGCTTTAAAAGAAGATTAGACAAATTCATGGAGGACAGGGCTATCAATGGCTACTAGCCGTGATGGCTGTGCTGTGCCACCCTAGTCAGAGGCAGCATGCTTCTGAAAACCAGTTGCCGGAAGCCTCAGGAGGGGAGAGTGTTCTTGCACTTGGGTCCTGCTTGCGGGCTTCCCCCAGGCACCTGGCTGGCCACTGTGAGAACAGGATGCTGGACTAGATGGGCCACTGGCCTGATCCAGCAGGCTCTTCTTATGTTCTTATGTTGGGTTGGTCTTTCACAGTCCAATCTACTTCCAGTGTAGATTGGAAGAATTTGGTAACATGTGCCTCTGAGCATATGGTGAGTGGTGGCAACACCTACAATCTCCAAAGATGGACAATTATATTTTTGTATATTTGTTGGTGTTCTTACTTTGCTTCTTTCCTGTATTACTAATGTTTCTACAGAGAATCTAATCTAGAAAATTTTATTTCCTCATTATTCATCCTAGAAATCTGTGTCAAATTTATTTTTATTAATTTCAAAGCCTTTTTATTGGTCAATGTCATATGATGGTGAAGACAGCCTTTTGTGTTTCAAATTGGAGGTTATGTTCTATTTTTATTTTGGGTGCATTAACAGTTGAATCTGAAACTGCAATTTAATGTAAAATCAGACTGATTACAATATGTTGCTACTTCAGCAATGACTCCAGCTGTTGGGGGGGAAAAGATGCATGTTTTCAGCCTGCTATATTTAAACCACTTCATTTAAGGCAAGGTGGGCACAGTCAATTAAAAACAGAGCACACCTAGAATTTTGCTAGGATATATTTCACCTCCCACTGTTTTATCTTGTGCAAACTGAGACACTCCCCTACCTTTTTATTCTACAGCAGGCACATGTAGCCTCCCACCCAAATTTAAACCAAAGCCATCCCTGGCCACATCCACACCAGGCTTTTATTTCTCTTTAGTCAATCATGGCTTCTCTCAGAAACTGACCACACGGGATGGGAAGTGTAGTTAGTGAAGGGTGCTGAGAGTTGCTAGGAGATGCCCTGTTCCCCTCACAGACCTTCAATCAGAGTGGCTGACTGTTAAACCAGTCTGGCCACTGGAGCTCTGTCAGTGGAACAGGAGTCTCCTCTCAACACCCTTCACAAACTACACTATCCAGGATTTTTTGGACATGACTGTCTCAAGTGAAATCAAAGTCTGGTGTGGGTGTGGCCCTCTGATTAGGCAAGCCAAGCAGCTGTGAATCTGGCTTTTAGAACACTGGCAGTTGGTTCTTACTGAGCATGCCTGACACTATCATTGGGTTCAAGCCAAAAATTCTTAAATTAATTAAACATCAGCCAGGCATTTTTTTAACTTTTAAACTGCAGAAGATGAAGGTCAGGGTATGGGGCAAGGTCAGTATTAGGATTATAAGTACTCTGTGAACACGGCTGATTTTTAATGAATTTCAACAGATTAGGAGAACAGTAACAGAAAAAAGCCCAAATGGGCTGTGGGTTTTTTTTCTCTCTTTTTAGACTTTGAACTCTCTGTTCTCTCTGACTGTATTGTGTATCGCCATGAAAATTTAGTGGGTTGTTAAGCAAGTGTTTCTGAGTCCAGGACTGTAAGTTTTATAAAGTTTTGTTTTGAAATGAGCTTATGGGAAGCGTCAGAATGGCATGGGGGTATTTTCAATTTAACATTGCAGAATGTGAAAAATCCACGCTGGCTATAGTATACAGCCACTCTCATGGCTGTGTAATACTGAGCTAGATGGACCAATGATTTGACTCGGTATCTGGCAGCTTCCTATGTTACTATGGTCTATATTCCACTAATTGTTAACTCTTTCCTTAATTCTTTCTAATTAAAATGTTCAGGAAGAACCATCTTTGGAATTTTGGTAGGCATTCCACTGACAGGCACCAAAATTTGAAAAATGCTCTTTGTTTTAAAACACAGTAAGAAAAGATAGAGAAATGTTTGGTCCCTTTTTGGAAAAGTAAAATGTTCAAACATTTTATGATGTGCCTTTTCCTGGCTGTTTCTAATTGCCTATAATTTCAGGATACAATCCTATAAACACTCAACTGGGAGTAAGTCTCACTAAACACTACTGGATTTACCTGTGAGTAGACATGGACTACTTTCACACACGGGGTTGATTGCGTTAGTTTAATGGATTAAAAAGGTAGCGCTTCTGTCCCCATTTCTAAAATCCCTTTCACACTAATACCTGTTGCGTTAAGGAAGAGCCGCTTTTCCAGCCAATATACTGGCATTTCACTCAACTGTCTTTCACACGGCTTGTTTTCATCCCTCACCTATGAGCATTTTTCCCCACTGTGTAGGAGGTCTAAGATCTTGTTCCATTGCCATACAAGCTCTCTCCCTTTAGGATCTGACTTTTTAAATTGTTTTAGTTGTATCAAGACTGGGGTGTGTGTGGGAAATGCTGCTGCTATCTGCGCCAATGCCGGAATACTGGTACAACATTCATCAGGCAAAAAAAAAAACCACCTGTGCGACTAAAGGGTGGGAACGCACTGCATGCTGGGATGCTTGGGATGCTAAACTTCCACTACATTCCACTAGAATTCTGAAGCTAGCTTGTGTGTCGTGTGAAAGATCAAATATAATGCGCAAATTAGCAGGTAAAAAATCATCAGAATCACGGAATAAAGTGCAGTGTGAAAGCAGCCACTGATAGGATTGTGCTGTAAGAATCACTTTTGATGGTGTGAACAGTATGTTTATTGCAGACATTACACCACAAGGGGTTTAACAGACGTCAGAGTCAGCAAAGCTCTCTAATGAATCTTCTGCTCACAAGTGAATAGAAAAATGAATTGTCAGCAGATTGTGAGTCCTCTATATATTTGCAAATTAGCTTTGATGCATATAGACTCCCCACTTCCTCTTGCTTTGTGGCAATGTTCTTCTAATGATATATAAAAACATACGTAGAGGCAAAAATGCTTTGTAAGTAAGCAAACATTTAACATTCAAGGTTTTAGTCCATTCTCATGTTTTTAAAAGGTAGAAATAATAGTGTGGGAGTGTGAGAGGGGAAAGAGGAAGAGAATACATTTGGAAAGAAATGATTTGTATACCAGTAGCATAAATATATTGTTTTAACATTTTTAAGCAGACAAGAGAATTGGCTTTGAATCGATGTTACTGTTATTGACAGCAAACAAAAATCCTGTTTAGAGATTATACAACACCACATGGAATTTATTTTTCAGACTGTGTTTTAATGAAAACTTTCATCACTTCTAAATCTTCATGGGGCTTGGGCTGCCTAAGACCTGAGGTGTGGAACTGAAATTGCAGAGCTCTATGCGAACAGCAGGGCGGAAAAGTTCTAACTCCAATGTCAGTTGAATCAGAAAGTTCACCAGGTATTTCCTGTCAATTCATACTGTAAGGTTATGGATGGCTGAGTGGTATTAGACAGGGAACAAAAGCATTTTTTCTGGTGTTCCCACAGTGCAGCTTCAAAGACTTCCGTTAAAGAATTAGATGCAGAAATCACTTGTAAGTGACAGGAAGCACTCCCTCCCTCTTAACCCCTCTATCCCAGACCAAGTGGACAGGTTTTCCAATACTTTAGTCCTCCAGTGAATAAAAACATATCTCACAGAAAGCATAGCTCTTGTTGTAGGCTAAAACAAAATAATTCAAGGAAAGCACTTAGGGAGCTCATGAATGGAAAAATAATGAAATGAACTGATCAGCATAATAGGAACTAACTACCATACTGTGTGAAAACAATGAGCCAGCGGCAGCTGGTGGCTTCATGTCAGTGGGGCAGTGGAATCTGCTCTGGGTTTTTGTCTGATGGACAGCTCCTTGAAAGTTCCAGCTAAAACCTGGAGCGGGTTCCATTGCCCCACTGACATGGACCCACCATCTGACCACTGCAATGAGCCACGGAAAATAGTAGCCTGTCTCCAATAACAGCCAGCCTTATTCTGGATGCATAATAGAATAACCGAGATTACATGAACACACAGACAAATGGCCCAATTTATAGAAGTTGTACAATGTACAAGGTGAACAGTGATGAAAGCACTACTTGCAGGGTAAAGTTTCACATTTTTAAAAAAACAGATGGCAAATATGTGGTAAGAAACAAGACAACTGACAAAGCAACATTCACTGAATTTCAGTCCAAATCTGTAACCCATTAAATAAAAAACCCTGAAAAGTATTTTAAAATACTTGAAATATAACTGATGTGTAGCCTGATCTTATGCATGATTACTCAGCAGTAAGTTCAATACAGCTTACTCTCAAGTTAGGTGTGCATATCATAACAACCTTCAGTGGCCTAAATTGTTTATGTTACCCTATGCATCTGCCATGTGTCTTCCATGAAGTGGAATAGTATTTAAAGGACTCACCCACATAGGCAAGAACCAAATGTATGGGACACGGCCACTAAGAGAACAAGTGCTGATTCCATGGAAAGATCCACATGACCAGCCCCCACCCACATGGTTGGTTCATTTAAATGCTACCCAGTAGCAGAGGATCCACTCATGTAGAAGCCATTCCCATAGAACTATCTTAGCATATACAGGACCCTTAAATTAGGCAGGATCCATTTACCCAGACTTAATTCCACTGAGGACAGAGCTGCTTCCACATCACCTAGTTTTGTATGTTTTTCTGTTACTCTTAATTTCACTTGCACTTAATCTGGAAAATGGAATCATTTTTATGATTTTCATCATTCAGCTGTTTATCCCGATGTTATAAATCATTAGTGGTATGTTGAACAACCATAGCACAAATATGATAATAATGACCATTTGTATTTATTTAAATTATTTCTATCCTGCCCTTCTACACCAAAGTATGTTCAAGACAACTCACAATAAAATAACAAACCATAAAATCTGTTGCTGATATGGACTATGTTGCTCCATCAGCAGACTTATTTATTATTTGATTTACATCCTGCCCTTCCTCCCAGCAGGAGCCCAGGGCAGCAAACACAAGCTAAAAACCCTCTAAAACATCATAAAAACAGACCTTAAAATACATAAAAACAAAAAACCTTAAAAACATTTTTTTTTACAACAACAACAATTTATTTGCATTCAGCCATGGGCCATAGCACATCAAATTTCCAGAAACATTTTTTTTTAAAAAAAAAAGCTTTAAAAACATATTTAAAAGGGGGGTTAAAATATATTGTTAAAAAAAAAAGTTAAAAAGCAATTCCAACACAGATGCAGACTGGGATAGGTCTCAACTTAAAAGGCTTGTTGAAAGAGGAAAGTCTTCAAAAGGCACCAAAAAGATAACAGACTGCCTAATATTTAATGGGAGGGAATTCCACAGGGTAGGTGCCGCCACACTAAAGGTCCATTTCCTATATTGTGTAACCATTATCTCTAATACTGGCCTGTCCTAGAATTATTCTATAATTCCACTTTGTTAGCTGTCCTAGGACCATAAAAGTTGCTGTTGTTGCTATTGCTGTTGTTATTTGCTGGGCTCCTGCTGGGAGGAAGGGCGGGATATTAATAACAAACATCATTTTAGTCTAGCAAAAGCCTAGAGAAAAAGAGCATGTTGAGGGTGCAGAATATAAATTATGTAAATAAATAAATAGTCAGTGTTGCCTTTACATCAATAGTTATGACAATCCTCTGGCATTGTGATTCTTTTTTAAACATATCTAATTTTTAGCAGAATTAGATTATAAAGATTATTGGACTATTTCCTTACTGTCATATTAACAGTAACACATGCAAAAAGAAACAGTTGCTGAACGGAATTGAAAATCGTAAGCCACAAAAAACCAACTGAGGAAATTATCAGCAAAACAATAACAAGTTATTGGGCTATGCAAAGTCTAAGAGTTGCTCTCTCCCAGCTCTGCCCACCTGGGTACTCGGTGCAGCACTGTGGTAGATCTGAGGGCCGGGGAGGTGGGGTTGCTGTGGTCTATAGGAGTTCTTTCTCTCTCACCAAGCACCCTGTCCAGACGGCGACTGGTTTGGAATGTCTTCATCTTGTGCTGGGCCAAGGAGACAGACTGGGAATACTGTTGGTGTACCGCCCACCTTGCTGCCCAACAGCTTCCCTAGCTGAGCTGACAGAGATAGTCTCGGAGGTATTGTTGAGGTCCCCTAGACTCGTGGTACTGGGGGATTTCAACATCCATGCCGAGGCTGTCTTGTCTGGGGCGGCTCAGGACTTCATGGCCTCCATGACAACCATGGGGCTGTCTCAAATTGTTACTGGCCCGACACATGTATCAGGACATACTCTTGATTTGATCTTCACCACTGGTCATGGAGATGGTGATCTGAGAGTGGGGTACCTTTCATCTACTCCATTGTCAAGGACAGATCATCGCTTGCTGAGTTTTAGACTCACGACAGTCCTTTCCCTCTGCAGAGGTGGGGGACCTATTAAGTTGGTCCGCTCCCGAAGGCTTATGGATCCTGTAGCTTTCCAGAGGGCTCTGGGAGTTTTTCTGGCTGATAGCACTGGTGCTCCTGTCGAGGCCATGGTTGACCTGTGGAATATGGAGATGACCCGGGCCATCGACATGATCGCTCCCGCGCGCCCCCTTCAGTGCCGAACTCAGACAGCACCGTGGTATACCCCGGAGCTGAGAGTGATGAAGCAAGAGAGAAGGAGGCTAGAGTGCAGGTGGAGGCGAACTCCTGACGGATGTAATCATTCCTTGGTAAGTGCTTCCACTAAGTTGTAAATAAAAGCGGTTAGGGCGGCGAAAAAGTCTTATTTTGCTACCACCATTAGATCATCCCTTTGCTGCCCAGCGGAGCTTTTTAGGGTGGTACGAGGGCTCCTACATTCTGGCCCTCATGATACTAAGGAAACATCGGAAGCCCGCTGCAACGAATTTGCGAAGCACTTCCAGGACAAGATTGCATGCATCCGTTGGGACTTAGACTCTGATGTTATGACAGATGAATCCATTGAAGTGTCCAGAGCGCGGCCTTGTCCTTTATTATTGGATGAATTTCAGTTGGTGCAGCTCGAGGAAGTGGACAAGGTGCTTGGAATGGTGCGGGCGACCACGTCTACTCTGGACCCCTGCCCATCTTGGCTGGTGAAGACTGGCAGGGCTGTAACCGCCGGCTAGGCCAAGGAGGTAATAAATGCCTCCTTGAGAGAGGGAGTAGTCCCTGGCAGTCTCAAGGAGGCAGTAATAAGACCTCTTTTAAAGAAACCTTCTTTGGACCCAGATGTTTTGAACAACTATAGACCGGTGGCGAATGTCCCTTTTTTGGGCAAGGTTTTGGAGCGGGTGGTCGCTGGCCAGCTCCAGGCGCTCTTGGATGAAACCAATTATCTGGATCCGTTTCAATCCGGTTTTAGGTCTGGTTTTGGCACTGAAACAGCCTTGGTCGCCCTGTATGATGACCTTTGTCGGGAGAGGGACAGGGGGAGTGTGACTCTGTTGATTCTCCTCGATCTATCAGCTGCGTTTGATACCATCGACCATGGTATCCTTCTGGGGAGGCTCGCGGAGTTGGGGGCATTGCTTGGCAGTGGCTCTGCTCCTACTTAGCGGATCGTCGCCAGAAGGTAGTGCTTGGGGAACATTGCTCGACACCCTGGACTCTCCATTGTGGAGTCCCTCAGGGGTCGGTTTTGTCCCCCATGCTCTTTAATATCTACATGCAGCCTCTGGGTGCGGTCATCAGGAGTTTTGGAGTGCGTTGCCATCAGTACGCTGATGACACGCAGCTCTACTTCTCCTTTTCACCTTCTTCAGGTGAGGCTGTTGATGTGCTGAACCGTTGCCTGACCGCGATAATGGACTGGATGAGAGCTAATAAACTGAAACTCAATCCAGACAAGACTGAGACACTGTTGGTGAGCTCTTTCCCTGCCCAGATGGTGGATGTTTACCCTGTTCTAGATGGGGTTACACTCCCTTTGAAGGAACAGGTTCGTAGTTTGGGGGTCCTTTTTGACCCTTCCTTGTCGCTCGAGGCTCAAGTGGCCTCGGTGGCACGGAATGCGTTTTACCACCTTCGCTTAGTAGCCCAACTACGCCCCTATCTGGACAGTGATGATCTCGCCTCTGTTGTCCACGCTCTGTTAACTTCTAGATTGGATTACTGTAATGAGCTCTACGTAGGGCTGCCCTTGAAGACTGTTCGGAAACTTCAGCTAGTGCAAAATGCGGCAGCCAGGTTGTTGACGAGGACCAATCGGTCCGCGCATATAACACCTGTCCTGGCCCGCTTGCACTGGCTACCTATTTGTTTCCGAGCCAGATTCAAGGTGCTGGTGTTGACCTATAAAGCCTTACACGGTGTGGGACCGCAATACCTTGTGGAACGCCTCTCCCGCTATGAACCTACCCGTTCACTTCGTTCAGTATCTAAGGCCCTCCTCCGGTACCAACTCACCAGGATGCCCGGAGGATTGTTACTAGATCTAGGGCCTTTTCTGTGGTGGCCCCCGAATTGTGGAACAGCTTACCGGAGGAGATACGCCTGGCGCCTACGGTTCTTTCTTTTAGGCGCCAGGTTAAGACCTGGCTATACTCCCAGGCATTTTAATGTTCAATGTTTTATGTTTAATGTTTTAGTTTAATGTGTTCCTTTCTGCTACTAATTTTATTCTATATTGTATTTTAATCTCGTTTTGTACACCGCCCAGAGAGCTATTAGCTATGGGCGGTCTAGAAATGAAAATAAATAAATAATGAAATAATAGCAAATAAGTATAAGTAATAGGTAAAACTCCCCTAGCATAGGTTGGCAAAATATGGTCCCTTAGATTCCCCAGCAAATGTAATCCTAACTCCTAAATACATGTTTCTTGTATATTGAAATTTGAAACACATTACCAGCTGTGCCTTTATTTACCTAAATAAAGCATCAAACAAAATTAAACAAAGTTTGTGCAGTGCAATCTTACGCATTTTTTACTCAGAAATAAGATCCTCTGAATAAGGGTTACTCTTGTGTCTCAGAAGTATGTTTAGGATTGCAGCCCACAAGTTTCTTTGTAAAATACAGAATGAAAACCAGAACATGTTTAAGCAGCTAGTTCATTCCACTGAATTGATGTCATACTCAGGGATAATTTGAGTAGTGAGTTTTCCTTTAGGAACTTTGCAATGTTATTTCAAAGCAAAGCCAAACAAAGCTAAAGAACGGGGGTGGGGAGGTGGGGGGGGATCAGCCAGATGAATTATACTTTACATTTCAACACTGTCATCTTGTTAGTGCAATTCAAGACTTAAGTTTCTCACTTGCAAGTGACAAAGGGCCTGGGAATAGCTATTTGGTAGCAAGATACTGAGGCATTTGAACAATTACTACATCAGTTCCTCCTGTATATGATGACTGCATGTCATAATAAGTTACACAGACCTTTACCTGAACTTTAAGAGAGGTGAGGGTGGCCCGATATTTGCTGCTATATTATAATAGGTGGATGGCTACCATTTTAATAGGTAGATGGCTGCCATTTTCTCCTATTTGTCAAAAGGGGCATCAGTTGCCTCATGAAACGCAATCTGCTGGGGATTGTTTTTATTATGGCCTATCTACTTGAATACTTTGAGGGCTCTTTTGAACACTCTGAGCATTTTCTGTGAAGACCTCTGTAGTAAACTGCATGGCTTAAATCAAGTTGTGTGCACCTAATGGTGTTGATTACCAGAATAATTGTATCAGCTTTGTTGTATCATTTGCCAACGTTATGTGACATTTAATTTGCTGTCAAACTACTGTTATTAATCAACTACAGACAAACAGCTGACCTTTTACCCTCATTATTTACCATCAGGGGCAAACTTTTCCTCAAAACTGTTATATCTATCACACCTTGAAACATCCAGTTTCATTTTTTAATAATGCTGGGAAACCAAAGCAATAGCAGCAGCCATTTTTTAAAAAAGCAACAAAAAACTTAAAAATCAACAAACCCTGTACAATGCTTACCCAGTGATACTTAAAGAAATCAAGGACACAGTCTAGTTGAAATTAAACACTCTTGGGTCTCATTGATTTTAGCAGTGACTCAAATATACTTAACTTTTGCTGGATTGCATCCCAAATTAGCAATACACAATTAGCTATGGCGTACTTTAACAGTTCCAAACACACAGTAGAATCAAGTAACATAGTTTTAAATTAGCCTTAATAAAAGTGTTACATTACTGTGGAATTTAATTCCCTCTTCCAGGAACTAACACAGCTATATTTTTAGTGTGTTTTAAAAGTATGCTTGCTTTTAAACATTTATAGACTAATCTGTGCTGTATTGATAATTATTTTACATTCATTTTGTACACTGCTTATACTGTTTTGATGAAGCAGTTTATATTTTTTCTAAATAAAATAATAAATTATTAAACACAAACAATATTTTAAAATAAATGTTTACAAAATGGTGCTGTCTTCTTCATTAATAATAAGCTAACCAACAAATTCCTATGGCATTGACACAAATAATTTCCACATGACAACTGTTTTTGAAACTATCTCCTCAGAGATCAGCATTTTTTCCAGCAACAAGATGCTGTTGTCTGAGTGCTGAAAAGTACAACATCCTAGCAACAGAAACACTCCTTCAAATTAAAACATCTGGATTTCAGGCAATCAACAAATCACAGCACAACACATTTATTCTACAACAAAATATTCTGTTAGGTCATAAAATGCCTTTTAGTTTCTTCCAAATATTCTTCACAATATCTCCAGGTCAAGCACTCTCAGCACTTTCAACCATTCCTCATAGGATATGGTTTCCAAACCACTCACTGGTCGCCCTCTTCTGGACATGCTCCATTTCACCAACATTCTTCTTAAAATGTTACCATGCCACACATGGCTTGACCAGCACAAAATAGAGCTGAACTATTATTTCCCATGACCTGGACACATTATTTCTGTCAACACAGCCTAAGATTGCATTAGCAAGTAGATGCATCACACTGCTGGCTCATGTTCAGCTTAGGATCAACTAAGGTACCTATATCATCTTCATATGTACTGCTACCAAGCTACTAAACCAAGTCTCCCCCAACTATTGTCTTTCATCTTTTTGTAACTAGACCCAACATGGCTTCCAAAGAGACCTTCCCTGATGCCCACAGGGTCCCCTCCCTGTGCTGAAATTAGGCTTGAAAGAAACATTCTATTGTAATTTGTAGCCAACAGAATGTGTTGTGGTGTATGCTTGGTTATGGGGGGGGGGGTGTGTGTGTGTGTGTGTGTGTGTGTGTGTGTGTGTGTGTGTGTGTGTGTGTGTGTGTGTGTGTGTGTGTGTGTGTGTGTGTGTGTGTGTGTGTGTGTGTGTGTGTGTGTGTGTGTGTGTGTGTGTGTGTGTGTGTGTGTGTGTGTGTGTGTGTGTGTGTGTGTGTGTGTGTGTGTGTGTGTGTGTGTCCATGTGTGGTGCCCACAAAGGTTTATCCAGTTTGAAAATGTGCCCATGAGGCCAAAAAGGATGGCAACCCCTGGTCTAATCCAGTTGAAAATCCTAGACTCAATGGAATGCACATTCAGTTTTGAAATGTCTCTACCACACATTAGCCACTTCCATAAATAATGCATTCTAGTTTAAAACATATTTTAAACTATGCAAATCACTTATGAAAATGCTGTCAGTCTTTTCAGAAGTCCAGCTATCCCTTAATCATAACCCTTTGCGGTAATCTTACATTCCCCAATCCTCCGGCTTTGTCTCTGAGAAGGTCTTTCTTTTGGGAATCTTTGCATGCCTGGATGTTTGCCCAGCATGGCTCTAGGGATGATTTCCTTAAATGGTTTAGGCTATAAGGTTTTCTCCGATAGTAACAATAAAAGAAACAATAGACCCCTTGAACAATGACAGTGTAGGAAGAAAAGAGATGTGAATCGCTATATAAAAATTGCAAATAAAAGATGTCATGGGGAGGCACATTTAAACAGCTGAAATAATAAGACTGATGGGGCAGATCCAGCAAGGTAGCTTTAGTCTAATGACTGAAATGAACTACACATAATTTTAGTCATCTTTCTTAGTGATTTCATATGTGTTCTGAAAGAACTTGAACTCAAACTCCTGCAGGTTTACATACTTCTTCTCACTGAGGGAGTTTTTATTATTGGAAATTATGAATAAAATAGTGCAACCTTAGCAAATTCCTCAAAACACCAAGTATAGGAATTATTAACTCACCTAATCCTTATTATTATATAATTTTACCTTTTCTGAAGAGGGGAAATATCAAAATCACTTACATTTATTGATTTTTACTTCGCTTGACTACTCGGAATCAAAGAAGGCTAGACTATGAAGACATACATGTCCAACCACCCACATAGAGAACTGAACCCCCACCACAGCCCTACGATTCTCATGGAAGTTAAGCATAGGTATCTAAATAGCAGGAAGGATTAAATAATAAAGGATTTAATAAAGGATTAATGGAAAAGCTAAATACATCCACAAGTATGCATTGTTAAAATTTTCACAAGGTTTAGGAATTTATGCAAAAGTGATGAGAAGCTATATTATTCAATTTCTGTGCATGGCAACGTCTTTCAGCATGAATACACAAGTATGTAGGTTTGCAGAGAGGAGACTGGAGGTTTGGCATTCCTCCCTTGGTCCTGCTGTGCCACCCGAGGCTAAACCACGAACTGAACCAGGGGTTGTGGTTTGTTTTGCTCCAGACAAGCCATGAGCTATAACCAATGCTTATTCTTGGTTTACAGCTCATGGGTTTTCTGGAGCCTGTGTTCAGATGATATGGTAAACCAAACCATAGCTTAATCCCAGGTAACAAAGCAGCAGGAGGATGCGAGGAGTGCAGAGGCTATGATCTCCTTTCTGGGAACCTACACATTTGTTCTAAATCATGGTTTAAGCTAGTGTTATGTGCAAACGGAGCCAATGTTTTTACAGTGGCTGTGTTCACACATAACTCTAAACCATGATTTAGCAATACCTGCATGAGCTGGAACAAGCCTGAGCAAAGATTTGGGTTTATGTGCTCCCCTCCCTCTTTCTTCCTTCCATGCATCTGAGAGAAGGGCTTTGCCAGCATTTACTTTCAGTTTCCCCTAATCTCAGCTTGTTGTAGCGTGTGCTCTGTTTGAAAACAAGCCAACTGATGAAGCTAGTTTGCTTAACTAACCAGCGTTTGTGATAAACCACAATCCTTGGTTCACATAAAACAACAAATCAAGGTTAGCAGGATACTGAAAATAAATGTTGACAAAGTGGAGGAGGTAGCACAAGAGTCTGAATCCAAGGCACTATGTGTATATGCCAGCTCTTGCACTATATCAGTCTTCCCCAACCAGGTGCCCTCTAGGTGTTTTGGTCTGCAACTCCCATCAGCCCCAGCCAACATGGCCAATGGTTAAGGATTATTGGAGTTTTAGTCCAAAATCACTGGAGAGCATCAGGTTGGAGAAAGCTGCACTAAACCATGGTTTAATGTTTCACACAACTATGGCCATTGTAACAAAAATTATTTCCCAAATTCAGGTTCCAATGGATTGTAAAATAGCAATGTTGTGTGTGCATAGTGACCACAGCTATGAGGCAATCTCTGTGCTTACCAAGGGCTGCAAACCTTTGCACACTGTTAAACTGGAATTCTAGCGTTCCAACCACTAGGCTACTTTATAATCTCCCACATTATATGCCAGTACAGGGATGGAGAGAAAGCTCAGGTAATACTAGTGAGTGATCTCTTCTGAGCAAGCAAAGAAATATTATCATAGCATAATTAAGAACCTATGGATTGTATTTAACTAAGTTCTGCTCAGAGTAAACCCACTGAAATTAATGGACCTAAGTTAGCCATGTCCATTAGTTACAATGGGTGTACTATAAGTATGACTAGTACCAGATAGCACCCTATGTTTCTGAGTTATGCCTAGGCTTAGATTTACTATATTTTTGTTTATGTCCCCAGATTTCTTAGTAGTTAGTTAGTTATTCTTTATTTATATCCTGCCATCCTTCCAATACTGCACCACAAGCCGAGGGGACTCCAACATCAACCCCGAGACCACCCCGGCTAGCTCAGGAAGGGAGACTGTTGAGCAGTGGAGTTGGCGGTACACGAACAGAATCGCTTTTCTGTCCCGACCACCCAGCTTCAAATACATACACTCACACCCTGGACACTGTGGGATAGGGCACCTGGACAGGGAGATAGTATCACGATAGACCACTGCAACTCCACCTCCCCACCCCTCAGGTCTTGCCTGCTGCTGCACAGAGAAACCTGGTGGGCACAGCTGAGAGAGATTAACCCCCTCAGCCTCATCCAACCAGGTCTCAGTAATACAAGCCAGGTCGGCATGCTCATCTAGGATCAAGTCCTGAATGGCCGCTGTTTTACCATTCACTGACCTGGCATTCACAAGCAGCAATTTCAACCCGGGGGGACTGTCACCATGGCTATCCAGGCTATTTAAACGGGAAGACAGCTTATCATATAAAAGGTTTAGCTAAAAGCTAAAAAGATAAATACATCTAATCTCAAAAAAGTTTTCTTTCCACCACTGGAATCCCCACATAGCCATGAAGCTCCCTGGGTGACCTTGGGCCAGTCACTGCCTCTCAGCCTCATGAAAACCCTATTCATAGGGTCGCCATAAGTCGGAATCGACTTGAAGGCAGTACATTTACATTTTTTAAATAGGAAAAATATTGGCCTGCCCTAGAAATGTTTTTATGACATCTTTGAAAAATCTGTATTGGTGATAATTGTGTTGGGCTTCTACATATTCACACTGTCTTGTGGGATCCTATTTGTTTTTAAATTCCACTGGTTTCAACGGGTCTGAGTAAAACACAAAGACGACACCATGAATTTGGCCCTTAGCACTATTTTGCAACAGGGGTTTATAATACTTCTAAGTGAAATGTTTTTCTCACATATTAATAAAACCGTACAGATATAAATACAGAATTTTGTCTGTGTGTACCTTTTTCTCTACATTTCCCATGTCTCCCAACTTATGCACACTTGCCTTCCCCTCATGTATATATGAGATATTGTTTATTATTCTTCCGAAGCCTTCCCCAGTGACAACTAAATCTCTGACACAAAGCAGCTAAATACGGATCTCCAGAATCCTGTAAAAGCCATCAACATCAATTCTGGCTTATTAAAAATGCATCTTTCATCTCATAACCTGTAAAGTGGAGCTCAACTGAATTCTGCAAATTCCCCAGTTCCCCTTCTATAGGCAAGAAAACTGGCAGAACATATAAGTTTATATATAAAATGAATTCTGAAATATCCACAGCTATAAAACACAGTAAAATTGCCCTATGGTTTATGCGTTCGGGAAGAATTAGGACAGCCATTATCATCTGCATAACTTCATCAATGTACAAGGTGCTTCATAGACAAAACAAGCTCCCCACCACCAAAAAAAGAAAGACAGAGACAATGAATCAGAGAATCATAAAATTGGATTTGTAGGCCATCTAGTCCAACCTAATGCTTGATATAGGTCAGAAATCCACAGCTAAAGTATTCCCATCAAATGCCTGTCCAGCCTATGGTTTAAGACCTCCAACAATGGTCAGCTCATAACTTCATAACCTGTAGGTAGGTCATTCCACTGTCAAACTGCGCTAAACATTAAGAAATTTCTTCTAATGCTCAACCAAAATCTACCCATCTGTAATTTAATCCCATTACATCTAATCTTCCTGCTCTGAGTCAGCAGAGAACAGTTGGCGTCCTCCTCAGTGAGGCAGCCCTTTTCGTATTTGAAGAGTATGTCTGTCTTCTCTCCTGCAAGCTAAACATATCCAGTTCCTTCAACCTTTTCTCACAGAACTTATTTTCCATACCCCTGACCATCTTTATTGCCTGCTTCTGAACCCATTCCAATTGTCTGTATCTTTCGTAGTGTAATATCCAGAATTAGACACAGTATTCTAAATGAGGCTGAAATGGTGCAGAATTTTATTGATTGATTGATTGATTGATTGATTGATTGATTGCACTTGTAAACCGCCCTATAGCCGAAGCTCTCTGGGCGGTTTACAGCAATCAAAAACATTAAAACAAATATACAATTTAAAACACATATTTTAAAAACAATTGAAAACACAATTTTAAAATTTAAAACAATATAAAAACAATCTAAACACATGCTAAAATGCCTGGGAGAAGAGGAAAGTCTTGACCTGGCACCGAAACGGTAACAGTGTTGGCGCCAGGCGCACCTCATCAGGAAGATCATTCCATAATTTGGGGGCCACCACTGAGAAGGCCCTCTCCCTTGTTGCCAGACTCTGAGCTTCCCTTGGAGTAGGCATCCGGAGGAGGGCCTTTGATCTTGACCGTAGTGTACAGGTGGGTTCGTATCGGGAGAGGCGTTCCATCAGGTATTGTGGTCCCAAGCAGTGTAAGGCTTTATAGGTCAAAACCAGCACCTTGAATTGAGCTCGGAAACATACAGGCAGCCAATGCAAGCAGGCCATCTGGTCCCTGTTACCAATCTGGCCACTGCATTTTGCACAAGCTGCAGAATAAAATGGAACTATTACTTCTCATGACCTGGAAACTATGGTTCTGTTAATACAGCCTACAATCACATCAGTCTGTTTTTGCAGCCACATCACACTGTTGACTTATTTTCAGTTGGTGACTGACTACAGTCACAAGGTCCTTTGCACATCTACTGCTGCCCAACCAGGTATTCACCACCATCCTATACATGTACATCTTATTTTATTTTCCTAAATGCAGAGCTTTGCATTTGTGTCTGCTGAAGTTCATTTTGTTAATTCCAACCTAGTTTCCCAGTCTATCAAGATTGCATTGAAATTTATTCATGTCTCAGCTATCCCTCCCAGTTTTACCTCATTTTTAAATCTGACAGGGATTTCCTTCACCCCTTCATCAAAATCATTGGTGAAAATAGCAGGGAGCGTTATTGCTGCCCCAGGCTCCGGGGGGGGGGGGAGGATATACATTAAATAATGGTTATAATGTCCCCAACTATGGGGCCCAGCAGTGCCTGGAGGAAGCCTCAAATTAGGACAAGCTACAGCCTGTCTCACCTAGTGAGAACCTTCCAGTCCATGAGGAGGGGTGGTGCTGCAGACCTGGCCTCCCTGGAGTGGAACCACTACTGCTTGCTTGGGCTGGTGGGAGTTGTAGTTCAGCAACATCTGGATGGCCAAAATGTTTGTTTACTTATTTATTTATTTATTTATTATTTGATTTATGTCCCATTCTTCCTCCCAGCAGGAGCGCAGAGTGGCAAACAAAAGCACTAAAAACACTTTAAAACATCATAAAAACAGACTTTAAAATACATTAAAACACAACAACTTTAAAAACATTTTTTAAAAAGCTTTCAAGACACCTTTAAAAAAAGGTTAAAAAACATATTGTTTTTTAAAAAACAGTTTAAAAACATATTAAAAAGCAATTCCAACACAGAAGCAGACAGGGATAAGGTCTCATCTGAAAAGGTTGAAAGAAGAACGTCTTCAATAGGCGCCAAAAAGATAACAGAGATGGCGCCTGCCTAATATTCAAGGGTAGGGAGTTCCACAGGGTAGGTGCCGCCACACTAAAGGTCCATTTCCTATGTTGTGCAGAACGGACCTCCTGATAAGATGTTATCTGCAGGAGGCCCTCACCTGCAGAGCGCAGTGATCGACTGGGTATATAAGGGATAAGACGGTCTTTCAGGTATCATGGTCCCAAGCTGTATAGGGCTTTGTACAGCAAAACTAGAACCTTGAACTTGGCCTGGTAGCAAATGGGCAGCCAGTGCAATTCTTTCAGCTGGTAAAAGGCACTCCTAACCCCTGAGGTCACCTGGGCCTCTAGTGACAAAGATGGATCCAGGAGCACCCCCAAACTACGGACCTGCTCTTTCAGATGGAGTATGACCCCATCCAAAGCAGGCAACTGACCAATTATCTGAACTTGGGAACCACCAAACCACAGTGCCTCCGTCTCGCTAGGATTCAGACTCATTTTATAGGTATAAAATACCTGGTAAAAGGGCATTATGATATTGGCAGCTTTGTTTTCAGTCCCTTTCCTAACAATCCCCAACATGGAATTAGCCTTTTTTCACAGCTGTCACACACTGGATTTGAACTGCAATCCTGACACCTCATCAGTCATACTACTTATTCAAAGTTGCACACCATTCTCCTTTTGGGAAAAGACAGGCAAAATATGAGTTGAGCAGTTCCACCTTCCCTTTGTCATCTGTTAATATGAGCCTTACTGAGCAGCAGGCTTACCATTTCTTTCTTCTTCCTCCTGTTTCCTTGTTGCTCTTAGCATCCCTAGCCACCTCAGCTTATTCTAAACTTTAGCTTTCCTGACACCGTCCCTACAGGTCTGGACTACTTGTCTATACTTGTCCTCAGTGATCTGTACTTCCTTCCATTTCTTATACATGTCCTTTGTGTTTTTAGCTCATCACTAAGGTTTTTGGGCAGTCACACTGGCTTTTTAGCTATCTTCCATTTTAATCTGTTCTCTAGTGGCTAGGATCTAGCTGAGGAAAGCTGATTCCCTTGTTCCTTCCCCCAGCTTCTGAAGCTCCTAATTGCTACTAATTTTTGCTTCCCTGAAACCTCTGGAGTTTGTTTCACAAAAGCATCATCCATATTCTCTTCTTTGGATGGCAGCCTTTATTGATTGATTGATTGCATTTGTATACCACCCCATAGCCGAAGCTCTCTGGGTGGTTTACAACAACTAAAAACATTAAAAACAAATATACAAATTTAAAAACACATTTTTTAAAGCAGTAAACTCCAGCCACAATGCTGTTTTTATTTCTATCTCTGTTGATTTTTACCTAGAGCTCTCTCCGGGGCTACCTTGTTCACTCTTATTTGGATCTTCTTCTGAACATTGCATTTAAGCATCCTCTCTTTTTTTTAAAGATCAGTGGCAATCCTGTTTTAAAAATTCGGTTTCATATACCTCTTTGCTGCTGTCTCATATTGAAACACTTGGCATTATGCTGTATAAATAATATATTATAAAATCCCAGAAGGTTTTCCATCTTTTAAATATATTTATAAAGGCTTCCTCTCTCAGTCTTCACACATTATAAATTGATTTTTCTGCTTAGGTATACATAGAATCACTTATTTACACTTTCCAATATTTGGTTTCAGCTGAACAGCTCACACAAGCAATTTATACTACAAAAAGAAGACTATCAATAGAGTCCTTAGAAAGACCCATACTAGTCCGTTTGTTTTAGTTATGCAAACTGGTATCTGAAGGAAGTAATATGTTCTAGAATCTAAAAACTGTATTAGGTATGCCTTCATCATTAGCTTAAAACTGTTCTAAGGAAATTGCAAGGTGTGTTTTCTGTACCATATTCTGTGTACGCTAACAAAGCTACATATTCTGTGGAGGCTAACAAATGATTTCAACATTTGAATCATTCAGAAAATCCTCGCTGTGTCTGAATACTCCATCTGTATTTATGAGAAAATAGCTAATCCTACCTGCCTTAGATATTTTCTAATTCTTGAGTATCATATTTACTCATTCTTTCACTATTCCACTGGAAAATCGTTTGTAAAATCCCAACTTATCTCTCGCCAATACATTCAGCCCCAGCTGGAGTTTCCAAATTGTCTTCAAAGTCAGCCTCCATAGAGTACATGGATTACTGAGGCAAAGTCTGATTTCTCTAGTTGAGGTCGTAGCTGCTGTAGCACCATAAGCTGATAAAAGGCATACTTAGCCACAGTCACCACCTACACTTCGAACAGACAGAACTGAGTCAAGCAACACACACACGTTACAAACTTCTTCAGGGAAAGCTTATTTCCAGGATTTGTAACTCTGAAAGGGGCACTAAACAAAAATTCAATGGGCATTTAGGTGACCATCAAGTCTACTTTTAAGTTTAATCATCATTCTTTGAATCTGCAAGGTAAAATTTGTTCAACAGTTTGCTAAACAATGACTATGAAGGGCTTGTGGTCAGTTTCTACCTGAACATTCTGGCCCTAAGTATGCTGATAGAAGTATCCACAACAAAAATCAAAATTAAAAAAAATGATCCTACACTAGTCTCTCACAATGTTCTGCATCAGTAACTAATTTAGATGCATATGCCAGCGGTGGTCAGCATTCATCATGTTTTTGCAGAATTACTACTATTAACCTAGACTGGAATGAGTCGGCTTGAATTTTGATGGGCTTATGTAGTGTATATGTTGTTGTTTGACTACAATCTACAGTTCCTTTGGCTGCGCATTCCAGCACCATTCACTCTTATGTTCCAAATGTTTCTTCAAAGCTGATGCTCTTGAGCATGTAAGGCAAACATTTCACCTTATAATTTATCATTCTCAGAAAAAGATGAACATCTTTCTTTGATTGGGTGATAGCACTTCAACAGCCTGAACTTTCTTTTTGACTGGTTTACACTGCTACCAGAGTGGGAACCAAACAAGTCCCCCAAGGTAGAAAGTTCCACAATCTGAGTTTTGTAACCAAAGAGGCCCTACACTTTTGACAGTGGTGGAACATAGAAACTCCACTGACAATTTCATTAGGAAGCAGGATCATGTGGAAGAAGGTAGTTCTTTAAATACTCTGCTTTCAAAACATTTAGGGATTTAAGGGTAATAACCCAGAAACCTGAACTCTAGAAACAACCCGAAGCCAGTGCAGATTGAATAAAATTGGAAGCTACATACTATGAATGACCACACACACACACAAATCAGCATTCTGGCTACAGCATTTTGTACCAGGTGAAATCTTGGGACACTAGAACATTCTCATCAGGCCCACAGCTTCTTTCCCCCTCTTCCTCCTTCCCCATTCATTGCAACACAGATATCCTGGTTTGATTTAGCATGGGTTCCCCAATATCTGATACTCAAATGAAGGCAAGGATATGTCCATTTCCCCAGGTCAGGAAGGCTGAAGCTTAGACGAGATGTTGCTTCAGCAATGAAACAGCTGTGCCTAGGAGTATATGCTGGAGGCTCCACTCTTCCTGGCTCTCAGCTAGGCCCTGATCCACATACTTACTTCCTCTGCTGTTATGCCCTATGGGAGATGAGGGAGGTTCTGAGAGCCAGCCAAGAACCCATGAAGCTGGTGAACCTCCAGCTCTGGGACAGGGATGTCTAGATCAAATGTCTCTTCAGGCTTAGTGACGATATGATATCTTCTGGGAAGTTCTGCTTCCCCTTTGAGATCTCAGGTTCACGGTCTGGGCAGGGCTGAGCCTAACAGGAGGGAAGAAGTGAAGAAACACACTAGCCTAAGGTTTGTTTCTGGCTTTGCATGCCATGGTTTAAGAAATCAGGATTGTGACATCTGAATTGGCCCTACAAGTATTTGGCACTGGGAAACTGGACCAAGATTTCTTCTCTAGTTTGAAATATTATTAGCTTTGTTAATGTCCACTGGATCCCAAACATATATGCAATTAACTATTATTTTTCTCCACAATGACCAGAGAGCTCACTCAGTGTTGGTTTTTCAGTTGTTTTCATGACTTATAAAGCTTTCATCCTTGCAAGCTCTTCTTTGAATAGGTCATGGAGGCCAAATACTACTCTGCAGGGATAAACACATTTACCAGGTTCTTCTAGTTATCTGGATTTTGTGTTTAACCTGGCAAACAGCTGAGTCCCTTAATAACTTGTTTATACTCTGTAACTGTGATGCAATTTTCCTTAACTGACATACTTGTTTCTGTATAACCATTTACATTTTTGTTGCTTAGTAACAGTTTTTGTCTCAAATAATTGTGGATAGTCTTTTAGCAATATATTCATCTGAGCTCTAGTCTCTGATTTATATGCAACTATTGTTCCATGTAGTATTAGGAAAATTCATTTCTTCCCCATTCTGCTTGATTCCACTATGTCTCTACACATCCCTTCCTCCCTTGAGTTATCTTCAATTCCAAGTGTACATTTAAATAGTGAAGGAATTTGTTCCTGAAGACAATTAACGGCTTGGATCCCAAGATCAAGAATGGAAGGTGATTTTTGCCAGTTTCCCCCTGTGCCACCTCTAAAACTGTTCCGCAGACTTCTTCAAATATTATTTGCTACAAAAAGCAAAGACATCAAACTATTTTTAAAACCTGGTATACTTAAAAACATTGGTTTCCTGCTCCTACAATAATAAGATTTTCCTTTTCCTGAAATTAAACTTCTAATTTTTGTGCTATACTAGTACATGTCCCTATTGAGTATAGTATGGGTAATACATCATATCTCTTCAACCTACAGTTTTTTCAGATGACCAAGATTTAATGTTAAAACTTTCTTATTTCAGTTAAAGAGAGGACAAACCTATTTATTTACACATTATTTATTTCAAGTATTTATGTACAAGAGGCAGTGATAACCACCAACTTGGATGTCTTTAAAGAGTATTAGACAAATTCATGGAGGATAAGGCTATCAATGGCTACTAGCCATGATGGCTATGCTCTCATTCCATGGTTGGAGGCAGTATGCTTCCGAATACCAGTTGCTGGAAACTGCAGGAAGGGAGAGTACTCTTGCACTCAGGCCCTACTTGTGGCCTTCCCACAGGCATCTGGTTGGTCACTGTGATAAGAGGATGCTAGACGAGATGGGCCACTGCTCTGATTCAGCAGGCTCTTCTTATATTCTTATTCAGAATTTCTCCATAGTGGGTTACATGGGTACTTCCTCTTTCAACAAGCCTTTTAAGTAGAGACCTTATCCCAGTCTGTGTTGGAATTGCTTTTTAAGATTTTTTAAAGCTTTTTTAAAAAGATGTTTTTAAAGATGTTTTGTTTTAGTATGTTTGTAAAGAGGTTTTGTTTTAATATATTTTAATGTCTGTTTTTATGATGTTTCAGAGTGTTTTAGTGTTTTTGTTTGTTGCTCTCCTACTGGGAGGAAGGCAGAATATAAATTTAATAAATACTAATAATACTTTGTGTTTATGACTTTTCCCCCCTCAAGTGTTTAAAAGGATCAAAGTTCTATATAAAATTTAACAGTAAGGACAATTCCTGCCCATAGGCTTATGGTATTAAACTGATTTTTAAGCAGTTTACCACTCAGAATAGCATTCTTTATTTATTTTAAAGCATCTTTTAATTTTCAGGTGGGGAATGCTTGTAATAGCTCTCATTTGTTTATAATTTGGTATTTCATCCTAATATGAAAAGGAAAGATCTAACAGCTGTTGCAACATTATCTGTATTCACGTGACCAAATAAATATTTTATTTGAATGTTAACAGAAGTGGAAGAATTCTCCTGGTCATTCAAGCCTTTCTGCACTAGACATACAGCATGATCAAGAGACCAAAATGAGAAAGTAGCTTTTCTTCCCACAGGTCATTAGTTCAAGGTTGCTGTCAGGGATGCTTTTTGCATTCTTTTAAGAAATCTAATATATCATTTATTTCTCATTTTGCTTAATTATTATACAATCCAAACAGTTCCATTTTTTTACACTTAGAAAATGAAATATGCCAATATATAAAAGAAGATTTTGGCTCTAAATTGTATAGACCCAAGTATTAATCTTTTTAGGACTGTAACAATTTATATTTTAGTCCTTATTAAATATCCTGGAGGCCTGGAATGGCTCTCGTTCAAAGAGTTTTGAGAGTAATACACTGTGACCAGGCTTCTGTTTTTCTGTTACATGAAACAATGACTGTGCAATATGTGAATGCTCAACCCACATAAGATCCCAAAATAGTTCACATGCCTTTTATTGGACCTCTGCACTGATTGGATATAACAGCAACAGAATTCTTCTTTTGGCAAGAACTAGGAGAAAGTGGATTAAGGAGGTACCACACAATGCTACCCCTGAAAACACACAGAGAATGAGCTGCCATTTAGATCTTCAGGTTCAGTCCCAGCTCAAAGCCACGGAGTCATTCTTCTATGGCATCTGGATATTGGCATATATATATAGTGCGTGGATCTTTTGAAATAAGTGCATGGACATGATTTTAAATTATTTAGGATTGCAGTGTCAATTTAGTACGCTTGTCTAGGCTGCCATGGAAGTAAATCCATTTGAAAATATAATAGTTCAGAAGATTGCCCATTAGGAATTCTGTTCAAATTCTAGGATATTACTATACAATGGAATACATTTCACCATTTGGCTGATAATGTGTCTAATGAGAGGTAAATCAAAGAGCTTTGTATTTCTTTTTCTATGAGAAAAAGAGTTTCAGTCCTTTGATGTTGTATCATGTTATCTAAGTAGAATGAGCACAAATTATTCCTATCTTCTTTTCCTTTGATTAACAAACTACTTGTTTGTCTGCTTATTTATGTGTCTATTATTTAAATGTTTGCTTTTTTGTTTTTATTTACAGGATAAAACCAGTTAATAGGTTACATTCTGCAAATGATTAGGTTGCAACAACTAGGCAAAATATAGCAACTTTAAATTTTAACTTTGCCTGTAGCTAGCGCAACAGAATTCTGTAAAATAACTCACTGAAATTTTACTCTCTTCTCCCAGGTATTCAGGAAGAGTGATTTTCTTAAGAACTACAGCAAAGCATAGAGGGCTATACCTTTGTGTGGCAAAATAGAATAAATAGGATTAAGTTGTACTACTGAGGCTTTTATCAACCTGCATGACTGAGCACTGCTTTTACAGGTTTGAAAGAACTGGTAGGTTGAAACTGGAAAGAAAATGTGGCAAATGTTCCTCTTGTAAAGTCCAAAACCTATGACACCAGATTTTAGATACTAGGTGTCAACTTTAAAATATAAAAAGGCCCAAAAGTAAAATAACTCAAAAGAGGCTCAACCCTTTCTTGATTATTGTTTTAATGTATTTTCCTGGAAAAGTACATGACCATTAGTAGGGATGGCTGGTCCAGATATTAGTGGACTACCCCTCCCATCATCCATTATCCCTGATTAGTGGCCATGCTGGCTGGAGCAGATGGGAGTTGGTGTCCAACAACATCTGGACTGCCACAAGTTAGCCACCCTGACCTAAACTTTCTCCATGCTGAAACTCATGAAATGTTGCTGCTAGGAAAGGGTGTATATCCATATTTATTTACAAGGACATATATATCTTGTCTTTCCACTATATAGCACAAAAGATGGCTCACAGAATATTAGAACTGAAACAATCCAATAAATAAAAATGGGGCCAGTCCTGCTATTAGGTAGAGTAAGATGATGAGTGGCCTTGGCTGCTGCACACCTCAGTCGCCTAAAACAACATTAAAAATAAACACACACATGCAGAGGTAGTAGAATAATTCTTTTTATCCATAAGAGAGCAATGGTGTTCTCTCCGCTGGTAAGGGAGGCGGGGAGGGAGGCAGAGGCCACTACTCAGATCTTCGCATGTCAAACCAAGTGCAACCCCCCCCCCTCACTCAGGCAGCAAGCATAAACTCTCTCACTTAACTACCTCCTGGACCCTGCCCTGCCACCAACTAAGGGACATTCAGCCAAGCAAACATTTTCCCCTGAGATGCAAAAAAGTTAAAATACTGCAAATGCAGTAGCCAGAGAGGGTGGTGGTGGCCACTTTGTGTGCCAAGTGAAAACACAGTATTCACACACACACACGTACGTTGTCATCTTTCACCTTCACAGTTGTTTATCTCCATTCTGTTGCTGCCTCCTTTTCCTCCTTTATCTATGTTCTTGCCCTCCGGCTCCTTTCTCCCTCCACTCCATTCTTCACCACCACCACCCATTTTTTTCCAATCCACCCCATCTCACTCTCCACCTCCTCCCTTGTTGCCTTCTACCCACTCACAGAGAATGAGAGAAGACCAATGCTGTACAGAAGCCCAGTTTGAGGCACATGATTTTCATCCACAAATCAGAGGAGCGGAAGACTTGCCCTGCTTTCCCCCCCTCCAAGTAATACCCAAAAGTAATGCTGGAAACATTACAATTACTCCACAAAAGTAATAAAATTATTCCTAGTTCTATTACAGTAGGGACCTGCTTTACAGCGATTCGCTAATACAGCGGTCCCAATTAGACACAATTAAACTAAAGCCCCACTCATACGGCGCTTGTTCCGCTTTTATGGCGGTTTTTGGGCATCGCGTGCCATTCTATTCAATGGGTTCCGCTTTACAGTGGTTTTCACTTTACAGCAGGGGTCCAGAATGTAACCTGCCATATGAGTGGGGCCCTACTGTACAATCAAAATGTAAAGAAATTACCCACTTGTTCCTCAAAAAAGTAATGAATTACAAGTAATTTGTTACTTATAACTAATTACTTCCAAGCTCTGGTTATATTTTACTGTTTTCAAGCCACCTTTCACTTTATGGTTAAAGGCAGGGTGTAAGTATTTCAACAAATAAGCAAGTATTCTGTTCTAAGGTGCAATAGAGGATATTGTCCTATTGTCAGTGCTAAAGTAAGGTACAACTGGCAGTCTGGTTGGCTTTTGTGTGTGGTATGCAGGGAGGGGCCTCTTCTTATTTGCCTCAGGCAGCAAAATGTCTTGGCCCTGAACAGGTAATGACCAAAACAAGTAATGAAAAAATAAGAGGTGGCAGAAAGACAACCCAGCAGCAACAAAAAAATAACCTCCTAACCAGGGGGAGAAAAAGTCTTAAGAAGGTAGTGAAAAGGATGGATCTTTCAGGGCAGATGAGAGCAGCAGACTGTACATCAATGTCTTGTGGCAAATGGGAATTCTTTCAGGGTGGGACTGCACATTGCCTTAGCAAATGTATGTTTCCAAACCTGCATTTACTAAGGTAATGTAAATCTGAGGATAGGATGGCTCCTGAGAAGAAAGTCTGAATAAAAGGATTGGTGGATGTTTTGGCCCATAAGAACAGCTGCCTCAGAATGGAACACCCCACACCAGAGAATGAGATCTTCATGATGAAAAGCTGAAAGTGTTGTATCTGTTACTGGACTATACCACAGTGACTGAAAATAAAAATGCCAGTATTCTAATTCCTTTATATAAATCTATAGTGCAGCTCCGTTTGGAATACAATGTGCATTTCTAGTTGCCCCATCTCAAAAAAGGTTATAGCATAAAGCAGGAAAAGGTACAGAAAAACAAGTACAATGTTTAAGGAACAGATGGATTTTTTTAGTTTATGAAAAAGACAAGTACCACAATAACATGTTAGGCCTTTGAGCAGCGTGCAAAGAAGTGAAGATGGGTGAAGAAGTGTAATGCTGTAGTTTATATCTATGTTTGTTTCAGGAATGAAAACTGCAGGACTTAATAAGCTGAAACAGCCAAATTGTGTATTAGAGCATATTAATACGCCACAAGATGTCATATATTTGCATGATTCATTTGTCTACTTTTGTCTTCTTCCAGTCAATCTCCACTAAGAAGATCAAACCAAGGGTCTGTCTGTCCAGCATCCTGTTTCCCCTCAGGGCCAATCAGATGCGTCCAGCCATCACCACATCTTCCATAAATGAGTTGTTCAAAAAAGTTAATTATGCAGTGTGCAAAGCAGAGGCAGGAAACCCATGTGGCCCTCTAGATGTTATTGAACTCCAATTCCCATCAGCCCCAGCTAGCATGGCCAATGTCTGTAGTCCAACAATGTCTGAAGGGCCACATGTCCCCATCGCAGATGCAAAGAAATATTTTCTTTTGTCTGTCTGAATACAAACCCAGATATGGCATTACTGTCAAAAGCTGTAGAATAGTCTCTGCATAGTTTTTTTTTAACTGTAGCAATGGCAGACATTGAATATGTAACTGAAGAGGCATCAGAACTCTTTCTACTAATGACTGTATCAAATAGAATCAAATTTGCTCTGTTACAAAAAATCAGAAATACCAGTAGTTATATTTGTTTAAAAATGCACTGACAATACATTTAGCTTTCTTTTTTCTTTTTTTAAATCCTCCTTCCATAAACAAACATCCTACATTCTTCCCCTTCCCTCAAATGATCTGAAACATCTGAAACATTGCTTATTGGGGTCAATTAGCAATGACAATATTTGTATATATGTATATATAATAATTTAACATTAGATTAGTGGTTTATTCTCCATGAAGTGTGCAGCGGATTCAAGCCATATCTGCTACTAAACTCTTAGAAGAGATTGCTTCCTCATGTGTAAAAAAAATCTCTTAACAGACTGGAAATTTTCCCCCTAGAGGTTTTATAGAAATAAAAGAGTACTTTTCCCCCAACAGGGAATGTGGTTGCAAAAGACTATAGCAGCCTTTCTATGCAGAAAAACTCACATGAAATATTACCTAGTACAAAGCTGGAATATGCAGGCAAAGGGAAAAAACAGGAAGGAAAAAAAGCAATGGAACAGTTGTTCACAGAATGTTCTCTAATAGCTTAGTTCCCTGTGGGTTTCTCTTCCTTTCTCCTACCAATTAGGACTGCCAGTTACTCTCTAAATGATGGGTGGCTAGGTCATGCCATCTCTTGGACTTCATTATTACTATTGTCATCGTTGTCATTATTCAGCAGCTACTTATGAGACAAGTAACTGCTGGGTAATACTGCTTACTGCAATTTAAGCGTAAAAATATTATTTGCCCTGTTCGGTCATCTGTTCTCTCATTGTGTCTAAGTAAATTCACCAACAGGCAAAAAACCTTGCGGTTTAAGAATGTACCTATAGCCCATATTTCTATCAAACTTTAAAAAGCAGGGAAATTGGGCAGCTATAGTGAATGCACCAGGGGAGTAGGAGACCTGACCTCCTCTCTGAGATATTGGACTGCCCTACACATTTGTCAAAATGCAAACACAATTTGGGTTGGTCTTTCATAGTCCAATCCACTTGCTGTGTAGCTTGGAAGACTTTTTAGTGTAAATTTTGCAAAGTATTGCTGTACTTCACATATTCACATATTCACAGAAATAGAAACAAAAGAAAATGATTGCCTATAGGAAACTTCACTAAAATTGCAAAGTAAATCAGACATATTTAAAGTGACCATCTGAACTATATCAACTGTCTTAATAATGTTGCTTCCGCCCTGCTAAAACAAGATCAGCACAGAACATGACTTCTTTCTATTATTTGGGCTTATTGCAGGTGTTGCCACCGCTCGCCATATGCTCAGAGGCACATGTTACCAAATTCTTCCAAGCTACACAGCAAGTACACAGGAAGGGAGAGGAGAGGAGAGGGGAAGGAGGGGAAAAGCAGGTCTGATCATTTGCATGCTTATTGAGTTCAATGGGATTTACTCCAGTGCAATCATGCCTAGGATAGGAAAAACTCACCATGGGGGAGGAAGAGGGGGAAGGAGCGTATTGGAGGGGGGCAAAGGAAGGGAAAGGGGAGGGCAGGTTTGATCATTTGCATGCTTATAGAGTTCAATGGTATTTACTTCCGTGCAATCATGCTTAAGATAGGTAAAACTGACCATGGGGAGGAGGAAGAGGGGGGGAAGGGGGAGGAAGGGATTGGAACAGGATGGGGATGGGGAGAGAGGGGCAAAGTGAGTGGCAAAGGAAGGGTGAGGGAAGGGGCAAGAGGGAGGGGATAGGAGGGAGGAGAAGGGAGGGTGGGTTTGATCATTTGCATACTTTTTGAGTTCAATGGGATTTATTTCTATGCAATCATGTTTGAAAATGGAAACGGACTGCCTTCAAGTCGATCCCGACTTAAGTTGACCCTATGAATAGGGTTTTCATGGTTCCATTGCCTTCCTCTGAGGCTGAGAGGCAGTGACTGGCCCAAGGTCACCCAGTGAGCTTCATGGCTGTGTGGGGATTCAAACCCTGGTCTCCCAGGATGTAGTCCAACACTGACCTGGAGGATGGGTAGGGGAGGAGATTGGATGGGTGGGCACTGGGCAGAAGGGAAGCCCCTTTCCTTTCCAAAAGGAAAACATTGTGAACAGTATCATTGCTTTTCAGCATTTCCCCTACCTTTTTATTCTACAGCAGGCACATGTAGCCTCCCACCCAAATTAAAACCAAAGCTGTCCCTGGCCACATCCACACCAGGCCTTTATTTCACTTTGGAGAGTCATGGCTTCTCTCAAAGAATCCTGGGAAGTGTAGTTAGTGAAGGGTGCTGAGAGTTGCTAGGAGATGCCCTGTTGCCCTCAGAGACCTTCAATCAGAGTGGCTGACTGTTAAACCAGTCTGGCCACCGGAGCTCTCTCAGTGGAATAGGAGTCTCCTCTCAGCACCCTTCACAAACTACACTTCCCAGGATTCTCTGAGGGAAGCCATGACTGTCTCAAGTGAAATCAAAGTCTGGTGTGGGTGTGGCCTCCTGATTAGCCAAGCCCAGCAGCTGTGTGTCTGGCTTTTAGAACTCTGACAGTTGGTTCTTACTGAGCATGCCTGAGGTTATCATAGGGTTCAAGCCAAAATTTCTTAAATTAATTAAAAATCAGCCAGGCATTTTTTTTAACTTTTAAACTGCAGAAGAGGAAGGTCAGAGTATGGAGCAAAGTCAGTATTAGGATTACAGGTTCTCTGTGAATATGGATGATTTTAATGAATTTCAACAGATTAGGAGAACTTTCAGAAAAAAGTCCCAAAGGGGTCTGGGTCCCCCCCCTTTTTCGACTTTGAGCTCTCTATTCTCTCTGACTCTTTTGTGTATCGCCATGAAAATTGAGACGGTTGTTAAGCAAGCATTTCTGAGTTCAGGACTATAAGTTTTGTAAGGTTTTGTTTTGAAATGAGCTTATGGGAAGCATCAGAATGGCATGGGGGGCATTTTCACTTTAACATTGCGGAATGTGAAAAATCCACGCTGGCTATAGTATACAGCCACTCTTGTGGCTGTATAATAAGAAATATTAGTTTAAAACTGTACCAAGAGGCTCCAAGATATTCCCCTTGGAATGTTTGTCAACCAAGGAAAAAGCTTGCATCAAGATCTCAAAGTCTCTGTTTATATTTATTCCATCCCCAGGAGTTCAATTAACAGACAAGGCCAACAGTATGGGTGGTATTGAAGACTATGTCCCTGAGGACTGAAGAATTTGCAAGCATCCTACTTGAATCAAGGCAACCAAGTTTCACTAACGCTTCACTTGACTCCTCCATGATCAAATTTCAAATTTCATATATCTAGATTTTATGTATAGAAATTTATGTAAAGTATTATTTTTGTCAGCTAAGATACATCAAATTCAGTGTTATTTTTAAAGCCTTCAGTTATTCTGCTGAAGCCAGCAGGATGAACATGAAGCTGCTGGTATAACGCTTTCCAACCCCAAAGAAGAACCCATTTATGCCAGCATATTCAAATTTAAGTTAATTTAGATATCAATCATAGCAAGTCTGTGACATTGCATGGGCCTTGCTTTTATATAAACAAGATCAGGATGTCTGTCTGATTTTAGTGCTCAATTCAAGGGGACAACAAATGACAATTTATTATGCTAAAATCCTGATATAAGTACAGCTCCAATCCTTTGCATGATTCCTTGGAAGTAGCTTTCATTGAATTCAATGGGATATATTTACTGTTAAACAATATGATAGTAAAACAAGATCATGGTTTATAAGCTGTATTCCTTTCAAAGTCTTTTTTATGTTATACACTGCCCAGACGTTTTGTCACACAGTGGTATATAAATACTTTTATAAATATAAATAAATAAAATATGACAGCTTGTTGATAAAATATAATTTGAGATTTTAGGTTCCAACTTGTCATTGGAGTCTCAAGTGGCTTCTGTGGCTAGGAGTGCTTTTGCCCATCTTAGGCTGGTTCACCAACTACTGCTGTTCCTAGACCAGGATAGGCTGGCCATGATCTCCCACCTGGACTATTGTAACGTGCTCTACGTAAAGCTGCTCTAAAAGAGTACCTCCCCCAAAATCAACTATCTCAGGCCCTTCAATCAGCAAGGGAGGCCCTGTTGGTGGTTACAGAAGTTCCTTGTTTGTAGAATGCTCACTCTAGTGAGGTGCGTCTATCTCTCATTATCAACTTTCAGGAGGAAAGTTGGATAGTTGAAAGATACTGTTCCTTTCAACTTTGAAATTATTAGCTGTGAGAATACATTTTTACATTTTTTAAATATTTTAAAATATTTATAGATGTTTTTAATTTTTTTAAAAAAACATTAAAATGTGTTTTATCATTTTTGTGTTTGCTGTCCTGGGCTACTTTGGGAGGAAGGGCAGGATATAAATGAAATAAATAAATGTTTCGACATACTTCACTCGCACACATTCATGAGTACAGCAATTCCACTTCCATTTCAGAAATGCAGTAAGCACCATTTTAATTCCAAAGAAAAAAAAGGGAAGAGCCCACTTCTACCAACAGAAACTGATAATCTGTACAAGCACCAAGTGTATTTGCAGTGTCACCTGTGCACATATTCGGCACTATTTAACAAAACCAGTGAGGTCTGACATAGAAAATTGAATATTGCTGTGGGTCTCAAATTAGTTCATTTTAATGAGAAAAGGCAGTATTTCAAAAGTAGATGGGCTGCATTAATTTGAGCACAAGCCCTTGGGCAGTATTATAATTCACAGTTCTAAGTGTCATGCTGAGGTACAATTAATGTATTCAAATCATGTAATATGTACTTGCTGACCAACATAGTATTATCCTGTAGCATAATACTAATACTCTCAAAATGGGTTGGCTGAAGAGGCAATGTCTTCAATATCACAAGCTGTAATATAGAAACATTCAAAGCAACTTCTTCTGCATCAACAGTAAACACTGCATCTGTCTTTACTGGGAAAGTTATAGCTCAGAGGTAGAGTACCTGCTTTGCAAGCAAAAGGTCCCAGGTTCAATCCCCAGTATCTCCAAGTAGAGTCAGGAGAGAATTTGCTGGCAGTCAGTCTACTTTAGACAATACTAAGCTAGCTGGACCAATGGTCCAGCTTAGTAATATAGGAAGCTGCCTTACTCCAACATTATTTATTTTAATTACTCTTCAAAAATTAAATAAATTGTCTTCCCTCTTCCATTTCAAATGACACGCCAATACCATTGCCCCCCATTAACCGCTGTTAACTATTTATAATGCATAATAGCAACCACATATAATATCAAACTTATTATATGAGCGATGGAGAAAGCAATTAAACAATACTAAGAAATATGGACATATTAGTCCACATAATGTTGTATTATCCATGGGAATGTCTCCTGCCATATGAACACCACCATTCTTTAAGATGTGTTGTAAAGAACTCACTCTGAAGTGCTTTCCATACAGAAAGTGAAGCTGTCGGGCTCACAGGTTTGGCATCATCTTCCAAAGACAACCGATGTGGTACACTGGCTAGATGAGAGCCCTAGGTTCAAATCTCCACTCAGCCATGGGCCAGTTACACACTCTCAGCCTTACAGGTTTGTTGTGAGGTCAAAGGGAGAGGAGAATAATGAAAGCCACCTTGAGCTCCCTGGAGAAAAAGGTGGGTTATAAATCTAATAAACAAAAAAATGTCCAAGATAACTGTCTTAGTCTTATAAGTATCAGAGTTCAAGAACAGGGTGAATACTTTCTATTCTCTTGCGCTTTCAAACATAAGAGCTGTTACCATTTATTTTTATGCATGTACTTTTAAAATAAAAAAGACAATCAATTTTATAGATATTCCATTAACTTGATAATTAACAGATTTATAACAGACCTTATTTTTAATTGCCACCACTTTCACCCAGTAAATAAGAAATACTCAGTTATTACTTGGAGGAAAGGGCTTTTAATCTTCCTGGGAATTATCAGGTTTAATTAGATTATAGCATACATAAAATGCTATTTTAGATGTGTAACCTTCCCTTTACCAATTTATATACACACTTTGTAATTAGTTTCATAAATTGTACCCCATCAAAATTACAAGGTGTCAGCACTGGCAAGACTTTAACCTACTTAGGAGAAAAAATTCAGTAAGCTTTTAAGATCACCATCAGTCAAAAATAGCACAAAGAATGAGTGACAGGCATATGCTAATTTTACCAAGAAAGTCTTATATCATTTCACAATACTAAAATAACAGTGTTCCACATCATTTTGTTACTCTTATCCAGCGGGCCTTAGGAAGCTGGGTTTTTTTTCTCCAGCTAAGTAATGACAATTGTTGGGAGATGTCCAGTGTTTCCACTGGAAACGTCTTCACAGAAGAAACTACAGCCATTAATTCTAAAACTTAAGGAATGAATGCTTAAATCACTGATGTAATATATGATTTGACAGCATTAAATATAAGTCTTACAAAAAGAGAACAGGAATGACTATATCAGTTCAAATTTACTATGGTGACTAACATGATTTTATTTTTAAGCATCCGTTGCATCACCATATCAGAACAGCATCATGACCTTAAGGGCAAATCGATGTGGATAACCACAGCCAAACAGATAAGGCTTCAGTGTGCACCAACAAGACTGAGGGAAACAAAGAAGAAAAGTGGCAGTAGAGAGAACAGCATACGAACAATACAAATATGTTCACAAAAAGTATCAGAAATTAGTGGCTTTTGTCAACACTCACAAAGTTTACAAACTTGAAACAAGGCAACCCCAGCAGAAACCACTTCTTGTATGCAACCAAATCCTACTCAAGAGTAGACTCACTAAAATTAATGAACCTAAGTTAGTCATGTCTATTCACTTCAATGGACCTACTCTGAGTAGGACTAGTATTGAATACCACCCCGTACGATTTCTATTGAAATAGGTTACAATTCACCAAACACTGGTCCAACACAATCCCAACTCATTTCTATATGGCTGTGCTGCTACAAGATCTGCACTTATTCAGTCATATTGTATATCAGGATCTTTTATCCTGACCCAGAGCCCCATCACATTCAGAGAGCAGATATCAGCCATTTAGGTTCAATGTAAAGAGCAGGTGTGTGCATACAAAAGACCAACACTGTCTGGAACTCTAAACTCTGCAGGAAGGGGGTGAGAAGCTGGAGGGGCTGCATGGGGAAACTGGCAAGCAGTGCAATTACACCCTTCTCCCACCCAGCACTTCTCCCCTGCAAACTGCCCCCTCCCAATGCTACTCTGCAATTCCTGGATAAATTGGAAATACAAGTTGGTTATTAAAATATATTGAGTCTTTTGGCCTTAATTTATGGCTTACGACCCTACACATGTAGGATGGGTGAGTCATTTGTAACAACCTACATGTAGTAAAGTTACTACATAAATCAACTGGATTACTATAATGCGCTCTATGTGGGGCTGTGTTGGTCCGGAAACTACAGCTGGTGCAAAATGCAGCGGTGCAACTACTCACTGGGGCAGGGTATTGCCAATATGTTTCCCCGTTGCTGAAAGAATTGCACTGGCTGTCTATTAGGTACTGGGCCAAGTTCAAGGTTCTGGTTTTGGTCTACACAGCTTGGGACCAAGAAACCTGAAAGATTGACTTACCCCTTTATATACCCAATCAATCACTGCACTCTGCAGGTGAGGGTCTCCTGAAGATACCATCTTATCAGGAGGACTGTTCCACACAATATAGGAAGCAGACCTTTAGTGTTGTGGCACCTACCATTTGGAATTCCCTTCCCTTAAATATTAGACAGACGCCACCTCTGTTATCTTTTCGGCACCTATTGAAGACCTTCAACAAGCCTTTTAAGCAGAGACCTTATCCCAGTCTGCATTTGTCCTGGAATTACTTTAAGATGTTTTTAAAGTTGTTTTTTTAAAATATGTTTTTAAGATGTTTTATTTTAGTACGGTTTTAAAGATGTTTTGTTTTAATATGTTGTATAATCTTTTGTTTTTAAGATGTTTTAAAGTGCTTTTAGTGTTTTTGTTTGCCTCCCTGAGCTCCTTCTGGGAGGAAGAGCAGGATATAAATTTAATAAATAAATAATACTACAAAGCTATTTACATAAGCGAGCAATGTTCACAGGATCATGTGCAATATCTTTCAGGCTTCTACATGTGAGCTATCACATTGTATTAAGTATATTAACACAGGTCTGGTCTTAGCGCTGGGCAAACTGGGTCATTGCCTGGGGCGCTGAGCTGAGGGGGACACCAAGCTCAACCCAGTGGCCATGGTTTTTGAATGTTCTGTCTACGGTGAACTAGGGTGGCAAAAAGCAAGTGTCTGTAATCTTTTTTACAAGGTTCTACAGGTTGTTTGGATACTAACTACAAAAATTGTCTTCCTTCAATTAGTTTCTTTTTCAATTTCCAACTTGATGTCATTTCCATTAGATAAAAATCAGTAGAATACAGACACTTTGAAACATTAGCAAGCACTAAGCACTTCAAGTGCTATAGACATGACAAGCACTACATAAAAGAAAGCCGTAAGCTGTAAGAGGTCAGCTAAATAACTTTTTTATTTATAACTTTTCTTTATTATTCAATCAAAATAATGGATATTCTAAATTAAATAATGCTTACCAAAATACAGGAATTACTACAAAACCAAATATATTTAAAAGTAAAACCTGTGATATCTGAGTAGTGTTGGAGCTCAGGGAGGAGAGCTTGCAGCAGGAGGCCATTCTTTGTATGTGCTGGACATAAAAACAAATATAGGCCTACAACTCCATGAGAGTCATCCTTTGAGAGCTACCCACACCAAATAACAGAAACTTCATTGGGATCCTAGAAATAGAGCAGAAGTGCTCTGAAAGCAGAGAAACAAATAAGAGGTAGCTCGCTCTGGGCCCTTTTCCTGGGGAAAAGCCTGAGAGTAGCAGGGTCTGTTACACTGCTATGTATTGCAATCCTGCACAAGCCATACAACTTGGTAACACTGCAAAGCTTTAGGGTTGCCTGGGAGGGGACAACTGAGGCATTTTGCCCTAGGCCCCCACAAAGCAAGAGCCCCCTGACTCAAAACCTGTGCATCCCATTGGCCCTGTTCTGACCCTGCCACATTGGTCACCAGAAGTCTTGGTATTTTGTTTAAAGATTTCATAAAAAGAAAAAATGATATATTAGCGTGTAAGATGATACAGTAGGGGCCCGCTTTACGGTGCTTCGCTTCTCGGCGCTTCGCTAATGCGGCGGTTTTGAATTGAGTCCATGTCCCATATGTTTGGTGCTTGTCCTGTTTTTGTGATCTCCCCCTCCCTTTAAAAAAAAAATAATATTGGGGGTTGGGGATAATAACCCAGTACAGATCTCGGGAAGGGAAAGATTAGAACATAATGAACATGGATATAATTGAAAACCACCGTATTAGTGGAAAGCCAAGAAGCGGAACGCTGAAAAGTGGACCCCTATTGTATTTATCCTAGGGCCAGCCCAGCATTAACATGTTACAACTGAACCTGCTAAATGAAAATTTTGCCAAAAGAAATGTACATGTGTAAGTGAAGATAAATGCCCATCATTTTCATAGCATTCTGATATTTTCCACTGAACATTAGATCAATAAAACTAATGGCAAGTAGTCTCTGGAAATACAACACTGCTTTTAAGAGCCTAATGGAATGCACAGGATTCCTGAACGCCCTGGGGGAGTTCCCAGTAGATGCAGCAGGTGACCCTGTTGAAGCTTTTGTCACGCTGTGGAACAGCGAGGCACATCGGGCTCTTGACACGGTTGCCCCGAGCGCCCTCTCTGGCATTGTGGAGCTCGGTTTACACCTTGCCACACCAGTGAGCTAAGGGCAATGAAACAGATTGGACGACAACTAGAGTGCAAGTGGCGAAAGACGTGCTGTGAGGCTGATCAGGCACGAGTAGAACATCATAACCATGCCTACTGTGTGGTGGTGAGGGCGGCAAAGAAGGCCCACTTCTCTGCCTTCATTGCATCCTCAAGTAGCCATCCAGTGGAGCTTTTCCATATTATCAGGGGCTGTTGACATCAACGCCAGGAAATGGGAGTTTTAGACCCTTCGGAGACCCACTGTGAATTGTTTGCAAGGCGGTTTGAGGGTAAAGTTTATAGCAGTCTTGATGCCCCATCCACATCTACTGTAGTCCCTAATTAGGCATCCAGTGCAATGTCTGCTGCAACTTCTTGGGAACGGTTTCAGTTGATGGCTGATGACATAGACAAGGTGCTTGCGATGATGGGGCCAGTAACGTGTCCTCTCGACCCTTGCCCTTTTTGGCTTATTAAAGCTTGCCGAGGGGGTTTGACCGAGTGGATCCAGGGTGTGGTCAATGCATCATTGTGGGAGGGAGTGGTTCCAGCCACCTTGAAAGAGGCAGTGATCCCACCACTCCTGAAAAAACTCACCCTGGACAGATTGGTTTGTGACAACTACCGACTGATTGCAAATACCCCCTTTTTAGGGAAGGTGACTGAGAGGGTTGTGGCACAGCAGTTGAACGTACTCTTGGATGAAACAGATTATCTTGACCCATTCCAGTCTAGGTTCAGGCCAGGTTATGGGACTGAATAGGGGGAAGGACAGGGGGAGTACAACCCTGTTACTTTTACTTGATTTCTCAGCGGCTTTTGATACCATTGACCATGGTATCCTTCTGGGCCGACTTGGTGAATTGGGTATGGGAGGCACTGTTTTACAGTGGTTATGATCCTATCTCCAGGGTCGCTCTCAGAGAATAGCATTGGGTGACTGTCTTTCAGCCCCCTGGCAGTTGTGCTGTGGGGTGCCGCACGGTACCATCTTGTCCCCCATGCTGTTTAACATCTATATGAAGCCCTTGGGAGCGGTCATCACTTTGGGGCGAGGTATCAGCAGTATGCTGACGATACCCACCTCTATTTCTCCATAACATCTGAATCAGGAGAGGCTGTGCAAGCCCTTGACCACTGCCTGGACTTGTTGGTGGGCTGGATAAGAGCCAGTAAACTGAGTCTGAATCCTAGCAAGATAGAGGCACTGAGGGTTGGCGTTTCTCAACTTCAGATAATTGGTCAGTTGCCTTCTTTGGATGGGGTACTACTCACTCTGAAAGAGCAGGTCCGTAGTCTGGGGGTGCTCCTGGATCCATCTTTGTCACTAGAGGACCAGGTGACCTCAGGGGCTAGGAGTGCCTTTTACCAGCTTTGGCTGGTAAGACAGCTGTGGCCATTTCTGGACCGGGATAGCCTGGCCACTGTTGTCCACACACTGGTAACCTCCAGGTTGGATCACTGTAATGCGCTCTATGCTGCCCTTGAGGCTTGTCCAGAAGCTTCAGCTAGTGCAAAATGCAGTGGTGAGACTGCTCACTGGGGCAGGGTATCGCCAACATGTCACCCCGCTGCTGAAAGAATTGCACTGGCTGCCCATTTGCTACCGGGCCAAGTTCAAGGTTCTAGTCTTGGTGTACAAAGCCCTATACAGCTTGGGACCAGGATACCTGAAAGACTGTCTTATCCCTTATATACCCAGTCGATCACTGCGCTTTGCAGGTGAGGGCCTCCTGCAGATACCATCTTATCAGGAGGTCCATTCCACACAACATAGGAAACTGACCTTTAGTGTGGTGGCACCTACCCTGTGGAATTCCCGCACCTTGAATATTAGACAGGCGCCATCCCTGTTATCTTTTCGGTGCCTATTGAAGACCTTCCTCTTTCAACAAGCCTTTTAAGTTGAGTTCTTATCCCAGTCCGCGTCTGTGTTGGAATTGCTTTTTAATGTGTTTTTAACCTTTTTTTTTTAAAGATGTCTTGAAAGCTTTTAAAAAAAATGTTTTTAAAGATGTTTTGTTTTAATGTATTTTAAAGTCTGTTTTAATGATGTTTTAAAGTGTTTTTAGTGCTTTTGTTTGCCGCCCTGGGCTCTTGCTGGGAGGAAGGGCAAGATATAAATCAATCAATCAATTAATAGTATTACCAATAGTAATGTTTTTTTTAAACCATTTTAACCGTTTTTTAAAGATGTTTTTAAACCTTTTTAAAAAATATATTTTTAAAGTTGTTTTGTTTTGGTGTATTTTAAGGTCTGTTTTTATGATGTTTTTATGTGTTTTTAGCACTTTTGTTTGCCACCCTGGGCTCCTGCTGGGAGGAAGGGCAGGATATAAATCAAATAATAAATAAGCAAGCTTAAATACTGCACTAGAACAGCATAAGAACATAACAGAAATTAAAATGACTATATAATCCCTCAAAGTAAATCTTTTCTGATACTTGGTACTAGGCAAAAGAATGTTTAATTGTTAGGGATAAGAAACTTAAAATCTTTTTTGAAAAATGAAAAACCTTTTTTTGAAAAACCTGTTTAGCAGGGCATAATGTTTACTTGAAAGAATCTTTGCAATAAATACTGATTTATCATATCACCCCATCTCTTAGAAACATGGTATTCTTGCTTGCCTAATTAAATTGTACAATATGGTGGTGTGGGCCAACTCTATAAGGCACAGCAGATCTGTCAGACTGTGATGTGGCTCCAAGTCACATGTCATTTGAAAGATACGTATGGGAACTTGGTCTGCTAATGCACCCTGCTACATCATAATCCACACAGATGGAATTTAAATCAGACTCCACAACTTCAGCTTTAAGGTGTTCTAATTAACGCTCAACTATAAAATATGCCACAACGCTGAGGTGTGTGTGTGTGTGTGTGTGTGTGTGTGTGTGTGTGTCAGTGTGTGGCAAATTAGAGGTGACAAAAGGCAAATTCCAGTCAATCCCATCAGCCCCAGGAGTTCAAGGTGACAACCAGCACTGAGTCAAAGCCTGAGTTTTTAATCAGAATATCCACCTATTTTGCCTCTGTATGGGCTTAACATTTACCCTGTAAGCATTTCTGGTTTTGTGGACCGGCAAACAGATTCCAGAAACAACAAAAACCACATGTTTCCAGAGAGACATGGCAGTGCTTAAAAACATACAATTCCTTTGTGAAGTGAAACTTGAGTAGACAGCAGCCCATATTTCATCATGGGCTTTGCTTTGCACAAACATTTCAGATTCTAGAGAGAAGTATCTGCATTGCAAAGCCACATATTGACTGCCAAGAGTACGAGAGCCAAATATAAAGGGTGGAGAAAGGTAACTGAACATATATTTTTCCCCTTGACACAGCAGCTTAGTAAATTACTATCACTGCAGAATATGTAGTGTGCATATTGCTTAGAAGAGACAAAGTATAGGTTTTTTTTAAAATCCAAAACTGAAATCAAGCCCTGAAATTTACCATATATGGAATTAGTACGCTGTGAGGTCAGCTCTGTTCTCACAAGAGCCTTATGACCAGTGAGCAACTGTAGGTACACATCCAGCCAATTCTGGAGCGTATGCACGCATTACCTATTAGAGTCTTAGTACAACTTAGAATCCATAGTTACTTCATTTATTTTATTTACCCATTAGATTCTTAGTACAAATGAGGATCTATAATCAATTCATTTATTTTATTTATTTATAAAAAGACTGATAACCCACCTTTCAAGGCATAACCACCCCGAGGCAGCTTACATTTTAAAAAATTAAACAAATAAAGTGATTTAACAATTTCACCCCAAATTAAAACAGAAGGAAAAAACAAGCATACAACACCTCAAGAAAACAACTTCAACAAGAAAAGTTTTTCAGTTCTGTTTAAAGGCCAATGCCTATGAAGCCATGCATATCTCCCTAGGAAGAGAGCTTTTTTAAACAAGGAAAAAGTTGTAGCTCAGTGGTAGGGCATATCCTCTGCACACAAAGGTCCAAAATTCAATCTCTGGAAAATACTATTGCCTGGAATCCTGGAGAGCCAATGCTAATCCATGTCATCAGTTCTGAGCTAGATGGTACCAAATGGCCTGAATAAAGCAGGTTCCTTTGTTCCTAAAAGAGGAAAGAGATCCAAGGGCCACAGTAACTCTGAAGTTTATTTATGTATTTTACTTACAACATTTATATATTTATTGTAAACATTTATACATTTATTGTAAAAATCCTCAAAGTGGGTTATAGAAGGAATTAAAAATAATATTATTGGCAAAAACAGTTAAAAAGAGGTATTTAAAAACATTTAAAATAATAAAACCAACAATGACTTAAAACAGATAAAAAGCATAATAGTTTCTACATGCCTGGGTAGGCTTGCCTAAACAAAAAATGTTTTTAGCAGGTGTCGAAAAGAGTACAATGAAGGTCCTTGTCTAATGTCAATAGGCATGTGCTGCCACACTAAAGGATCAATTTCTTAGGGAGAAGAACAAGTACTATGTGGCACCCATAACATGAAAAGCACACCGTGAACTTGGCCTGGTAGCAAATTGACAACCAGTGCAGATTTCAAGCAGAGGTATTTTATGCAGACAGGGTCTCACTCATGTCAGCAATCGTGTCTCAGCATTCTGCACTAACAGCAGCCCCTGGATCAGGTTGTGCTGCATGGGAATTTCTGTTGCCCTGGATGACTGTCTGGCAGAGTTTTTTTAGTTTTGGTTTTTGGTTAGGAACCCTGACTGGTTGTGGGATGCTGAGTGTTCTGCCTTACTCACAGGAATCTTGTTGTGGTTGATATGGTATTGCATTTAGGAAATCATCACTGTTGTTTGTTTTTCTTTTTATATTTACATTTCGTTTACCTCTGACATCACTCCCTTACATTCATAGAAGCAACAACAGCGGTTCTATGCACCCAGCTCAACTCCCTTAAACCCACTGATGATGCACCTTGTTGTTTGTTTCTTGACCAATAATAGTAAAAGAGAATTCACATACTGGGAAGTGTGGCTTCAACTGCTGTTGTTCCCAAGTTATGGCCTGTGAAGACAGACCAAACCATGTGTATTTTCTTTCTGCCAAATATTACTCACTGGAATTGGGTTGGCTGTCAAAGTGAGTTTATAGCAGCCCACGGAAAAGGCAGAAAAGAGTAGAGAATCTTCTTACTGTTACTCATTTCTCAAATCTCCCTCTGCAGTGAAGGGACAAGTCTGTACAGAAGTTTGGAGCAACCACATTAAAAGGAACGGGTAGGGCATTCCAGGTATGGGGTTGTCAATCCTGCTTAGATATTTACATCTTTGTAGAGGATCCCTAATCAAGGTTTACCAACATTACAATCCTAGCCATATCTACTCAGAAGTAAGTCTAGTTGGGTTCTATGGGGCTTAGTCCCTTAGTAAGTGTGTTTAGAATTGCAGCCTTCAGGGGCATCCATCTTTACTCCTGAGTGCTCCCATCTAACATGTCCACAACACTAGGCTCCCTTCTTCCTACAATAGCCTTATGGTGACTGGCCTGCACTGCAGGCACTTAAACCCTTCTTGCCAGAAGCAAGTAGGCTAGATTAAATGTTTCCTACTCAGGCTCCCTAAGCAGGTGAGAAGGAATGATCCCATCACTTCAGCTGGACCTGGGAACACCTTCATTTAGCCAAGATTTCTATCTTGATTTCTAATCAGAGAAATTGTTTTGTTTTAAATGTATGCTAAATTCACTGCCGTAGAATGTGGTTATGGCCACTGGCTTAATTCCTTTAAAAGGAATTAAGACAAATTAATGCAAAATATGTTGTCAAGAATTATTGTTGTTGTCAAGAATTATTAGCCATGCACCTCCAAATTCAAAGGCCATATGAATACCACTTGAGGTGCACCAAACAATGGGGGAAGACTGTTGCCTTCCAGACCTTCCTATGGGCTTCCCTGAAGCATCTGAATAGCCACGTTAGAAATAGACAGAACCCTTGAGTCAGCAGGACCTGGTCCCATTTTTTAAAACCAATCCTAACAACAAAAAGTATTATTTAAATGAAACACTGTTTTATTGTATTTAATGTTGTTTCTTGCTTCGAGATTGTGTGAACAATGAAGAGCAAGTTATAAATAATTTTATATAATACAATATATAATAATAATTTTAATAAATAATAACATTTTAAAAAACAATAAAATAAACAATAACAAAACCCCAACCAATTATATGAAACGAGTACGCCTAATTCCTGTAAAGATTTCATACTCTGATTTGATGAAAAGAGAAAACTGAAAAACAAATAATTTGTTTGATGACAAAGAGTAAGGCATTCGGACAGCTGAATTGAAGCTAATCGTGCCAAATATGCTGCAGCTTCCAAGCAGTTCAATGGAATGAGTAAGTGCTTACTCATTCACATGTGGGAGGAATGCAAGGGTGGCTTGCCTTTGTTACACCCTCTGGGACTGAAGGATTGGTAGCCCAGTATGTGGTAGCAGCAGTGGTAAGAATGGCTGGGAACAACTTATGGAGGAGAAGCAAAAATGCAGAAGTTGTACTAGGGCAGAGAATTGTTGGCAAGGCAAATCAAATTTGTTGCCCATTTTAAAATGTTAATATTAGCAAGGGAAGCAAAAATTTTTAAAAGCCTAACTCCACATTTGCAACCCTTAGGTTACATTCTTTTAATTTAGAAGGTGGAAGATAAGTGGGGGTACTGACTTTAGGCATTAGAGGCTTGATTTCTTGGACTGCATCATGTAGCATAAAAGATGAAACACTACTACTCTTATTTATTGAACTAATGATTTTATAGAAATACTCTGTGTCTCCTGTCTTGCTTGTAATTGGTGGTAAACGGTTATTATCTAGATGCTCCTATTAACTTGCCCAGTAAATGGCTATACTCCACTGAATCCTTATGAGATGAATGAAAATCAGATTATCCTATTTAACCTAAAACGGCAGTGTCAGCAGGGTCTGCCTCCACTTGATAATCCCCAATTTGACATGCAATGAAATTATCCCACTGAAGCCAAAGACAAACTATAATTCTTGATATAATTACTGGGTTTAATGGGAGGAGGCAAAGCAGCCTTTCCCACTTGTGTCCCTTTATGAATACAAATGGAGCACCCACAAAGTCATAATTACTGTGCCAAACACAAATAAGCAAACTCCGTTCAGATATTGAAATTATTTTTCAGGATTTCTTGCTTCTCAAGGGGAAAAATCCATATATGTGGATTAAACATATAGATATATAGTTAGCAAAAAATGCAGACAGTAAAATATTACAACTGTGGGTTTTTAAAAAGTATTAAATATGAAGACTCCTTGTTACCAACTGACAAATATTTAAATCTTTTTAGGTCTAACGAACTTTCCAGGAATCAGGACCACTGCAGCTTACAATTGATAACAGCGACTTTAAAAATTCAATAGACTAGGACAGTGGTTCCCAACGTTTATGAGCACGGGACCCTCTTTATAAGCTGAAAAAAAATTGTGACCCCCTCCCCCCAGGGAAGCAGACTAGCTGCCAGGAAGGTAGGGGGAAAGCAGCCTTTCTTTGCAGGCTTGCTTCTTCTTGCACTCAGGTCCTGCTTGTGGGCTTCCCTCAGGCACCTGGTTGGCCACTGTGAGAACAGGATGCTGGACTAGATGGGCCACTGGCCTGATCCAGCAGGCTCTTCTTATGTTCTTTTTGCTTCACAAAAAGCCCTCTCCTCTTATTCTAAGTAAGGGCGCTGTCAGTAGCGGCAGTGCAAGGAGATGGGAATCAGTGATAGTAATCCCCTCTTCTTCCTGGTAGCTCCACCCTCGGCCTCCTTTGGCATCTGCCATGTATTTTATAGGCAGATGCCTGCCCTTAGTGCGCCTGAAAGACGCTCTGGCGCTTCAACAAAAGGCCTCCCCTCTCGTTTGTAGCAAGGGGGAGGTGTCATCTGCAGTGGCAATGGAAAGCAGACAGTGTAGAGGGAGTGAAATCTTTTTTAAAAAATTAATAAATAATTCATTTCTTTACTGTTCACGGACCCCTCTGGATTATGTCCCGGCCCCCAGGTTGGGAACCACTGGACTAGGACAAATTATTATGAGTAATATTAAATTAGCAGACTGCTAAATCTTGTCTACAGACCCATTAGAACAAATAGGCTTTTATGACTCTCTAATACATCCATCTTTCAGAAGGCTAAAATATTTAAAAGGCACACAACAAAAATCTTCAAAAACTAGAGATGAAAGTTATTTACTCAGCTCTGATAATGTATCAATTCTACCGAGACAAAAACAAATAACAGAAGCTTCCAAGTGATATGGTTCTTGTGGGTGATGAGATTTAAGGCAAGAATCACCCCTTTGCTGCCAGAAAGCAGGGCTTTATTTCTTTACAAATATGGATCTGAAGCCTTTCTGGCGATATACACTACACCTCCTCCTTCTACATTTAGGATGCAATCAAGGGTCAGGGAAGGCAACTAGATGTTAACCATTGCCCTATGTCGTTATAATGTGTACAGCCACAGAGCATGTAGAATATGAAATACGTTCTCCTTTCCCCTCTTCTGTCCCAACTTGACATGGCAGTGCAATAAATACCACTGCACTGACTACATAGCCGGGCTCTTACATTAATATGCTGTAACATAAGTTTGGAATCTGGCAATCCCATGCAGTGGCGTCACTAGGGTTGGTGTCACCTGGTGCGGTAACTCATGGTGTCACCCCCATGGACCTCCTCCCGTATCAGACCATACAGAACCCTTAGTAATGATTTTTGTACTAATGTTACTTGTAAATCGTAATTCCCATATATCACTGAATGTAATGGCAATAGTAGTGACATAAACAACTAGCAAAATTAAAATTACACCTTTGAATTACAATATCATACGCACAGCTCAAATTCTTGCTCTTATTACTAATGGGAGTTAATTACCTTGCATATGCCCATAGTAAATTTTCAGATACTTTCAGACCCTCAGCAATTTTCAAGTGGCCTACGTAGAAGAAAGGTTTGGGAACCCCTGGAATAAGACACCTGCTTATGTTCCTATGCTGCTCTCCCCCCTCATTTAGGGGCCTGGGATGCTTGTGTGTGGACACACCTCCTTACAATTATGGAAAGTGATTCTTAATAATAAGTCTCCAGACACAAAGTTACATAGGTATTTATCAGTTGTTTAGTAGAAAATTCAGAAGTGCAGAGTCCCTTCATGATAGTTACAGCCACATACACCCTTTTTTGCTCCTGGATTAAGAATGAGATCTTTGTTAATGCATTCTCTCACAACAACAAACATCTCTAGGAGCCAATCAGCATGAAAGTGGAGAGCGTTAGCAACTGAGAAGAGTCTTCTCAGTGGATGACTCATCTCCTTTCACTCTGATTGGCTCCAATCTGCAGAAAAGGCAAGGAAGCATATTAGAAGACTCTTCTCAGTGACTAACACACTCCCTTTTCATGCTGACTGTAGGATGCTTGGAGACATAGGGACCCTGCTCCCAAAAAAGCAGAGGGACTAAGATCCCCTGGGCGACTACCCTCCTGGTGCTTATGGACATGACCGTAATATATTTTGTAAAGTGCAAGTTCGATATTATTTATTAAGTGCGTTTAGGATTACACTGATGGCATTCCCAAATATGTACTTTCACACAGACTTTGGTTTTCCATAACACAATGTTTGTCCAAGCCTCCACACTTGGGGGGGGGCACTACTTGCACACCCCTTCCATAAGCACATCAAAGTTGGATACACACCTGAACCAAGAAATGCATGGTGTCTGCAGTATCCCTATTGTCAAAATATATATTTTTTTAAATATTTGTTGGCCATTCTTTTGAGCAGTGAACATTTCTGCTCATGTATCTAAAAAGATATTTTAAAGGCCAGCACAACAGCAAGAAGGTGCATGATACAAAAACCTGACAGAAGCAGCAGACATTCTACTTTGCAACTGAAAGACACATCCAGTTCTACAGCTAATTATACTTAGTGAAATCAAAGGGCTTTTGTACAGAGTGAACACAATCGAGGGACCTTTAAAAGGCAACTGTTTTCCTTACCTCATTGTTACTGTGCAGCTAGATAGTGATGCTATGGCACAATGCCTCCATGGGGAAAACGAAGCAAGGATCCATCAGTATGAGTCAGCTAAATGAATCTAACCTCTGCCTGCTTGTCTCCATTTTCTCTCTCACCAAGAGCACCAAGTATAAAGATTTACACTGAAGATTCAACTGTGGATGTAGGAGAATCCAGAGATCTGCTAAGCTATTGTGGTTCACTCACAGAGTTATTCCAGGAATAACACTTTCAGTTGCATTCAGAAATCTTAAGACTGCTCTCTGGAGTTTAGTAATAGTTGCACTACTTCAATTTTTGAAACAGCTTTGACTTTACAAGTTAGCAAAACTCCTATACAAAGGGACAGTGCATTTTCTTCACAGCACAGTGTATCCAGCATATACTGTAGTATAGAAACTTGCAATAGCTTGATTTCACTTTAGTCTAGGTTGATTTTTAGAGTAATACCCCACCTATCAACCCTAATAAAGACCCCCCCAAAAAGCAAATTTGATTTAAAACTACAAAATTATACAAATGCTGTAAAAACCAAGAGAATTTTTAAAAAAACAATAAAGTAACTTAGACACAAGTCGGCATAGCAAAACCAAACTCCTGCAAAGGGATGAAAAATTCAGAAAAGATCAAATAAACAAAATAGAAAGGTGAACAATACATCTGATGATAGTCATAAGAGAGGGAGCCACTTCCTCTGAAAGTGGCAGAACACAAAGTAGGGCCTCAGATGTTAAATTCTGTGGGCCGGCAGATTCATAACAATGCATGATCACTATCTTTTGAAGAGGTTAACTCTTTTTGTAAAGAAGGGTGATAAAATCAGGATTCATTTAAAACATTGATTTACAATATTGCTTCCCAATCCTTTAAGTGCTGGTATAGCACTTAAGTTAGCTGGTACAGGATGAACTGCTCCAGATAAAAGGAAAAGAAGTTTGTAGACCTCCATGCCATATTAATTTCTTCCTACCCACTATTATAAATATAAAATCTCTTTGGAATGGACAGCTGGTTTGTTTGTTTGTTTTGTTTTGCTGCGTTCCAAGTAAGCTCTAAGCTACTACAGTGGTAACAGTAGCACACAACTCTCCAGTCTGCACAAACTTCAGCATGCACCATGGAATCTTGTAGGAAATGAAACTGAATGGGAACAGTGTTTGTACGACACCAAAGTTCTCCCCACTGCATAGCATATGCCATGCCCAATAATCCAGCTGCAGGCACACATTTTGTAATTTATTTTAATATAGTCAAATAAAAAGTACCCCAGGTCAAATGCTTAGCAGGTGAACACTAGCATGCCACAACTCTCCAGTGGAGAAATAGCATTTAAATGGTGAGTATTTAGCAGCGAGCTGACCATTTGGTTACTACTTAAGCTTGTAGAGTCCCAATGCCCAATTGGTTTATCACTGCATATAATATTAGAATTAGAGGGATTACGAAGAGTTACGTTTAAAATGGAAATGTTTGCTGAACACTAACAACTTTTCTTTGAAACACAGTATCACAGGATAAACAGGTATAAATATGTTAATCAAAAAATTAGTATTAGAATACTGATGCCTCCAACATACAGCATTTTCCACAGACCAGTTAAGGCCAATTATGTTGTTTTAAAGCAGTTTAATACCAGTCACTTGAATGGAGGAAACAGGTTTAATTCAAACACTCCAATGTACAGACCAATACTATATTTATGCCATTCTGATAGTATCTGTGAGCAGAGGAGCAGGATAGACTGTATTATATTAAATAAGATACTTGGAAGTAAGTTTCACTGAATTCCATAGGACATGCTCCTCAAGTAAATGTGCATAGCACTGCAACTATGTATCATCCTCCCAAGGTATCTTGAAACAGATTGGTAAAAATGGGGGAATGGTAGAATCCAATTGGTGCCCTTGCACTCACAGGTCTTTTGATCCTGTGGATGCCTCCATTAACAGAAGAGAGGAAGCTATTTTTTTTTTTGCTGATTCCCCCTCCTTCCTGAAGCCCCCAGCCCCCAGAGAGTTGGGGACCTGCCAAAACATGGTGGAAGGTTGCGGGGGGGGGGCTGCAAAGGAAAGGGTGAATTGGCAAAAAATTCCGCTTCTGTTAGTAGACATGATAATTGTATAAGAAGCCCTTCTCATGTGTGGATGAACACTAACTGAACATTGTTTTGGGACTGAAATTCTTCACTGATCCTTCATCAGTTCTTTCCCCTTGTAGTTTCTGCTGTTGGACACTTTCAAGGACATAGTATGTGGCATGGCTTTGAGCCAGCAAGGCTGCACTTACTTGTGGTAGGCAGTCTCCTTGCTCTTCTGCAAATGGAAGAATCATTCTGGCTCCGCCCCCTACCCCTTGAACAAGCTGCTTACCACTGCATTATGACATTTGGAGTTCTTTGTTGTCATAGCAACCATTAATTAGACTTCTCTTTTTTTGACATAAAGGACATAATGCCAACATCAGTGCAAGGTTTTTCATTTAACTTCACTTTGTCTCATATAGCAAGGGTACTATAATCTCATCAAGTGCAAGCCTACTTTATGTATCACGAGGCTTAGGTACCTCCATTTTACAGGATTTCACTGCCTGTTGTGTGTGACTACAGGAACAGAAGCATCCTTGGCATAGCTTTGTAAGGAACAGCAGAACAAAAGCCTACACATGTTACAACATAAAGACAATGAAATGTGCAAATGTACAAGGCAAATTGCATTTCTAACAATGCAGCTAGGATAAACACAGATGCATCCAATAATGGTAAATTTTAGCCTTGAAGATGACCCTTGTTTTATTAATTTCTTAGAGATTTTTCAGGTTGAAAACAGATTGCTTTCAATATGGTTTTCCAGGTTTTTGTTCAAATACTGCAGTACTAAAAACACATCTATAACTGCATGCCATCAAGGTGGTGATGAATTAGTCACATGCAATTAAACTGTAACCCTACACAATGACAGATTAACCATACAAGTCTAGACAAAAAAAGCTAAAAATATTGTTCCTAGAAAATATTTCCTAGAGTACTTGAATTCTTTCCATTCAAAAAGATGATGAATATAATCCTGCTTCATTTGAAAAGAAGCAGAGGATTTGCATCATTTTAGTTCTTGTATAAAGCTGTCAAACACCCTGGCCTCATAAGAGACTTAACAGCCTTTGATCAAAGTGAGAAATTTGCTGCACTTATTCTCCTAAATTCATATCTAATCCTGCAGCACCACTACACACATTTGGATCCTTAGAAATGTACACCAAGCTCCATATCTGAAGGAGCTTCTCAGTTCTATTTTATGCTTCACACAACTAACATGGAAGCTGAAAGAAGGCAGGCCTTTTGTACATTAGTCTCATACTGTGCACACAGTGTTAGATCAAGCCCATGGTATTTCTTATGGCCTAATCCTGTGCCACTATATATATGCTTAGGATGGAACATGCCAAGGGGTATGCAGACTCACAAAACAGCATTGTGCCAGGATTAGAACAGCATTACAATAGTGCCACAAGTAGTTAAGATGTACAAATATTTAGGACACTAATATAAAAATTCTAATCTTCTTATTAAATCAGATTTTATATTAAATGCTTTAGGAATGAAATGTCCCCTGGCCTCTCCATCCATATACATCCATTACATAAAAAATGATGTATGATCAAACAAAGATGAAGCTGGCTCAAACTCAGCACAATGCACATGGTGTACAATACTATAAAGGCACTTTTCAATTTGTGGAACACAACCATTTGGATGACTACATCTGCGTATTTGTTTCACTCTTTTAAAGATGCCAAAAATAAATTAAAACCATTTCTTTTTTCTGAATTTGGAAAAAATTGCACTCGCCAACTGCAGTTTCTGCTGCAATGTCTGATGCAATACTGCAAGAAAATGATTGGAATTGCAGCAAAAAATACCCAGCATCATCCAACAGTGATGTGATGCAGGCCTACATAGTATGCAATGTATGAAAGACAATAATCAGAATGTCATTGGTCACAGCCAGTTCTAGGAATCTATAGCAGCTATGCAACAGCTCCTTATAATTCTGCCTTTATTGCTACCTATTATGCAGTTACCTTTGTAAAACAATAAATTATAATGTTACTACTACAGTTATGGAAAGATCCACCTCTAATAAAGGAGTGTAAGGGTGAAATCTATATATGGCATAGAATACAGTGGTAGAATGGACTCTACCACTTCAGTCTTTATGTGGACATTCACATTGCTTCCCTACATAAAGAACTTCCTGCAAGAAGAAAATTTGCATAGCAGGAAATGGGCTACTAGATATATGATGAGATATATGATATAGACTTTTATTTAAAAAATAAAATAAAATAAATTGAAGATTATTAAAAAATGACGACCCCTACCTAAAGCAATGCAGTCCATTTCTACAACCTCAATCTGCTGCACATGCACATCAAGGATAATTCTAACAAAGAGCAATCCTACCCAAGACTGGGAAGATATGAAGCAGCATATTCTGCACTGAATTTGCAGTTCTGTCAGGTTGTGCTAGCCAAGGTGGAAGGTGAGATCAGCTTTTGTTTCTTTCTTGCTGTGCCAGTTCTAGTCCTCTCCAGCAATGGATCAGCTCTGGACCCAACAGAGCCGTTACCACCCATTCTGTCCAAGCCTGTACAACAGCCAATTCTGGGGCCTTATGACAGCTACTGCTGGCATTAGCACAGTAGCATGTACTCCACCATGCTTTCAGCATGTACAATGGAGCCAGCATCCTAACTCCTTCCAGCAATGCTCCTAACTAACTGGGACTAGGCCAAGAAAACTTAGTTCAGTTTGGAAAACTCCTCCACCCTTTCCTGCATGGAAGAGAGATTCCTAAATGATTGGCAGGACCTTTCAGTAGCTCACTGCAACATATGGACAGATTCACCAGGTTGTGGGCACAGTCACCAAATTTCATGTTGGATGTGTGCAAACACTTGCCAGTGTTTTATGTAACTTGAGCATACTGATTACCAAATCAACATTAGCCACATAACCCAGCTCTCTCCATACAGAAGCCATGTTAACAACAACTGTCTTATGCAGGGGGCTGGATCTGGAAAAGCATGTGAACACACCAGCCAGTGGCTTGCAGCAAAGTCAGTCTGAGACTGGAGCTTTCCTTTCTTACCCAGCATACAAAGCTTTACTTAAGATTATCTATAAGCACTTGGGCATGCCTAAAGGGGACTTCTGAACTATTCTGATCCCACAGAAATAACAACAGTCTGTAACAGCACTAGCTACTTTTTCAAATTTACATGCCCTTCTACAACCACTTAAGAACTTTGCCCATTCACTGACATGCAGAGTTACATTGCAAAAAAAAGGGAAGGCAACTCTTTAACAGCTTAGGCTGAAGTCCTAACCCCAGCTACTCCAGAGTAAGCCACATTTAACTCAGTGGGACTTTCTTCTGCGCTGACGTGGTTAGGATTGCACTGTTATTCTTTCATTGCAAAACAACGGAACTTACAGGGAAAATGTAGATGTATTCAAAAGCATTTTTTCAAGAACAGAAACCCACTTGCAAAGTATGATACACAGCATAGTTATTTATTAAGACATACAGCCTGATTACATTTCCTTGGAATTAATTCCCACTGAGTTAAATGAGATTTACTTCCTAATAAGCATGTTTTGAATTAGACACTAATCCAACTCAGTGGAAGCCGGCGTTAAGTGGTGCCAGCACAAGAGAAGCCGGTGTAAAGTTTCACCGCATCAAATTGCCATTCTGGAGCCTCTGGGTTGGCTGAACGTGGCTCAGCTGGGAGCTTCTCCCAGGGACCTGCTCCTCCAAATACCCCTACAAGGGAGTCAGCCTCTCCATTGACTTCTATTGTATTAATTTTCTTAGACCAACCTTTTCCCCAGCATATCATTAGCCTGAACTGAGATCTACAGGAGAGCTCCAAACACAAGTTGGATGTGGCCTAAGTCCCCTCACGTTGGCTCCTCCCCTGACACACCACAAACATGCTCCTTTCTTGGGACTTATGCTGGCCTTGGCTAAGCAAGGGTGGACCAGCTCAGCCAGACTGAGAGACTCATGCTGGAGCAGCCTGGCTGAGCCAGGATTCAGCCGGCTCAGCTGGAGATCCGCTGCATCCAACAGCCTGGTACAAATGCAAGTTGGATTGCACCCTATGGCTGTGACCCTAAGTTTACATGCTTGACTGTATTTTCCACTGTCACGTACAGGGTTTTATTTTCAAACAGATATAGTCATGTTATTAGCCACAAATAATTCTATATAAATGAAGACACATTAACAAAATAAAGTGTTATCTCAAAGGCTCATTTTGCCCTAGGGGACAAAAATCAGTTTAATGAATTATACTAAAACCAAGTCTCATCATGTCAGTAGGTGTTTTACATTCTTTTATGCTGTGTATGGGTAAGACAGAAAGATAAGTCTTACCTCGCACATCAGGAGAGAATCGAGCTGAATGACGGGACACAAAAAGTTTAAGTTCTTGATCCAAGTTGCATTCTATTAGGTTTGTGTCCCATGATCGGATTCCTAAAAAATGAGACAAAATTCATATACATGTAATTCTTGGATAAGAACAGATTTGCATATTACTGAATTTAATATAATTTGTGCCCTGTCTGAAGTTTCTATGCCCTTAAAAGACACATGGTGGTAGTGGTGGTGGTTGTTTTTTTAAAAAACTTTTATCTATTTGCAGTTTTTATGGCCCAATCCTTCAACAAGCTGAGCATCCTCCAGTTTTTTTGAGTACAGTAGTTAGTGATAGAATTTCTGCTCCAGCCCTTATAAGCACAACTTTAAGAACCTTTACTAGTTTTGTTATTATGTAGCAAGATTATGAGAAGCCAACTGATATATTCTCAAACCTATTTACAACATAGTTAATTTGTTTTTTACATAAGTGTTGCATGCATATAATTCCAGTAATCTCTTCCCAGGAATTTTTTAGCCACTTTTTATTTTCTGAAGAGAAGAATAGAGGAAATTTGTTTTGCTTTTACAGCTGGGAAATTTTATTTATTTATTTATTGAATTTGTTAGTAGCTTTTCTACACACATATACACACTCAAAGCTTACAGTTAATAAAAAATTAAAATAAAAAAATAAAGATTAAAAAAATATTAAAAGTTTTTTTTAAAAAACAGTACATAAAGCAGTGGAGCAACCCTTCTTAGGAAGGCTACACAACAGAAAAGTTAAGAACCAAATGTAAAATATGAATTTTTGTAAAATATGAAATATGAGACTACCAATTTTTTAAAAACTCCTAAACTGACTGCTGATGCAATATAATGAGCAAATTAGTTATTCTGATTTATTTTGAAAGCATACATTTGGATTTAGGGCATCCTGCCTCAGTCAAGGCCACTGTATTTCCCTACCCACAATCACTAACTTGAATTACAATCTCCACTTCTTCACATATAATTACAATGGTTCGTTGATCACTCTTTACCCATATATGAAAGAATGGCTAAAACGCATGAAGTGGTGACTCATCTTGAATAACCAACATTTAGTTGGTATCTTTCACACTTTCATTTATCATCCCTCCCCCGATGGCTCAAGGACCTAATCCTTTGTCCCCCCAACTGTCACAGGAAGAAGAATCTTTATTTTTCTATTCTTCCTGCAATAGCAGGGAACATGGGCATTTCTGGCAGTCATACTGCAGTTGCACAGAAAAGCACGGACAATAATGCTGTAAATAGTAGCAGTTGCTACTGCAAGTACACCAATGTGCCAAATTATTCCTTCATGGGCTTTCATTTGATTTACAGCTTTTCCTAGTAAAGGGACTGTTGGGCTACATAGTTTGTGCTTGAATGAGGGCCTTCAGCTGACTTATCCTCTGATTCTTAAACAAATTTAAGGCTCTTGTGTGCCTGGAAGGGGAGGAAGTGTCTTGAACTGGGGGCCCTCTAGCAGCCAGCTTTCATTATCACCACTGTAAGATATGCAGACCAAGCTACATAGGGCTGGGTATACTGGCCTGAACACTGTCAACTGATCTCACAGACTGAGCCCTTCCTTCTAGGCTGGTCTGGCAGTCTGAGTAAGTCATTCCATTGGGTAGCACAAACTCTCTCTCACCTGGCTGCACATCTTCCTTTTCCTCCTTTGCACTTGCCTCACCTCATCTTTTATCAGCCCTGTACTGCCTCATCTTGCTTCAACTTATCTATCCAATATAAATATTTGACCTCCAGTCTGTTTACATAACCCGTCTGTAGCCCTGATCTTGCAACTGACCCCCTGGTCCCCTCAAGCCACGTCTTCTGCCTCTAGCCCTCATACCTATATTTCCATGTCCGAGCCACACTCTGTGGCAGCTTGTTGCAAGCTAGACCCCAGGCCTCACAACTTTTGTTTGGGACCCATATGTTTCAGACTTTCTTTTTCTAGTGAAGAAATCACACCCTTTGTCCTCTATAAGGCCTTGCTGTCTCCAGCACACACCATTATTGGCTGGATTTCCAGACTACTAAGGCATTTGGTACATCTGTGAAGTTCTAGCCCATAAGTAGCAGCTGCTGGCATGGATTGGGCTAAAGAAAAAAACATGTGGACATATTAGTGTAAAAGCAAGTAGGTAATAATTATACTTGATTTTGCCTATTAAAAATCCTGGAACTAATTCACATATATATCCATTTAAATAAAAACAAACACAGATGAATGTGCTGTACAGAAACTTTTAAACCAAAGTGTACTATTTAAAAAAAGAATTTTACTATTTACTTGAAAAAGGCTTGATTCAGCTCTCTACCAGACGCAAAACCTAAACATTTAACAGCATGTAATAATCAAGAACAGTTTTAGGATTGTTAACTTTTCTTTAAAAGCCTGCAAGCAATTATTCTACATGCGAGAATAAATGGAGATGTTTTGAAAACAAGTCCAAACTAGCTACCATGTTGTATTTCAAAAGGTCACCTGCCTTTTTTCAGACATCAGATACTAAACAAAACCAAAATGTGTAAGAAAATAGAAGAAAGTCTAAGTAGCCAAACTGTTTGGCTGATGTAAAAAAGGCAGTGGAGTCTTGAAGACCATGCTAATTCTTGTGCAAACATGGGCATATTTAGCATTTAATCCAGGGAAGGGGAATCTGTGAACCTCCTGATGCTGATGGACTACAACTACCATAATCGTCTATCATTGTCTATCCTGGATGGAGCTGATGGGAGTTTAAATCCAACAACATCAGAAAGGCCATAATGTAATCATCCCTTATTTAATCTCTGGAGTTTGGAAGCATGGAGTGGATCACTAATGGGGAGGAGCTACTCTCAACTACAACAGTGCAGTAAAACTAGCATGAATTCACACCGCTAGTTGGAAAATTACCTCCATCCTAATCCCCTCAGCAAATATACTTCATACTTCAGTGTTGAGAACTATGTTGTGGCTAAGAAGAAGTCTTTTCAAGAGATCTTGCAAATCATACCAAGCTTTTAAAAATTCTGTAAGAGCAATTTTAAATTCCAGCATTTACTGGTTTCAACTCAGGTTGTTTGCAATAACAAAATCTCATTAAGAGGGAGGAAATGTCCAGTTTCCCTGTCAACAATGCAATTCTTAGAAGTAGTGGTTATATTGTTAGCACTAAAACACAGTGGCTCCAATAGTGATTTTGTACCACCAATTGTCATTCACAGTTGTTTGGTCCTTCTGTGGTACATGACTGTGGCAAAAAAGTGGGGGGGGTGTCTTAGACAATTTTCATAGTACATTATTAAATAGAAATGGACTGCCTTCAAGTCGATTGTGACTTATGGCAACCCTACTAATAGGGTTTTCATGGTGACTAGTATTCAGAGGGGGTTCACCATTGCCTTCCTCTGAGGCAGAGAGGCAGTGACTGGCCCAAGGTCACCCAGTGAGCTTCATGGCTGTGTGGGGATTTGAATCCTGTTCTCCCAGGTCGTAGTCCAACACTCTAACCATTACGCCACACTGGCTCTCAGTCCATTATTTCCTAGTTTTAAACCAACTTCTCCAACAGATGAGATATGCCAGACTTAAATGTTATAGAACTCTTATAAATTTTGGAAAACAGGCTACAGTAAATAAAGGTATCCTGTATAAGCACCAATCGGAGGGAGGTCTGGGAGTTCTCCAGTTACAATTATACTATGAGGCTTGTAACCTTAAACAGCTCCTCTAAGTTATTAAGGGTAACCATGGACACATAATGAGAAGAGATGATTCACTAGAAAATACAATAATGCTGGAAAAACAGAAGGGAGTAGAAAAAGAGGAAGACCAAACAAGAGGTGGATTGATTCCATAAAGGAAGCCACAGACGTGAACTTACAAGATATGGACAGGGTGGTTTATAACAGATGCTGTTGGAGTTTGCTGATTCATAGGGTTGCCATAAGTTGTAATCAACTTGAAGGCATATAACAACAAACAACAAAATGACGTAGAATGGGTGAGGATGGAGATCCCCTGTTCACAAAACTCCGATATAGAGTGTTGTCCTTTTTGTAAGTTAACCCTTGCAAGTTTACAAAGAATATAGAAGCTACATTAACAGCTGGTATAGCACAATGGGGAGGAGAGCCTGGCTGGGAGTCCAGAGTCTGTGAGTTCAAATCCCCGCTCGTGTCTCCTGGGTGTCAAGGGTCAGCTAAAGATCACCCCCACAGTGAGTGGCTGAGGGGTTACATGCCCTGCCACCTGTGCAGCTGTGGGCAAGCTGCACAGTCCCAAGGAGCCCAGTTGCCCCCCAGCTGTCAGCTGCGGGCAAGGAAGGGGCTGGCTTGTGCAGCTGTGGCAAGCTGAGCAGGCCCTAGCCAGCTGGGGAGGACTAGCCTCAGAGGGAGGCAATGGTAAACCCCCTCTGAATACCACTTACCATGAAAACCCTAGTCATAGGGTAGCCATAAGTCGGGATTGACTTGAAGGCAGTCCATTTCCATTTTTTCAGAAGCTACATTACTTATCTGGAAAAAATGGAGGGAGGTATTAGCCCCAAGGGAGTCACCGCTGCTTCCATTTTTAGAGCATCCTCGTCTTCATGATATATATATTGTCAATTTAGAGGTTGGGAACAGAAAGTCCTTTATAGGCTGTTAGATTTGTTTGAAATGGTATTCCTCTTACCATGGAGCAAATAAAGGATAAGCTGGGGAAATTCCATACCACATGATTTCACATGACACAAATTCAGTCTTTTAGTAAATATCTCTTGTGAGAACAGGGACCACCAGAACATTTACCTTTTATGAAAGTCTTTGTATTAGCTGTAGGTAACGTGAAGGGTATGATTTCTATAATATACAAAGGATTGATTTCAGCACTATATGGAGAGTGCTTGGGACTGAAACTGGTCTGGGAAGGTGACTTAGCTAAGCAGATAGATGTAACAAGATGGAATGGGCAGTGACAGAGGGTGCCACTTTGCACCATATTGGCTCGCATCAAGGAATTGTTTTTGAAAGTGATGTTCCAATAGTATTGCACACCCTCAAAATTAAGTCAAATTAATGCTGCTGTCTTGTCTGACTGTTGGAGAGGTTGCCACGAGAGGGGGACGTGGTGGTCATGCCCTGTCATGGCAGCCTTCTGGAATAGAATATTTCAGGAAATTTCAGAGATCACTGTTCAGATTATACCACCTAATCCTGAACTAGAATTACTAGGTCTGCTTTATAAGTAATTAATATATTTTCCACTGGCTTCAGCAAAGTTAAAAATAGTGCAGCATTGGGGGTCAGTAACACCATTCACTATTGAAGGCTGGTGGAGGAAGGTATGGCAGATTGCACCTAACAAATTAAATAGAGGCATTCTAAAGGAAGATACATTTGAGGGTATCTGATGGTCGCTTTTAACTTTTGCAACCAGCTATCGATGTGTCCATCAGTCTTTTTCTACTTTTTGGATAGGAGCACTTCAGAGAGTGTGATTGTATACAGTACTTTTCTTTCAATTTCTGCTGCAGCTGCCTATCACACACCTATGTATTTTTCTCCTCTTGACATTGACCAGACATTTTATTTATATACTGTATATGCGCGCACACACACACACACATTCCCCTTTTATTCTTGTTGTATTTTTTCTTGTTTGTGTTCAAAAATAAACATATATTAACAAAACAAAGAACTCTTCATAAGAGTTATATGTGATGGTTAAACAAAGTCGGGAATATATTGATTATGGCAAAATGAAATACTTATAGATTGACTTTAGATGGAAAGAAAAAACAATGGAATTTGCTGATGGACTGTGCTGATTCAATATAACCAAAATAATACTATGTATAACGTTAGACATTTGTGATTCAATCCATTGTTTGATTGTTCTGCATGAAGGTGTGACTGTATATTATGGTTAAATTAAGGAATTTTTCAAAAAAGTGAAATATGCAGCTGTGTACAGTGATGTGGGCGGGAAACTTTTCCATGGTAAAGCTTATATATTATTCTGCAGAATATTTTCAATTTCAAAGAATGCATTGTTCCATAAAATTAAATCAACAAAAATGGAAAAAATACCCATCAAATTGAAAGTGCCTAAAGTTTAAATCAACTTTATTATGAAACTTCCCTAGGAAACACATGCATGAAAATATATCCCCAGATTAGTCCAACAATTCAAGTATGCTAAAAATCAGTACGTTAGGAATCTTTACTGCCTTAGGTTTTTTTTTCTGAATTCAGATTTTCCCAGGAAACATCATTATACTGGATTAAATTAGAATGGACCTTCATTGCTGCTCATTGTGGAAACTTCCAAGATTCAGCAATGACCACTAGTGTCCAAGTCCAAAAAGGGAAAAGGGTGATTCACACATTGAATTTTCATCCAGTGGTTTATGACTTCATTAATGGTTCTCAACCAAATGCAAAAAAACCTGTGTCCACTGAAATGGATAAGGAGAAAGGAAGGTTCTTCCTACAATTAAGAACATACAAAGGTGCCTTATACTAGGTTAAATTATTTGTCCTTCTAGCATAGGACTGTCTACTTGCTCTCTGATCCTCTTGCAACTGGAGATGCCAGGATTGGACTTTGGACCATCTGCTCACAAAGCATGTGCTCTACCACCAAGCTACAAAACCTCCCTTTAAGGAAAACAAATGCCTAAAAGGTATAGCCCCCACTTCTTCTAGTAACATGGAACTATCCTGGAACTGAACCCAGGATTCATTGCAGCCAAAGCAATAATCATACCCCAACAGACCAACAAGCCTGAGTTTACCAAATGATCCGTGGTGACCAATTTCACACATGCAAATCACCTCTTTATTCTATACTCAATGAGCGATGAACATGCCATGCATGAATCATCCCTTACAAACACTTGGAGGTTAGCATAAGGCTGCAGTACAACACAATTGTGTGTATACAGCTGTCAAAGTCAACAAGAGGTAAGATGAAATATCAAGAACATAGTTTTCAATGATATTTATTCTTTGTTATCGCTTGCCTAAACTGTATACAGCCAGTGATTTAACATTAATAAGAAGGAATGAATTACTTCCTAGCAGTTCTTTGTTCAATCCAGCGTAAGAAAATATCCAAGAGAGGATGTTCTGACACAGTACAGTTGCTTATTTTAGAGATACAGATTTGGTATCTGGTTTGAATCTGACTTTCATTTACTATTTCATAGCACTTTTACTATTTATTCAGAGTATATTTAATCATTTGTTAAATGCAGCACAGGATCACAGCATTCATATTACATGGTTTCCAGATTTCGGAGTTTCCAGTTATCCAAAATATTTCATAGTGTGCAGCATACACATAATATATCCACATGATGAATGTTCCTGAATAACATAGATCTGAACACACACGTTTTTGTGGGGTCAGATTTGCAGTAATAATTCATGATCAAACCACCTGGAGATGAGCTACCTGGTTATAGAAAAGTTGGTAGCCAAATTCAGCAATTTTAAGGATGCCTTCTTTGGTAAGAAATAAATATATAAAAAAACTTTAGCCATATATAATTCTCAGGTGCATTCCATGCAGTTCTCTTGAGACAAATTGGGAATTGCGTGGATCCAAGCCACAACTATGGCTTGAAAACAAAAACTTATTAACAATCCATTGCCAATCATCCTCTTCAATACAGCTGCATGATTCAGCAGTTCTGACAGAAACCCAACACAAAATTCACTAATAGCGAAACATCTGTAAAAATATATATAGTTTGTTGCTATTAATGTGAGTGACCAAAGGAATTCCAATTGAGTTAGGGTTCTTTCTTCTGTAAGAAGAGAAGCAGGTCTGACAGTAGACCCTTCACTAGCAACCTTGACACGCCCACAAATCTTGAGTTTTATACAGATCCAACCGTCATCCTTGTAAGTAATGAAAAACGGTAGTTGTGAATTAAAATAAGCATCCTAGTGGAAATTCTTAGATTATGTTGGGTAAAGCTGCAACCTCAAAGTCCCTCCTGAGAATATTTAGAACAAAAACCAAATCTTCATCTTCCAGATGATTCAGGATAAATCTTTAGTAAGTCATCAGTACATGAAATCTCCTCAGATTTCTCCGCAGTCATTCTCATTAATCCAACTTCTTCAAGGGTGGTGCCCAAGAAGCAAAACTGAGAGCACAGATAAGTTACCTTAAATCTTGAAGGCCTTGTTGTGAATGCATACTTCAATTGAGAAGCTACTGCTTGTAGTTCATTAAGCATCTAAGGAGAGATTTAATCAGGCTCCCTGGGGGGGGGGGAATCTACAGTCCTGCATTTCTAAATATATTATCTCTTACTGTCAATTTCTAACCCAGTATTTTAAGAGGAGACATTGCTTCCAAGCAACAACTACCAAACAATACAGCAAGAAAAAACTGTAGGTACAGAACTTAGGGCTTCAGCATTTATTTTGTGTGGGGGAGGAAATTGACATCAGATGCCTTGAAGGCATAACTCACATCCATTTACTATATTAATTATTAATAACTTGGAGTAAAATGCAGCTAGTTCAGGCTTAACCTAAAAATTTAGATAAAACTAAAAAGAAAATAACCAGGGGAGTCTTAAACAAAGATCATCAGTCCAAGCAGGTGTCAGTCATTATACAATGGGACCGATAAAACAGGTCAATTTACCAAAAATATCTACCAACGCAGGTGGCCCTGTTTCACTACAATGAAGATTCAAGAAGAAATGCACAAAGAAATTACGAATTCGAACCACTTGTAGGGAGCAAAGCAACAATAGGATCCAACTGGAGTCCTCCATCTGCTGAACCACACCTATACAGCAAGAATGTAATCAAGGCACTGCCTAAGGGTTTTCTGGCAATGGCCGATTTCAGAAATCCCTTGTCCTCTTCCAAACAAAACCATAAGCCATTAGGAACAAAATGCACCTATCTGAAAACTTATAACTTAATTTTACTATGTACTTGAATGAAACCTATGAATATTATGTTTTTAATACTTGCAATACGTAGCACTTATCCTACTTGCACAATACAACTGCATTCCTCAGACTGATACAATGCAGAGCATTGTATTTAAGAACACAGTCTGCAAAAAACCCACTTGTTTCCACCAGTTTATTGTGATTTTTTAATAAAATAAAAACTAGCTTAACTCAATTAGTCCACAGCAGCAATTGTCCATAGCTGGGAAATGCCAGTATTTAACAGGAAAAGTGCTCAATGTGTCATAATCAGCACTTTTGTTTTTTTATGTTACTGCTGCTTTTCTTGAAAAATCTTTACGAAGTCTCAGTTTTGTTCAAATGTCCCTGAAACAAACCCAAAACACTTATGGCTGAAAGTTAGAAACAAAGGCAGCTGCAGTATCTTTTATCAGGAGCTGTACCTTCTGCATCATATCCTTTTTACTTCAGTTTTCAGGGAGCAAAGCCAGACTGATTGCAGATAGTTATTTAATGTACTTTTTCTTTTCTCCTTGACTGCGTGAACGCCCTTTGTCCGCTTTGGGCTGCCATAGGGACCGCACTGCGGACTGCACCACACCCACAAGCCGGTATCTCTGGGCAGACTCCCCAGCAGCAGCACCAAGAGGCGAAAAAGAGAAAGCAAAGAAGACTGTCGCTGGCTCTGCAAAAGACAGGAACGACCTCTGCTCGGAGCTAGTTCGGGGTGGGTGTGGGGTTTTTTTGGGGGGGGGAGCATTGTCATTACCTTAGAGAGAAGGCGAAATGACTCACAGGAAGGAAGAAGTGGCGCAAACTCAAGATCAACTGCATTAAGGGGATGGCGTGTTATGTTCCCTTCCCACCTTCCTTGTGCCTCTTGGCGCAGCAAAATGCCAAAGCCAACTGCAGATCTTTGTGGTGGGGAAAGCCAAAGAACCTGTCTCCTCCCTCCTCTGTTGCTGCTGTAGGAGCTCAAGAGCCACAGACATCTCCAAGCATTGCATCTGACGTACCAAAGAGAGACAGAGAGGGGTCCAGACTACCGTAGCCCCCCCCCAAGACCCGTACGCCCAAGAAAGAAATCCCACTTGATTCCTGCAATGTCTCCTTCTTCTTACATGCCTGGGAATAAAGGAGGTTCGCGAATTAAGAGTGCATCGTTGAATAAGCTTCCCCAACCACGACAGAAGGGGCGGAGGGAGAGAGAGACCAACTTTGCCCTGGCTGTATCGCAGGGATGGTTTCTGTTTTTAAAGTCAGCTATGGTTAAAAACAAAATCATTAATTATAAGGGAGCCATTTCTCCCCTCCCCTCCCGATGAGCTGCAGCCAGCCCGTGAAGAAAACACACCCTGCAGCGAGTCCAGCTGCAGATTCTCTTTTCATTCCACGCGCAACGCAAACTCCGAGAAGACTCTGAAAAGGATGCAGAAAGGGCTGGACGGGGAGCCGGGCTGAGAGATTGCTGCAGTTCTAGTCAGGGGGTCCTTGCCCCCTCCCAACACGCGCACAGAGAGAGAGAGAGTGGGGGGAGGAGAGGGAGCGGTTGCATCAAATTTCCCTTTCTCGACCTTCTCTCTGGCTGGACTATGAAGTCAGCAGAGCTACATTCCACATGGATTTCGATTTAAGACCACAATGCGTATCAGATCCGACAGGGTGGAGGCCGTGCCAAGGTTACGCACCGCCGCCGACTCTGATTGCGGAGAACTACCCTCTCTCACCACCACCACAGTAGAGCTGTGGGAACAAGGAGGACTTTTGTGCAACCTGTAGGTCGCCCCCAGCCCCTTCCTCCCCATCCCACAGCCAGCCTTTGAAGAGGATGGGAGATGAAGTGACTTCATTGAAGGGAGAGGGAGGAGTGGGGCGAGGTGTGGGGGTCGGGGAAGGAGGACTGCGTACAGCCGCCTTACCTCGCTCTATATTGGCTATGGCTCTCCTCAGATGCTCCTCAGTGACTAGCTCGCCTATAACGACCAAGAGATAAAATTTGCTGTCGAGAAAGCGGTGCGACAGGCTAGGCGAGGGGGGGACCGCGTTGGGGAGGCTACAAGACGGCTCCGACTCCGCTTCCAGCACCACCGTCGCCATCCTGGCAAGCCCCTCTCCTCCTCCTCGCCTTCCTCGCTCTTCTTCCCTCAGGCGGCGGCGAAGAACAAGGGGAGGGGACGGGACGAAAAGGCTCTAGTTCCAAAGAGGCGCCTCCCTCGGCAGGCGGGGAGGGGAAAACCGCGCGCTGAGAAGCACCACCGCGCTCCAGGCAGCCGGGCGAGTGAGGGAGGGTGGGGAGGCGGCGGTGCTTTTATAGCGAGACAGTGCGGGGCTGGGACCGGGCGAGGAGGAGGCGGCGTCGCGGCGGCGGAGAAGGAGGAGGGGAAGGAGAAGACCCGGCACAGCCACGCGCCCTGCCTTGCTTGCTGCTGCTGCTTTGCCAGCATCCACCACAGGCAGCTGATGTCATCTGCAGCAAATCATTCCCATCGCTGCCTCCGGAAGCAGAAAAGACGAGGTGGGCGAACAATGCCCTGGAAGGCAGACCAAGGGGCAAGGAGAAGGGCCTGCCTTTGGAGCCCAGCCCTCAAGTTCCAGTGCCAAAGAGGAGCCTGTCTGTTAATTAAAACGCACGCAGAGCCCAACTGTAGGCATTGTTTAATCAGAAGTGTCCGGCGGGGTTTACACGGACGATTTTCACAAACACATCCCACAGCCAAGGGAAGGAAAGTCCAAGCAAGCACTGGTTCTTTTACTCCTTAGCAGATGCTAAGGGGAATAGATTGGGAAGGGGGTTCTCTCCCTCCCTCAAAAGCTGCATATGGCCAGACATATTGTCCTGGATTTGCCAGGTACCAGGCTGTTTTGTTACCTAACCCAGCGACATAAAATTTGCATGGTGTGGAGAAAGTGGGTAGAGTTTTTCCCCTCCCTCTTTCATAATATTAGAGCCAGGCATTGTCCATCAGAGCTGACTGGTGAGAGAGTTCCCACAAAAGAAAGTCACCCTACCACATGGGAGAGGGCCTTTTTGGTAGTGGCACTCTCATAACAGAATAATTTCCCCAGGGAAGCTCACCTGGCAACACCTTTGTGGCCTTTTAGACACCGGGTGGTGTTCACCCAAGCCTTTTAAATAATGAAGATAATCTGGTCTATTTTTAAAAAATATGTTTTTAATTGGGGGAGGGATGCAGCAACTTCTGTTTTGTTGTATTTATGTAAAATTCACCCACCCACTTTTTATGTTTTACTTTGTATTTTGGTTGCTTTACTTATTTATTTTAAGCCTCCCAGAGAACTCTGTGTTGTGGAGTGGCATGCAAATATAAACAAACAATTGACTTTTACCTAAGTACCTTTTGCCACCTCCAGCTGGTGTGACAGCTATGCCTTTTCCTGGACAGATTGGCCACAGTGACCTCGAGACTAGATTACTGCAATGCACTCTCTGTAGGTCTGCCCATAAGTTAGTTTGGAAGCTGTAGCTAATGCAAAATGTAGCAGCTAGGACGCTCATGTCCTAGCATTGTTCCTACTGTGCATATATAGCATCTGTGTATATTTTTTAGTTTTATTTTTTATTTTCTAATAATACAGAAAAGGAACTATAACGTATTTCCCCTCCCCCCTCCCTGATGACCCCGTTTTGTTCTATGAGAGAGCTATTACAGTGTTTAAGTCAAACGTAAGAGTTCATCAAGCCAACCTCAGTCTGGTAAAGGGTTTGGGTACTTGGCAAAGATTTTCCTCCTTGGTTGTAAATTCAATAAAGGGCATCCATTGGTCCGTGAAAGTGTCTTTCTTCTTAGTGCCTGCTGCTAGTTTCAAGTTTTGTGTCAGTTTCTCCAGCAAAGCAAATTCCCATAATTTTCTATACCATCGGTCCAGCGATAGTCCATCTAGGTTTTTCCAGCACCAAGCAATCGAATGACAGGCAGCTATCAGCATGAATCCTATTAACTTTTTATACTGTAAATCTGAGTTTTGGTTAATAAAAAGATTTAATAAAGCAAGTTCTGGTGTGAGTTGTATTGTTTGTCTAGTTATTTTGCTTATTTCCCTTTGTACCCCCCTCCAAAATTTCTGAACATTCTCATATTCCCATATGGCTGTAACAGCGAAGAGCATCGCAACCTCTCCAACACGATCTAGATGAAGATCCTGAAATTTGTGCTATTTTCATTGGGGTCATGTACCATCTATGCATAATTTTAAGCACTATTTCGCTTACTGAAATGGACACTGTTGAATATGGTGTCCCAGTGTTCTACATCTATTTGTATTTTCAAATCATCCTTCCAGTATTAGGGCTAAGTTACCTCCCATATCTTTACTTAGCAAAAAGTAGTAAATTTTGGAGACTAAGCCTCTATCATTGCTTTCCATATTCATTATCAATCTTTCTCCTGTGTTTAATTTCTGAGTTCCTTGTGTTTTTATATGGGGTTTGTGTATAAATGAGCTCAGTTGATACCAAAGTAACCAGGGGACTCCTTTTTTCCTGTATATTTCTCCAGGTGTCTCTGGGAAGCGGGTTAGGGCCATTGTAAAAATCTTTTAGTCTGAACATGTTTAGCTTTATGAACACAGAATCATCTACTAGCCTATCTGGGCTGTAGAAGTCGCGATGTTTGCTTATTGGAGTCCATGGGGATAATCCAGGTAAAAAGATTTCTATGTTTCCAGACTTCAAAAGCTGATGACATCATAGATCTATGATTTTTACTAGCTTTTTTGGTTTCTTTTTTAGTGTATGGGATGCCTTTGCTGTTTTTTTGATCAAGCAGATGTGCCTCAGTGTTTTTCGATTCTAACATCCATAAATGAAATGATATGTCTAATTTGGAAGGCTTCATAATATAAATGTAAATTGGGTACTCCCCATCCCCTTTAACCCCCTATATCTAATATTTTGTGCCAATCTGGGTCGTTTTGAATTATATATAAATGCTTCTAATTTGTTTTGCCACATTTTTATGTGTCGCCAAGTTGCTGTAATTGGCAACACATAAAAGAGATAGGTAAACCTAGGAAGTACCATCATTTTTATTAGTGCAATTCTACTAGAAAGGCCCATATTCAGTTTAGACCAGTTTTTCAGATCTGCTACTGAAGAAGCTGAATGTTGGAAGATTCAGGACAGACAAAAGGAAGTACTTCTTTACTCAGCTCATAGTTAAACTATAGCATTTGCTCCCACAAGACGCAGTAATGGCCACCACCTTGGATGGCTTTAAAAGAAGATTAGACAAATTCATGGAGGACAGGGCTATTAATGGCTACTAGCCGTGATGGCTGTGCTCTGCCACCCTAGTCAGAGGCAGCATGCTTCTGAAAACCAGTTGCCGGAAGCCTCAGGAGGGGAGAGTGTTCTTGCACTCCGGTCCTGCTTATGGGCTTCCCCCAGGCACCTGGTTGGCCACTGTGAGAACAGGATGCTGGACTAGATGGGCCACTGGCCTGATCCAGCAGGCTGTTCTTATGTTCTTATGTTCCCCTACTACGGTTTCTAGCAACTGGTATTCAGAAGCATACTGTCTCTAACAGTGGAGACAGAACATATCCATCACATTATTGATGTGAGCCTCTTTGAGCTTCATATGACAGGAAAGGCAGTTGAGCAATCCTGATACCTGAAACATTGAAAGTGAGGAAATTGGTGCTTTACCACCTGGTACACCCAAATTGGGCTAAGATAGGCAGTCACAAAAGAATTTGGGTTCATCATAGCAACAGCACACACTTACAGAAGTCTGTCACAAGACCCATGGTCCTGAGAATCAAGGTGTATGCTTAATCAAGATACATGAATCACATTTTTCTAACGTTCTTCAATGAAATAATAAAAAAGGTTTAACATGCTTCTTAAAGAGTAGCAAGAAAGATGACATATGGATAATTTGAGGGGAAAGAGATTTAAATCAGAGTGTTCCATAGCCAAATCCAACTTCTAGATGGGCCTTCCATCACATTTTAAATGAGTTTTTGGAAGAGTTTGGAAAAGTTACTTTTTTGAACTACAACTCCCATCAGCCTCATCAAGCATGGCCACTGGATTGGGTTGATGGGAGTTGTAGTTCAAAAAAGTAACTTTTCCGAGCTCTGGTTTTCGGTATGTAGTTGTGTCATTGCTAAAGCTCACAAGTACATATAACTGTCATGAGAGAAGGCGTTCTTAATGCCATGAAAATGCCTTCTAAAGTACATGGGCCCTGTACTTATGCTCAGCTGGAGTTTGCAAGGGGCAAAAACAACACTGATTAGGTGGTAAATTTTGAGTGTTGCTAGAAGGCCCAAATATAACATACCCATTGTTTCTACTGTAGATGTGAAGGACAGAAGAAGAAGGTGATGCATAGAAAGGGGAGAAGTGAAGGCATTGTGAAAGCAAGTTGGGCATGCTGCCTTACAACCCTGTACACAAGGAGAACATAAGGAAACCTATGTTCACTAATCCTGATGGATATTGGCAGGGGTAAGATTCATATGTGACTTACCTTTCCAAGACTATTTTCTTCTGGGAATACTTTTGTGTATGTTTGTTTGCTTGGTGTGCATGTCCATTCCTTTTTCTTGTGCATCTCCTTTAGTAACATCTGTTAGGATTGAATCTCTAAACAAGCGCCAGTCCAGAATTACATGTTCCACTCAAGACAATGGCATGCTGTCTAAAATACATTGTACTTTTCAGTGGTAGATTGTATAGTCCTTCAGACAGCGCATCTGCTTTTGACTCAGGAGCATCTTACAGTGCCTCTCCTATGTACAGAAAATATAACTATGAACTGACCCTTGCTTATATTTTCTTCACGTGTTTCATATGAGTAGCAAATTGCAGAAGTCAGCTGTGGCAGCAAAGAAGAAACATGAGCTAGTTGCTGTAGCACCCTCCATTTGAGAAAATCCCTATAGCTTAAAGTTTCACTTTTCCATTCATGTGTCACCCTGAACTGAAAGAGTAATACATTTCTATTACAATGGATTTCTAGTTTTAAAGATAAAATTTGAAGGCTGCAAGTCCTAAGCGTACTAACTAGAAGAAAGTCTCACTAAATGCAACAGTTCTTACTTCTAACTGAAGCTACCTACGATTAGGCTGTCTTGGACTCTACTTCCTGCACAGATGGATATTATACAAATTTCAGTAATTAGTGTGCATTTGATTTGGCTCCATTTATTTTCTGCCAGATCTATTACTTGGTATTTGGAATTGTATTATTATCAGGAATGCTTTTCAGATTATCTTTATTATTGTTATTGCTATATAATATATTTTTAGCCCCTTGTTTCGGGTGATTTTTCTTTTTCTTTTCATTTATTTGCTTTTGCTTTGGTTATTTTGCTTAATAAGTGTCATATTATTGCTTTAGGCAGCTGCCAGAATATATGGATTACAGCTACACTTAGGAGAAAATTATCTAGTGGAGAAAATGGGAAGCCATTTGCCTCAGAAATTATGCTGTTACAGACCATCCTGTAAACTGCTGTAGAGGATATCTTTATATATATATATCACAGTTTTGTTCTTATTTCAGTGGCTTTCAGAACAAGCCTATTCTTCCTGTCTTCTACTTTATTGTCTAAACCTTACTATCTGCTGAGATCATAATCTGGGGCTTTGTTCCATGTGTCCTTGGCTTCAGAGGATAAGTTATCAGACAAAGGACCTTTTCTGTGGGGGCACCTGAGTTGTAGAATCCAGTCCCCCAGCACATTTGCTTGGCTCCCATGATTTATTTTTATACTTTAATTATATTGATCCCCCCCCCAAGCAAACACTATTAACAGATTAAAGAATTTAATAAAACACTAACAATCATATTCACTTAGAGAAAAAATAGAAGAAAAAACAAAATAAAATCAATATCAACTTTATAAATATCTAAACTATCCTGCCTGGAGGTGAAGGATTCAGACAGAGGTGAAGTGAAGTCTTTATCTCTTTTTATTAATGTTATAGTTACATCAGAAGCTTGCACTTCATATACCTGTCTACTCTGACTCTCTGTGACTATCCTGACTAAGCAGTCTCTGCAGCACTGGGGAAGAGTTGGGGAAGAGTCCTACTAGTGCCTGGGGATACACCAGCTTAAGTAGCAAAGATTTTCATTCATAAGCAGCGGCAGCCCCGCCTGAGTTTCACCCTTTGAAAGTCTCTCTTTTCGCACCTTCTCACATGGGGTGAGGGGGAGCGAGTCTCAGATGAGCCATCCAACAGCAGGGCTTCGCTGGGTGACAGCGCTGTCTCTGGAAGCGGGCTGCTGATTGGCTGAGAAGTGTGTTCGTGGTGGGGATTACTGCATGGGAGTAGATGGCATGATTGGAGAGTCACTTCCCAACCCCACAGGTGTTGGACTCCACGACCACCAAGACTGTCGTTTTCCCCTGAGAGGAGGGAAGGTCAGTGATGAAATTCATGGTCACCATTTGCCAGGGTCTCCCGGTCATAGGGAGGAGTCCTGCTGGCTGTCCCATAGCGTGTTTGGCTCTGGCACAGACTGGACATAAAGCTCTACCTCCCGTTTCATCCGCGACCATCAAAACACCCTTGTAATTGCTTGCAAGGTTTTAAAAATTCCAAAATGTCCAGCAGTAGGCGAATCATGACACTGGTGTAGGACCTTGGCTCACAAGTCTCCTGGGGGCACATCCATAGCTCCATAATGATACACCTCCTCTTATCGCGAAGTCAGCGGGCTTCCAGGAGGCTGCCCCTTGAGTTCCAGCCACTTCTCCTTGGCAAAAGGATCTAGTTCCTGCACTGCACACAGTTCCTCAACCCAGGAGTCATGACATGCTGCTGCCACCATCTTCTCGAGGGGTATAATGAGTTGCAGCGGCCTCGGGGTCTGGTTCTCCAGATACTCCAGCTTGCGGAACAGTGCATCTGCTCGCTTATTCTGTGCCTGTGGAATGTAATGAATTTTTAAGTGAAAGCGTGCGAAGAATTGAGCCCAACACACTTGGCTCTGGTTCAGCTTGCATGCAGTGTGAAGACTATCCAGATTCTGATGATCTGTGCAAACCTCTGTCTTGTGCTGCGCCCCTTCCAAGTGGTGCCTCCAAGTTTCAAAAGCATCCCAGATTGCCAGAAACTCTTTTCCCCACACGATGTAGTTTTGGTCGGAACTTGTTAGCTTCTGCAAAAAGTAGGCACACAGTCTCAGACCCTCCTCTCTCTGGCCTGGTTGCAAAAGCACCGCTCCGATGGCCAAGTTTGATGCATCCATCTCCACCACGAAAGGGTGTGTTGGATCCGCGTGCTGCAGTATGGGCTCAGAGGCGAACAGGACTTTCAACTCCTCAGAGGCTCTTTGTGCGGCTTCTGTCCAGCAAAAGGCACCTTCACCCTTTAGACAGTCTGTGAGTGGTGCGGTTTTGTCAGACTAGTTTGCAATGAACCGATGGTAATAGTTAACGAACCCCAGGAACTGCTGAAGATCCTTCTTCTTTTTGGGAGGCTGCCATGTGAGAACGCTGTGGACCTTGTCCGGGTCCATCTCGACTCCTGTGGGAGAAATGCAGTACCCCAAAAAGTCCAATGTGGTCACATCAAAACCGCACTTCTCCAGCTTCGCATATAGGCCATGTTCTCTGAGGAGTTGTAGCACCGCCCACACATGCTCCTCGTGCTGAGCTGGGGAGTCTGAGTAAATGAGGATATCATCAAAATACACGATCATGAAGCAGTCTAAATAGTCCCTAAAAATATTATTCATGAAACTCTGGAAGACCCCAGGGCTATTAGATAGCACAAATGGCATGACCAAGTACTCAAACTGTCCATATTGAGTCTTGACCACTGTCTTCCACTCACCCCCCTCCTTGTTTTGCACAAGATTATAAGCTCCTCTCAAGTCCAATGTGGTATAGATCTTGGCTGACCACAGTCGCTCCAGCATTTCAGAGATTAGCGGCAAGGTGTACCTGTTGAGGATTGTGATCTGGTTCAACTCTCTGTAGTCATTGCATGAATGTAACTCCCTGCACTTTTTTTAACAAACAGCAAAGGTGCCCTGGCAGGGGACTGTGATGGCCAAATGAAACCCCTTTCTCTAGAAACTCACTTAGCACTGCCAACTCTGGTTCAGTTAAAGAATAGATCCGTCCCAAAGAGATACATGCCCCTGGCATCAGGTTTATGGCACAGTCATAGGGACAGTGGGGAGGGCAATTGATTAGCTTCCTTTTTGTTGAAGACGTCCCGGTACTCCTCATGCTTTTCAGGCAACAGAGCTCCCTCCTGTAGTGCAGTTCTGACCAAGACAGCAGGGGAAGACTCCTTCTGTGGTTGGCAGTGTTGATGACAATAACCTGAGGTAAACACAACCACCACTTCATCCCAGAAAATGGTGGGGTTGTGCTGAACCAGCCAGGGCATTCCCAACACAACTGGAAAGCGAGGCAGGGTGGCCACATAGAATGACAGGGCTTCCACATGTCCTGGAATTTCCATTCTCAGCATCTCTGTAGCCTTAGTAACAGTTCCCAGCTTCAAGGACCACCCATCAATCGTTTCGACAGACAAGGGCTTCTCTAGTGTCTGAGTGGGCACTCCATGCTCCATGGCAAAACTCCAGTCCATGAAACTCAAGGAAGCCCCAGAATCGATCATGGTGTGGACCTGGAGGCTTTGTCCTGAAGGCAGAACCAGTCGGACTGGCAGGTGAGTGCTGGCTGCCACGGAAGGGGCTAGTGGCAAGGCTGTTGTGCTTGCTCTGCTCCCAACTCTTTGGCCTCTAGAGCTGGGATTTGGAGTTTTCCTGCACCAAGGCCTTTTTTCCTTTGGAGGGGCACCCCTGAGCTAGATGTCCCCTTTCCCATGGTACAAACACAGTCCCTCCCTCCTGTGCTTCTCCTTCTCCTCCTCTGACAGGCATGGCCTCGCTCCTCCAATTTGCGTGGGCTCCGCCCCTGACAGGGTTGAAGTTCCCATGCTAGGGATGAAATGGGCATGGATGAGTGGTATGGGACCCTGGGAACATGGGGCTTCTGCCTTGCGCTCCAAGCAACTACCTTCAAGCCAGCTATCTATCTGCAGGCATAACTTGATCAACTCTGCAAGACTGCTCGGTAGGGAGGCACGTGCCAGTTCACCCAGCACCTCTGCGCCAAGTCCATTCCGATAGAAGTACATCAGGGCAGAGTCGGTGTAGTTCACCTCTTGAGCTAACATGTTGGTATACACCCCCACAGTGCTTTCCCCCTGCTTCAGGGTTCCCAACTGCTGGGACACAGTCTCTTTCCACTGAGGATCATGAAACATCTCGGTCATGGCATTGACAAATGCAGTAAACTAGGTCAAGACAGGATTGTTCCTTATCAAAAACAGGGTAGCCCATTTGGCAGCTTCCCCTTTCAAGAGACTGATAAAGAAAGCCACCTTCACATCATCATTCAGAAACTCAGCTTGACACACTCGCATGTACAGTTCACACTGGGCAAGGAACATGGCAAACTGGTCACTCTGGCCACCATAGCCAGGGGGGCAATCCCACTGGCACTTTGACATGGATGGCTGGTGCAGCCACTTGAGCCGTGACCCCTTGAGCAGCTTGGGTAAACAGGGCTCAGAGGTTTTGATTCTCCAGTCAGAGACTCTGAGTTTCTGCGCGGCGCTTCTGGACTTCTGTATACAAGGCTTTGACTGTTCTCTGGAGACCCCCTTCTGCACTGCTGCTGGCCTTCATGGGTTCTGTCATGGAAGAGTTGGTGAAGGGAGGTGGTGGCTGAGTCAAACTGTCCTGCCCAGAGGCAAGCTGTCCTGCCCAGAGACTGAGGCAAAGTGAAGTTGTTATCTCTTTTTATTAATGTTATAGTTACATCCAAAGTGGTGTGCTTCATATACCTGTCTACTCTGACTCACTGCTTTCTCTAACTATCCTGACTAAACAGTCTCTGCAGCGACAAGGAAGAGTTGACTCAGCACTAATGCCTTGGGAGACACCGGCTTAAGTAGGAAAGGTTTTCACACCCCGCCTGAATCCCACCCTTTGAAAGTCTCTCTTCTCATGCCTCCTTGTGCAGGGCAAGGGGGAGCGAGTCTCAGACGAGCCATCCGACAGCAGGGCTTCGCTGGGTGACAGCGCGGTCTCTGGAAGCGGGCTGCTGATTGGCTGGCAAGCATTGGAAGTTCCTGGTGGGGATTCCTGCACAGGAGTATGTGGTGCAATCAGAGAGTCACTTCCCAACTCCTCAGATGTTGGACTGTCAGGCAGGGCAGGAGTTGCCTCAGTGGAGGTGCCGGGCATGGGAGTTTGAGGGCTGCCAGAACCCTCCCCGCTCGTCTCTCTTTCCCCAGCTCTCCAAGGATCCTCATCCTCATCTGACTCCCCTCCCTGATCTAACTCTCCCTCCACCTGGGGCACAACACCAACAAACAATACAATTATGACTTACAATATCCGAGAAGACACTGTAGTGCAAAGGAGCTCATAATATAGCCTTTGTTTTATTGCTATGTCTCGAGCCCAATCATTTTTAAACTTCTCATTTTCTTGTTCTGGAGCACATCTATTCTGATTAGTTAACCTATTATGTTTTCAATTTTTTTTTCTACCAATGAATATTTGATTGTTTCACCAGACCTTTCCAATGTATTATTATTATTTTTTATAATTGTATTATTATTGTAATTCTTGCAGCTGCCAGCAATTGTGTTATCAGATATTTATGCAATAATCCTTTATGTTCCTCTTTGTACATTCCCAATATTGCCAATTCATGTTCTCTTTTTGGCCCTGGGCTAAAACTGTTCTGTTCTCCTAACCCTTTGATGGACTTCCTTGTTATTTTAATGGTTGTCTGATGATACTGTTCTGTATATTAAGGGTGATAACTAAGTCATACTCAAAGTAGACCTATTGAAATCAATCAACTTGGATATCACCCTTTGGATTTTAATTTGGATTTTAATCTGGTTTTCACAACTATCATTTAAAATTAAGTGTAAGCCACTTTGAAAATAAATCTTGATAGAAATGAAAGAAGAGAAATTGTTGTACACATATACATGTAAATAATAAGGTTACAATTCTATGCACTTGTTCTTAGGAGGAGGAAGTCCTATGTACTTGTTCTTGGGAGAAGGATTCACTGAACTAAGTTGGACTTCTGAGTAACCATGCATAGGATTGGGCATGGAAGATGCAGTGATTTGAAACCAAAACTTGAAGTTCTACATTCAGTTGGTTCCAGATCCATTAGACTGCCCTGGCTCTCAGCCAGTCTATAGCTCAAGGTCTCTGAAGGAATAAGAAATGGAAAAAAGGTGATAATATTTTATTGGTTCAGCTTTCAGCTCAAGTATATAACTTGATGGTTGCAATTGGATATTATAAACAATAACAGTTTCTCAAAGTTTTTGGACTTCCCTTCCGTCCTCTAAGTTTCCCTTACCTTGGGTGAGGTGAACTTGGCACAATAATCTGAATGAAGCTCCTGAGCAGGACTATAATAAAAAATAAGGGCTGAGAGACAAGTGGGAGCTAGATCTTGTAGGGCCTTAAAAGTGAGAACAAGAAGCTTTTACTGAATCTTAAAATGAATAGAAACCAATGGAGGGACTTCAAAAGTGGAGTGATGAGATTGAAACAACAGGCCAAATAAATGATCTGAGCAGCAGAATGTTGAATATGAAAGACTGATCAACCTCCCTATGACTTGCTGACCACAGGCTATGTGTACTTTGGACACAGGGAGAACATGGACCTGTGCAACTCATACCAGGGTGGATATTAAAAATGTGAAAATTCTGTGCCAAATTGTGTAGCAACAGTTTTACCCATATAGATCTATTGTGTTTTGCAGTGAAATCCTATACGTTTCTTTTTTTTGTATATTTTTGTTATTGTTGTTGCTATTATTTTATTACATTTATGTTAGTTAACCTGGGAACATGATTATATTGAAGGTGATATATATGTAGGATTTAGCAGCATTTTGAATATTCTTTTGCATGTATCAGCAGACTTTCTTGTTCTTAGGAATAAATAAATTTATTTGTAAAGGCAGACTAGAATCTGGCCCCAGGTGTTGAAGGACAGCTTTTATTTGCCTCATCTTTTCTTTTACATATACATGTCCAGGGTCATGTTGGGCTGGTGACCAGTAGGCATTACTGTCTCTAGTAGTTTTCCATGAAGCCTGCAAGTGTGAAGACGTAACTGTGGTTAAGGGGGAGTTATGTCTATGCCCTGTCTGGGAACGGACGGCCAGGGCCATTGCTATGGTAGCCATCTGATAGCGACTGGGAAAGTTCTAACAGAGTCTATGTGTTGTTTTTTCTTCTGAATTATGCCTCTGAGCTGTGAGGCTGTCGTTTGTGTTTTATCTATGGAGAGAGATGTACCAGAAGGGGGGTAACTGAAGAATCTCTACATGTATTTACTCTTAAGCCTCTGGCCTTAATGTCTTTCAATAAAGACTCTTAACATGCTCTGAAGAAGTTTCTTGCTCAACTTAACTCCAACATAATGTATGCTGTTTCACACAACAACGCACACAAGCCAACAGTGGTAGCAGAGGATGGTTGCGCTCCACAGCGCATTACACGGGAGTAAGTTGCTGGTCTGAATGGCAGACGGAGTTCCAGAGAGGGCAGCTTGATTGATTGAACCAGACGGAGGTGAGCAACATGGCTGTAAACCTGTCCGGGGGAGGCTTGCCGATGGAACGACTTAATGACAAGAATTATGGCAGCTGGAAGCCGAGGATGCGGGCTTTGCTGATAACAGAGGATTTATGGGACGTGATTGAGGAAAAAACCCCGGCGGTACCGACCGCGGCCTGGAAGCGTCGAGACCAGAGGGCGCAGGCGTTTATAATCTTGGCTCTATCGGATTCTCAACTGATATGTGTGAGAGATGAGCCGTTGGCTAAACAGACATGGGACGCGTTGCAGGATTTGTCCCAGGAATGGCAGCGGAGGCAGGAGGCGCAGAGAGCCCAGCCGGTGGAGGCTGTCAGAAGCAAGGAGGAGAAATGTGCCGAACCGGAGCAGGCTGTCGAAAGCAGACAGGAAAACAAGCGGGAGCAGCAGCGGCTGAAGTCTTGTGGGGCTCGTGGGCATCTCCGTAAAGATTGTGCAATCAAGCGAAACTCCAGGGACGGCGGCTTGAAGCAGGGAAGTGTGAACTTTGTTTGTAAACAGAACTCTCAAGATTTACGACCTGTGAACTGGTTGCTCGACAGCGGAGCAAGCCATATATTAATTAAAGACAGACGTTTGTTTTACGTTTCAGAAGAAGTGAAAGACTTTGTTTTACTTGCTGATGGATCACGGAAATCCGTAAAAGCTAAAGGTCTGGTTAAGTTTGACAAGCTTGGCATAATGTCAGACTGTTTGTTTGTTCCGGAATTGGCTCATAATATTTTATCAGCAAACTGGTAAGTTGTAATTATTCAATTTTGTTCCACAAAGACCAATGTTTTATAATGAGGGGAGATGAAGTGTGCATGCAGGGAAGCCTTAATGATTCACAGTTTGTAATAAAGAGCAGTCAAGCAGGGTGTGCTGTGTTAAACGCTGAGGCACAGGTACATCAGGGCTGCGTCCATGAATGGCATCAAAGGCTGGGGCATGCAAACCTTGACACGATAAGAAAAACCCCTTTGCACAGTGAAGACATGCATTTAAAAGATTGTGGACAGTTAATGGATTGTGATTCTTGTAATCAAGCTAAAATGACTATTGCACCAATAAACCGGGAGGCTGAGAGAACCACAACAGCTCCCTACCAGCTAGTTCATGTTGATTTAGCAGGGCCAATAAATGCTTCACGAGGAGGTGCAAAATTCTACATGGTACTGGTAGATGATTTTTCAAGGTTTTGTCATGTTTTTCTGTTAAAGCATAAAAGTGAAGCTGAGCAGAAGCTGAAACTGTTCATTAAGAGAATCGAAACTCAACACTTGGTCACGGTAGGGGCTATACGCTCGGACCAAGGTGGGGAATTTACGAGTAAAGCATTGAGTGACTTTCTGGAGAGTAAGGGAATAAACCAGAATTTCACTGCTCCACACAGCCCGTTTTCCAATGGAACTGCTGAGAGAAAAAATAGGGTGCTTGGGGAAGCAATGAGAGCCATGCTGCTGGATTGCAGTTTAGGGAATTCTTTCTGGGCAGAAGCAATTCTTTATGCGAATTACATTCACAACAGGGTGTTACATAGTGCTATTGGAATGTCTCCTTATGAGAAACTTACTGGCAGAAAGCCTAGAATACAACATATTCAAAAATTCAGGGCAAGGTGCTGGATCCACATTCCACAGGGAAAAAAGAGGGGCAAGCTTGCGCCCAGAGCACAGCAAGGTTTTGTTTTGGGATTTCAGAATGCATATTGCAGAGTTTGGTGTCCAGAAACACAGCAGTTAATTCTGAGCAGAAGCATTAAAGTCTCAGAAAAGCCTTGGGATCAAAGGGAGACAGTCCTTCTTACAGGAACAAATGACACACAAACACAAACATGAACACCATCACAGAAATTTAAGCCAGATGTTGATGTTAAAGTGGAAGGTACACAAATTCCTCTCAGAGATGCTTTGCATGAGCTCATTTCTGGAAAACGCAGATCAAAGAAACAAAAAGCTGAGGAAATGGAAGCTCCTGCGCAGGTTGTGCCAAGCACAAGCACAAATGGGGGAGCAGAGAGAGCCGAAGCTCTGGTTCCTTTAAGATGCTCCACGAGAGCGAATTTAGGCAAACCGCCTGACAGATTTACTGTGGGATTAATAACAAGTCCTGGAATGAATAAAGTTGTAGACATGGATCCTGAGACACTTTATTTGACATGTGTTGAACCAAAGTTTGAGTGAATAAAGTTTTGAACTGTACTGAGATGTAAGTTTGAACTGTACTGAACTGAAAATGCAATGTACTGAAATGTATTGCAAGAGGTATTGTAGAAATGTATGACTGTATGACTATGTATTATGGAGATGTATTTCATGTGTATTTTGCAGTCTTAATGGAAAAAAGGGAAGCTGTTGGGCTGGTGACCAGTAGGCATTACTGTCTCTAGTAGTTTTCCATGAAGCCTGCAAGTGTGAAGACGTAACTGTGGTTAAGGGGGAGTTATGTCTATGCCCTGTCTGGGAACGGACGGCCAGGGCCGTTGCTATGGTAGCCATCTGACAGCGACTGGGAAAGTTCTAACAGAGTCTATGTGTTGTTTTTTCTTCTGAATTATGCCTCTGAGAGGCTGTCGTTTGTGTTTTATCTATGGAGAGAGATGTACCAGAAGGGGGGTGACTGAAGAATCTCTACATGTATTTACTCTTAAGCCTCTGGCCTTAATGTCTTTCAATAAAGACTCTTAACATGCTCTGAAGAAGTTTCTTGCTCAACTTAACTCCAACGTAATGTATGCTGTTTCACACAACAACGCACACAAGCCAACAGGTCATTCCCTCAGCTTTTGCTATCTTAATAACTAGCACCAAAAGTTTACCAGCCAGCCCATAATTATAGTACTGAATGGAATTATTCATATGGGAATGGCATCTCAGCTGAATTGTATCCCAGAGTCTAAACATTCAGAGTCTGTCTCTGAAAATCAGTGAATCAGTGAAATCACTGCCATTCAGGAGAGTTTCCAGGAATAGGTACAGTGTAATCAAAACTGAACTCCATTCCCTTGAGAAGGAACCTCTGAAGGTCACTTACCAGAGTAGGAATTGTGCAAGAGTGACCAGACATATTGGATATGATTACTTGTCCACTGATGGTGCATTTCATAGAGCAGCATTGAGCCTTCAGATCTATTTCCTGACTTCCCCATGACTTGGTGTTTGACTTTCAGCCGACTGGCCAAAAGTGAAGCTTTCCCCTTTACAAGGGGGTTCTGGGTTCCTTCCTTCCATGTATCTACCAAATTAACTTACCTCCTTTTAAAAAATAAAACTCCCTAAGTGGCAGGTCTAACCAGTTCACTTGAACTTCTGACAAAGCTTGACAGCTACAATAAGTTAAGTTCTGTGTGATTCAGAAGTCAATGAGAATAAAATGAATATAGAATTGTTCATGTTTTGATTATGACAATGCAAGAATCAGGAGATGATCCTGCTGGTCACAGTCAATGTGTCAATTAGACAGACAGAAAGACATTCATCCTAGGTACAGGTCACAACACTACAGGCTATTTTTCTGGGTCTTTGACATGACAGAAAGTGTGCAAGTGTGCATCCGTTCTAAAGCCACTTATCTCAGTTCCCACCCTCACTGGGCTGAATGTCAAGTCTGTCCATCCAATGGATGCTTTAGCCAACAGAATCTTATGTTGGTTCTAGTATTGGGCTTCAAATGTTCTGTTGTACCAATGGTGAGTGGATAGTTTTAGTGGAGAAACTAAAGGACCTCCAAATGTCTAAGATGGTAAAAAAGACCCTGGGCTTGTTTAGCCTTGAGAAGAGAAGAATAAGAGAAGACATATAATATGATAGCACTCTATAAGTACTTGAAAGGTTGTCACACAGAGAAGGGCCAGGATCTTTTCTCAATCATCCCAGAGTGCAGGACACAGAATAATGGGCTCAACTTACAGGAAGCCAGATTTCAACTGAACATCAGGAAAAACCTCCTAACTGTTAGAGCGATAAGACAATGGAACCAGTTACCTAGGGAGGTGGTGGGCTCTCCAACACTGGAGGCATTTAAGAGGCCTCTGGACAGCCATCTGTTGGGTGTGCTTTAACTTGGATTCCTGCACTGAGCAGAGGGCTGGACTCTGTGGACTTATAGGTCCAACTCTACTATTATAGGATTCTATGACCAAGTTAAAGTGGTGGCAAATGATTACCACCATTAAAAAAAATCACCAGAGAAACCTTTAAGAATGGAAAGTGAGGAGGCTGCTGAAAAATAACAACAATCCTATAAATTCATGGCTAGAGTTTAATTGACCAACTTTGGCTTGTTAATTTTTATTTGTTACAATATGCTTTTAATGGAGTGTCATTCCCTTTTATAAATATTCCTTGTTGTTGCTTTAAAGCAGCCTGCCCCCAACCTAGTGCCTTCCAGGTGTTGTTGGACACCCACTGCACATCCAACATCATCAATAGTCAGGAATGATGGGAACTGTAGTCCAAAACATTAGTTTGGAGAAGGGTGCTTAAAGTATTGCATTGTATCCTTTAAAAAGACTGTTTTAATATTTATTGTATTTATATGGAATATTATCACCTTCACTATTCACTAGAAAGGTGATTAAGATGATGGTGATGATGATGATAAATTAAATTATATGAACTTCAGTAATCTGTCACTGGTATACAGAAGAATGCAGTAAAGCTCTTTGTTATACCTGGATCAATGTAACTTCTTTATTAATAGCTCAATCATTTTTTGATTGTGTTCTATAATGGCTTTGCCCAACATCCCTATACCACATTTTATGCTTAGGAAATAGATTGCATTAATATTTTTATTCCATACACCACATGATGGAATGATGTCTATGAACATAATTACAAAATCCATTATTATATAATTTTATGATACATTTTTACTCACATTCTGAACAATTGCTAATAATACCTATTAATAAATGGTGGTGGTGGTGATGTGTTTATTTATATTCAAAGTCAAAATTCCAAAGCATGATGTTTGTCCCAAAACCAGTTCCTCCAAACCAACTAGAGAAATTGTTTCACTACATAAATAGATCAAACAACCTAATTTGCTTTCTAGCTCCACCTTGCCTGGTACACATCTGCTTAATGATGAGGCCGGTATTGATTTTGAATAATGATCAAGACTAAGGTATGAATTAAGGATGGACTGGGAGGAGTTGATGGCTATAAGCAGAGCCAAAATCAGTTAGCCTCATCTGGCCATTAGTCCCCAGGTATTTCTAAGTGCTGACCTACTTGCTGTTATTATAGAGATGTAATAAAGACTAAAAGCAAACTACAGCACAATGATTTGTGATGGGGGCCAGAGGAGCAGAGGCAAAGAAAACAAGTCACATTTTTTGTCAAACTGGATATTCATTTCATTCAAAGCAGCCCATTGAGGTAGGAATATCTGCTTAACTCTCTTCTGGATCATTCAGAGCACAAAGCTCCACATTTCTGGATCAGGTCTTTGTGTTCTAAGAATACGACCTTACTATCCACTAAGTCCCTAATTAGCAATGAACATATTTAAAGTTGAGTGGTTCCCCCCCAACTCCCAAGGTAATGGAGACACCTTTTGCTGCTGCTTTCTTCCCCTTTCTTCCACGCTGTTTTCAAGTGACTGGAATGGGGAAGACTCTGGATATTAGGAATGTATGTTGTTCTGTATATTAATAATAGTACTTCTCTAGACGTAAGCACAGCCATTTTGTGATACGACAGAGCCAAAGCCAAAGACTGTCATTGTTCTGCATCAAGTAAGGGAAGCCATTCACACCTAGCTCTTTAACTATAATGTTATTTAGTGAAGTGTTTCCTAGCAGATGGAACCCTGTGAGAATCGTATAGATTTTACTTCTGTTTTTCCTCCTAGATTCAATGGAATTGATGTGTCAAACTATCTTCTGTCCTGTTTGAATGAAATAGTAGCCAAAGTAGTTTTAATTAGTTCAAAACCTGATTTGAGATGTCATTTTCCATATCTGATACCTATTTACCAATGTATGAGTGTTTTCGCTTAGGAAGACAGCAATTGGGTGGGAGATACATATTTGGAGTTCAGTGGCCAGATGCTGTAAGGCAAAGGCACTTATGGAATGGAAATGGACTGCCTTCAAGTCAATTCTGACTTATGGCTACCCTATGAATAGGGTTTTCATGGTAAGCAGTATTCAGAGGGGGTTTACAATTGCCTTCCTCTGAGGCTGAGAGGCAGTGACTAGCCCAAGGTCACCCAGTGAGCTTCATGGCTGTGTGGGAATTTGAACCCTGGTCTCCCAGGTTGTAGTCCAGCACCTTAACCACTACACTACACTGGCTCGTACTGAGAAGAAAACCCCAAGTTTGTAAATGAATTGGCAACTTTAAGGCTCTCTTTACAGTCATAGTGTCATTCTATATGTCTCCTACAGCCAAAGGACCCACCTTCCAAAATGATGGAAGTAATTTAGGCTTTCTGCAAAGCCAGTTTCCTACATATTAACAAATGATTTTTCATGCAGAAACATCTTTTTGACAAGTTAGATCTACAAGGAGTTCAGTATACAGGTCAAAATAATTTCTTTCTGGGAAGTGATGTGACAGTGTGGGGAAGGTGAGATGATGGCTTATCCTTAAGATTGCATCCATATACAGTACCAGTATTCAGTTCTCCCTAGGCACTAGATGTTCCTCAGTTTGTTTATACATTGCATTGACCTGTTTTTGTTCCAGCTCATTAAATATAGCTGATGCCAATGATCAGGGAAAAATGAACTGTCTGCACTGGAGAAGCCTTTCCCAACCTTTGGGTCCCCAGATGTTGCTGAACTACAACTCCCATCAGCCCCAGCCAGCATGGCCAATGGTCAGGAATGATGGTAACTGTAGTCCAACAACATCTGAGGACCCAAAGGTTGGGAAAGGCTGGGCTAAAGGATTAAAGTAGCTACAACCACCAATTACCTCTTCAAAATCAGCAGTATTCATTGTATAATCCAGGGGTGGCCAAACCGCGGCTCGCGAGCCACATGCGGCTCTTTGACATATAATGTGCGGCTCTTTGACATCTAATGTTTTTAGAAGTGTCTGTGAAAATTTTGTGGAGGATGGCGTCATCAAATTGTAAGAAGTGAAAGTATGAAGATGAAAACAGAAATTTTAACCCAGAATGGGAGGAAGATTTTGCATTCACAGTGAAAGGAGGTAAACCTTTGTGTCTTATCTGCAATGTGTCACTCAGTCATTACAAAGCCAGTAACTTGAAATGCCACTATGAAACAAATCACAAAAACTTTTCGTCTGATTATCCACCTAAATCAGAATTACGGAAAAACAAGTTAACTGTGTTAAAATCATCACTAAATAGCCAGCAGACACTGTTGACAACGTTCAGTAAGGAAGCCGATACAATGACTGAAGCTAGTTTTGTTATATCGTGGAATATTGCTCGTGCTAAACGCCCAATATTCTAATGGCGAATTTGTTAAGAAGAATATAGCTGAAGTTGTTGCAGTGTTAGATCCAAACAACACAAAACTTAAGAACATAAGAACATAAGAAGAGCCTGCTGGATCAGGCCAGTGGCCCATCTAGTCCAGCATCCTGTTCTCACAGTGGCCAACCAGGTGCCTGGGGGAAGCCCGCAAGCAGGACCCGAGTGCAAGAACACTCTCCCCTCCTGAGGCTTCCGGCAACTGGTTTTCAGAAGCATGCTGCCTCTGACTAGGGTGGCAGAGCACAGCCATCATGGCTAGTAGCCATTGATAGCCCTGTCCTCCATGAATTTGTCTAATCTTCTTTTAAAGCCATCCGAGCTGGTGGCCATTACTGCATCTTGTGGGAGCAAATTCCATAGTTTAACTATGCGCTGAGTAAAGAAGTACTTCCTTTTGTCTGTCCTGAATCTTCCAACATTCAGCTTCTTTGAATGTCCACGAGTTCTAGTATTATGAGAGAGGGAGAAGAACTTTTCTCTATCCACTTTCTCAATGCCATGCATAATTTTATACACTTCTATCATGTCTCCTCTGACCCGCCTTTTCTCTAAACTAAAAAGCCCCAAATGCTGCAACCTTTCCTCGTAAGGGAGTCGCTCCATCCCCTTGATCATTCTGGTTGCCCTCTTCTGAACCTATTCCAACTCTATAATATCCTTTTTGAGATGAGGTGACCAGAACTGTACACAGTATTCCAAATGCGGCCGCACCATAGATTTATACAACGGCATTATGATATCGGCTGTTTTATTTTCAATACCTTTCCTAATTATTGCTAGCATGGAATTTGCCTTTTTAACTTCAGTGACTAATAGCACAAACACCAGCTTCACGCCACACTACAGAGAGGCGTATCTCCCAGATCAGTGCTGATGTTGCAGGCAAAATGCAAAATGATTTAAAGAATTCCCTTGCATTCAGCTTTGCTCTTGACGAATCTACAGACATAGAAGACAACCCACAACTGGCGGTATTTGTTCGTTATGTTTCTTCTGATGTAACTGTGAAAGAAGAGATGTTGGACCTAGCGGTACTAAAAGAAACAACTAGCGGTGTTGACATTAAAAATGCACTTGACAGAGCCTTAACAAATGCTGATATTCCACTGGATAAACTCATCAGTGTTGCAACAGATGGAGCACCTGCAATGGTGGGGGGAAATGCAGGATTAATTGCACTTATGAAAAATGATCCCAGCTTTACAGAGTTTTTCCTGTTCATTGCATATTCATCGTGAATACCTGGCAGCCAGATACTTCAGGTATGAAAATGTTATGAAATCTGTTCTTGAAATTGTCAATTTCATACGCTTAAATGGGAAGACCCACTGACAGTTCAAAACTTTTATTGAAGAACTGGAGCTTGAAGATAAACCCAGTGATGTCTCTTTCTACTGCATTGTGAGGTGGCTGTCAACTTGGCACTCCAGGGGAAGGATAAGATTGTTTCTGATCTTAGACAATTTTCAGCTTTCAGAATAAAATAAGAGTTTTTCAAAGAGACATATTGTCAAGAAACTTCAGTTACTTTCCAAATCTTAAAAGGAGAGTAAATACATTCCCTGATATTGAAATAAAAGACCACAAAATGGAAGAATACAAAGATAAATTACAAGGACTGCTTGATAATTTCCTAGACAGGTTTGAGGACTTGCAGAAGCTGAAGCCCTGCTTCACCTTTCTTGTAAATCCATTCATGGTTGATGTGATCAATGATGGTTGTCCAGTTCTCGAACCTCTGGTTACAGAATCATCTGCTGTTGAAATGGAACTAATAGAATTACAGGAGGACCTGGGTCTAAAGATGATCCATAAATCCCAGTCTACAATTGAGTTCTGGAAGCAAGTTCCAGAAATAAAATATCCTGAACTGAAGAAAACCAGTGTGCGATTCATCTCAATTTTCAGCACAACATACTGCTGTGAATCACTGTACTCTGTAATGAAGTTTGTGAAGTCGAAGCATCGTGCTATCCTTACAAATCAACACCTGATGGAGCTAATTCGTACATCCTTGACAACATATCAGCCGGATTTTCAACGACTCACAGCCGAGATGGAGACTCATAAGACCTCTACTAGCAGTAAATAGCCTGATAATTGTAGCAACGTCTGTTTGTGTCATAAAAATATTATGATAAGACTATAATTTTGTAAGGTGGTATCTGATTAAAATATCTTTAATTTTATTGGTTTACATATTTTCCTCCATGTTTTGACCAGATATTTACTAAGACAAATAAATATCATTAAAATATCTGTTTTTACCCCTTTTATTTGCATATTTTTCTTAGATGTTTCCGTAGTTCATTACCGTATTAAATATGCTCAATTAAAACAATAATCATTCAGGATTTTGAAAACATTTGGTATATATATGACATGTGTACTTTGTGATTATTGAAACTAATACAAATTAACAGTTTAAAAACTACATACATGAATAAATATTATTACGTACATATATTTCTTAATATTTATATAACATTTTTGTAACAAAATGTGCATGTAACAATAAAAACGTGTGTGTAATATTTGTTCATGTCTTGCGGCTCTCAAACATCTGAAGTTTATCGTATGTGGCTCTTACGTTAAGCAAGTTTGGCCACCCCTGGTATAATCTATATTCCTTGCCATCCAAATTGCTTGACTGAACACACTTTCAGCACAGTCATTCACTGGGGCTATATAGTGCATTTTGTTGTTGTAAAAAATGAGATCCAAGTACTCATACCTTGATAAAAGTGCTATGGGTGCCAGCACAAAATGGTTGTCGTGGGCAGCCAAAAAAGACATGCCAGTTTTCCATACCAGTGTGTACTATCACCAAAAAGCTACACCAACCCAAGAAAAGCACACACACATATACCTTTACATTTGCATGATCCTTAGTAGAACTTAAATGCAAGGTGTTGCTGCTGTCCAGTTAGAGGTCAGATAGTGGATGCCACGTCATCATCCCATGTATATATGTGGCTTGCAAAAGAAATATGAAATAAAAAATCTTAAGCCCAGTGCTTGAGCGATCCACATGATCTTCACGAAATCAAGGGGCACTTGAATGTTGGCTCTGTGTTAGTCAGTGATCCCCAGACTGCATATCGCTCTCTGAACAAGCTCTAGAGCACAGGGTGATTTCAGATGACACCATTTCTTCTTTCTGACCTTATCAGCATTTTCATGCTATATCAAAGCAACAGCAGCACACACAGGTTGTAGCCAACAGAATTTCAGTGCCAAGCCATGACAGGATAATTCACAGTGCTAGCAAACACAGAAAGATGACTTTCAGAAGTAAAGTGGTAGGATTAAACAAATATTGAATAATGTAATTCTAGGAACAGGAGTGTAAAAAGGTGCACGTTTTTAATGATAAAACACTTGCTTTTCAAAATGGAAATGGAAATGGACTGCCTTCAAGTCGATTCCAACTTATGGCGACCCTATGAATAGGGTTTTCTTGGTAAGTGGTATTCAGAGGTGGTTTACCATTGCCTTCCTCTGAGGCTGAGAGGGAGTGACTGGCCCAAGGTCACCCAATGACCTTCATGGCTGTGTGGGGATTCGAATCCTGGTCTCCCAGGTCATATCCAACACTCTAACCACTATGCCACACTGGCTCTCAAAGGATGTTGTTTTTGGCAAAACACCATTCTACACTATGGTATTTAAATGTATGTATGTATGTATCTGGATAGGTAGTGCTAAAATCATAGAATCATAGAATAGCAGAGTTGGAAGGGGCCTATAAGGCCATCAAGTCCAACTCAAGTCCAAATGGCTATGTAAAAAAATATGACCAGATTCTCAAGTGCTAAAGGTTTTTGTATGTCACACCTACTTTGTACAATCTAGACTCCTGAAACTGGCAGTGCACAGAATCAACCTTCTCATTTATCTTCCACTGTCACCACTTCGACAAACAGTAACAGTTCACACATTATTGCCAGTTCTTTGGAGCAGAATGAGCTAGAGCATAAGTGAGGGTAACTTGGGACTCAGGAGTGGCTTCTCCCTCCTCCTCCATGATAGAGGTAAATATGTGTAGCTCTATGATATAATGGCTAATGTAGTTACACTTTAAAATGTTGGGTGATCACTCATAGAACATCTTGGGTTGTAAACAATGGTGCCTTTGCACTAGTAGAAAGCACTTCTGCTTGCACAAGGTGGGGAAACTGAATTTTACTGATCCCACTACCAATTGCAGCCCCTACAGCCCCTAGCTGGCCCTGACGATTGGGAAACCCTTCAAACAGTGAGGGATATGGCACTGGAGCTGCAGAATCAGGTGCTCCACCTTGCAGTGCTAAGTGTCTATTGGATACAACCAGCGGACTGATAGGGCAGAAGGCAGGGAAACCAACAGCAAGTAGAGCCAGAGTCAATGGCAGACAGAGCCAACTAATTCTAGCTCTGACCCCATCCTCCTCCCTGTTGAGTTCTACCAACACAACACTGAGACTAGGGGCAAAGAGGATGACCGCTAGTGCCACCCCCTGGACTGGTTGTAAGTAGAAAAGCAGACAGGTGTCTGGAAGCAGACTGAGGTTGGAAGGGTAGTGCTCCATTTGCCCTAATGGATCAGACTCCACTGGATACAGAGACATCCAGTATGCAGGGATGGCTGGTGCCCATTAGGACTGGTGGGATGGAAGGCAAGTGAAGGCTGACAGTAGGTGAAGCTAGAGCTAATGAGAGGCAAAGTCAACTAGTTCTAGCTTTGTCCCCATCCTCTTTCTTGGCTGAATGTCATGAGCCCCGCAGAAAGGGGGTGGAACGGCGAGAACAAGGAGGAGGAGCACTTTGAATGGGATTACGGTTCCAGGGATGGGCCTACAGGTGAGCTGGATTCTAAAAGCTCTCACGCCATGGTCAGTGACAGCTCCACCCCTATAGCTCCAGTTACTCCCAAGGAGGCTCAGCTCAGTCAGGGAGTTGCCTTTCCACCCAATATTCATCCCCTTCCAACACCCACTTTGCTGCCGCCACAGTGCAGACCACCTCCCTCTGATGGGGAGGATCTTGCTAAGGTAGAGCAGCCACCCTCACCTTGTACACGAAGGCTGTTGTGCTGGCAATGCACCCCCCATGGCCCCTCTGAGGAGGAGTGCTCGCGTGTTCTCAACAGAGACACTCAATTCATGCAAATAGGGTGCCTAGCCATCCTTACATAAGCATGGTGAGGGGGCGTGACTAGCTGCTGCAACAACATTTCAGCACAGTATAGTCATGTCTAGTTACTCCTAGTAAAGATCCTGAATTCTGTGTAACCTGTAAGCTGATCCATGAAGTGCTCTGAACTGAAATTTTCTATTAAATCTACTAAAGAAAAGCACACCTCTGCATTTGTGTCTGACTTCAGTGGGTTCAGGCAGGACAATGAATTCTACAAAGGCATCACAGAGAATAAGGAGGAAGATGCTGACAAGCAGTCCTATCCCCTGGATTAGTTTTAAGTTAGGAGACAGGCAAGTGAAGGCTGATTGACAGCAGACTGAGGTTGGTGGGGCAGGGCTCCAAGAGCCCTGGCGAACCAGCCTCCACCTCCCTTATGGATATAATATGTATAGTGTCCCTCACACTGTTACAAATACACAAGACAGCACTGCATTCCAAACAGAAGTGATGTGTTAATAGTAAGCTGCTGATAATAACTCTCGCTACCATATTTCCTGCATCTATCCACTAGTCTGTAAAACATGTTAGAATAAAAAGAGCTGCATCAGCAAAACCCATTACAGCCAAGTTCCAGCATGCTCTGTAATGCATTAGTTGAGAGTGCTGTACACCTATGAAGTCTGTGGGTGAGGGTGGTGATTTCTTTTCAGCTTCAATATGCTGCAAAATACCCTGCAGAAACCGTGAGAGATGAATTTATATGCTGGATGACTGAACCCCAGGTGCCCACCAGCATCAAAGAATTTCGCTGATTATATGCAGACACGAACAGCATCATAAAGGTTAAATGTATTTTCAGAATTCTTTCACATAAGGAAATCAACTTTAGGATTAACAGTGATTTATTATTGTTGGTTATTGATGATAAACTGCGGAGAGGCAGAAAGATAATTAACTCAGATGTAATGATTCCATGACCAATTATATTAGATATATCTGTGATCATTAGGTCTGTATCTACAATGTGAAGCAAAAATAAGGAAAATAATTTAAGAATTACTGAGTCACAATAAAACAGGAAGTAATGCAATATAATTAACAGTACGTTTGATTGGCTTCACTTGGTCATTTTGCTTAGTGCTAACATTTGTTGTCAAATGTGTCTAAAAAGAAGGTCTTTAATTTCTAACTGATTAATAATTTGTTTTTATTAAATGTTTGAAACAAGGATTTTTACCATTGCTATTATGAGATTATTTACCCAGTATAATCCACATATCCTACTGGGAAGAAGGGGAGAATAAACATCTAGTAATAAATAAAATGAATGAATGAATAAAATATCAAGGGAATAGATTTATGAATGCATTACACAGATACATATGTTTCAGTGAAATTAATAGGACTGATGTGCAGTTTTGTTCATACACCCCATTGATTTCAGTGGAAATTAATCATGCCTTGCTTTCTCTGGATTGTGCCTGTGATAAATTAGATTTATAGCACAATGACGGAGAGTGATGGAACAGTAAGGGGGGGACAAAGATAGCCCCCTCAGGCCCGCTGCCCCCTCATGTGTTTACTTTACTCTTTATCCTAATGCCTAAAGAGCGCTTCTGTGAACCAACTCAAATCACACTAGCAATCAATTTACCAAGAGCCAAGTTGGCTACAAAAAAGCAGAAAAGCAAAACACTTTCTGCAAGAGAGTTCAGCCCCTGTGCAACACTACAGCTTGTTTGCAAATAATAACATTACTAAAATTGATTGTAGCCTTAGAACTTCATACTGAAGTTTCCAAATTTAAGTTTATAAGGCTTTATTTCCTTTGTGCCTGATGGAGGATAAGGCTATCAGTTGCTACTAGCCACAGCCTTGGTCGCTCTGGTGGATGATATGAGGAGGGCATTAGACAGGGGAGAATTCACCTTTCTTGTCCTCCTGGATCTCTCAGCGGCTTTTGATACCGTCGACCAGGGTATCCTGTTAGATCGCCTGGAGGGATTAGGAATAGGAGGCACTGTCTTTCAGTGGTTCCGTTCCTTTCTCTCTGACAGGCATCAACAGGTAGCATTGGGGGATGAGGTTTCAGACCCTTGGCCCCTCACTTGTGGAGTGCCACAGGGTTCTATCCTCTCTCCCATGCTATTTAACATCTATGTAAAACCACTGGGAGCCATCATCAGGAGTTTTGGGCTGCGGTGTCACCAATATGCTGATGACACACAGCTCTATCTCTCTTTTAAATCCTCACCGGAGTTGGCTGTGGAGACCTTGTCCAAGTGCCTGGAATCCGTGAGTGGGTGGATGGGAAGGAACAGGCTGAAGCTCAATCCTGATAAAACCGAGGTGCTGCTTGTGGGTGACAGGAGAAGGTTGGGTGTTGTTGACCTGAAGCTTAATGGGGTGAGACTTCCCCTGAAGGATCAGGTCCGCAGCCTTGGGGTTGTTCTTGATTCCAAGCTGTCCATGGAGGCTCAGATTTCGGCAGTGAGCCGGGCAGCTTGGTATCAACTACACCTCATACGGAGGCTGCAACCCTACCTCCCGATTCATCAGCTCCCACTGGTAGTACATGCCCTGGTCACCTCTCGATTAGACTACTGCAATGCGCTCTACGTGGGGCTACCCTTGAAGACAGTCCAGAAACTACAACTGGTGCAGAATGCGGCGGCTTGTTTGCTTACAAACAGCCGCCGCCGTGATCATATCACGCCAATGTTATTTCATCTACATTGGCTTCCAGTTGTTTTCTGGGCCCAATTCAAGGTGTTGGTGTTAACCTTTAAATCCCTATATGGTCTCTGCCCAGTTTACCTGAAGGAGCACCTCCAGTACCACCAATTAAGCCGCCCGACTAGATCAGCCACACAGGGCCTTCTCTCAGTCCCACCAACGAAAACAGCTAGGTTGGAGGGGACTAGAGAGAGGGTATTCTCAGTGGCGGCCCCCACTCTCTGGAACTCCCTCCTGTTCGATCTCTGCCATGCCCCTTCCCTAGATACATTTCGCCGAGCCTTAAAAACTTGGCTCTTTGGACAGGTCTTCGGGATTTCCAAGGTGGGCTAATTTTTCTATGATTGTTTTAAATTGTTTATTGATTGCCCTACATTGTTTTATACTGCTGCTATTTAAAATGGTTATGGTTGACTGCATTGTATTTTATTCTGTATTTATATTGTATTTTATTAATTTTAATATGTACGTCGCCTAGAGTGGCTTCGGCCAGATAGGCGACACAAAAATTAAATTTTACTTACTTACTTACGATGGCAATGTACTACCTCCAATATCAGAGTGGTATGCCTCTGGATACCAGTGGCTGGGGCACACAAGTGGAGAAAGTGCTATTGTGCTCATCTCCTGTTTGCCTGGCATCTTATTGGCCAATGTGAGAACAGGATGCTAGACTAGATGGACCTTTGATCTGATCCAGTGGGGGGGTGTCTTATGTTCCTAAGCAGGAAGTGCCTAGATAAGAATGTACAGAGTAGAGTAATAGTGACATCAATAGTTCAGTCTTAAAACATGGCGATATGAACCATCTGCATGGTTTGCTTTTGACAGACAGACAGACAGACAGACAGACAGACAGACAGATAGATAGATATTTGTGAAAATAAGTATATCCTGTTTTGGAGGGGAATTTTCTTCATAAGGCAAATAGTGGCCATTTTAGTTTAGAAGCAGGACACTGGTCCCCTTCTTTTGAATGTTTAAGCATTGCTGATGTCTGACAAGGTCCTAGCCTACCCCAAATCTGCTTCTTTAAAAACCTACAGTTTGCTCAGCTTCCACTCCCTAGATTTGGACAGATCACAGAGCTCTGACCAAGTCCCAATACTGATTGTCTGGCAGGCAAGCTGGACAATACTGGCAGTAGTTAACACTTTGGCAGCCCCATCTCCTAACTTCTTCCCATCTGCCCAACTTCTAACAAGGAAAAACAGCAGCTTTCCAGACTATATGCAACTCTGGTGGTTGGCTGGCCAGAGCCACCTGTCACTCAGAAACCACCTGGGTCAAGAGCCTTTAAAAATGTGGAGTTGCTATAAGTGCTTGGCCCCTTGTTCTCTGACTATCCAAGAAGCTGCATTGCTTATGAGGGCTACCCTACCTCCATGAGTATATACTGCTCCTAGGCTGAGCTAATTTTCTAATACGTTTTCTTTATTTTCTTAAAGCACCTTTCTGCGTCTTCCCTTGTGCTCTCTTATTTTTAATAAATGCTCTTAAAATTTGCTGTTGGGGTTCTTGAGTGTGTTTGCACCAGATTGAAATGGATATTTCCTCTTCACATGGCTAGACCATTTGGCTTCACACTATGTGCGCTTCAGTAGGATTTGGCAGAGAAATGCCTTGGGCAAAGATGGGACGTGGGTGGAAGCTGGATGCTCTCTCTGCCTCTCTTCATAAGTATTTGCCTTGCAACCTCACATTTCACTTCTGCCTGGGGTTAGGGGAACACAGCGTTTTGCATTACTGGCCAACCTAGACTGGACAGTGTGACAGGAGAAAAGTAAAGCAATTTCCTTACAAGGGTGGCCAGATGCAAAGGAGAACAGGATCGTTGTATTTTTAACAACTGTGCAGAAGAGTGAATTTTGCCAGGTGCAGTTCATCATGCAGGGATCCTCCTTTGCCAGGCACTCAATGGAAGCTGCAATTTTTAGAGTTTTATCATTTTAATATTGTTTTCAGTCAATATGATATTCATTGTAAGCCACTTTGAGGACTTTATTTGGGCTGAAGATGCACAGTATTATTGTTGTTATATGCCTTCAAGTCAATTACTTATGGGAACCCCATGAATCTTTTGGGTATATTCATAGGGTTTTCATGGTAAGAGGTATTCAGAGGTGGTTTACCATTGCCTTCCTCTAAGCCTACGGCACCTGATATTCCCAGGCAGTCTCCCATCCAAGTACTAACCAGGCCTGACCCTGCTTAACTTCTGAGATCAGATGAGATCGGGCATGTTCAGGATAGTATGGCCGTAGTGCAGGATATAAACATGCAAAATAAATGAGTTCCTATATGAATAAGTCCTATTGAGCTCAGAGGGACTTGCATCCAAATAAACAAGCACAGGAATGCACCACACTGTATGTAAGGCCCATGATATGCATGGCTTTATAGATAAAAAGCAGCACATTTAAGATGAAAGGGCAAACAGGAAGCCAGTGGAGACCATGCACTACTGGAAATATATTCCTTTCAGCTTAACTCTGCCAATTATAAAGCTGTCTCAGAGAACATACCTTCCACAGAATTTACTTCTGCAAATTGCTGCATGCTGTAAAACATGGTTCACACACAAGGGCACTATCTCTATACTAACACTGGCATACTATAACCCTGTCTTTTCAGATGGGTATTGCAAAGGAAACGCAGTGCATTTTATTTGTAGTTGGCTGGTTGCAACTTACCTGCTATGTTTTTAGTGATTGTATTATATATTTGAAATTGTTTTAGTTGTACCTCACTCTGAAATGGCATTTGTACTGAAGTGCAGGAAAGAAATCTTTTAAATAAACAATATTGGCAACAGCTTTAGTGACTGCAACTAGAATTGGTATTGCTACTAACTGAAGGTATTCTAAGTCATTAGATATATATCAATAGCAGAATAAAATCTGGGAAGTAGCTTTTCTAAGCTACGCTTCTTATTACAGAACACAAATGAAAGGAAAAGCACCAAGCAAATCTGTAGAAGGATGGGAGTCTTTTTATCAATCATTGGAACATACAATTTCAAGATAACCTCTGACCCTCCACTTTAATTTCACTTCTATAACTTAAAAGGATTTGATTTAGGACAGCATTTTTATAAATTTGTGGAACACAGATGATATATAAAATTTATTCAATACTCCGACATTTAGAATAGCTGTTTTTTTTAATGTTAACTAGGAATGTGTGGTGTAGTGGTTAAGGTGTTGCTCTACGACCTGGGAGACCAGGGTCGAATCCCCACACAGCCATGAAGCCCACTGGGTGACCTTAGGCCAGTCACTGCCTCTCAGCCTCCTGAAAACCCTATTCATAGGGTCGCCATAAGTCGGAATCGACTTGAAGGCTGTACATTTATTTAGGGATGTGTTTATATATAATTGGTTATTTGTCTTTATTAATTATAAAGCTTTCTACATATTAGCATAGATATAAGGACTGAAAATAGCTCAATAACTAGAAAATAAGCATTTTTCTATGTATGCTGCTGTGCTTCTACTTTTTTCTATAACTATATTGCATCTATTTGTAATTTTTTTCTTAAAAATAAACATGGTAGGCTTTCATTAGCTGTATGTTGACTGGCTGTACTTTCTTCAAAGACACTTCACACACACACACTCACACTGCAAAAGTGCCCCTAAACTTCCCTTTCAGTTCAGAAGGTTTTTGTCCTGGCCATTGTACTGGAAGCTGACAGCTTTCGAGGTGAACTTTCTATTTCAATTCTTGTCCCCATGAGCTATCAGCCAGCTTGCCTTCAGAGAATAAAGGAGCTGGGAGCCTGGCCTTCCATTTTAATCTGTGATTGCAATTAAAGAAAAAATAGGAAGCTCAGTCTGTTTGGTAGCAAAGGGGGGGATGGGGGTAAACAAAGACACCTAGATCATCTCAGATTGTCTTTTTCTGAGACACAGTGTGCTCCAGGGCTAATGTAAAACCTTAACTCTGCAGGTGTCTGGGAAAGGCAATCACTGTGAAGCTACTGTCCCAAAGACATGTTCAGCTTGATTACCCAGCAGCAAACAGACCTGGAAGGCTTTATAGTATTTGCAACTGCTGCCAAATGTGACCCTCCTTTAGAAGGTGCAGGCTTTTATCTCCAGGATTCCATCTAGTTGAAAGCCCAGCAAAGCTACAATTGGGCAGCAACGCTATATGAAAAGTAATCTCTGTGGTACACAAGTCAGGCCTCCTGTCTGAGATAGCAGCATTATACAGATTTCATACTGACAACACGCATGAAGGATTTACTTTGATAAACGTGATGCTAAGTTGTTGTTTTTTTTAAAAAAAACTGCTACTGTATGCAAAACACATGATGGATCTATTTTTTTATTTAAAAAAACACTTTCACCTTCCAAATAACTCTGCACAAGACTTCACAGATGGAGAACTTGAAGGTGGAGGTTGATCCGTTTCATATTAGGAAGGAAAAAAAGAGAGAATAGAGGAACAGGGGAAGGGACAGAGGTTTATAAAATCAAACAAGTAATAACATGAAGAAAGTGATGAGATAGACCCTGTTCTCTCCTGCCCTTCTCTTTCAATACATTAGGACTCAGAGCCATCCAGTTAAATAACAGCAGTTATTTTGGAGAGGAATGGGAGGAAGCATTGTTTGCACGGCAGAATTCACTTCTGGAAATGACTACAGCTACCACAAGTGATGAACATTAGACCAGATTGGCCCTACTGGTTAGACAGCGTGAGGCAGCAGATTTGGGGTGTCATGAAAGAGCTTAAATAAATAAATAACTAAATTTATTACTGTTGTATTTTTACTGTCAGGAAGGGAGAGAGAGAGACACTTGTAGAATTTTCTGCCTCAGGTGCCAGAATAATTTGACCAGTCTTGGGCACTATGCAGTATGCATCATGACCCGGAGGGGAGGGGCACCACCAAAACCCAAGGAGGATAGTACCCAAAGTTGACCATGTTGTTCTGAAACCTGAGATGGAACATCCCACAAGCACCTCTCCCTGGGAGTAAAAATACAGCAACAACAGATTAAATCACTTACAGGTTGCTGCCCTTTCATGACACCAGAAATTAATTTTCTGAGGCAGCCTCCTCACTCTGTCTAATGGTAGGGCTGGCCCTGTTTTTTTAGAAATTTGGCTGTTTCTGGTTTTTAATTTTCATTGTTAAACTTTGTTAATTGGACTTCGTTAATTGTTCAATATATGAATAATTTAAATAAAAATATACTAATAATGTAAATAATGTAAATTTATTTTCTATTACTATTACTCTTATTATTATTATTACATTCCTATTCCAACTTTCCTTCAAGAATCTCAAAGTGGCGTACATAGTTCTCCTCCCTCTCCATTTTATCTTCACAACAACCGTGTGAGGTACGTTAGGCTGAGAGACAGGGACTAGCCCAAGGTCACCCAGCAAGCGTCATGGCTGAGTTGGGATTTGAACCATAGTCTCCCAGGTCTGAGTCCAACCCTCTAACCACTTTGCCACACTGACTTTCCTGTAAGTCACAAAACAAACCACACAACACTGTTTACATTTTTAAAGGGCTAGACAAAGGTATAGCCTTTCCCAACCTTTGGGTCCCCAGATGTTGTTGGACTACAACTCCCATCAGCCCTAGCCAGCATGGCCAATGGTCAGGGGTGATGGGAATTGTAGTCCAGCAACATCTGAAGATCCAAAGATTGGGAAAGGCTGGATGCCATAGGGGATAGGCTTGTCAGCTTCTATTAACCACAATCAATATTAATGAGTCTTTATATTTAGAGCCAATATACCTCTGATTACCAGATACTGTTTATGTTATTGTAAGCTGCACAAAGAACGTTTGTAATTGAGAGGCATATAAATATTGTTATAACTTCCACTCCTGTGCATTTTGCGTGCTAACCCCAGCACCTAACCCCAGGAACACCAACCCTCCCCACCAGCCTTTCCAAACTCCCCCTTCCCCTTATCCCAGACCAAGCCTCCCACCACTACAGGTTGCAAAGCCTCCTCTCCCACTTTAGACGTCCCACGAGGAGAAAGGAAGCAAAGTAGGGAGGCAGCCAGCCAAGCATCCACACAGGCATCCACCATGGCCTCGCAGCAGCATCTTGCTGCCTCACTCGTTTGCCTACTGCCTCACTCACCGCCACCACCATGCTCACTCACCACCGCCTTGCTCACCCACCCCAGTTGCCCCCCTGCCCATCACTCCCCACTTTACCTAGCCCACCTGTCACCAAGGATGGGTGTCATCATGCTGCGTGACAGCAGCGTAAGAAAAATATAGATGTGATACTGAAATATAATGAATACTGAGCTTGCTTCTCTCCATTGTACCCATGGGTATCTGACTCAGAATGGATGGAGACATAAAGCTGAATGAATGGGCCTTTGGTCAGCTCAGCAGGGGAATTCTTCTGTTCTTAACTTGTTCAGATTTTATTTATTTATTTAAAGCATTTTTACCCCACTCTTCAGCCAAAAGGAAAAAGGCTTCCCAAGCATCTTACAAAAATCAAAAATAAGGCAGACCGTACCCTCAGACTCAAATTTGAAAAGGCATGACACCCAAGGAAAAGGGGATTGGGATGGAGAAGGGGGAAAAACAGGATGTTGGTGATTGGCTCAGTTACCTGGATGGATGGGAACACACCTCTTCTGGATCTGTATTCCTCTTAAGGCTCAGGTTTGCACTATATCTAATGTTCTTCTGGGCTGGCATGTTCTTTGCTGGCCTCTTCCTTTCTTCTTTCTTCTCTTCTGCTTTTTCTCTGCTCCTTTTGCTTTCAGTTCATGAGCTCAAGCTTCTTTTATTTATTTTATTTTATTTATTTATTATTTGATTTATATCCCACCCTTCCTCCCAGCAGGAGCCCATGGTGTCTTTTCCACACGTCTCAGGACAAGATGGTTTCTTGGAAGCCCCTCTGGTGAAAACTGAGGAACAAGGCATTACTAGGGCCTGGGTGGTGAATAGAAAGAGCCCTGATTTGACTGCCAAATCATTTCATTAGATGAACCCCCTGCCCTTGAGCTCTACCATTTTTATAAAGAGGGAGAAAGACTACTTCTCTAGCCCATGCATCGTTGTGCAAACCTCTGTCTTGCCTCACCCCTCCAATGGCCACACTTCAGGAACATAGGAACACAGAGGAAGCTGCCTTATACTGAGCCAGGCCATTGGTCCATCTAGCCAAGTATTGTCTGCACTGGCTAGCAGTGGCTCTCCAGGGTTTCAGGCCAGAGTGTCTCCCAGCCCTACCTGGAGATGCCATCAGGGATTGAACCTGGGTTCTTCTGCATATAGGACAATATCATCCAAAATCAGACAGCACTTTTAAAAGTAATTATGAGCCCACGCACCAATACATAAGAAGAACCTTGCTGGATCAGACCAAATGTATATCTAGTCCAGCATTCTGTTCCCACAGTGACCAACCAGAAGCCTATACAAAGAGGACATAAGAGTATTAATTTTCTCCAGTTACTTCCCCAGGACAATGCAACAGCACAAAACAATAATACTAAAATAAAATAAAAAATAGACCTATCCCCTCCCTTGAGAAGGAACCACAGCTCAGTGGTGGAGCATAGGTTTTTCATGCAGAAGGTGCAGTTCCTGGCATCTCCAGTTAGAAGGATTCAATGCAATTGATAGGTAAGTGTTCTGCTTTATATCCTGGAAAGCAGTTGGGAAATGGGAACCTGTGTTGCTGGACTGCAACTCCCATCATCCCTGTCTATTGGCCAGGTTGGATGGAGCTGATGGGGGTTGGTGCCCAACAATGATTGGAGGCCACAGATTCCCCGCTGTTAGGGTTAGGTGGGCAAATAGACTGATCTAGTTTAAGACAGCTTCCTATATTTCTAATATACATGGTCACTACTGTCTTCTTTTGTAGTATTTTTATTGTGCAAAACCACTTATATTCCTTGTGTTGTATGTCTTTGCAAAAAAAAAAAACTCTTTATAACAAGAGGGACCCTGAGCTTCAGATTCTGTTATTCAATTGAATTTATTTACAGTTGTGAGAATCCAATCCTTTTAAGATCATAGTCCAATATGCTTTCTAGTAAACCACACTGGCTGGCAGCTACTATTAAAATAGAAATATTTTTAATGGACCTATATATTGAAGACAGAAACATTTTCACTCAGGTTCTTTATTTTTCTATTTCCATCTAGTCTATGTACATTACAGCTTCCCATCATATACCAGAGCCAATGATTCAGTGCTGCTGACAACTTTCACACAACAATTTGTGTCATTGCATACTGGAAGCACAAAGGTGCAATGCAATTCATTTTACTCCATCTCTTCTATGGATCACTATTCACCATAAAAACACATTGAAGAGCATCATTAGCCAAGGCCAGAAGGTGTGCATTGACGCTAGATTAGCAGACAGGTGTAATGGTGATGCTAGCTTAGTAATCAAGTTTCAGTCTTATGTGTAAGACATAAAGGGAATCTAATTCATCAGTGTCGCTGTGCCTTTTACAAAGTGTTAGTAGACAGTAGCATTTTCTATTTTCTGCTCTCAGAAAATATCTAAGCCAATATACTAGATATTAAAAAGATATATAATTAATTGTCTCATTTATTAATCACTTAGGTGAATCACTGAAACATCCTGAAGTGATTAACATTAAAATATCAGCCATAAAAGTTTTACACATATATTTTCTAGTCCAATGCAGATAAGGCTTAGGATACAAATCGCCACTTATTGGAAGAGGAAGGTCTTCAACAGGCAGTGAAAATATGGTGCCTGCCTGATATGTAATATGAGGGAACTCCAAAGGGTAGTGTGCTGCCACACTAAAGGTACAATTCCTACATCGGAGGGAATGGCTGTCCTGATAAGATGGTATCTGCAAGATGCCTTGTCTTGCAGAACACAGTGATTGATTGGGTAATTAGGGGTGAGACAATCTTTTAGGTATCTTGGTCTTGACCTATGTAAGACTTTGTACACTAATACCACCACCTTGAATTTAGATATAAAAGCAGGGGTGTACAGAACTAAGACTAGACTCACTCAAGAGTCTTGCACTAGCCAAAATTATTTATAAAAAAAAGATCTTCTTTGGACAGCAGCAGATAATATTGCCACCCTCACCATCATATTTGTCAACAAATATGGAACACTAAACTAAACAATGGCCCACAGACTGGAAGCATTCAATATATATCTCAATTCCAAAGAAAGGGGATCCCAGGGAATGCAGTAATTATCAAACTATTGCCTTAATATCCCATGCAAGTAAAGTAATGCTCAAGATTCTACAACAAAGGCTCTTACCATACATGGAGTGAGAAATGCCAGATGTCCAAGCTGGATTTAGAAAGGAAACAGGTACCAGAGATCATATTGCAAACATACATTGGATAATGGAATGCACCAAGGAATTTCAGAAGGAAATCACCCTGTGCTTTATAGATTACAGCAAAGCCTTCGATTGTGTAGATCATGAAAAACTATGGAATGCTTTAAAAGATGTGGGGGTGCCACAGCATCTGATTGTCCTGATGCACAACCTATACTCTGGACAAGAGGCTACTGCAAGGACAGAATATGGAGAAACCGATTGGTTACTTATCGGAAAGGGTGTGAGACAGGGGTGTATTTTATCACCCTATTTGTTTAATCTATATGCAGAGCATATCATATGGAAAGTGGGATTGGAACATGATGAAAGAGGTGTGAAAATTGGAGGGAGAAATATCAATCATTTAATATATGCAGATGATATCATACTCTTAGCAGAAACCAGTAATGATTTGAAATGAATGCTGATGAAAGTTAAAGAGGAAAGCACAAAAGCAGGACTACAGCTGAACGTCAAGAAGACTAAAGTAATGACAACAGAAGATTTATGTAACTTTAAAGTTGACAATGAGGACACTGAACTTGTCAAGGATTATCAATACCTCGGCACAGTCATTAACCAAAATGGAGACAATAGTCAAGAAATCAGAGGAAGGCTAGGACTGGGGAGGGCAACTATGAGAGAACTAGAAAAGGTTCTCAAATGCAAAGATGTATCACTGAACACTAAAGTCAGGATCATTCAGACCATGATATTCCCAATCTCTATGTATGGATGTGAAAGTTGGACAGTGAAAAAAGCGGATAAGAGAAAAATCTGAAATGTGGTGTTGGAGGAAAGCTTTGTGCATACCATGGACTGCGAAAAAGACAAATAATTGGGTGTTAGAACAAATTAAACCAGAACTATCACTAGAAGCTGAAATGATGAAACTGAGGTTATCATACTTCGGACTCATAATGAAAAGATGATTCACTAGAAAAAGACAATAATGCTGGGAAAAACAGAAGGGAGTAGAAAAAGAGGAAGAACAAAGAAGAGATGGATTGATTCCATAAAGGAAGCCACAGACCTGAACTTACAAGATCTGAACAGGGTGGTTCCTGACAGATGCTGTTGGAGGTTGCTGATTCATAGGGTCACCATAAGTCATAATCTACTTGAAGGCACATAACAACAACACCATCATATTTCAGAACTGCTTTTGGCTCTACCCTCTGTTTCAAAAGCAATTGGACACACTGTAGGGAGAGGAACGTTTGTTAGAAAAAAAAAGATCTAAAGCCTGCTTAGGCTTTCAGAACTAGTTTTATGGCTCTTTCTATCCTGGTCAAAGACTACATATCAGGGCATGTATAATCTTACTTCATTACAGGGGTTACTACTGGGGTAGATGGAACGTGTAATGTGCATCTGTGGGGAGACAAAGTGGCCCTTAAATAAAATAAAATAATTAAGCCATTTCAAACTTTTTCAGAAGTGTAACTGCTTTAATCTTAAAATAAAATATTAATTATTAATCTAATGGCTTGATATTAAACAACCTTAGGATAGATATGCTGCTAACACACTTTGCATCATTTCAAAGCATGAAGTTATGAAGATATGGAAGGGCCACTGAAAGAGAGAAAAGACCTCTTATTGATTCATGTAAATAATTGGACATAAATTATTACATGATTTAATATTATTTAAAAATAATGTATACCTGCAGATATGTTGAGACTCGCCAAGAAGGAACACAGTTGCAAGAGATCAGGACCATGGTCAGCTCCCTATGGAATAAGCATCAAAGGCGGAATGCAAGCCAACTTCAAGCAGATGGTTAGGCCAGTAGTTCTAGGAGCAAGAGGCTGACTGCCTAACCGCCCCTAGGTGAGTGGTTTATCCAAGCAATAGCTGGAGTATCCAGAGGAACCATGACTGATTTAATGAGCCATCTGCAGTTTCACTATAACGTTCTGTGAGCAAGAATGGCTATTAGATACTTGAGACCATCACTCACATGGCAAAATGAGAGCAACCCCTGCAGCCCTGCTGTCAGCACAACCACAGAGGCTGCCAGGGTTTCAGCATGCCAGCGGGGCACACTGCTATACTGATCCCTGGCATGGGCTCCCCATAGCTGTGAGGACTGCCGTTTAAATTTCCTGCAATGTCTTGTAATTAGAGACACTATGCTGTGGGGCATCTTGGAAAATTAAATTGGTGACCCAAACCCAGCTGCCTGGCACTGATTGCAGCACTTGTGCTGCCTGGCACTGCCAGACCATTGTTAAGTAAACCCACCAGGATCTACTGGCATAGGAGCAACCCAACCGGAGGACACTACACAGAGGGGCTCCTCAAAGCTCACTCAGCTCTGAAGATCCAAGAGGGAATGAGGACTTGAAGTGGCAATGAGTAGGACAGCAAGGATGATGAAGGGGCTGGAGATAAAGCCCTATGAGGAGAGACTGAAAGAACTGGGGATGTTTGGCCTTGAGAAGAGAAGACTGAGGGGAGATATGATAGCACTCTTCAAGTACATGAAAGGTTGTCATACAGAGGAGGGCCAGCATCACTTCTTGATCAGCCCAGAGTGCAGGACACAGAATAATGGGCTCAAGTTACAGGAAACCAGATTTCAAATGAATATCAGGAAAAACTTCCAAACGGTTAGAGCAGTACAGCAATGGAACCAATTTGGGAGGTGATGGGCTCTCCAACGCTGGAGACATTCAAGAGGCAGCTGGACAGCCACATGTCAGGTATGCTTTAATTTGGATTCCTGTGTCAAGAAGGGGGTTGGAGTGGATGGCTTTATAGGCCCCTTCCAACTCTATTATTCTATGATTCTATGATCATGTCCACCACTAATGAAATAAGTGAGAAAATATCTCTGAGCAGCTGCTGAATGCAAGAATCAGATTTCCAAGAACAACTTTCTTTTTCTCTCTCTTTTTAAAGAGTTTATCAGTCACCTTTTTAGTGAAAATTGTTTCAAGGCTGCAAACAGAAAGATTATACAGTATATACATACAAATACACACCGAAACATCAAAAAACATACTTTATGGCCTGGAGGAAAAGGCTTCTCTTTATTCAGAGTGAATCATTTGTCATAAGACTTGTCTTGGTGATCTTCACATCCTGATAGTTTTGCACCACTGATTGATTTTCAATACATTAGAAATCCATGCCTTGTTCACTGTGGGAGCATCTATCAGCAGGCCAGTACATCATAAAGCAACAACAACAAGAACTCAAAGACATATTGGCCAAGCCATTTCACTGGTTACCTCCAAACAGCTTGTCAAGACTTTTCTATTTAAGTAAGCCTCCTGGTCTTGGTGTTGTGGATTTTAAAATCAACTACTGTTGATCTTTGTACTATTGATTGGTTTAAGCATTTCATTGTTTTGTTGTTTTTAAGAAGTTGTGTTTTCTCTTCAGTAAGGTTTTATAAAGGTAACTAGTACTCTTTAAATAATAGGAGTTGATAATAGTGTGTCTTTGTAGCTCATATTAAAAATATAGTATACGTAGACTAGATAAACTAAAAAATTGGCTACTTGCCTTAAGATGCACCCCCTCCAGCCACTGGCCTAGTCCAGGGCCCACAGACCTTTTTGGGCCTATGGGCACATTTGCAAACTAGAGAAACTGTTGTGGGCACAACACACTCACACTGCAACCTATTCTGCTGGCTAATTTCAGCAGGTGAAGAGACCTATAGATGACAGGGAAGGCCTCTGCAGGTGCAGGTGTGTCCTCTAGTGCCATATTTGCAACCGTTGGCTTAACTGTCTGTTGTCACAGAGACCTTTTAAAAAAAAAAGTGCTGAAGGGAAAGGACCAGTTAAGAAAATGTTGACAATCAATGCAACTTCATACAAAGCATAAGGTTGGTTGAATGGTGCTTCACACAGATCCTAGGGAAAGAGATGTATGATGACGGTATTGATTTGAAATAACTAGCTGAACATGGCTAATTGATTATTAGATACTTGAATATGTTCTTTCTAAATAAGGAGAGCGTGATATTTTTCAAACATGAACAGCTTTGCTCAAATAGCACCTTTGTCTCTTCTAGAATGCTTTACAGCTCAATCCTTTTTATGTTCACTCAAAAGTAAGTTACTGTGTTCAGTTGGCTTACCTTCCATGTCATTCTGCCCAAGATTATGCAAGATTGCTGCCTTACTGTAGAATCCTACCCTGCATACTCCCACAGGGAAGAACCAAAGGCAGATGGACTGCCTCATCCAGTGCCCTGGATGCAAATGAAGGTGGTAAGGTGCTTTTCATTCCTTCTTCCTTTTGTTTTTTGTTTTTTCTTTTTTCTTACTTGGAAACACTGGGAGGAAAATAAACTACACCAACTCCAGGGGTGACACGGTTTATCCCCCATCTCAGAGACATGCTGGGGGAACAGGTGGATCCTGCAAAAGAACAGCCTCTCTCATAACATCCCCAGCACACACCCTTCTATCCTTCTCTAACATTGAGGCTCTAATGTCAGAGAGGAACCAGCTGCAGAACTTTCCACAGCTAGAAGAAACAACATCAAATCAGTCTCTCCAAGGGCATACCCCCTCTCCACCCTAGGACGCTTCCCAGGGACTGCATCCTATGGCCTCTGGGATGCCTCCTGGGGACCATAGGACAGCAGAGTTAGTCTTTCAGAGACTAGCATTGCTTACCTGGACTCTATGGTTACCAAATTCACCACATCCCTTTCAGATAGCCACAAATCAATACAATCACATATTTATGTCACCTGAACCATTTGGTGTAACAATGCTTATAGTGCAGGTTCTGATGGTTTTGTGTACCTAGAGTTGCTTATAAATAAACACTAATGGGCTAGGACCCATTAGTCATGGCTTACTTAAATCCAATGATTTCAATAGGTCTTTTCTAAACCTAAATCTGGATCCAACCCTATGTTTGTCTTTCAGTACACTTGTCTCCAAAGAGATTTGAACATAAGCATGAAAAAAATGTCAGAAATCATTTCTGGTTTTGATTAAGTGATAATTATCTGCACCACTTTCTCCCAAAACAAAACATAAAATTAACAATCCATACTACATTCTAGGTATGGGTTCATTGCACAGCAGTGTACAAAGAAGAGATTGCTCATCTTCAAGCAGAATTTTGCTAGACTGTTGCTTTTACCTCAGGTTTTGGTTAAAAGCATTGTGGATTACCACTGAAATTTCAGCTTTACTTCTAATGACATTGTTTCTTATACACTGTGAGATACATACTGGAAAAAAGAATTCCTTGTAAAATAAATGTATACCACTGGTAACATGACCTTCCTTACGTTGGAATTTGTATTGCAAGAAGTCCTGCCTTTTTAAATTAATGATGACAATGCTTTTGCAGCACTGCAACATAAGGGGCTAATGAACTTTCTGCTGCATTTATGAGTGAAGGGCCCAGTTCTGGAACACTACTACAAATGACAAAAATGTTTCAATTAAAACAAATATGATTTAAGTTACAATCCTAAAATAAAACCACAAAATAATCAGTGACAAAATAACCAAATAGCAGCACATATTGCCAAATTATTTAAAAAGCCCTTAAAACAAAGTATCACAGTTTACCCCACTTAACACTGAGCCAGCAAATATGCCCTTGTTTCTAGTAAAGACCTCACAAATACTCTGCCATTTTATTCACAAGAGTGATCCTGCAAATTGCCCTAACAGCAGCACCCACAGCAGTTTCTCAAAATTCCAAATGGCTCAAAAAGGTTGCCAACCCGTTTCAGCCAATCCCCTTGCATTTGAGATTAAGGTTAGGCTTGATTGATAGGAGTAACTGATACATTTCTACTTTTCTATGTGGGTACTTCCACACAGCAGTTTACTGTGGATTTGGTGCTCATGGATGCAAGTGGTTTTGCACTGTCCATACAATGACATCCTCAGCAAAATGCCATCCCTTATCCCCCCAAAAGTGTATTTTCATAAAGCACCCTGAAAAACCTGCATTGGATGGGACTTGAGTGCTACAAGTTCCCACTCTCTGTTACAAAGCAGTTTTTTATTCCGACAGGCTTTTGGGATAGAAGGTGTTTAGGATTGGGCTTTACAAGGCTTGTTTTATTGTTTTACATTATTATCTGTATTATTTTAAATTGTTTTTAGATTTTTAAGTGCCTTTTATGGTTTTAAGGTTGTGCATAGTTTAATTGTATTTTAATTGTATGTTTTTCTATGTTTTTAACTACATGTAGTTTTATTTGTAAGCCGCCCTGAGTTCCAGTTTGGAAAAAGGGCAGGGTAAAAATAAAGTTTCAATTCAATTTCAGTTTTTTATTGATCTATTATGTCCCCCCAACATTAATATTTTATGTGGTTAAACAGACAAGTTATTTCCAAATGTGTCACTTTTTTGGTCTTTCCCCTCTTTGTTCTCAAATAACCTTGTTTGTTTAACCACAAAAATGAAGTCCCATTTTTGTCAAACTATTATTTCATATTAGAGATTGCTTCCCATTGTTTTGTGGACAAGGTTTTGGCAGCAGTAACTAGCAACACACAACAGAAGCATCTGTATGTCTACTGAGACATGAGCTTCATTCAGTTCAATGGGACTTATTGCACACATTCGCTTGGAAGTATTACAGCCTTATTCCTTAGTTTTATCTTTTTTAAAAAATCATTAGTATATGTCATCAGAACCAAGAGGGAACTAAATGAATCAGCCCAAGATCCTCTGTAATACAATAATTTTTCTATTAGAGAACTACTAGAGAACTATTCCACCTTATATGAACAAAATTGCCTCGCTGACATTTTCAGCAAAATGGGCTGCAGCTATTACTAATTTTGTTGATAGTGTCAGATGTAACAGACCATCTTGAAGTAATCTTAAAACAGTTCCCTCTAATATTCATATCAAGCAAAAACATGTGTCATTTGGTCTTTGCATTTCCCCCAATATAATACAGAATATCCCCTCTAAATCGAGCCCAGGGTATCACATACTCTTTCATTTGCTCTGGTTCATATCCATGCCCTAATAATAATGAATATATATTAAATTCATTTATGTATTTATATCCCACCCTTTCTCCCAGTAGGAGCCCGGGGGGGCAAACAAAAGCACTAAAAACACTTTAAAACATCTTTAAAAGATTTTAAAATATATTAAAACAAAACAACCTTTAAAAACATATTAAAACAAAAATCTTTAACATTTTTTTAAAAAGGTTTAAAAATATCTTGTTTTTAAAAAAAGTTTAAAAATATATTAAAAAGCAATTCCAACACAGACGCAGACTGGGATAAGGTCTCAAAAGGCTTGTTGAAAGAGGAAGGTCTTCAGAAGGTTCCAAAAAGATAACAGAGATGGAGCCTGTCTAATATTTAAGGGAAGGGAATTCCAAATGGTAGGTGCCACTACACTAAAGGTCTGTTTCCTATGTTGTGCAGAATGGATCTCCTGATAAGATGGTATCTGCAGGAGGCCCTCACCTGCAGAGCGCAGTGATCTGGGTATATAAGGAACAAGCCAGTCTTTCAGATATCCTGGTCCCAAACTGCATAGGGCTTTGTACACCAAAAGTAGAACCTTGAACTTAGTCTGGTAGCAGGTTGCCATTGCAGTTATTTCAGCAGTGGAGTGACATGTTGGCAATACCCTGCTCCTGTGAGGAGTCTCACTGCTGCGTTCTGCACCAGCTGCAGTTTCTGGACCAACCTCAAGGGTAGCCCCAGATAGAGTACATTACAGTAATCCAGCCGGAAGGTTACCAGTGCATGGACAACAGTGGTCAGGCTATCCCAGTCCAGAAACAACTGCAGCTGTCTTACCAGCCAAAGCTGATAAAAGGCACTGCTAGCCACTGCGGTTACCTCGGCCTCTAGCAACAAAGATGGATCCAAGAGCACCCCCAGACTACATACCTGCTCTTTCAGAGTGAGTAAATCCCATCCAAAGCACGCAACTGACCAACTATCTGAACTCAGGAACCACCAAGCCTTTGTCTTGCTAGGATTCAGAGTCAGTTTACCAGCCTTCATCCAGTCCACCACTAAGTCTAGGCAGCAGTCCAGTGCTTGTACAGCTTCTCCCAATTCAGATGTTACAGAGAAATAGAGCTGGGTATCATCAGCATACTGCTGACACCTTGCCCCAAATCTCCTGATGACTGCTCCCAAGGGCTTCATATAGATGTTAAACAGGGTGGGGGACAAGATGGTACACTGTGGCACCTCATAGCACAACTGCCAGGGGGCTGAAAGACAATCACCCAATGCTAATCTCTAAAAACAACCTTGGAGATAGGATCGGAACCATTGTAAAACAGTGCCTCCAATACCCATCTCACCAAGTCAACCCAGAAGGATACCGTGGCCAATGGTATCAAAAGCTGCCGAGAGATCAAGTAAGAATAACAAGGTTGCACTCCCCCTGCCCTTCTCCTGATAAAGGTCACCCAACAGGGCAACCAAGGCCGATTCAGTCCTATAACCAGGCTTGAACCCAGACTGGAATGGATCAATATATATATAGAAATATTTCTGTTCAGAACAGCAGTCCCTCAGCCTTTTAATGTATGGAAAGCTTTAGTCAAAAGCTGGTTTTGAAACTGGGATGAGTTTCAAAAGAGCTTCCAATGCTAGCCAAGGTGAATTAACAGTGCAATCCAATATATGTCTACTCAGAAGAAAATCCCATTGGTTTTATACAGTGTTGCAATTAAATGAGGTTTACTTCTAAGGATATGTATATGATTGTCCTGTAAAACACCCACTATATGAGGGGTTGGGGAACCTCCAGCCTATGGACCAACTATCAGGTTGTCCAAGTTGCCCACAAGGCCATTTTCCCCAAACCCCAATGACCTGCCCATCAGCTGATATCACTCATGATGGCAGCTGATAGGTGAAAGGGCAGGATTAAATCCTGTGTTGGCTGAGTGCCCTGCTGGGAACTGAGAAGGATTTAACCCCTACTCATCAGCTGACTTTTCCCATCATTTTAGCAGAGAATCATATCTATTTGGGATCCTTCCCATTCAATGCTTTGGATCTGGTCCACAACATATAAATGACATAGATGACAAAGTGGCCTTAAATCTTTCCATAATCCAACTGAAGTTGCTCAGTGCACTTTCAGTTCAGTACATGAAAACAAAAGGTGGCACAATTTTATGACAAGTGTCTGCTGGCCTATTTTCAGCCCCTTCCCACTAAATTAATCACTGACTAGGCTAATGTTGCATCTCCTCTCCCACCCCCCACAATCACATATTTCCCATTTTGATATGTCTTGTTATTTACAACCTCAATGGGGAAAGTGGGAGGGGAAACATAGGGACAACCTCAGTGCTGTCTCTGGAAGGCACAAAGATGAAAGATTTTCCTTGCAACTAGGAACCTGTGCCATTATGGTCATGCAGCACTGTGATACAGCAGGGGGTAATCTTTCATGATTGTTCAGAGCTGCTAGTTGAAAAGATTCTTCTCAAGCTCTGTTGGCTGAGCTTGCTCCATTGCAGTCTTCACACCACATTACCAATTACTGCTCTGTCATTAGCCACCCTGCTTCTCTTTTACTTATGACATTTGAAAAAAGTGATTCCATTTATATTCAGGACCTTGGCATTAGATACAAGATGAAATTGCATCTGCATTTGTTTTCAAAAAATATGTTACTGAATTTAAATATTCTCGCTGTAGCTAGCGAGGTGCTTCAGAACAAGGTGCATGTATGGATGCCTAGGATTCAGAACTGGAGAGGCATGCACTGAGACAGTAATTCACAGCCAGGTCCTAGGCATGTTTGCACAGAAACAAGACAAATAAGTTCAGTAGTGCTTACTCCCAAGTAGGTGGGCATAGGATTGCAGTCTCAGATGTCTACACAGTGAGGGCTAGTGTGGTTATAGGAACCTCAGATGAATGCATGGCAAATCACGGTGGTGCTTCCAACAAAATACAATGCATGCATCAGTAAGATTTCTGGAAGTTCCGGCTTTCATTATTTTGGAAAAAAAACAGTTCTACACTCTATGGCTGTTGAAGCAAGGCAAGAGTAAAAGCATGTCTGCTAAGGACTCTAAGACTTGAGTGGATTTAGGAAGGGCTTCTACTAGGATGATATTTTCAGTCTGCAAGCTTTTCTGCCACACAAATCCCAGTCCCAAATCTCCTTAGTGCTTGTAAATGTTTATAGGCACCATTCTGTCTTTTAATCTATTGCAGTATCATGCAACAGGACCAGTAGAACTTGCAACAATATGTTGCAATGTGGAGAGCAACTGTTCAGGGTTCCAGCCAGTCAGCCATACCTTCTCAGGATCACTCCATCACTCATCCCCTCCTTGTTTCCCCCCTCCCAGCAGTCAGCATTCTGTTCCCACTGAGCATGCTCAGTACTCATTGGATTGTTCCCAACTGGCCTGTTCTGTTGTTGCTTCTATGTATGTAAGGGAGTGAAGTCAGAGGTAAATGAAAAGCAAACAGAAATAGAAAAACAAAAGACAGTGATGATTTCCTCAATGCAATACCACACCAACCACAACAAGATTCCTATGGGTAAAACAGAAAATTCAGCACCCCACAACCATTAAGGATTCCTAACCAAAAACCAAAGCTAAAAGAATCTTGGCAGCCAGTCAACCAAGGTCACAGAAATCCCCATGCAGCGCAACCTGACCCGGGGGCTGTAGTTAGTGCAGAATGCTGCAGCACAATTGCTGACATGAGTGAAATCTGCACTGGTTGCCAATTGGCTACCAGATCAAGTTCAAGGTGTGCTTTCCATGTTATGGGTGCCACATAGTACTTGTTCTGCTCTTGTAAGATATAGATTCTTTAGTGTGTGAGTATTCCCCTACATACCTTTTTGTTAAACTAAAACACCCACAATTTATTACTTATTACATTATATTGTCTGTGTCAGTGAGCTGTTCAGGTTAATTATGCTTTCTCAGTTTAAACTTCGGTGTTCTTTATAAACAAAAGAGCAGTATGTAAAAGTAACTTCTGTTCAAAGCTTCCCGGAAGAACTGTCTAAATAAAGAGCAACGTATAGCTGAATGCTAAAAAACATTCATTCATATGGGTTTGACTTGCCACTGATGAAAAACCTTGTTCTGTCTATTCATTTTGGACATTGCATTGCCCATGAACTCTAAGGTAAGATTATATTGATCCAAAAGAGGCACCATAAATTTTCCATGTTCAGATTAGAATTGCATTAACTGTAAAAGGCACATCTCTGCAGGACATGATACTGCAAAAAAAAAATCAATATTTCTCTCCTTTCAAAACTATAGAAATTATAGGAAGATTGGGAGAGAACAGGCAAGCGTTCTTACAGTGTAAAATAAAAATGACTATATGTTCAGAATTGCCTTAATCCTTGGCAACGCCATCCAGGGCACTGTGCCTATACCATCAGTCCCTTGTAGGGTCAGGAACAATGTTTATTATTACTACTACTACTACTACTACTACTACTACTATCACTATCACTACCGCTACCACTACTACAAATTTAATGTTTAATACACTAATAGGCAAAAAATCTTGCAATTTAAGAAAGTACATATAGCCAACAGATATTTCTATCAAACTTTAAAAAGCAGGGAAATTGGGCAGCTATAGTGAATGCACTAGGTGAGCAGGAGACTTGACCACCTCTCTGAGATATTGTACAGCCCTACAAATTTGTCAAAATACAAACACAATTTGAGTTGGTCTTTCACAGTCCAATCTTTTCAAAGTGTGATAGAAACATCGGTTGACTATAGGTACATTCTTAAACCGCAAGGGTTTTTTTGTCTATTACTGCATTTCTCTGCTTTTTAATCTGGGAGGTAAGAAATGGGATCCTGTGCAAGTTTGCTGAGAATGGATTGATCATTTGCATGCTTATTGAGTTCAGTGGGATTTACTCCACTGCAATCATGCTTGGGATAGGTGAAACTGACCACAGGGGATGGGGAGGGGAGGAGGAGGTGGAAGGGCAGGGGTAGGGGTAGGGGAGAAGGAGGGAGGAGAGGAAGGGCAGAGGAGAGGAGGGGGAGGGGAGCAGGCAGGAGGGGGAGGAGAGGAGAAGGGCAGGTTTGATCATTTGCATGTTTATTGAGTTCAGTGGGGTTTACTCCCTTACAATCATGCTTAGGTTAGGTAAACCCAACCATGGGGGAGAGGAGGGGAAGGCCTGGAGTGGGTGGGGGAGGAGGAAGAAGGAAGAGGGGAGGGGAGGAAGAAGGGAAGAGGAAGGGAGAAAAGAGGGGAAGGAGGGGAAAGGCAGGTCTGATCATTTGCATACTTATTGAGTTCAATGGGATTTACTCTGTTGCAATCATGGTTAAGATAGATAAAACTGACCATGGGGGAGGAAGAGGGAGGGGAGAGGAGAGGGAGGGAAAAGCATTTCCCCCACCTTCTTATTTTACAGCAGGCACATGTAGTCTCCCATCCAAATTTAAACCAAAGCTGTCCCTAGCCACATCCACACCAGACCTTTATTTCACTTTAGACAGTCAAGGCTTCCACTAAAGACCGCTAGGAAGTATAGTTAGTGAAGGGTGCTGAGAGTTGCTAGGAGACCTTTATTCCCCTTACAAAGCTTCAATCAGAGCAGCTCTGTTAAACCACTCTGGCCACTGGAGCTCTGTCAGGGCAATAGTGGTCTCCTCTCAGCACCCTTCACAAACTACACTTCCCAGCATCCAAACTAGGAAACGTGGTAGTAATGGGTGACTTCAACTACCCGGACATAGACTGGCCGCACATGTGTTCCAGTCATGACAAAGAAGCAAAGTTTCTAGATATTCTAAATGACTATTCCCTAGACCAGTTGGTCATGGAACCGACCAGAGGGACGGCAACCCTGGACTTAATCCTCAGTGGGGACCGGGACCTGGTGCGAGATGTAAGTGTTGTTGAACCGATTGGGAGCAGTGACCACAGTGCTATTAAATTAAACATACATGTAACTGGCCAATTGCCAAGAAAATCCAACACGGTCACATTTGAGTTCAAAAGAGGAAACTTCACAAAAATGAGGGGATTGGTAAAAAGAAAGCTGAAAAACAAAGTCCAGAGGGTCACATCACTCGAAAATGCTTGGAAGTTGTTTAAAAACACTATATTAGAAACTCAACTGGAGTGCATACCGCAGATCAGAAAAGGTACCGCCAGGGCCAAGAAGATGCCAGCATGGTTAACGAGCAAAGTCAAGGAAGCTCTTAGAGGCAAAAAGTCTTCCTTCAGAAAATGGAAGTCTTGTCTGAATGAAGAAAATAAAAAAGAACACAAACTCTGGCAAAAGAAATGCAAGAAGACAATAAGGGATGCTAAAAAAGAATTTGAGCAGCACATTGCTAAGAACATAAAAACCAACAACAAAAAAATCTATAAATACATTCAAAGCAGGAGACCATCTAGGGAGGCGATTGGACCCTTGGATGATAAGGGAGTCAAAGGTGTACTAAAGAACGATAAGGAGATTGCAGAGAAGCTAAATGAATTCTTTGCATCTGTCTTCACAGTGGAAGATATAGGGCAGATCCCTGAACCTGAACTAACATTTGCAGGAAGGGATTCTGAGGAACTGAGACAAATAGTGGTAACGAGAGAGGAAGTTCTAGGCTTAATGGACAATATAAAAACTGACAAATCACCGGGCCCGGATGGCATCCACCCGAGAGTTCTCAAAGAACTCAAATGTGAAATTGCTGATCTGCTAACTAAAATATGTAACTTGTCCCTCGGGTCCTCCTCCGTGCCTGAGGACTGGAAAGTGGCAAATGTAACGCCAATCTTCAAAAAGGGATCCAGAGGGGATCCTGGAAATTACAGGCCAGTTAGCTTAACTTCTGTCCCTGGAAAACTGGTAGAAAGTATTATTAAAGCTAGATTAACTAAGCACATAGAAGAACAAGCCTTGCTGAAGCAGAGCCAGCATGGCTTCTGCAAGGGAAAGTCCTGTCTCAGTAACCTATTAGAATTCTTTGAGAGTGTCAACAAGCATATAGATAGAGGTGATCCAGTGGACATAGTGTACTTAGACTTTCAAAAAGCGTTTGACAAGGTACCTCACCAAAGACTTCTGAGGAAGCTTAGCAGTCATGGAATAAGAGGAGAGGTCCTCTTGTGGATAAGGAATTGGTTAAGAAGCAGAAAGCAGAGACTTCCGGGAAGGGTGACTTAGCCTGTGCCTGCTTTTGAGACGGGCTCCTGCCTCAAAAGAAGCTTATTCAGATATATCAGTCAGTTTTTTCTTTTTTTTTGACTGATTAAACTTCTCCCGGGTAGGGAGAAACGAAGAGATTAACCTCAAAGCCTATTTTTGTTGGGACGACCAGATCTCATTAATTTATGGGACGAGGTCCAGCCGACGAAGGTGGGACGGATTTTCAACAGCAAGCTCTATCTGATAAAGCGAACGTTCATCTTATCTTCTAAGAGAGAACGCACTAACAGGCAAGCACCCTTCTTTCTATATTTTTCTTTTACTTGACTTAAATTGTTGCTGTTTAAAAGAGATTTGCCAGATTGATCGGTTTTTGACATCTCACTGGGGAGCCATAACTTCTCTCTGCTACGCACTAATTAATAGCTTATCTCTGTTTTTGTTGCAAAAAGCTGTCCTGGATTTGCATTCTAAAGATATACACAGAAGAGGGATTTCTATTCCAGATTTTTATTTTGAAGAATATTATATTGTCTGAGACTACTCTCTTTTTGGTCTATTTTATTTTGACGAATCTGTTTTCTGACGACTGCCATTAATTGTTTCGATCCTGGGAACTGCATTTTGTTTACTTAACTATGGAGAGATAAGGCTGTCTGCTCTGTTTATACTGTGATGTCACCAAGTTTGGAGTATTAACCCAATTGTTGCTGAAATAAGAAGTGGTTTTCCTATATTTTTCTTTTAAAATGGCAATTAAGAAAGTGGCTGAGAATCTGGAAATAACTATGTTTCAGAAAATAATGGATGAGATTGAGATAACGAAACATAACCTGCGACAGGGTTGTAAGGAGTTGAAAATTGAATTGAGTAAAATGACGCAGGAGATTAAAGATATAGGGGTCCCTGTGAGAGAGGCGACCCTGGAAGGGGTCCCTGTGAGAGAGGAGACCCCGGAGATTGGAACAAACGTGGAACAGGAAAAAGATTTGGAGTCTATGGACTTTAGAAATAAAATCTATTGTTTGGAGACACAGGAGATTAAAGATATAGGGGTCCTTGTGAGAGAGGAGACCCTGGAGACTGGAACAGGGGTCCCTGTGAGAGAGGAGACCCTGGAGACTGGAACAGGGGTCCCTGTGAGAGAGGAGACCCCGGAGATTGGAACAAACGTGGAACAGGAAAAAGATTTGGAGTCTATGGACTTTAGAAATAAAATCTATTGTTTGGAACTCAATGTTATCTCTGAAGAAATTAATGAAGATTCTAGAGATAAAGTTATCAATGGCATGGATAATCTTCTGGACTGGAATGATGTGATGGAGCCCAATATAGAGAAAATCTATGGAATTAACTGCAGCCATGTGACAATGGAAAAACTTTCAAGAGATGACCCAGTGTATTTTGAAAAAAAGAACAGAGATATGATTTTACAGCAGTATTTCAGCAACCTATTCAGAATGGATGGCAAGAAAATATTTGGGATAGAGGTAATTCCCATCAGACTCTTACTATATGACTATGGCTTTGACAGCAAGATTATTATGGAATACTGATAATGGAAGATTGGATACTGAAATTACTGGACTTAACAAGACTACTGAAGATGGAAGATGGAAAATGGAACTAATAGGGATAATAGAACAATGGCTACTGAAATTACTGAACCTAACAGATTCTGATGTGATGGATTAATTGAAATGTTTATTTTGACTATGGTTATGACAATAAGATTATCATAATTAGTAATGAGATGGATTAATCGATATGCTTATCTGGAAAAAAAAATTGATAGATATATTTCTTAAAGAATTGAAACCTCTCTTTGACTTTTTGTGGAAAGAATAAAGTAATGTTTATGAGATTTGATGATTAAGTAAGATAACTATTGGAGGAAAGTGATTTTATAATATGACTTAAGAGACAGGATTGTTATATATTATAGACTTATAACTGATCTGATCTTTGACAAATGGGAAGTCAATATTTTACTCTTTATTTTTTATTTTTATTTTTATTTTTATTTTTATTTTTTTTTGTTTAACTATTTTTGATTTTGTTTTTTGTCTTTGAATGTTTTATGATTTCGTCTTGTATGTTTTATGAAAATTTGAATAAAAATTATTGAAAAAAAAAAAAAAAAAAAAAAGAAGCAGAAAGCAGAGAGTAGGAATAAACGGACAGTTCTCCCAATGGAGGGCTGTAGAAAGTGGAGTCCCTCAAGGATCGGTATTGGGACCTGTACTTTTCAACTTGTTCATTAATGACCTAGAATTAGGAGTGAGCAGTGAAGTGGCCAAGTTTGCTGACGACACTAAATTGTTCAGGGTTGTTAAAACAAAAAGGGATTGTGAAGAGCTCCAAAAAGATCTCTCCAAACTGAGTGAATGGGCGGAAAAATGGCAAATGCAATTCAATATAAACAAGTGTAAAATTATGCATATTGGAGCAAAAAATCTGAATTTCACATATACGCTCATGGGGTCTGAACTGGCGGTGACCGACCAGGAGAGAGACCTCGGGGTTGTAGTGGACAGCACGAGGAAAATGTCGACCCAGTGTGCGGCAGCTGTGAAAAAGGCAAAGTCCATGCTAGCGATAATTAGGAAAGGTATTGAAAATAAAACAGCCGATAGCATAATGCCGTTGTATAAATCTATGGTGCGGCCGCATTTGGAATACTGTGTACAGTTCTGGTCGCCTCATCTCAAAAAGGATATTATAGAGTTGGAAAAGGTTCAGAAGAGGGCAACCAGAATGATCAAGGGGATGGAGCGACTCCCTTACGAGGAAAGGTTGCAGCATTTGGGGCTTTTTAGTTTAGAGAAAAGGCGGGTCAGAGGAGACATGATAGAAGTGTATAAAATTATGCATGGCATTGAGAAAGTGGATAGAGAAAAGTTCTTCTGCCTCTCTCATAATACTAGAACTCGTGGACATTCAAAGAAGCTGAATGTTGGAAGATTCAGGACAGACAAAAGGAAGTACTTCTTTACTCAGCGCATAGTTAAACTATGGAATTTGCTCCCACAAGATGCAGTAATGGCCACCAGCTTGGACGGCTTTAAAAGAAGATTAGACAAATTCATGGAGGACAGGGCTATCAATGGCTACTAGCCGTGATGGCTGTGCTGTGCCACCCTAGTCAGAGGCAGCATGCTTCTGAAAACCAGTTGCCGGAAGCCTCAGGAGGGGAGAGTGTTCTTGCACTCGGGTCCTGCTTGCGGGCTTCCCCCAGGCACCTGGCTGGCCACTGTGAGAACAGGATGCTGGACTAGATGGGCCACTGGCCTGATCCAGCAGGCTCTTCTTATGTTCTTATGTTCAGACTTCTTTGGGGGGAGCCATGACAGTCTAAAGTGAAATACAGGTCTGGTGTGGGTGTGCCCCCTGATTAGCCAAGCTAAGCAGCTGTGAGTCTGGCTTTTAGAACACTGACAGTTGGCTCTTACTGAGCATGCCCGGGCTTGTAATTGGCTCCAATGCTAAATTTCTTAAATTAATTAAAAATCAGCCAGGCATTTTTTTAACTTTAAACTGCAGAAGATGAAGGTCAGAGTATGGGGCAATATCTGTAATAGTGTTACAGGTACTCTGTGAACATGGCTGATTTTTTATTGATTTCAACAAATTATGAGAACACCGACAGAAAAAAGTCTGTTTTTTTCTTTTTCTTTTCCCACTTTGAGCTCTCGATTCTCTCTGACTGTTTTGTGTATCACCATGAAAATTTAGAGGGTAGTTAAGCAAGTGTTTCTGAGTTCAGGACTATATATTTTTTTTTTACAATAATTTTTATTCAAATTTTCATAAAACATACAAAACAAAATCATAAAACATTCAAAGACAAAAAACAAAACAAAACAAAAATGATTAAACAAAAAAATAAAATGTTGACTTCCCATTTGTCGCAGATCAAATCAGTTATAGGTCTACAATATATAACAATCCTGTCTCTTAAATTATATTATAAAATCACTTTCCTCCAGTAGTTATCTTAATTAATCATCAAATCTCATAAACATTACTTTATTCTTTCCACAAAAAGTCAAAGAGAGGTTTCAATTCTTTAAGAAATATATCTATCAATTTTTCTCCAAATAAACATGTCGATTAATCCATCTCGTTAATAATAATAATAATCTTATTGTCATAACCATAGTCCAAATAAACATATCGATTAATCCATCTCATCAAAATCTGTTAGGTCCAATAATTTCAATAGCCATTATTCCATTATCCATATTAATTCCATCTTCCATCTTCAATAGTCCTGTTAAGTCCAGTAATTTCAGTGTCCAATCTTCCATTATCAGTATTCCATAATAATCTTGCTGTCATAGCCATAGTCATATAATAAGAGTCTGATGGGAATTTCCTCTATCCCAAATATTTTCTTGCCATCAATTCTGAATAAGTTGCTGAAATATTGTTGTAAAGTCATATCTCTGTTCTTCTTTTTTACAAAATGCACTGGCTCATCTCTTGAGAGTTTTTCCATTGTCACATGGCTGCAGTTAATTCCATAGATTTTCTCTATATCAAGCTCCATCACGTCATTCCAGTCCAGAAGATTATCCAAGCCATTGATAACTTTATCTCTAATATCTTCATTAATTTCTTCAGAGATAATGTTAAATTCCAAACAGTAGATTTTATTTCTAATATCCATAAACTCCAGATCTTTTTCCAATTCCACATTTGTTCCAATCTCCAGGGCTTGTATCTTCCCTTTATTTTTTCTTTTCTCATCTCTGATCTCATTCTCCTCTCTCTCCTGCGTCATTTTGCTCAGTTCAATTTTTAGCTCCTTACTGCCCTGTCGCAGGGTTTGTTTCATTATCTCAATCTCATCCATTATTTTCTGAAACATAATTACTTCCAGATTCTCAGCCACTTTCTTGATTGCCATTTTTAAAACCACGAAAACAAAACAAAACAAAAATAAAGAAAAACCACTTCTTATTTCAGCAACAATTGGGTTAATATTCCAGGCTTGATGACATCACAGTATAAACAGAGCAGCCTGCCTTATCTCTCTATGTTCAAGAATACAAAACAAATTTAGTTCCCAGCATCAAAACAGTTAGTGGCGTCGTGAAGAAGCAGATTCGTCAAAATAAAATAGACCAAAAAGAGAATAGTCCCAGACAATATAATGTTTCTCGGAATAGAAATCCCTCTTCTGTTTATATCTTTAGAATGCACTTCCAGGACAGCTTTTTGCAATAGAAACAGAGATAAGCTGTTAATTTCGTGAATAACAGAGAAGAGTTATAGCTTACCCAGAAGTTCTTTAAAGCTGATTCATTTGACAAATCTCTTTTTGCTGCAACAATTTAAACCAAGTAAAAAAAATAATAGAAAGAAGGGTGCTTGCCTGTTAGTCCGTTTTCTCTTTGAAGAAAAGATAAACGTATCGCATTAATCAGATAGAGCTTGTTCGGAAGTCCGTCCGGCATTGCTGGCTGGACCTTTCCTCATAAATTAATGAAATCCAGTCCTCCCAACAAAAACAGGCTTTTGAGGTTGATCTCTACGTTTCTCCCTGCCCGGGAGAAATTTCATCAGTCAAAAAAAAAATGTTCTGACTGATTTATATCTGGATAAGCTTCTTCTGAGGCGGGAGCCCGTCTCAAAAGCAGGCACAAGCGAAGTCACCCTTCCCGGAAGTCCTGAGTTCAGGACTATATGTTTTGTAAGGGTTTGTTTTAAAATGAGCCTATGGGAAGCATCAGAATGGCATGGGGGGTACTTTCAATTTAACATTGCAGAATGTGAAAAATCCATGCTGGCTATAGTATACAGCAACTCCTGTGGCTGTATAATTTTTACAGACCACACAATCAAGTAATAATATTCCTAAATTCAAAATATAAATTTCTCCAATATTTAAATATCCAGCTCTATAAATTAATATATCATTTCAAATATAACGATTTCCTTACATGGAAATATAACCCAACATTTAATAAGTTTCATTTTTAAGATTTCATTAAATTTATCCAGCTAAGATTCCATGAAAATGTTCTGCTCTTTGATCAGGGACAATGTTGGCAGATTGAGTCTCCAAGCATTGAGGCAGGTTTTGTTCATGTTACATTTTTGCAGTATTTATCCCTAGAGTAAATTTACTTATAGCCTGAATAGTTTCAATCAGTCTCCATGTTGTACTAAAGAATAGGCCACAATTAACCTCTGCAAGGCTCTTGTTTACATCTAGAAAAATCACCTATAATCACAGCTCAGAGCTAAGCTTTCAGCTACCAAGAGACAAATGCACCGTTGCCTTCTGGTGCTGCATCCAACTGACAAAACATAGTGGGCGCATAAGCCTAGAGAATGCATTATGCTCAGCTGCCATGTCACTGCTTTAATAGAACTGAAGTGGTCCAGACCTACATCAATCACTTGTCCAATTTCCTTTAGCTCTCTCCTATTTTATTGGAATACAGTGTTAAAATTTAATGATGCATTTCAGTGTTTTCTAATTTGGAAACAAAGGGATTTCTCTTTCCAGCTCATCAAGAGCAGCCACCATTCATTTGGGTCCACATAGTTTGCTGAGTGCTTGCCTATCACAGAATTGCCACTGTGGACATCTGGCCATGGCAAGATCTCATTTGAATACTTTAAACTTGTTGCAGGATGCTCTGGCAGGGCAGCTGGTTGTAGACATTTCCTCCCTAGCAGCACAGCAGACAAATGGTGCATGGATTAATTGCTTCCAACCCCCAATTCCCCTTCCCCTTTCATCACAAGCAACTTTCCATTAATTACAGGTGACAGCATTTTATATCACTTAATGTTATGCACTGTGTTTCATCATTGGAGCAGATTTATGCCATGAAATGTCAAACAACTTTTATAGTACCTAGGAATCACACATGATTGTGAATATCAGAAAGGAAATTATGCTTCTTGGATAACTGGACATAGGCACATAGGGAGCCTGGCCTGTTGTAAGGCAGCTATTGTCCATCTAGTCCAGAAAGGTTACTCTGCCTGACAGCAGTTCTCCACATTCTCAGGCAGAGATCTTTCCCATCACTTGCTACCTGGTCCTTTTAACTGGATGCCAGGGACTGAGCCTGAGGCCTTCTTCATGCAAAGTCTGCATTCTGTCACTGAGCAATGGTCACTCCCTAAGCCCGGCACCAGTGGTAGTTCAGGTCAGGCACTGGCCAAGGGTCCCAGGGCTCAGAAGGGCTCCTCACTGCCTGCCCTGCATCCCAGTCACTGTCTGCATCTGCCAGGCCTGGTGATGGTGTATGGACACTGCTTGAAAACCTAATCTGCATTCCATATGCCCCCCTATCCTCAGATAATCTGAGGAGAGTGACAGGGAAAATGCTTGCACCACAGCTGTGGGTTGCTGGAGCACCTAGTAAGGCCTTTTAAACATAGGGGAAACAGGGCGTAAGCCTTAAAGAAAACAAAAACCACAGCAGTGACACAGGCATTCTCCTGGCCATCTCAGGTCAGAGTGCTTTGAAGCAGGCCTCTTCTGTGACTATTTCTTAGAGCGCAGAAGGTGGCAGAGATCCTACTGCATTGCCACCACTATTATGGCAGGAAGGTATGTTTTAATAACATGTAAGAGATGGAGTGGGAGGTGAGCAGGAGGAATGGGAAGTGGAAGAGGGAGAGAGGAAGACGTGGCACTGCAACAGCAGCAAAGAGGTATATAGAGCACAAGGGGTATGGTGGCTGGGGGGCGTATCGGTGGTGGCAGCGGCAGCTGCTTGCTCTGTATCAGTGGGGCAGTGGAATCCACTCTGAATTTTAGTCTGAATTGTCAAGGAGATGTCCAAGGTGCTTCAATTCAGACTAAAACCTGGAACGGATTCCACTACCCTGCTGAAATGGAGCCACCAGCCACCACTGGGGAGTGGAGAGATCATCAGCCTGACCATAATGAGGGCACTTTGAAGTCTGGAGCCAGTCATGTTGTTCCCTTAGGAGTTGGGCAGGACAGATGATTGCCAGTTTGAATGTATATATGAACTGTACATTTCTATTTAAAGAAATTGTCTCTATCTCCATTGTAAAGGCTAGTTTCTTAACAATGTGGTGTGGAATAGCTTTGCATAGAAAAAGAAGCTGTATTACACATTTCTTAATTCATAGATCTATTTTTTATACTGGTTAACATCAGAATTGGGCTCTGTAAAATGCATTTACTTTCAGTGAGCGATATATGTAGCTTCAAAACATAGCTTTATTTTTGCAGACTATATCGTATAAGTAAAACATATTCCATTTAAGAGAGAGAGAGATCTAGAAACAGTGGACCGTAACCCCAATGTCTGCTTTTATTATTTCTTTACATACACACGAGCGCATGCAAGTAACAGCTCAAGAGCACATGTAGAATAGCTAATATACCAAGGCTGACTTGACAAATGAACAGCATTTCCTCTTTCTTCTCACTCAGCCAGTCTTATCTTCCAGGATACAATTTTGAAATGTTACAATACTCACATTTTATATCTTATACCAGGGGTTACCTATCTCCTATGCTGCCTGAGAAAGGTCTCAGTATATATCCTTTCAAAAATCCACAGGGCACAAAAAAGACTGTTTGGTCTTCTCGCTCAGTTCCTCTTGGCACTGGCTTGGCCTCTCCTACATTGAATATGCTCCCTCAGATGTGCCCACATTTCATTGGATGCCAGGACTGGACACCCATCCTCCCTTCTGTTCTGAGCAGAGGAGAGGGGGAAAGAGCTCATCTCTGCTGCTAGTGTGTGATGTAGACTCCTTTTTTCACTGATGTAGCAGGGGGTCTAATGGAGGGCATGTCTACGCCTCCTGTGCTTTTAAATGTGGCAGTCATTTTATGCCGTGCGCCCACTACAGCCATTTTGTGATTGGCACCCATGGTGCTTTCCCAAAATTCTAAATGTGCCCCCCGGCCAAAAATGTTGGCAATTCCTGCCTTATATGCAGATGATGAAACATTTGGAAAAGTTACACATGAAAAGTATTTCTCTCCACTTGCACATTGGGAAGGCTTGACTACAGCAGGATGGAGAACCTGTGGTCTTCCGATGTTGTTGGACTCCATCTCCCATCAGCCTCAGCTGGCATGGCCAATGGTCAGGGATGATGGGGGCTGTAGTCCAATAACACCAAGAGTGCCCCATGTTCCATAGCCTTGGACTACAGGGTATACCACTAGTCATTTGTATCTGCAGTGTATCTTATATAGTGTAAGAGAGAGGTATAATACAACCTCATGGCAGAATTGCAAAATCACCTTTTTATGACCCTTATTATGCACATTGGGGCCTTGCCTGCCTTGCCTGATAGCAGGAAAAGCTTCACTTTTCTACATTTCTGTACATCAGAGTGTTGTTCATGAAAGCTATTTCAGGAGGTTCCGTAACAAGAAAAGGAAAAGAGGAAAAGCAAAAGGTGGCTCTGGCCCCACCTGCACCATACATTTAAAGCACTATTATACCTTTTTAAGTGTCACGGCTTCCTCCAAATAATCCTGGGAACTGTAGTTTGTTAAGGGTGCTAAGAGTTATTGAGACCCCATTCCCCTCTCAGAGCTACAACTCTGGGGCTTAGGAGATAGAAAAGAAGCAGAAGAAAGACTTATTGAATTCTGTGAAGCCAATAATTTGTTTCTTGCAAACACATTTTTGAGCAACCAAAAAGACGACTGTACATGTGGACATCACCAAATGGTCAATATAGGAATCAAATTGACTATATAATTGGTAGCAGAATATGGAGAATTTCCGTACTTTCTGCAAAAACAAGACCAGGAGCAGACTGCAGTACAGATCACGAACTGGTTGTATCGAAAATCAGAGTAAAGCTAAAGAAGAACAACAAAGCAATCACAATACCAAAATACAATTTAAATAACATTCCAGAAGAATATAAAGATCAAATAAGGAACAGATTTGAGGCTTTAAACTTAGTTGATAGAGAACCAGAAGAACTATGGATTGAAGTCAGAGACATTATCAGGGAAGAATGCAAGAAGACAATACCTCTAGTTAAAAAAGGAGAAAGCAATGGATGACTGACAAAACTCTGAAAATGGTTAAAGAGAGAAGAAAAGCAAAAGCAATATGAGATAGAAACCTGGTTAGAATCCTAAATGCAATAATAGAGCAACTAGTATGTAGGGACAAAGAGAACTATTACAATAGTTATTGTATAGAAATAAAAGAGGACAACAAAAAAGGTAGAACAAGAGCCCTATTCCAAAAGATTAGAGAAATGAAAGGGAAATTTAAGCTAAGGGTAGGGTTGTTGAATAATCAAAGGGGAACACGCTGACTGAGATGAAATAAAAGGAAGATGGAAGCAATACACCAAATAACTCTATAAAAGAAATGCCAGGATGACAGATTCATTCATGGAGGAATTGTATGATGAAGAACCAGAAATTTTAGAATGTGAGGTGAAAGCTACTCTTAAAATACTTGGAGGAAACAAATCACCAGGAACAGATGGCATACCAATTGAGCTGCTACAAGTTACGGAGACAGAATCTTTCCAAATTTTGACAAAAATGTGTCAACAATCGTGGAAGACTAACCAATGGGCCACAGACTGGAAGCATTCAATATATATCCCAATTCCAAAGAAAGGGGATCCCAGGGAATGCAGTATTTATCAAATATCCCATGCAAGTAAAGTGATGCTCAAGATTCTACAACAAAGGCTCTTGCCATATATAGAGCGAGAAATGCCAGATGTCCAAGCTGGATTTAGAAAGGGAAGAGGTACCAGAGATCATATTGCAAACATACATTGGATAATGGAACAGACCAAGGAATTTCAGAAGAAAATCACCCTGTGCTTTATAGCCTGCTGCACCCAGGTGCAATGGGGGGAGGGCGAATCTGTTGCCAGTATTGTAGGAAGTACTCTGTACATAGAACAAGCTAGGGTGGGTGTTGGCTTACTAGGCCTTACTACCAATGTGTTTTTTTCATCAAGTCTGAAAATGTCTCATGAAGCCTTATCTGCTGTGCCTGGCCTGAGAGAGAGCAGACCTTCAAGGCCAGACAGTAGTTGTCATGGTAACGGGAGATAACAGCTGGGAAAGTTGTATCAGCCTGCTGTTAGTTCTTCCTTCTTCTGTGTGTGTCTTTGAAGCAAGCAGTTCTATCCTTGAAGGGGGGGGGGAGAATTCTACTTGTATCTATCCTCTTATGCCTTTGGCCATAATGTCTTAGTAAAGACTCTTAAACCTTTCTCAAGCCTCTGTGAAGTTTGTTGCTCAACTTAACTCCAACGTAACGTATGCTGTTCACGCAACAACGCTCACACATCAACAGTGGGTGGGTGTTCTTTACCTCAAATATCTTGGAACTCTGGCAAAAGTAACTATATTTAATAGTTATTTATTTAGAAGATTTATTCTCTACCTTCCAATCAAATGATTTTCAAGGTGGCTCACAAGAGTCAGAAAATGATACCACCTCCCAAAAACCTATACATACAAATGGTGAAGGAGGGTGGCAGCATTTACCTGACCTCCCATTGCATGGGTCACTGCTGCTTACCGGGAGGGCATGTGGGAGGGCTGAGATGGTGGGAAGGTCAATGTAACACACCAGTGCAGCCAATCCAGTGCTCCTGCCAGTGAGTTTGCACCAGGCTGACCTTCCCGGCACCTCACCTCTCACTCTCCTCCCTCACCATCCAGTACTGATATACAAACATAATCTAGCAGCCTTTAGTCCTCTGGCTAATGAATTGGGCCAGTTGTGTAGCCCAAGGGCAGCTGGCAATTGGAACAGAATGTTCTTTCTGGCAAGTAGGAGGGAAGCTGCTCCTTTTCTAGCTGATGGAACGGATCATTCCCCTTGCCATGATACTCATCCTGGGAGGCTGAAGGTGCACCCTGCCAGTAGGGATTGGGAAGATTCACGTTTAAAGTTGAAAATATCACATTTGCACTTTCTGAAACAATATGAGAACCAAAACACAGCCATCCTTCAAAATTTGCATGCACCCGAATTTTGTGATGCAGTTCACCAACCAATGTTTACAAAAATGCATATATTGGGTAAATATATGGATAAAATGAATATATTAGTGAAAATAACATTCAGAAATGCACTGTGTTGGAAGAAATTGTTTGCACAAATATGTACATTAGTCAAAACTGCATACAAAAATATGTTAGGAGAAATTCACACTAAAATACTGAAGAATTTTCATGAGGGTTTTTTTTTTTTTTTAAAGCAAATTGCTGCAGAAATGTGGAGAACTGAATTTAAGACTGGGAAAAATGAGAAACTAAGAGAACCAAAATGGACAGATCTTTCCACTCCTACCTCCCAGTGACTCCTGGCTGGTAACAGAGGCCAGAGTATGCTTCCCCTCTGGTCTGCAGTTACAGGCCAATTTTTGGAGAACTGAATACTTCAGTTGACTTTTCAGCACCTTGCTTTTCACACACACATAGGATGGATGCAATGTTCCTCCAAAAACAGAATTTGGATGCTGTCCATTACAAGGTAGGACACTTGCTGAGTTAATGCAGGGAACAAGCTAGGAAACCTAATTCACGACAGCTGCAGAAAATGCTGAGAAAGCATCATTGCTCTTGAGTAGCTGTGAGCACATTACATTACAAAGCAGTCACATGGACAGCACTAACAAGCTATTAGATTATTTGTCTTCTGTTAACACCCTTTAGATTTACAACAAATTATTCCTCCAAACAGAACACTGTTTCCACACTAGGTCTTTTTTTTTCTTTCCTTTTCTTCTCAGTTTCTATTGAACTTGAACTATTTCCAAGGCTTTCCCCCTTCTGCCTCTGTGTGAATTTCACAAATACATCTGTGTAAACTCATCAAGGGTGGTAAATGGTCAAATAAATCATGTGCTCTCGACATAAATGGTGAACATACAATGGACACTTGATTGCCATTCAGTTTACCCAGAGTGTGTGCACTTAGCGAAACTAGCTACTTCTCTGTCTTTTAATTTGGAGTGACTTTGTAACACTATTACAAAGTCATGGCAAATGGGGGGGGAGAGAGAGGTTGCTGTGAATAGTTGAATTGTTAAATAAATAAATAGAGCCTACTGAACAAAAACTTTGCATCTTAAACATCACATTTCCAAATGTTCTCACTTTAAAATTGGCTCTCTACATACTGAAATTAATGGGGAGGTCCACAGCTGGCATCTGCTTCAGTAAAGCAAGAATTACGGTCTAATCCTATGCATGTTTGTTCAGAACTAAGTTCCACTTTGTTGAACATGGCTTACTCTTTAGGTAAGCGAGTATAGGACTTCTGCATAAAGATTTGTCTACTTTGAGGACTTATATTAGCAGAAAGACGTGCCCACCCCCAATGAATTGCAGTGCAGGGATCAGGACATTTCTACACATGCCCTTCTATTGCAATATAGCGTGAGACCTCTCATCCAGCCCAAGCCAAAATGCTATAGTGTGTTCAGAGGTGGGGAGGTATTTTTACCTTTTCCTCACCATGGTGTATCGGACAGACGTTTGGGGTGGTAGGAGTTTAGAGCTCAGAGGATACACACTCATACCAATATATTTGACCCTAATTCCTTGCAGAATACTTAAGGCTGTTAGGGTCTCTGCACCCATCAAAGCTGAAAGAGTCTGCGGGAGAGCAGTTCATTAGAACACAGTGAGGGCTTTTGCACTGATTCTAATGAATTCCTCCCGACATCCACTCTCCAGGATAGTTTTGGCCAAGTGGTCAGAGGCCTTAAATAAATCCAGTCCTTAAATTCTGAGCTAAAATGATTTATCAGGCTGGATTGATGATGGTGCCTCATAGCATGCCGTCCCAAAGGACCATGCACATGCTCAGTCCTTACTGGATCTTTTGGTGCCCACCCCCAATCTACAAATATTTTTCTGCATACCTGGAGAGTCCCTGAACTGGGTATTCAGATACTCCTACCTTCTTTGTGGCTGGCTGTTTCAGTACCCTACGGTTAGCTACAGGACTACAAAGTTGTTGGTCCATAAGAAAGATTGGGAGAGGCAGGGGGATAAAATTAATAGGAAAATTACTGTCAATAACATGAGACTGGGGCCACATTCACACAACACATTTATTCCACTTTAAACAGTCACGGCTTTCCCCAAAGAATCCTGGGAAGTGTAGTTTGCGAAGGGAGCCTAGAGTTGTTAGGAGACTCCTATTCTCCTGACAGAGCTCCAATGTCCAGAGTGGTTTAACAGTCAGCCCCTCTTACTAGACAATTCTGGGAACTGGAGCTCTTCAAAGGGAATAACAGTCTCCTAGCAACTCTCAGCATCCTTCACAAACTAAACTTGTCAGGATTCTTTGGGGGAAGCAATGAGTATTTAAAGTGGAATAAATGTCTAGTGTGGACGTGGTCTGGAAATCTCCAGGGTTTGATAGTAGTTTCCTGGTCACTAAGTCCTGAACTTCAGCAGTCTACTGCTGTAGCACAGTTTTCCTATAAACAGAGGTAGCCAACAAGGTGCCCTACAAGCAGACTACACTTGTTGAACAACAGCTTCCATCATCCCTGACCATTGTCCATGCTGGATGGGGCTGGTGGGAGTTGTAGTCACAACACCCTCTGGAGGCTGCCATATTGGCTACTCTTGATCTATAGCAGGGGTGGGAAAACTCCAGCCACAGGTCAAATTTGGTCCAGCAGTGGTCCCAATTTGGCCCACAAAGCTGTTCCTCACAAACCATGCCCACCTGCCCCACACCTGACATCATATGTGGTGTCAGGTGTGGGGCAGATACTGATGAAGCTACAAAGGAACAATTGGGAGCTTAAAGTAAGCTCCCGATTGGTCCTTCGCCAGAGCACAGCATGCTCCCACGTCCATCAGCCATGCTCCAATAGCATAAAGGTTTGCATGGAAACTGCTGCTAAAACTGAACCTTTCCCTTCCACTTTAACAGCAGCTTTAATGCAAAGCACTTTGTGCTACTAGCCCTGCAGAAGACAGGCTTGAATGTACTGTCCAGCCGCTGAGTTTGTTGAGCCTCAGCTAACCCAGAATGGACAGGGAAGGGGGAGGCATGAGTTTCAGACGCCTCCGCTGCCAGAGGAACCAGAGTTGGGAATTGTTGAGTATGAGCAGGACCTTGCGGGAGGGGGTCAGCCTGCACACCAGCCAATTCCCCACGGGTCCCACACTCCCCGAGGAACAGAGCGTGCCGCCCCCAGCTGCTGCAGAAGACTTGTTGGGGGAGGCTCCAGAGACAGTGCCAGCTCCTCCCTTGCCAAGCAGTTCCCAGGAGGATACCAGTGTGGCACAGCCCCCTGATCTTGAGCCTGTTGCTCAGGAACAGGTGTCTTCCGATGAGCTGTTGGAAACACGCCCTCTGTCCCCGTGCTCCCGCCGCCATGAGAAACAGACAGGGCAAAGACAGGAATTACGCAGGAGTCAGAGATTACGTTCGAAAACTTTCCCTTCTTAAGCTTGCCGCTTACAGAGGGGAGTCTGTGATGTTCCTGCTTATAGTGTAAATATGGTAAGTGCTGTTTATATAGAAGACATATGGTAAGTGGAGTGAAAGAGGAGGGGGGAGTACATGAGCAGTAGAATGCTGGATGATTGGCTGAGCGTTTGAATGGCTGGGAGTATAAATGGAAGAATGACAGTTGAGGGTGGATGTGGGGAGTGTGGAGAAAGAGGTGTTTGGTGGTGGATGTTGGGAGTGTGGAGAAAGAGGTGTTTGAGGGTGGAGGTCAGGAGTGTGGAGAAAGAGGGAGTTGGAGTTCTGATTAATAATAAGTCAAGTACAAAACAGGAATAGATGAAACCATACGCTTGTGAAACATTCTAAAACTAATCTTATTTCTGATATTTAATAAATACTTATTTGGTTTACCAAAGGCCTGATCCTTGGCTGGGGAATATACATACCAGAAGGGAGGGCAAGGTAATTATCAAGGCTGAACAGAAACAGTATCTAATGGTGGCAGCGGTGAAGGGAGGAATAATAACAATTCAAGTATCCAGAGCAACCCAGAGTTGTATGCGTTATCTATAAAGATGCAAGGGGGTTGGGAACAGCATAAGCACGCAGTCACAAAAGTAACCAGCTAGAGAGAGACTCAGGCAAAGTCTCTGGGAGTATTGGTTATAGGACGTGACTGGTGGTGCTGCCTAGCAGGGGGATCTAGTGAGATCTGTGCTAGAGCGGAGTGAGAAACCATATACAGGACGGTCCGGACTGGTGGTATCCCTGGTGGTGCCTAGTGAAAGGCAGTAGCCACAAGCAGGTGGGAACCTGACAGGGAGAACCAGGGAAGGGCGTCACAGAGTCGTTGAGTCAACTTCCTTCACACGCTGCAGAGCATGTCTAGAGTGTAGTTAGGAATTCTAGTGAGTTAGCACAGGGTTTTCTATGAAGCGCAATGCCTTTGATGTATCCATTACTCTAATAAAATGAGATTTACTTGCACCTACGCTTCAGCCTCGGCCTTCCGGCTCTGAACGGGACAGTTGAAGCCTACTGGGCTGGCCCTGTATGTGTGCCTTGGCTCAGGACTTCATGGCCTCCGTGACAACCATTGGTCTGTCCCAGGTAGTATCTGGCCCTACCCATGTCGCTGGCCACGCCCTGGATCTTGTTTTCTGTGTGGAGGGGGTTGATGGTGATCTTGGTGTGGAGGAACTCTTGGTGGTTCTGTTGTCATGCACAGATCACTACCTGGTGTGGTTTAGACTCGCTGGGATTCGGAGCCTCTGCAGGGGTGTGGGACCGATTAGGATGGTCCGCCCCAGGAGGCTGATGGATCCAGATGGTTTCCTGATGGCTCTTGGGGATTTTCCTGTCACCTCGGCAGGCGATTCTGTCGATGCTGTGGTTGACCTGCGGAATGGGTAAAATGGCCAGGGCGGTGGACACAATCACTCCTGAGCACCCCCTCTCACAAAGTGGAGCCAAACCAGCTCCTTGGTTTACCAAGGATGGTTTACCAAGGAACTGGTGGTGATGAAATGCATGAGATGGAGACTAGAGCGACGTTGGCGGAAGACTCGGAGCGAGTCTGACCGAACACTGGCTAGAGCCGCTTTGAAGGCCTACTCCGTGGCAATGTGGGCAGCAAAGAAATCTTTGTTTCTGCCACCATTGCATCTGCAAGGAGCCAGCCAGTGGAGCTCTTTTGAGTGGTCAGAGGCCTTTTACATCCCGGCCCTCGTGAAGGCAATATGGACCACTCAACAGCCCACTGCCAAGAGTTTGCATGGCACTTTGCAGATAAAATCGCTCAGATTCGTTCCAACTTAGACGCTATAATTGATACAGTTCCAGGGGATGTAACTTTGGCCTCTGTCTGTCCTGTAATGATGGATTCGTTTCAATCTGTTCGACCCGAGGATGTGGACAAGATTCTTGGAGAGACGAGGTCCACCACATGTCTGCTTGACCCTTATTTATTTATTTATTGAATTTGTTAATCGCCTATCTGGCTGTCCATCCAGCCACTCTAGGCGATGTACAAAGCAAAATGATACAAAAACAACAGATCTAAAAAACTAAACAATGAAATAACACCTAACCAGCATTAAAAATAACAGAATACAACAAACAAAACAATAAGAACAAGGAATCTTCCATGATCTTCTTCTGCAGGTGACCTCAAGACAACTCCAAGTGTGACGCTAAGTCGCACTTAGCGTCGCACTTTGTGCGCCTCCGAGGCACTGCCTCAGGCAACCCCTCTTCTTTATATACCTGGAGCAGGGAAGACGCAGGATGGCAGAGTTGTGGAGTAACTGGAGCAAGTGGCCACAGCTGCAACAGCATACAGAGTCTCTCAAACACAGCATTCTTCCACACACACCCAGCTTCAGGCAGTCCCTCTTCTTTATATACCTCCATAGTTGTACTCTGTATAAGTCCCTGCTGCTTCTTTCTGTTTTCTTCCTCAGTGGTTACCTTTATACTGATTCTGGATAGGTAGAATTTTCCTGGGAGGGTGTTTCATTCAGCAAGAGAAAGAGGTGACCTCAGCCTCTGTGAGTCATCCTACAGTACAGCATGGGAGTAGCAAAGGTCTTTTACTGCTGCTGTTGCTGAGGCGGCGGTAGCTGAAGTTTTCCAGCTACAAACCCCAGACAGTTGCTTGCTCTGTTCCTTGCCCTTCCTGGCTTATAAGAAGTGCCAGAGAGGGTCTGGCTGAGTGGGTACAGAGAGTGGTTAATGCCTCCTTATGTCAAGGCAGAATGTCAGGTTGCCTAAAGGAGGCAGTGGTAAGACCTCTGTCAAAAAAGCCCTCCCTGGACCCCTCTATAATGAATAATTACAGGCCAGTGTCCAACATTCCATTCTTGGGGAAGGTAATAGAGCGTGTGGTAGCCTCTCAGCTTCAGGGATTCTTGGATGAAACAGAGTATCTAGGTCCATTTCAGTCTGGTTTCAGGCCTGGTTATGGGACAGAGACGGCTTTGGTCACCTTGGTGGACGACCTACGCAGGGAGCTGGACAGGGGGAGTGTATCCCTGTTGGTTCTCCTGGACCTCTCAGTGGCTTTCGATACCATCGACCATGGTATTTTTCTGGGTCGCCTTGTGGGGATGGGACTCGGGGGCACTGTTCTGCAGTGGCTCCATTCCTTCCTGGAGGGACGAACCCAGAAGGTGGTGCTGGGGGATTCCTGTTTGACCCCTTGGCCGCTCACTTGCGGGGTCCCTCAGGGTTCAGTTTTGTCCCCTATGCTATTTAACATTTACATGAAACCGCTGGGAGCGGTTGTCCGGGGGTTTGGGGTTCGGTGCCATCAATATGCTGATGACATCCAACTCTATTTCTCCTTCCCACCTACTTCCAAGGAAGCTGTCTCGGTTTTAAACCAGTGCCTGGCATCAGTGGTGGACTGGATGGGGGCGAACAAATTGAAGCTTAATCCAGATAAGACAGAGGTGCTCCTGGTCAGTCTTAGGGCGAATCAGGGAATAGGGATACAGCCTGTGCTGGATGGGGTTACACTCCCCCTGAAGACACAGGTTCGCAGTTCGGGTGTGCTCCTGGACTGAGCTTTAAACCTGGACTCCCAGGTTTCTGTGGTGGCCAGGAGCGCTTTTGCACAGTTAAGACTAGTGCACCAACTGCGCCTATTCCTTGAACTGTCGGACTTGGCCATGGTCACACATGCCTTAGCTACATCCCACTTAGATTACTGTAACACGTTCTACGTGGGGCTGCCTCTGAAAACTGTTCGGAAACTCCAGCTGGTTCAACGTGCTGCTGCCAGATTGTTAACTGGGGCGGGTTACAGGGACCATACTACCCCCCCGTTAAAAAAGCTCCACTGGCTGCCAGTCTGTTTCCAAACACAATTCAAAGTGCTGGTGATGACCTATAAAGCCCTATACAGCTTAGGTCCAGGCTATTTATCAGACCGTATCTCCCTGTATGAACCTGCCCATGCCCTGAGATCTCCAGGAGAGGCCATTCTCTCAGTACCCACCTCCTCTCAAGTGCGATTGGTGGGGATGTGGGATAGGGCCTTCTCGGTGGCAGCCCCTAGTCTGTGGAATGCTCTTCCTCGGAATATAAGAATGACCCCCTCCCTGCAGTCCTTCCGGCGTCAAGCAAAGACTTTCCTATTCCAACAAGCTTTTGGTACTGACGGTTGCTAAAGTTGGGACTGCTGGGAACTGCACTACTAATGCCGAATTTTACTATTTTTAAATTGGTTTTTATTCCTTTTTATCTAGCAATATGATTGGTTTTAATATTGGATGTAGTTTAATTTCATTTTAATGTAGATTCTGTATGTTTTAATGATATGTGCTTTTATCTGGAAGCCGCCGCGAGTTCCAGTATTGGAAGGATGGCGGGATATAAATAAAGAATAACTAACTAACTATATGCAAAAAAGAAAAATCACAACAAAACAAAACCTGATGGAGACATGCTGTCATATTCTAATTTTATGTTCTCCATTGTTCTCCTGCTGAATATTAGCCTTCTTTTTTTGGTATGTAACAAAAGCTCTTATATTCAAGTGCAGAAAATCCTTACATGTAATGAGGAGGAGAGAGAGAGAGAGGAGACAGCATGTTAGCCAGACAGTTATTTGGGTTTTCTATAACTGCTTACTGTGCTTTCAAATGAAAGGGAACAATCACTATAGAAACTGCCACGTGCCATGGCATTCAGTCTGCCTCTCAGATATGAAATACTTTTTTAATGAGACTTTTCCCCCTTGTAGTTTCTCCCTCCCTGCTTTCCTTTTTAAAAAAAATCAGTCTGGAGACAGTATATCCCTTACTGCAGCTGTTGCCAACCTGGTGCCCTCCAGATATTTTGGACTACAACTCCCATTGGCTCGCACCAGCATAGCCCTGCTGGTTGGAGTTGATGGGGGTTGTAGTCCAAAACATCTAGAGGGACCAGACTGGCAAAGGATGCCTTACTGTGTAGCTTATTTATAGGGTTTGCTTGAAAAGAACCAGACGCTTATAGAAGCAGGGGGGGAAATATTTGAGCAGCCTTTTTACTTTCCTTTGGAACCATGAAAGGAGATAGATAGATAGATAGATAGATAGATAGATAGATAGATAGATAGATAGATAGATAGATAGATAGATAGATAGATAGATAGATAGATAGATAGATAGATAGATAGATAGATAGATAGATAGATAGATAGATAGATAGATAGATAAAATCACATCCATTTCTTTAAGCTGGAAGCATAGCAGTTCCCTCAGCCTTTTGAGTGTGCATGAAAAAGAGAGGAGAAGTTGAATTCTTCTAAACTCCCAATGCTCAGCATTTTTGGAAAGGCATTCCTGCTTATTCTGAAAGTGAAGTAATCTGAATAAGAACTCAAAGTATTTCTCTTTATGATACAGCTTGCATATAACATTTGGGGGATGGCAGCATTTCCATATTTAATGTGGAAGCGTACACACAGAGTAGTATTTGAGAAAAGCATTGGTGCAAGGAATAGCGCTAGCGCCACAACAGGACTTTCACCCCTTTCTTCTTCCTGTGCTTGCCCTGTGCCCCCCCAAAATCTGCTTCAGAGGGTTGGGGAAACTCAGAGAACAGGTTTGGTGGGCATGGGGAATGGAAGAGAGGGGGAGAACTTTCCTTTGCTCACTGAATGCAACCCATATATCTGCATTTATTTATTATATTGTTACAGGCATCCCATACATAAGCCTAATAGCCATGGGGAAGGGGAGGAATGAGGAGGGGGAGGCTGTAGGCTGGGTCCAAGTCTCTGTGAGCCACATTCAGCCTGTGAATTGCCAGTTCCCCACCCATTCCTCTGTTTTAGGGCAGTTCCTCTATTCTAGGGCAGAGATGCTACCACGTTTGAGGGGGACCCATACCAGATACCTTCGGGACCACCATCACTCTGGGTACTTTGCCCCTGCCCGCCCCGTCTCCCCACACTTCTTAATGTAAAGGTATGTTGCGCTGTTTATTTATTTATTACATTTATACCCTGCCTTTTTTTCATGATAGAAACCCAAGGCAGCTTACAACAGCTCCCATCCAGGCACTGACCAGAGCTGACCCTGCTTAGCTTCAGCAGGGTGCTGGCCTCATGTGCCTTCAGACCATAGCCCTTTCATACACCAGAGCCATCCCACATGTACGTCTAATGTGAATATAACTTCTGAATAAGAATAGCGACAGCAACAGAGGAAACATGTGGAATATAAGATTTCCTTCCTCCCCCCATAATCCTTGCAATTACTCCCATATTTGCTGAGAACAGAAAGGAGAATCATAATACTTTGCAGAAATAGATAAAATTGGAGGTTAGTTTTAACTTGGAAAGAAAAATCCAAGATATTCTGATGATTCTCTAATTAACTGAAAGTGAGGGATTGAACAGTTTAGCACCTATTTTTCAAGTAATACAGGTACAGAACTCTTCAGTAATTAGAGGCTCCAACCCATTTCTAGTTATTTGAAAAAAGAGGTTCTCTCTATTAATTACGGAATGCAGTTTACTGCTCAATTTTAAATTGCACTTTGATGCCAATTTACACTTTCCTTCTCTGTTTTATACTACTGACATTCCCATGGGATTCTGCCGGAAAGAGGATAGGTACAAATTAGTTTTGGGGCCCTGAAGGAAAAGTTCCTGGAACATGCACTGAAGAATAGCTTTTCATGATAGCCCTGCTTCAAAAGCAATAGTGCAGAGTGCATGTCATGGATTGTCCCTGAACCAGCCCCCCAAGACAGCTGCTTCTTTAGGCCTGGAAGCATTAGGGAAGGACATGTTATGGTTTCTAGGCAACAGACCCATTTTCTGGCTGTAACAAAGAGCAATGTGGTCCTGAACCCTTTTGCTGGCTATAAAAAAAGAAATTCAGTTGCATCTAGAGCACAGGCAGTGGCCCTAAGGGACTTGAGTTCCAGCAATTCCTTGGCAGTGACTGGGGCCAGGCCTTGAAGTTGCCTTCCTGTAATTTAAGCCCATTACTCCTTGTACTATCTTCAATTAATATGCTAACAATTGTTTTCCCCTTGTTATTGTCTGGTTATGTGAAGCTTCATTTGATCTTTCCCAGGACAAGTTGGTATGACTATGGCAAAGGAGCCAAAGGAAGATGCTATCCTCTCTTAATATATAGAAGAGCATGCTTGATTAAGTGGCTTTGGTTTTGCTAAACATATTTGTCTGCAGGGAAATGGGTGCTTGGTGGCATGATGCTCTGTGGCTGTGTCAAGCTATCATACGAGTAACTCCAGGAATATGAAACAATAGGAAGACAGATGGGACACTTTCTCCCCCAGGTAAACTGGGGTACTGACCCTTACCCATATTTCTACCAATTAAAATATGTTAGGAGATATTCCAAACCCAAAGAGTGAGAAAGGGACAGACAGAGACTGAAAGCACATATACACCCATCACTTTTCTGCTTGATGTTAATTAATCTGGAATAAATAGTTCCCTCTGGTTCCATACTCACAATCAGTAAAATTTAGTTTGAGATATCCACTTCATTTGGCACTGCCAAAACTGTGGTTCATGTACTGTTGTTTTGCTCTTGTATAGAGTTTTGTGTAAAGTTAATCATTCTGTTACTACTGTCTCAGCCAGGGTGTTCATCTGACTTTATTATGTGACTTTGCTTCTTGCAGTTCAAGACAAGCAGGTGACAGCAAAAACTGTAAAATTATTAGCAACCTCCATTAAAATAAGTGCCAAAACAATGCCCTGGGTTTCAAATTATATACTTTTTCATTCTAAGTTTGACAATTTTACCTGCTTAATAGGGTTCTTATGTTTATATTTGTACAGAAATTAAAACTGCTGATGTTTTATAGAATCATACAATAGTAGAGTTGGAAGGGCCCTTTAAGGCCCTGAAGTCCAACCCCCTGCTCAATACAGGAATCCAAATCAAAGCATTCCCGACAGATGGTTGTCCAGCTGCCTCTTGAATGCCTCCAGTGTCAGAGAGCCCACTGCCTCTCTAGGTAATTGGTTCCATAGTTGTATAGCTCTAACAGTTAGGAAGTTTTTCCTGACGTCCAGTCGAAATCTGGCTTCCTGCAACTTGAGCCCATTATTCCGTGTCCTGCACTCTGAGACGATTGAGAAGAGATCCCGGCCCTCTATGTGACAACCTTTCATGTACTTGAAGAGTGCTATAATATCTCCCCTCAGTCTTCTCTTCCCCAGGCTAAACATGCCCAGTTCTTTCAGTCTCTCCTCATAGGGCTTTGTTTCCAGTCACCTGATCATCCTTGTTGCCCTCCTTTAATTTAGTTTCATAATTTTACTGCTTAGCTCTTTATACATGTTTATATTTTATATTCAAATTGCAAAGGCTAGTGGCTGATGGCCTGATGCAAATATCTGTCTATCTGTCTATCTGTCTATCTATCTATCTATCTATCTATCTATCTATCTATCTATCTATCTATCTATCTATCTATCTATCTATCTATCTATCTATCTATCTATCTATCTATCTATCTATCTATCAAATTTTCCTGTGCATATGTCAAAAGCAAACCATGCAGATGGTTCATATTGCCATGTTTTAAGACTGAACTATTGATGTCACTATTACTCTACTCTGTACATTCTTATCTAGGCACTTCCTGCTTAGGAACATAAGACACACACCCCACTGGATCAGATCAAAGGTCCATCTAGTCTAGCATCCTGTTCTCACATTGGCCAATAAGATGCCAGGCAAACAGGAGATGAGCACAATAGCACTTTCTCCACTTGTGTGCCCCAGCCATTGGTATCCAGAGGCATACCACTCTGATATTGGAGGTAGTACATTGCCATCGTGGCTAGTAGCAACTGATAGCCTTATCCTCCATCAGGCACAAAGGAAATAAAGCCTTTTAAACTGAACTTTGGAAACTTCAGTATGAAGTTCTAAGGCTACAATCAATTTTAGTAATGTTATTATTTGCAAACAAGCTGTAGTGTTGCACAGGGGCTGAACTCTCTTGCAGAAAGTGTTTTGCTTTTTTGCTGTTTTGTAGCCAACTATAGTTCTATCTATCCATCTAATTCATAAGTATGCAATAAAGTGCAGGGACAAATCACCTTCTGTTTAATCTGTTTGAGAGCCAGTATAGTTAGAGTGTTGGACTACGGCCTGGGAGACCAGGGTTCGAATCCACAACCAGCTATGAAGCTCACTGGGTGACCTTGGGCCAGTCACTGCCTCTCAGCCTCAGAGGAAGGCAATGGTAAAAACCCCTCTAAATACCGCTTACCAGGAAAACTCTATTCATAGAGTCACCATAAGTTGGAATCGACTTGAAGGCAGTCCATTTCCCTTTTTAATCCATTTAATCACTCTGTGCATGCAACATGGTGATTCAAAGTTCATCTGGGCTATGTGATATTAATATATATGGCCGGCAGCCTGGCTGAGTTTGCTGTATGAAGCCACCAGATGCATACTATAGAAGGAATAGGGTGACTATGTGTACAGTTTAAAGAAACAAAAGAAAGGAGATCAGGGGACCTTGAAGTTCCCAATCAATAGTGAACATCTGAACAGCAGGCAGAGGAGGCACACAGATCACAGGCTCACAGTCTTCCCCACCCTGGTGAGATTATTGTATTTCTATATATGTTATAGTAATTATTTCTAAATTTGTATCAATAAATATCAATTAGTATATGCAAACTTTGTGCAAATCTGTATCCTCTTTTGGGCGATGTACTTCCTCTTGTTGGTGATGCCTAGAACTTCAATTCAGTTTGCATTTATAACCAAATCTATCAAATTTGCACTTTCTGAAACAATAGGAGAACTGAAACACAGCCATCCTTCAAAATTTGCACTTCTCTGAATTTTGTGATGCAGTTCTCTGGCCAGATAATGTGGACAAAAGTGCCTATATCAAGGTAACATGTGCATAAAAACGCACATACAGTATTAGTGAAAATAACATTAAAAAGTGCACTAAAGTATGAAAATTGCTTGCAAAAATCTGTATGTTTGGAGAAATCTGCACTAAAATACTGATGAATTATCATGAGGATCTTTTTTAAAGAAATCTGCAGATTACTGTGGAAATGTGGAGAGCTGAATTTATGACTGGAAAAATGCAATATGGAAAGAACCGAAATTGACATATTTGGCCATCCCTACTTCTGCCTAGCAAACAAATATGAGGAAGACTCCTCAGCTGGTGTGTAATGTCGATGCTTGACTGATGTTGGGCCCCTTGGTTTGTTTGTTTGGGTACAGAGGATCCTGCCTCAGTGCAGTGAGATAGTGTCAGTCTACTTCCATCCTCTCCTTGCACTACAGTTTTGTGACTTTATGACCAAACATCATACAAGCTTTGTGTCACTGAAGTCTCAATCTACAGCGGCATGTTGCTTTCACAGACACAGTGACATCAATAAAAGAGTTTATGCCCCAGATACCAGTCATCCATAAATACTTCTGGATAAAAAAGGCACTCTGTTGCAGTTTGCACAAGTGAAGCTGAAAGCATTTGTTGCATTTTGTAGAGCATTCATCTGAGCCTGTGCTAGCCAGAATGTACATTCAGTTTAAAAATTCCTCTCTTCCCCTTTCAGTCCCTGATTAACAACATTGACAAGGGACATATTTCAGATTTTAGAAGGTATGTTCAGCTTCTCTTAAGAAAACACCCTATGACTTAAAGGCTCATTTAGATGGGATGTGGGAGATTTGTGATCAGGATTTTGTGACGCAGCTAATCTGATCAGGGAAGCTGCACTGGGGAAGGAGGACTAATTCTTTATCCCTACACCATTTCACTGATCTAAATCACTCTGTGAAACTATTTGTTGGGCGTGGTATACAGATGCCTTGTTTTCCTAAATGTTTTTCTCCACAGCATAAACAGAAGCAGGGCGGGGAGGGGGCAATTTAGATCAGGAAAATATTAGCCCACCTCCCCCAGTGCTGCTTCCCCAATCAAATTAGCAGCCCCAAATATCAAATTGGACATTAAAAAATATATAGAAGATCTGTGATTGTAGATTTCCCACTTCCCATCTAGCTTAGCCTTTGTACAGTGCAGAATCATCATATGGGGTCTTTCCAAACTGGATCACCGCTGTATTAACTAAAGACTGGCTGATATCACTTTGTCTTACCACAATCCTCATTATTTTCCTCCATATGATGAATGTAATTCATTTAATCCAGAGGAGCTGAAATAGTGTTCCTCTGGGATTACTTTAGGCTTCCCTGTCTCAGAGCATTCCTAAATGCCATGCCATGCCTTCGCAGAGCACATACATATTATAGGAATGTGTACTGAATAAATAATCTGACTGACAGATCCATATGCGGACAAGTGACTTATGTCTTATATTTATTAGCCACCATATTAGTAAATATTCCACTGCATTATCTCCTTCACAGATAAAGCAAGAATCTCATGGAAATTAGAGTGCTGCTGAAATGATTTTTTACTATCTGCAGGTCATTTGCTGTCTATTAATATAATGTGTCATGAGATATATGAGCCATAAAGTGGAATATTTGCAGACCTCTGGTATAGTATGATCTTGGCCTCAGTACACAGCTGTGCATGTTGCATTTTGATAAAGTTCGAACACAAGCATTTTGGCAGAAGCAAAACTACAGAAAAAATAGTATCACCTATTCTCCATTGTTTCTACAGCATTTGGAATCTTTCTTTGCTTTGGGGAAATCCTCTTCATTAGTATGTGCTGCCATTTGTATCTTGCTTACAAACCCAGCATAAAATAACCCTGAATTCTTCTGAGGAATTGCAGAAATCAAACACTGGAACATATTCCAGTTTTAAGTAAAAGCATTTAGACTGAAAGTCAAACTGCCCAGAGAATCAAATCAGCTTTTAAAACACCTTAAGGCATCAAAAGCCAAAAAATGTTACAAGTCACAGCTTCTTTCGTACATTCTGTACACTTGCAGATCCCAGAGACAGTGCAACAAAAAGACAAGAATATTCTAATTTAATGCACCCTGCGTGGAGGTACACTTCATTTGCAAATGACTTCCTACATGTAAAGATTTGTTTGTAAACCACAATGGCATGTGAGACTTGGTGGGTTTTTTTAAAAAAATATTTCCTCTTTTTTTAACATTTGAAATGTTTTCTTCTTTTTATATCATAAAAAGCCATATGACAAAGAGTAGATTCAGACCCATGGAAGGTCCATCTGCTTTAGTTATCTGCTATGGCTGGAAAACTACCTTAGCCATTTTAGCCTGTAACCTACAGCAGGGTAGGTTGGTGGGTGGGGAATACCTATGCAGAGGTTTCTTTGCTGCTGCTTCAGATGTTCCAGAGCTGAGCCCATCAAAGCTCTGAGTCAATGTTCTGGCCCAGAAAATGTACTGAAGGCATCTGATGCAGTCCTACTGCTGAAGCAAAGGAGGACTCTGACCCTGTAAGGGGAACTACCACAAAAACAACAACAGAGAATACACCTTTCTATAAAAAGCAGCACATGTGCCTCCATGTCTTGATACAGAGTGAGGCACATAAATTAAATAGGGAAAGCCGTGATAGCAGCATATAATACACAGTTGTTGTAGAGTTAAGTAAAATTCAAGAACTGATAACTATAATCCCATAGTATATAATTCCAGAACCTTAACAGGAGGCAAGCCCAGTAACGTCTTTTGTGAAGAAAAAATTAATCATGAAAGTACTATTCCTGGTAGTGTCACAGAAAGCTAGTGTGAAAAGAATACACACCATAAACATTTTGGTGTATAAACTTTCCATCTTCTTAATGACTTATAAAAAGCTTCTCCACCCTCAATGGAAGATGGTAAATGCTTTGGAGGCAGAGCAGAGAATATAGATAATACATAACAAAATTGTGGCTGTTCCAGTTGCATAACAAGGCTGTAGTATAAAGTTCCCCGTTATTTGACACTGGTTAGGCCTCATCTTGAGTACTGTGTCCAGTTCTCAACACCACACTTGAAGAAGGGTGCAGACAAATTGGAAGAGGTTCAGAGGAGGGCAACATGGATGATGACGGGACTGGAGAGACTGAAAACACTGGGCATGTTTAGTCTTGAGAAGAGAAGACTAAAGGGAGATATGATAAGGGAGATATGATAGCACTCTTCAAGTACTTGAAAGGCTGTCACACAGAGAGGGCCAAGATCTCTTCTCAAGCATCCCAGAGTGCAGGACACAGAATAATGGGCTCAACTTACAGGAAGACAGATTTCAGCTGAACATCAGAAAAAATGTCCTGTTTGAGCCATACGGCAATGGAATCAATTACCTAGGGAGGTGGTGGGCTCTCCAACACTGGAGGCATTCAAGAGGCAGCTGGACAGTCACCTGTTAGGTATGCTGTAACCTGGATTCCTGCATTGAGCAGGGGTTGGAGTGGATGGCCTTATAGGCCCCTTCCAACTCTACTATTCTATGATTCTATAATGATGAGATATTTATCTTGTTTGTGCATTGTCAGTGCTGTCCTATGAATGTTGACTCATAAGTCCTACTATGTTCAGTAGGGCTTACTTCCAGGTAAGTGTACCTGTAATGTTTTATTTTGTGATGCAACATATGCATCTTTGGATGCATCACTAAAGCTCTACTGCATTAATCTGATGGCCATTAAATAATCTAAGGGCATTAAATAATGTATAAATGCTATTCTTGCGTGACCTAATCTCTACATTTGCTTTTCTGCGAGGAAGTAAGCTCTGGCAGGAAATTATAAATAAGTAACTTTATGAAATGACTCACCTTGCACCTGTCAGATGCACTACTGAAGGCAAAAAATTCCTGTTCATCTCATCCTCTCAAAGCAATCTGCAGCAACTGAAAACCTCTTCATTCAGTCTCTATGTGCAATGATTGATCAAGCTGCAAAACAGAAGCATGTCATAAATCCTGAATTTTCTTTCTGTTAACACTCAGCTTATGAGAACATTTGTGGAATTGTTTTAATGTGCCCTCATCAGAAGACTCCAAAAGGCATTTGCAATGTAAAGCTCCTGTTTTCAGATGCTATTGATTTTTCAAAATAAAATTAAGACAACTTTTTTTTTAGCATTCAGTTCCATTTTATTAACATTTTCTGCTGTAATGGTTGACAATACAATGTTAGTTACAGAAGTCCAGGGATACACGTTTGCAATGGTCAAGAGATTTACAATAAAAAGCAATTGAAGGAGGAGGCATTATCTAACTTTTCCATTCACTCTCTTTCACTTGCATCTTATTTGTTTTACGTACAATGTATCTTTTTGTATGCACACTAAAAAGGCTAAATGATGATGATAATTACAATAATAATTACAATTGCACACATGTAAAAATGTGTTAATTTCTACATCTCAAGGTAGGAATTTTATTCTGTGTTGGCTGGTGTAAATATGACTAAGCACTATTTCTTCATGATGTGATTCTCTGAGCCTTGCTTATTTTGATGTCTGCCTTTCTTCTCACTCCTGCCTTACCAAACCCTTCACTCCAACCATAGTTCCTCGTTTGCCTTTTGTCCCGTTTCTGGTTTCCATTCCTCTTTTCGCTTCTAAACGAGACCAATTTTCCCTCCATTGCCCTGTAAAGGCATTGTGATCAGAAAAATGGAACCCAATTAGTCTTGCCGCATCCAATGCTTGTGGTAACATGAAGGCAGACATTTTCATTGTTTAACTGGGTCTGTGATATGATCCCCCCTCCCGATGAAATCTGAGAGGCCCCATCCATTTCAGATATTAAGCTGTATATAAACCAATAGAATAGTACCAGTACCAGTACCAGTACCAGTAGTAGTAGTAGTAGTAGTAGTAGTAAAACTCAAGGGAGCTCATTCTACAATTTATTTCAGCACCAGGCAGAGACTTTTCTTGATTCCCAGGCTTTTTAGCAATATTAATAGTATTAATTGCTTTTAGTATTTTATAAACATCTTTTCTCAGTCAGGAGCTTAATATTGTTTATTGGGGTTGTTACATTTTAAGTGGGGTTCTCTGTTTTATCCAGATTTGTCCCCAAAGATGGGTTTGCAGTTGGGTGTTTGATCTGTGATGCTAATGTATTTTTTTTATTATTATATTTGTGATATTGTATGCTTTATTTTAATTGTAAGCCACCTTGAGGCTTTTGCACAGCTGACTTTTGTACTTTTTGTACTTTAATTGTACTTTTGCACAGGCTTTTGCACAGGCGATGCATATATTTAAATAACAATATCCATAGAATAAATTCAATAAGTACAGCTAAACCATGTGGTAGAAGCGAGCAAGGAAAGGTAGGCTAAGTCACACACGTCTGAGATGAGCTGCTGATGCAGAAAGCAGGTTGGGCATGGTGAATACACTGAAAGAAATCACTCCTATTAACTGCAATAGCGTCATCTCCTTGAATAAGACATACTGGTCCTTAACTAGATGCACAAAATTAATGTTGTGTATTTCCCACATTTACACATGCAATGATATTACACCCACATTGTGCAACTTTGGGTGTTAATGCTTTCACACCTTAGGAAGATAATATCTATAGCTTTCTAGTGTCAGAGTTGCTATACCTCCAGGAGAAAAGGCTGATCCAATGTGGCTCTAAGCTATGAAGTCCTGTATGCACATGGTAGTTTCTAACTGTGTTCTACCTACCATCAGCAGTGGCTTCATGTATCAGCACAGAAGTGGGAGAAAGAATTAAAGCAGAGGTCTAAAAGGCCCCTCCTTCACTAGCTTTCTAATTTAAAGATCACCTGGTCTTTACAAATATGTATTCCTGGCTTCCTAAGTTCTTGGCTTCAGTGCATTAAGTGGAGCCAGGAACTCACTGTGTTTTGTCTCATATTTATAAATCCTTGGGCCAACAATGACTTAAAACAAATCTGCAATGTGGCATAAAGCCATCAGTTATATTACTGTAATATAGAAGCATGCTCTGAGAAAAGTACTGGGGATAGTCCAACATGAAGAATAAATTTTCAATCTCAGGCCATGCCTATGCTGCAGGTTAGCTTGTTTCAATCTGCTGGCTTGAATCATCACACACAGTTTTTGCAATGCAGCTGTATGTGGCCATCTATTTCTTTCAGAGTTCTCATACTATACTGCAAGCACATCCAGTGCATAAAATTTCAGTTTGTTTTTGAAGCATGGTGGATTGAATTTTGATTTTTTAATCATGATCATCATTATATTTTTATTGTAACAAGAATATTTCACACTATACATAACATTCATAACAATTTTAAAGCAGTGATGATAAAAAGAAAAAAGACTAAGTCACAAATCATTCAAATTAATTTAAACAAAATATATGGATGAATATTCATCATGAAATTTCAGTAATTTGGCAACAAACTCCATCTTTCAATACGTCTGTTAAACACTTGCCCCTGAATCTAGAAATTTTGACTTGCACTGTAGTGAATATGTTCATACATCCTAGACTAAGCAGTGAGATTACAGCTCATTGCATCCTGGAATTCCTTTGAAATATCAGGTGAGCCAGGAGTTCAGAAACTGTTAAAATCACTTGGCTGTGTGACACACCAGAGCATGTGAATGGTTGCCACACCTACCAAAATTGCAAACTCTAATAGCCCCCCCCCAAATCAAGAGAAAAGCTGCTTCAAGAGGGCATGATTTTGAGCAGGGAAGCAGAAGAAGGCTACTTAACTCTTTCCCAATCCACCACTTTTCTGCTCCAGTTCATACGCCAAGCTGTTTCTTCCCCATTCCAGACTAAACTCTGTACAAAGCTCTGTTCAGATGTTACTCTGAATGTCAAGTAGAGAAAGAAGCAGAATCATGCCCAGTTGCACTCACTCTAACCCTGCCTCCCCTGAACACATAGAAACTATTATTATTATTATTATTATTATTATTATTATTATTGATTTTATATCCCTCTCTTCCTCCCAGTAGGAGCCCAGGGTGGCAAAAAAGTGACTTTACACGTGCAAGCTTGGTCTGTGCAACTGAATAAATTATGTCAGCAGAGCCTGTACTCCTATTTGAGCATCCCCTCCCCCAGCAAGCAAATAACATTGCAGAAGGGGAAGAGCAGGGATCAGCCTGTTGGAATCACCCCTTCATTGCATCCTCATTGCTGACTACATTACCTTCCACGTGTTGGGACAGCAAACTTCTCTAGTGAGAGGGAGGTCTTCTCCACTTGTAGATACCCCCCCCATATTATCTAACCCTGATCTTCCAGGGCTCATTCCCATTTTCTTCTTTGTATGATGGTAATCATGTGGTGGGGTAAATGACCCTGTTAGGGCTTCTGTGCAGTCCTGTTGGCTTTTGTACATGGAAGAGTGTGTGTGCGTGGTCAACTTGCCCTTTGCCTCAGGCAGGAAAATGTCTTGGGCCAGCCTAAAACCTTAGAGCAGGTATGGGGAACTTTTGGCCCTCCAGATGTTGCTGAACTATAACTCCCACCCAGTGGGGCAGTGAAATCCACTCTGGGTTTTAGTCTGACCTTTCAAGGTGCTGAAGCCCGTTGAAGTTACCAATGCTCCCATCATCACTAGCCATTGACCATGCTTTCTGGGGCCGATGGGAGTTGCAGTTCATTAATATCTGGAGGGTCAAATGTTCCCCACACCTGTCTTAGAGGATGCACATTTACCAAGGTGCCTTTATAGATGCCTGAAATCATCATCAGATATGACTGAAGTAGAAAGCAGTGGTGCCCTCAGGGCAGGATGTGGAGGTAGAAATCTAGGGTGCCTCTCAGCAGAATAAGCAGGAGGGACCCCAAAGGAAAGTGAATTATACCTGTTTGGGGGCTGAAAATCTTCAGGCAGGAGCACATTTGCAGCAGGATTAGAAGACTGGCAAGAGGCCACTTCTGGCACCTGCACGTAAACATGCAGCACTAGGGAGGGGTGGGTGGAGGATATATAAGGCCCTTCTACCCACGTTTATCCCTTCTTCTCAGTTAGGGTGCAGCACCCATCCCATCCTACTGGTTTGCATTGTGAGATTAGCTGGTCACCTTAAATGGGACCAAGTGGTGTTTTTTGTTCTCATCTGTGATTGGCCTGGCAAATGGGATTTTTTCCCCCTACTCCATACTGTTTTTTCTCAGGAGGAGTATTTACCTGTGGGTGCTGGATAATTAGGTTAATTTGCTTTGGTCAGTTGGCAGGTGTGTGCAGGGAATGGGAGGAGGTGGATAGGAAAGGTGAGTACCCTGAAGCACTTTTAGGTGGATAGTGAGTCCAGAGCCTTGTTCTCTTGGGGGCGGAGTATGGATCACTCTTGGGGTAACTTGTGTCACTCACTTGGAATTTTAAGGCTTTGAGGAGGCGTGAATCAGGAAGACCTCCCTCCTCACCTCATGGGGTGTGGTAACGCAAAAAAAAAAAGCTGGAGTTAAGTCCAGCTTGACTCTCTGCGGGGTAGCCTCACCCAGTATGGACAGACATAGGAGCCTGATTGAGAGTTATAGTTTTCTTACACATTGTCTCACTTCCTTCTGCAGTTTAGTTTAGTTTGAATTTCACAACATTTGAGCTGTAGTTAATAAAGTGGCCCTAGTTTAATCCCATATCTGTATCTCACCTCTTTATTTCTGGCTCCTGTCACAAAGACACATTGCCTCCCAGGTTGACCCAGTCCAGATTCTAAAATGACTGAAGTGCACAACACATCTTGAAGAAGTGAGGATGAAGGAAATTGGAAACAAACCTAAAGAGGATAAAATTAAGGAAAACAGGTTACAGAGTATAGAGAGAATACCTGGATGTGGCAGAAACAGAGCAACAAATGATCCAAGCTGGCAAGACAGTTGATTCTTCTTAGCATCCACTCTGTTTTCTTTTGCCTCTGTTGTTTGGCCTTTGTTTCAAGTACATCTCCAGCATTTGTGGAGTACTTCCTCTGTGTTATTTAATACAAGAGCCAGTCTGCAGCTCACTCCCACTGTCCGTTGAATTCCACACACATTGCCTCAGGAGAGTCCTTTCTATTTCTCCATTTGTTACAACCTTGGGCCTCAGTGACATCTGGCACAGGTAGCGTCCTACATATGCCCAGGTTGGACTTTCATTCATTAACCTCTTATTGTTCATGTTCTATGTCCTATCGCTCGTGTGTGTGTGTGTGTGTTTGTGTGTGAAATCAAAGAATGACTTTGAAGCAAACTTCTTACAATCCCTCTTATAAAAATACTTTTAAGCACTCATCATTAAGCTTCACATGATATATATGCAAGACAATATGCTACATAACATAACGTACTGTATTAATTAATATAGCACCATAAATGCAGATAGTGCTATACAGGGAAGCAAACAAATAAAACACAGTCCATGCCCTGAGATGCTTACAAACTAAAATAAATAAAATAAAGTGTTTTCTTTTAAGTTACTTGGTATCAGAGTATCAAAACCTCCATGGAGAATAAGAAAATTTGTTTCTGTTTTCACAGCCCCTACACTAAGACGTAATTCCTCAACTCTACCCTCCTAGACAAACAGATGCTCTCAGACTGCTACCCAAAAGTCCTTAAATGACGAGGCTAGGGGATCAAGACTTTGTTCATGCAAAGCATTTCCATGCTTCTGAGTTCAGATCCCTCAATGTCCTGATTTCCTCACAGAGCTAAAGTTCCCAGAGTTCCCTGCAAAGAGGGATTGATTGATAGGTTTGATACTGTCATCAACTTGCATTGATGTACCATGCCTTAGATTAGGACCAGCTTGCACAGTGCTACTCACAAGAAAGGATATGGCTACCTATAAATATGTGAGGCAGCCTCCAAAATCCCCAGCCTTGATTTCTGTTGCTTCCCTGGTTTTGATCCAGCACTAATTTTTCTGCATATCGGTATGGTGTGGAGTTCCGTTTAAATCATGAAGTAACTCAGTGTGACCCCACAGCTTTCTGTTATTCACTTGCAATTGGACAGAGTGTAGGCCAGGGGTGGGGAACCTTTTCTAATCAAGGGCTGCATTCCTTCATGGAGAATCTTCTGGAGGCTGCACATCAGTGGTGAGTGGAGCCGGGGGCCAAAGTAGGTGAGTCATTGGATGTGACTCTTTACTTTTGTACAGTTGGCCACATTCCAGACATGCAAAAAAGGTCAGAGGTTTCTACACCTGCTCACATCTCTCCATCCTCCATTCAGGGGCAAGAAAAGGGAATTATCTAATTCCAGCCAGGCAAAAACACTCATGGAGGGTGTGGACTAGAGAGGGATGTGGCCTGGGGAAGGTGAAACTTAGTGAAAGTCTCAAGGCTGAATCAAGAGGCTTGGAAGGCCACATTTGGCCCTCGGGCATGAAGTTGCCCATTACTGAAATAGATAATGCCCCTGGTTAAAAGCAAATTGAGATGGATCAAGTTAGAAAACTATAGGGAAAAATACAGTAGTTTTCTTAAATAACTAGATAATCTTCAAAACCAACAACAGCATAGCAAGCATGAAGTGAACTACTTCATACTAATCTGTAACAAAACAGAAATGGATTAAGACAGCATTTCTAAAAAGGCCTGTTTCATGCAAAGGTTTACTGGGGCCTTATACAATTATGGCACTAAATAAAAACAAGAAAAGTGGATGTGTGTGTGATTACAGCAAACCATTAACTGCCAATGTGTTCCCCCTCTTTTTAATCGGCATTTAGAAGTTATTGATTTTGTTCTTTTTTCAAAGAATTACATGGATTGGCAGTATATCTTGGATAAGAAAGATTGCTATCTGCTTCACTTATTGGACAAAACTTAATTTTCTAGGGAAACTGTTGGGAAGTAAGTGGAGGCAATTATCTTAGCAACTCTTCCAGTTGCCCAGCCATTCAGTGTCATTGTAAGGTGTGATGTTCCTGCTTATATTGTAAATATGGTAAGTGCTGGTTATATAGAAGACATATGGTAAGTGGAGTGAAAGAGGAGGGGAGTACATGAGCAGTAGAATGCTGGATGATTGGCTGAGCGTTTGAATGGCTGGGAGTATAAATGGAAGAATGACAGCTGAATCAGGGTGGTGGATGTTGGAGATTTAGAGAGGTAAAAGAAAGGTTTTGGTGGTGTTTGGAGGTTGTTGTTGTTGAGAGTGAGTCGGAGTTCTGAGGCAATTAATGAGAAGTAAAGTACATGTCAGAACATATATGAAACCATAAGCTTGTCAACAAAGTAATTTAGTAATTTTGTTATTTCTAATTCTTAATAAAATATTTCTTGGTTAAACAAAAGCCTGATTCTTCAGCTGGGATACACAATCCAGGGGGGATGGCAGAGTAACCAAGGCTGAACAGTAATTGTATCAAATGGTGACAGTGGTGGAGGAAAAGATATTGTATCCAGTACCACAGAGAAACCCAGGGCTGTAAGCTTCAGTGCAAGAGGCTGCAGGGGGGGGTTGGGAATTACCTATACTCATAGACACAAGGTATCGAGATAGCCTGGCAGAGACTAAGGCACAGTCTAAAGGTTATAAGAGATACAGAGTGTTGGGTAGTAAGGCCTAGCAGGGGGATCTTCTGAGAACTGTGCTAGAGCTGTAAAGGGTAAGAAGAAAACCTGACATTCCTGTCTGCTGGTAGCCACAAGTGAGAGCTTCACAGGTGGTGCCGGGGAAGGACGTCACATGAGGGTTATGTGGTGGATTTAGCACTGGACTTCTAGCAGTTTAGGGAATAATAATATTTTCTCCATATCCTGAGTTCTTGAGATATGATGGGCTATCAATCAAAATAAAGGAATACTACTAAAATGTTGTCAAGTTACCAGGAACTCATTCACTACTGATTATCTATACAGTTCACAACCCTGTAGGATGCACACCTTAACGTGGTGAGGGGGTTTGAGAGGGTCAAAGAAGCTGAGACCAAGAGGCTAGACTCCTAGCAGGGTCATCCAAGGCAGAATGGTCAAAGCTGAGACACCAGACTAAGATGCATCCAGACTCAGAGGAAGGCAATGTTAAACCAGCTCTGAATACCTCTTACCATGAAAACCCTATGAATAGACTATCCAAAACATAACATGAGATAGTGCTGGAAGATGAGACCCCCAGGTCAGATGGCACTTAGCGAGCTACTGGGGAAGGACAAGTACGAGTAGTGCTGTGACTAATGACGCAACTGGGTTAAAACCAATGGAAGCCCAGAAGCTGATGTGCTCAGATGCGAAAGGAGAGTCCGGAGTTGTACGACATACACAATAGGAACATGGAGTGTGAGAAACATGAACCAGGGAAAGTTAGAAATTGTTAAGGAATAAATGGAATGTATCAACATTAAAATACTTGGTGTGAGTGAATTAAAATGGACGTGAATGGGACATTTTCAATGGGGTAACTACAAAATATTTTATTCAGGAAATGAGAAATTAAGAAGAAAGGGGTTGTTTTAATAGTGAGAAGTGATATAGCAAAATGTAGTGATGTAGCTGCCCTGGGCCCCTGCTGGGAGGAAGGGCAGGATATAAATCAAATCATAAATAAATAAATAAATAAATAAATAAATAAATAAAAGCAATTAGGAGCTATAACACAAGATCTGATCGAGTGATATCAATAAGATTAAACGAGAAACCTATTAACATAGCCATCATCCAAGTCTATGCTCTAATGGCAAACACAGAAGAAGAGGAATTGGAGAGATGTTATGCACAAGTACAGGAAGAAATTGATCACACACCAAAACAAGATGTTCTGATAATCATGGGGGACTGGAATGCAAAAGCAGGGAAAAGAGAAGAACTAGGTATTGTGGGGAAATGGGGCTTAAGAGATAGAAATGAAGCAGGAGAAAGACTTATTGAATTCTGTGAAGCCAATAATTTGTTTCTTGCAAACACATTTTTGAGCAACTGAAAAGACTACATGTGGACATCACCAGATGGTTAATATAGGAATCAAATTGATTATATAATTGGTAGCAGAATATGGAGAAGTTCCATACTTTCTGCGAAAACAAAACCAGGAGCAGACTGCGGTATAGATCATGAACTGCTAATATTGAAAATCAGAGTAAAGCTAAAGAACAACAACAAAGCAATCATAATGCCAAAATACAATTTAAGTAACATCCCAGAAGAATATAAAGGTCAAATAAGGAACAGATTTGAGGCTTTAAACTTAGTTGATAGAGATCCAAAAGAACTATGGATTGAAGTCAGAGATATTATCAGGGAAGAAGGCAAAAATACAATACCTCTAGTTAAAAAGGGAGAAAGACTTCAATGGATGACTGATGAAACTCTTAAAATAGTTAGAGAGAGAAGGAAAGCAAAAGCAAAAGGAGAAACACGGTTAGAATCCTAAATACAATAATACAGCAACTAGTATGTAGGGACAAAGAGAAATATTACAATAATTATTCTATAACAATAGAAGAAGATAATAAAAAAGGTAGAACAAGATCCCTATTCCAAAAGATTAGAAAAATGAAAGGGAAATTTACCAAGAGCAGGGATGTTGAATAATCAAAAGGGGAACACACTGATTGACTGAGATAAAATAAAAGGAAGATGGAAGCAATACACTGAAAAACTCTATAAAAGAGATGCAAGCATGAAGGATTCATTCATGGAGGAACCATATGATGATGAAGAACCAGAAATTTTAGGAAGTGGGGTGGAAACTGTCCTTAAAATACTTGGAAGAAACAAATCACCAGGAACAGATGGCATACCATTAGAATTGCTACAAGTAACTGAGACTGAATCTGTCCAGATTTTGACAAAAATTTGTCAAGAAATATGGAAAACTAAACAATGGCCCACAGACTGGAAGCGTTCAATATATATCCCAATTCCAAAGAAAGGGGATCCCAGGGAATGCAGTAATTATTAAAATATTGCCTTAATGCAAGTAAAGACATGCTCAAGATTCTACAACAAAGGCTCTTACCATATATGGAGCAAAAAATGTCAGATGTCCAAGCTGGATTGAGAAAGGGAGGAGGTACCAGAGATCATATTGCAGACGTATGTTAGATATTGGAACAGACCAAAGAATTTCAGAAGAAAATCACCCTGTGCTTTATAGATTACAGCAAAGCCTTTGATTGTGTAGCTCACGAAAAACTAAGGAATACTTTTTTAAAAAGTGGGGGTGCCGCAGCATCTGATTGTTCTGATGTACAGCCTATACTCTGGACAAGAGGCTACTGTAAGTACAGAATATGGAGAAACCGATTGGTTCCCCGTTAGAAAGGGTGTGAGACAGGGGTGTATTTTATCACCCTATTTGTTTAATCTATATGCAGAACATATATGGAAAGAGGGATTGGACCAAGATGAAGGTGTGAAAATTGGAGGGAGAAATATTAATAATTTAATATATGCAGACGATACCATACTACTAACAGAAACCAGTAATGAATGAATGCTAATGAAAGGTGAAGAGGAAAGCACAAAAGCAGGACTACAGCTGAATGTCAAAAAGACTAAAGTAATGACAACAGAAGATTTATGTAACTGTAAAGTCGACAGTGAGGACTATCAATTCCTTGTCAAGGATTTATCAGTACCTTGGTACAGTAATTAACCAAAATGGAGACAATAGTCAAGAAATCAGAAGAAGGTTAGGACTGGGGAGGGCAGCTATGAGAGAACATGTGATGTTAGAGGAGAGCTTTGCGAATACCATGAATGGCAAAAAAGATGAATAATTGAGTGTTAGAACAAACTAAACCAGAACTATCACCAGAAGCTAAAATGATAAAACTGAGGTTATCATACTTTGGACACATAATGAGAAGGCATGATTCACTAGAAAAGACAATACTTCTGGGAAAAACAGAAGGGAGTAGAAAAAGAGGAAGACCAAAGAAGAGATGGATTGATTCCTTAAAGGAAGCCACAGACCTGAACTTACAAGATCTGAACAGGGTGGTTTATAACAAACGCTATTGGAGGTCACTGATTCATAGGGTTGCCATAAGTCGTAATGAAGGTGAAGGCACATAACACACACACACAGTTCACAGCAGGTATTGCAATTCAAATCCAACTGTGAAAGCTGGCTGACAGGCAGATAGTTAATAAAAAACAATCATAATAAGACTCAGTGGCTTAGAAGAGACAAACCTGCTAGCTTGACTCAGGAAAGAAAAAAAAGTTCCTTGATTTCTTCTCATTTTGTGGACCAGTGGACAGAGACAAGGTCTTAGATCATGTGTAGGGAATCTTTGGTCCTCCAGTTGTCGCTGAACTACAATTCTAGGCAGTCAGTAGCAGTTCAGCCTACACTGAGCAAACCACCTGATTTTGTTGGGCTTGACACCTCCAATCATCTGCAGCAAACACACTGCAGAGCAGGAGAGATAAAACAATCACTTTCCACTGCCTGCTAACATCCATAGGCCTCACCTGTTAGGTGAATGAATCAAATCTCACCAATCATATGGGAGAGACTTCAATGGTGTAGGATTCAGGTCTAAATCAGCCTTGGTTAACTGGATGGATGGACTTTCCTTGGGAGAAAGACAGGAGGAATGTGACCCTGCTTCTCTTACTTGGTTTCTTGATGGCTTTTGATACCATTGACCACACTATCCTGCTGGACTGGCTCCGTGGGATGGGTATTGGGGGTATTGTGTTACAGTGACTCTTTTCTACTTTCAGGATCATATCCAGAGAGTAGCATTGGAAGACTGCTCTTTGGGCCCACTGCACTTATGTTATGGCATCTCGCAGGGCACGTTTTGTCCCCAGTACTATTCAATATCTATATAAAGCTGTTGGGAGCAGCCATGAGGGGTTTTGGTTTTGATGATATCCAGCTCTATTTCTCCATTATATCTGATTCATGAGAGGCTGTGAAACACCGGGACTGGTGCTTAGAAGCAGTGGTAGACTGGTTGAGGGCCAGTAAGCTGAGTCTGAACCCTGGGAAGTCAGAGGTTTTGTAGGTGTGTGGTTCTTGGATCCAGGAGATAAGCTGTTTGACTGCCCTGGATGGGATTGCCAGGGCTGGCGCCAGAGGGCAGCCAATTTGGGCCCTGGCTGAGGGCCCCTGCAGCCCAGAGGGGCCCTTCAGGGACCCTCCTTAGGGTGGAAGGGTGGCACTCCCATTCCATGATCTGCGGCAACATTGGGTCCTGCAACATGATGCTGCTGTGGATTGTGGAGAGAGAGATCCCAGGAACACCTCTCCAAAGCAGACAGCACAATATTCAATAAGCCTGCCCATACCCCACACCTACCTCTTCCATCAATGTGAATGCTGTGTGAGCTGTGTGCACTTGACTGCCATCATCCAAGATGGCAATGGGCTTCCCTAAGGGGCTGACACCCCCGCCACCATCTTGATGGCAAGCATGCGTGCTACACATGCACAAGAGATAGGTGGGGTGTGAAGGCAGGCTTATTAGCCCAGCACTGCCTATATCAGGGGGGTGTTGGGCTAAGGCACCACAGGCCTAGAGGAGGCTGGTGCCCAGGAGCCTATTCATGCCTGGCGCCAGCCCTGGCAATTGCACTCCCTGTGAAGTTACATAGTTTGGGGTTACTCCTTGAATCATCATTGTCACTTATGGCACAGGTAGCCTCTCTAGTTAGCAGTGCCTTTTACTGGCTGGTACATCAGCCACAGCTGTTCTTGGATAGGGATAACCTGACTAATGTAGTTCATGCATTGGTAACCTCAGGACTGGATTACTGCAGTGTACTCTATGTGGGGCTGCCCTTGTGTCTAGTCTGGAAGATTTAGCTAGTGCAGAATGCTGCAGCTAGACTCATGACAAGAACAGACTACTGCCAACACACAACGCCAGTACTGAAACACCTGCACAGGCTTCCCATCTGCTGCTGGGCCAGGTTTAATGTTCTTGTTTTGGTGTACAAAGCCCTGAAAACCTTAGGTCCAGGATACATTAAAGGCCTTATCCTGTATGTTCAAAGTTGATCACGGAGCTCATCTGGGGGAGCGCTATTAGTGGTCCCCCATGGACTAGAAGCATGACTCATATCAAAGAGAAGTCATGCCTTCAGAGTTGTAGGCCCAACTCTGTGAAACTTCCTCCCACTAGAAGTTAGACGGGCACCATCCCTGCTGAGTTTCAGATGCTTAATTAAAACTGTTTTATTTCAGGAGGCCTTTGCATCATGAATGCTTCTCTGATGTTTTAATGTTTTCTCATGTTTTTTGTTTACAGTTTTGAGGTTTTAAATTTTTGAGGTTTAATCTATGTTTTAAATTTTGTATATTGTACATCCTTATTGTTTTAAGCCACTTTGAGACCTAGATGGTGAAAAGTAGGGTATACATTTTAAATAAATAAATAAATAAATTTATACAGATATTACCAGAGCTGAATGGGATCAAGCCACAAAGCAGAGGCTTCACATCAGGGGGTCAGGCCCTTCTGAATAAAGACAGTGGGAAAGGGATTGTTGTCCATGAACAAGCAGCAAGCATAAGGGTTATGCCTTCGACTGACATATCCACCAGTATTTTTCCTCTTTAAAACATAGCTGTCTATATCTATCTTTCTGGAGTAGTTTAAGCCAGGAGCCAACCGTTTGGGGCCAGTGGGCACATTTGGGGCCCATCCATACCTTACTGCAAAATCCACTTTTTCCATATTCAGTTGGTGGCCTCAAGATCCATACATGTCCTGTTTGTGGTGGGATTATTGTGAAAACCCGATTATCAAGCATCCATACACTTGGGCTTTTGGGGGGGTCTAAATTACTTTAACATTGGTCACTCTCCTAAATCCATCTCCTTTCAGTGACTGGTCCATAATGGTCATTTGCTTTTCATGTGCTTTTTCGGAATAGCACAGAAACATATATCTTGTTTTTAATTCCCACGGATGCACATGTTTGTGGACATGCTATTGGGTGGGAAGGAGACAGGGGGCTTGGCATATGATGGAGGAATGCCCATGACCGCCTATTGCTGGAAATAGGCTCCACGCCATTGTGTCTGAGCTCACAGACATTAATGCAATTGATTATCAATACCAGAAAGCATATTGGTTTTTCGGTGGCATTTCTAATGCAGATTTGCAAATGTGAAAATCCGTACTAGCTTGCAACGTCATATGGACAACAGTGAATTAATGAGGACGTATAGCAATAACATTGCAGATTATACAGTTGTATGGATGTGCCCTTGGAATTTTGAGAAAATGTTGTGGGCGCTAGATACAAAATGGCTGCCATGGGGGCCATGGTTACTATGTGGGTGTGGCATAATGCAAAATAGGGACATGTCATAATGGCTTGCACATCTAAAAGAACAGAAAAAAGAGACAAGATGTCCTCACAAAACAGTGAGAACAAGCCCCCCACATCATCCATGGGGGAAAAGGTACCTATATCATCCACCTCTGCACTTGCTTAGAGAGAGAAGCTCTTTATACCCCCTTCTCTGTTGAGAACTGATGATAGCTTGGGCTTCAAATCCTGGCATCCCATGAAATGTGGGCATATTTAAGAGGGTATGCCAACCAGTATCAATGTAGAAGGGGCTGAGCCAGTGCAAACAGGAACTGAGCAGGAAAAGTAAAGGATCTTTCATATATTATGGTTTTCTGAGGGGATATTTACTGAGATCTTTCAGGGGTGCCATAGGAGACACTGGTGAGTACACTGGAACCAAAGGCACCATGCTGGCAAGTCCTGACTTAGGCAACAAGAGCAATAACTCTGAATACTTCAGAACTATGCTGCAGATAATATAATGTATTTATTTTCAAATTCTTTTAGCTAAAGAAAAAGTATACCTGAGAAAAACAAACAGTAGTTATCTGAATGAGATATTTGACCTTGCTTCCTATTCCTCAGCTCAGTTTTATCTAATTCTGACATCACTGTGGGGGGAAAGTGATTAAGAGTGTGCCTTATAAAATGTTTCTTGCGGAAATGTACTGGAGAATCAACAAAGACTAATGTCCATCATGACAACATGCCAAGACATAATCATCCCTTCTGAAGTGACAGCCTGTGAACACTGATTAGATCTTTGATCAATTCCTTTATATTTTGACAATACCCAACAAATAATGGATTAAATTGTTAGACCCTTAAATAACTTCTCTGTGTAAGGAAATTGAAGGAAGAACTGCTGAAACATTACAAAACCAGCTAACTCAGACTTTCTTCTCCTTTAACGTTTGGTCAACTTCCCCATTTTCCTGGTATATCAAACTGTATTAACAGGATAATTGGGCCATATTTTGGCTATTTCTCTAGGTCAGCATACCTGTATATAGAACCAGAGTTTAGGAACAGGGACTAGGGTACTGGATTATGTGTGCCCTCTCACATGCCTGCTTTCCATCCGTAATTCTTGCTAAATGGTTTGGGACTAGGGTTGCCAGGTCTCTGGTTTTTGCCTGAAGACTCCAGGTTTTTTGGGTCCTCTCCGGGTGAGTCACACCAATCTCCGGACTCTCAGCTTTCATTTTTTAAAAAATTAAGTTTCCAGGTGGTCTGGTTCAAGAGAAGTACACCAAAAATGTGCAAAGCTGTAAGCCTCCCCCCACAACTTTTGTTAAATGAGCTTGTAGCTGGCTACTCTAACCCCCTCCCTTTCAGGTTTGCAGCAAATAAGTGAAATTTGGGTTGTGATTGACAAGGGATTTGGTGACCCCCAAGCAATAGCTAGAACCTAATACAAGGTTAGAAAAAGTTGTCTTTTCCTGGTTTATAGCTTTCAGCTGTAGCAAAAGTCCCTTTCTTTGTGTCTGCTGGTCACGAGATGTAGAATAAAAAGAATCACAGCAGGACCTTGGTAGGCAATTGTTTACTGTAAACAATTTTTGTTATGATTATTAAAAAGTGTACATGCAGGTTTTTTAAAAAAATTACTTGCAAAAATAGCACATTACAGGTATACATTTTATCTTTCAAATAATTTTTGAACAGAAATTTAAAAGAAGTGTACATGTAACTTGTTTACATTTTCCTGGGCTGTTGAAGAGGGCAATTTATTTGTCTAATTCATTTTTTTAAACCTTCCCAATATGAAGCTTTAATGCTGTACTAGCTTTTCTGGGATTAAAGCTGCAATGTTAATCCCACATACCAGGAGTAAACCCCATTGAACTCAATAGGACTTACTTTTGAGTAGATATAGTTAGGATCAATGGGACATTTAAGTGAACATAGCAAAGGATTGTGTTTGTGTTGTAAATCTTTCCCTCTCTAATCCTATTTTTAAAAGCAATTAGGCAGTGCTTACCTGGGTGTCACTGCTTTTATTTTGTAGGAAACTGATTTTTTAAAGATGTTCTGCAATGACCAACTGGTTTTGCCAATAAACTATTATATGGGGTTTATGTATTTTTACACCTCCAGTGTGTGTGCATATGGAATATTTCCAACAGCCCTATGACGTAGGATTGGAAAGCAAGGTAGCTCACAACAAGAAATAAACCCATTTAAAATCCAATAAACATAAAACAAGTATGAAACAATTGCAAAACAGCTTAAAGTGGCATGATTCTGAATTTGGAGTTGGGTGCATGAAGTTGCTTATCATTTGAAGTTGCAGTCCTGTGCATGCTTCCCTGTTTGAGTATCCCTATTGAATACATTAGGACTTGTTTCTGAGTAAGCATGCATAGGATTGCAATACAAATATATTTACAGGTTGTGTAAATAATAAACATATTTGACATTCATGCTTATATAAATATTTCTTCATACTGTGTCTTGATATGTATCTGATTTCACACTATGGTTGTACATTATTATTTCATCTATATTTTAAGTGTGCCCTTCTTCCTTGGGGTGGTCATCGTTCTCCTCTGTTGTTTTCATTCTGAGGAGCAGATTAGGCTGAGAGATGGTAGCTGATTTCCATTTTAAAAAATTAACAAAAATGATTTACATGCAGGCAAAGTTTATTAAGTAGATCCAAACAATACATTTAAAGCACATCCAATTCACATTTAAACCTCATGACTTCCCCCAAAGAATCCTGGGAGGTGTAGTTTCACTCTCACAGTTATAGTTCCCATGATTCTGTGGTGGGATTCATGTACTTCAAATGTGTGTTGAATGTGCTTTAAATGAATGGTGTGGATCTGCCCTAGGTGTGCTGTGCATTCATTAGTGAATTGAATTCATTAGTGAATTTGCTGCCTTGGGTTCCTGCTGGGAGGAAGGGTGGGATATAAATAAATAAATAAATAAATTGAAAAGAACAATTTTAAATAGGGGAAGAGCTATAGCTCAGTGGTAGGGCACGTGCTTTGCATGCATAGGTCCAAAATCCAATCTCTGGAAAAGACTATTGTCTGGAATCTTGGAGAGCCAATGCTGTCCATGTCATCAGTACTGAGCTAAATGATGCCAAATGGCCTGAGTGGTATAAGGTAGGTTTCTTTGTTCCTAAAAGAGGAAAGAGACCCAAAGGCTACAGTGACTCCAAAATGTATTTATGTATTTTATTTACAAAATTTATATACTGGTTTATTGTAAAAACCTCAAAGCGGTTTACAGAAGGAATTAAAACAATAAAATTATTGGCAAAAACAGTTACACACAAGTATTTGAAAACATTCAAAATAATAAAACCAACAATGAGTTAAAAACAGATAAAAAACATAATAGCTTCTACATGCCTGGGTAGGCTTGCCTAAACAAGAATGTTTTTAGCAGGTGCCAAAAAGAGTTCAATGAAGGCATCTGCCTAAAGTCAATAGGCAGGGAGTTCCAAAGTGTAGGTGCTGCCACACTAAAGGATCGATTTCTTACAAGAGCAGAACAAGTACTATGTGGCACCCATAACATGGAAAGCACACCTTGAATTTGGCCTGGTAGCAAAACAGCAAACAGTGCAGATTTCAGAGCAAAGGTATTATGTGCTGATAGGATCTCACTCATGTCAGCAATCATGCCACAGCATTATGCACTAACTGCAGCCCTCAGGTCAGATTGTGCTGCATGGGGATTTCTGTGACCTTGGCTGATTGTGGCCAGGATTTTTTTAGTTTTGGTTAGGAAACCTAACTGGTTGTGGGGTGCTGAGTTTTCTGCCTTACTCACAGGAATCTTGTTGTGGTTGGTATGGTATTACATTTAGAAAACCATTACTGTCTTGTTTTTCTTTTTCTATGTGCATTTCATTTACCTCTGACATCACTCCCTTTACATCCATAGAAGCAACAACAGTGGTTCCATGTGCTCATCTCAACCCCCTTAAACCCACTGATGATGCACCTTGTTGGTTGCATGATGGTTTGTTTCTTGCCCAATAGTGGTAAAAGAGAATTCACATACTGGGAAGTGTGGCTTCGATTGTTGTTCCCAAGCTACTGCCTGTGAAGATAGACCAAACCATGTGTATTTTCTTTCTGCCAAATAGTACTCATTGGAATTGGGTTGGCTGTCACAATGAGTTTATAGCAGCCCACAGGGTAGTCAGAAATATAGAGAGAATCTTCTTAACTCTTACTCATTTCTCAAACCTCTCTCTACAGTGAAGGGTCAAGTCTGTAAAGAAGTTTGGAGCAACCACATTAAAAGCAGGCAGGGCATTTCAGGCATGGGGTTGCCCTGCTTTGATATGGATAACTTTGCAGAGGATCCCTTAGAAAGCATGCTTAGAATTGCAGCCTTCAGGAGCATCCATCTTTACTCCTGAGTACTCCCATCTAACATCTCCACAACACTAGACTCTCTTTTTCCTATAATGGCCTTCTGGTGACTGGACTGGCCTGAAGACACTTAAATTCTCCTTGCCAGAAGCCAGTAGGCTAGATTAAATGTTCCCTACCCAGTCTTTCTAAGCAGGTGAAAAGAAATGATCCTGTCACTTCAGCTGGACCTGGGAACACCCTCATTTAGCAAAGATTTCTATCTTAATTTCCAATCAGAGAAATGTTTTTGTTTGAGTGGTATGCTCCTAGCAACTGTGGTTAATGCTTAATGTATCATGTTTAATGACATCACTAGGGCCCGCCCCTGTGACATCACTAGGGCCCATCCCTGAAATCTCAGGGGTTGGGATGCTTCTGACCTGGCAACCCTACTTGGAACCCAAGTATACCTTAAGGAGCGACTCCCTGAATATCAACCATGTTACATCTGATGGTTGGCAGGGAAGGGCCTGTTGGTTGCGTTGCCTTGGGCTACTGCCCAGTGGTGGTTCCACATTTGGTGAATGCTATCAGTGGTGAGGTGAATCTGCCACATGTACTCTTTTTGAGATGGTGCAACAGCATACTCTTACTTTTCACTGATGGAAGCCAAATATACTCTTTTTGAAATAACAAAATGATGGTAACCCTAATCTGCCTCCCTCACTATTGACTTTCAGGATAAATTTGTAGACATTCCTGTTTACCCAGGCTTTTGGTGGCTGGTAGATACTGCCCATGGCAACCTAGAAAGCAGTAACTGTGATGGTTTTAAATACTTTTTAAATGTTTTAAGCTTTTAAATGTTTGTTAAACATTTTAGATTATTTTAATTGTTTTTAAGTGTATTTTGTTTTAATATTTTGATGTTTGCCACCCTGGGCTCCTTTTGGAGGAAGGGCAGGATACAAATTTAATAAATTAAATTAAATTAAATTCATCCAGGGGCCTTTTCATTTTTCCCTATCCATGTGTTCACTGGATCTGTGGAGGAGGACTATGCCCACAGACTACACACGCAGTGTCAGTGTGCCTACAGGCCATTCCCCCTAACCTATGCGCAGCCAGTTAAATACATGTGAGTTGAGATTGTGACTAGAACACAGTCCTACACTCCTTTGTCATGCAATCACTAAATATGTGTGTGAATGAGTGACAAAAAAATTGACACTACATGTGGGCATTGCCAACTAGGTTAAAATTAAACTAGTTGTGTTCTAGATAAGACCCTATTTTATTATTCCAGAAGATCCTATTAACATGGACATTTTTATTGGATATATATTTGAATAGATGTCAAGATACCTGTTTCGTCTATCAGTTAAAAGTAGCTCAGGGTTCAAGTAAACAGCAGATGCTATAATGCAAAACAGAAGCTTATTTATTTTATTTATTTATTTATTTATTTATTTATTATTTGATTTATATCCTGCCCTTCCTCCCAGCAGGAGCCCAGGGCAGCAAGTTAGCATCTAACAATATATAAATGGCATCATAAGAATATTAGAAAACAATGGCCAGGTTTGTTTGACATTATTTGTGCATTTGTAATTTTTATTCTGTTTACTATAGGTTATTTAGCATTTTTCTGAGCAGGGCTGGCACCAGGTTTGACTGCCTGCCCTGGGCCCATGGTGTCATAGCCCAATACCCCCCCGATACAGGCAGCACAGTGCTAATAAGTTTGCCTACGTGCCCCACCTACCTCTCATGTCGTGTGAATGATGTGTGCACATAGCGTGCATGCCAGCCATCAACCAAGAGAAGGAAGCCCCCTCCACCATCTTGACTGATGGTAGACATGCATGCACGTAGGCAAGCATGCAGAGCATGCACGGCATTCAACTGATGGGACAGGTAGGTGGGCATGCGGGCGGGTGCTGCCGTGGATCATGGAATGGCAGTGCCACTCTAAGGAGGGGCCCTCAGCCAGGGCCCAACCTGGCCACCCTCTGGCACCAGCCCTATTCCTCAGTGATAGTGGATCCCTGGATTGTTGTGTATTCAGGCAGAAATTTTGAAAAAACATACCAGAAGACTCATTGTGTGTTTTCTCCTCGCTCTTTTTTATTGTTTGCTTATTTCCAAAGCTTGTCATTCCGATGGAGAGTAGAAACAATACCATGTGACTTAGGTGATCAATCACACGCACTCCAAAGGCTGAAGGGTTGGAATAAACCATTTTCAGGCAGCCATAGTTTTCCTTAAACACTTACTATTATTATTATTTATTTATTAGATTTATATCCCGGCCTTCCTCCCAGAAGGAGCCCAGGATGGCAAACAGAAGCACTAAAAACGCTTTAAAACATTATAAAAACAGACTTTAAAATAAATTAATGGGGTCCAACAAATCACTTGATTACATTTCACATCAAGATCAAAAGTACCACTTTTACTATTCCTGCCCTCCCCCAGCTGGTCTTTGAGATGTATTTATTTAGCTCTATAGCTTGCCCTAACCATCTGGTGCATACAGAGCATCTAATTACTGATAATTTAGATAACAACAGAAAAGGACACATCCTTGCTCTTGTGGGACCTGTTATCCATCCATTTTATCATCTGTTTGACTGAGTGCACTTTCTAGTGAAGCAAAACATGCCCCTACATGCCCAACCGATCACTATGTTCTGCAAGAGAGAGTATCCTGCAGATACCATCCTATAAAGTGGTATGTTCTGTACAATGTTGGAATCAGGCCTTTAGTGTTCCTACCCTTTGGAACTCACTGCATATCAGACAGGTGCCTTCTCTATGATCTTTCAGCACTTGTTAAAGATGGTAATCTTTCAGCAAGCCTTCTAAAATCTTTATCCCAGTTGGTATCTGTCTTGGATTTTAATTGATTTCATGTATGTGCTATTGTTGTTTTAAACTGTGTTTATATTTATAATTGGTTTTTTAAATTGTTTTTATATGTGCAGTTGTATTAACTTTGCATATATGTACCTATTTTATATTTATTTATTTTATTTATTTATTAGATTTATATCCCGCCCTTCCTCCCAGTAGGAGCCCAGAGTGGCAAACAAAAGCACTAAAAACACTCTAAAACATCATAAAAACAGACTTTAAAATATACTAAAACAAAATATCCTTAAAAACATCTTTAAAAAAAATCTTACAAACATCTTTTTTTAAAAAAACACCTTTAAAATGTATTAAAAAGCAACTCCAACACTGAGGCAGACTGTGATCAGGTCTCTACTTAAAAGGCTTGTTGAAAGAAGAAGGTCTTCAGTAGGTGCCAAAAACATAACAGAGATGGTGCCTATCTAATATTTAAGGGGAGGGAATTCCCCTTTAGGGTAGGTGCCACTACACCAAAGGTCCGTTTCCTATGTTGTGTGGAATGGAGGTCCTGATAAGATGGTATCTGCAGGAGGCCCTCATCTGCAGAGGGTAGTGATCGACTGTGTATATACGGGGTAAGATAGTCTTTTAAGTATCCTGGTCCCAAGCTGTATAGTGCTTTGTACTCCAGAACCAGCATCTTGAACTTAGCCCGGTAGCTAATAGGTAGCCAGTGCAATTCTTTCAACAGTGGGGTGACATGTTGGCAATACCCTGCTCTAGTAAGCAGTCTCTCTGCCGCATTTTGCACCAGCTGCAGCTTCCGGACCAACCTCAAGGGCAGCTCCAGATGGAGCACATTACAATAATCCAGCCTGGAGGTTACCAGTGCATGGACAACAGGGGTCAGGCTATCCCGGTCCAGAAACAGCCACAGCTGTCTTACCAGCCAAAGCTGGTAAAAGGCACTCCTAGTCTGTGGTCACCTGTGCCTCTAGTGACAAAGATGGAGCTTTTAAAGAGCAGCTTTTAAACTGACTGAAGTGGGAAACCCGACAGGAGCTGAGAAAGGTCCGGTTCGGAATAAACCTCCCCCCTGGGATAAAAACCAAAGAAATGATGAAATTTTAAAAGGGGTAGGCCTAGAAGTAGGCATTGTGAGAGCAGGGGCACAGGATATAAATTCAGAAGAGCAAAATTACCACAGGCCAAACCACAAGTGCCAAAGACACTTGAAGAGAGACACTGCTTACAAGTGCCTGTATGCTAATGCTAGGAGCCTCCGAACCAAGATGGGAGAACAGGAGTGCTTGGTCTTAGAGGAGAGCATTGATATAGTGAGCATAACCGAGACCTGGTGGAATGGAGAAAACCAGTGGGATACAGTTATCCCTGGATATAAACTATATCAGAAGGACAGGGAAGGACGTATTGGTGGCGGAGTCGCTCTATACGTGAAAGAAGGCATTGAATCCAGCAAGCTCGAAACCCCAAAAGAGGCAGACTCCTCCACAGAATCATTGTGGGTGGTGATACCATGCCCCAGCAGGGACTTAATACTGGGAACGATCTATCGTCCCCCTGATCAAAATGCTCAGGGAGACCTTGAGATGAGATATGAAATTGAGGAAGCATCTAAACTAGGAAATGTGGTAGTAATGGGTGACTTCAACTACCCGGACATAGACTGGCCGCATATGTGTTCCAGTCATGACAAAGAAGCAAAGTTTCTAGATATTCTAAATGACTATTCCCTAGACCAGTTGGTCATGGAACCGACCAGAGGAACGGCGACCCTGGACTTAATCCTCAGTGGGGACTGGGACCTGGTGCGAGATGTAAGTGTTGTTGAACCGATTGGGAGCAGTGACCACAGTGCTATTAAATTAAACATATATGTAAATGGCCAATTGCCAAGAAAATCCAACACGGTCACATTTGAGTTCAAAAGAGGAAACTTCACAAAAATGAGGGGATTGGTAAAAAGAAAGCTGAAAAACAAAGTCCAGAGGGTCACATCACTCGAAAATGCTTGGAAGTTGTTTAAAAACACTATATTAGAAGCTCAACTGGGGTGCATACCGCAGATCAGAAAAGGTACCGCCAGGGCCAAGAAGATGCCAGCATGGTTAACGAGCAAAGTCAAGGAAGCTCTTAGAGGCAAAAATGGAAGTCTTGTCCGAATGAAGAAAATAAAAAAGAACACAAACTCTGGCAAAAGAAATGCAAGAAGACAATAAGGGATGCTAAAAAAGAATTTGAGGAGCACATTGCTAAGAACATAAAAACCAACAACAAAAAATTCTATAAATACATTCAAAGCAGGAGACCATCTAGGGAGGCGATTGGACCCTTGGATGATAAGGGAGTCAAAGGTGTACTAAAGAACGATAAGGAAATTGCAGAGAAGCTAAATGAATTCTTTGCATCTGTCTTCACAGTGGAAGATATAGGGCAGATCCCTGAACCTGAACTAACATTTGCAGGAAGGGATTCTGAGGAACTGAGACAAATAGTGGTAACGAGAGAGGAAGTTCTAGGCTTAATGGACAATATAAAAACTGACAAATCACCGGGCCCGGATGGCATCCACCCGAGAGTTCTCAAAGAACTCAAATGTGAAATTGCTGATCTGCTAACTAAAATATGTAACTTGTCCCTTGGGTCCTCCTCCGTGCCTGAGGACTGGAAAGTGGCAAATGTAACGCCAATCTTCAAAAGGGATCCAGAGGAGATCCTGGAAATTACAGGCCAGTTAGCTTAACTTCTGTCCCTGGAAAACTGGTAGAAAGTATTATTAAAGCTAGATTAACTAAGCACATAGAAGAACAAGCCTTGCTGAAGCAGAGCCAGCATGGCTTCTGCAAGGGAAAGTCCTGTCTCAGTAACCTATTAGAATTCTTTGAGAGTGTCAACAAGCATATAGATAGAGGTGATCCAGTGGACATAGCGTACTTAGACTTTCAAAAAGGGTTTGACAAGGTACCTCACCAAAGACTTCTGAGGAAACTTAGCAGTCATGGAATAAGAGGAGAGGTCCTCTTGTGGATAAGGAATTGGTTAAGAAGCAGAAAGCAGAGAGTAGGAATAAACGGACAGTTCTCCCAATGGAGGGCTGTAGAAAGTGGAGTCCCTCAAGGATCGGTATTGGGACCTGTACTTTTCAACTTGTTCATTAATGACCTAGAATTAGGAGTGAGCAGTGAAGTGGCCAAGTTTGCTGACGACACTAAATTGTTCAGGGTTGTTAAAACAAAAAGGGATTGCGAAGAGCTCCAAAAAGACCTCTCCAAACTGAGTGAATGGGCGGAAAAATGGCAAATGCAATTCAATATAAACAAGTGTAAAATTATGCATATTGGAGCAAAAAATCTGAATTTCACATATACGCTCATGGGGTCTGAACTGGCGGTGACCGACCAGGAGAGAGACCTCGGGGTTGTAGTGGACAGCACGATGAAAATGTCGACCCAGTGTGCGGCAGCTGTGAAAAAGGCAAATTCCATGCTAGCGATAATTAGGAAAGGTATTGAAAATAAAACAGCCGATAGCATAATGCCGTTGTATAAATCTATGGTGCGGCCGCATTTGGAATACTGTGTACAGTTCTGGTCGCCTCATCTCAAAAAGGATATTATAGAGTTGGAAAAGGTTCAGAAGAGGGCAACCAGAATGATCAAGGGGATGGAGCGACTCCCTTACGAGGAAAGGTTGCAGCATTTGGGGCTTTTTAGTTTAGAGAAAAGGCGGGTCAGAGGAGACATGATAGAAGTGTATAAAATTATGCATGGCATTGAGAAAGTGGATAGAGAAAAGTTCTTCTCCCTCTCTCATAATACTAGAACTCCTGGACATTCAAAGAAGCTGAATGTTGGAAGATTCAGGACAGACAAAAGGAAGTACTTCTTTACTCAGCGCATCGTTAAACTATGGAATTTGCTCCCACAAGATGCAGTAATGCCCACCAGCTTGGACGGCTTTAAAAGAAGATTAGACAAATTCATGGAGGACAGGGCTATCAATGGCTACTAGCCGTGATGGCTGTGCTGTGCCACCCTAGTCAGAGGCAGCATGCTTCTGAAAACCAGTTGCCGGAAGCCTCAGGAGGGGAGAGTGTTCATGCACTTGGGTCCTGCTTGCGGGCTTCCCCCAGGTACCTGGTTGGCCACTGTGAGAACAGGATGCTGGACTAGATGGGCCACTGGCCTGATCCAGCAGGCTCTTCTTATGTTCTTATGTTCTTATGATCCAGGAGCACCCCCAGACTACATACCTGCTCTTTCAGAGGGAGTACAATCCCATCCAAAGCAGATAACGGATCAACTATCTGAACTGAGGAACCACCAACCCACAGTGCCTCCGTCTTGCTAGTTTTCAGACTCAGTTTATTGGCCCTCATCCAGCCCACCACTGAGTCCAGGCAGCAGTCCAGGACTTACATGGCCTCTCCTGATCCAGATTACAGAGAAGTAGAGCTGGGTATTGTCAGTGTGCTGCTGACACCTTGCCCCAGATCTCCTGATGGAATCCAAATCTCCTGTGGATTCCATTAGTCTTCGGGGGTGGACCATCCCATATGTTGTTATGGGATTGGGGCTGAGATAGATTATTTCTTTGGGTCCCTTTCAAGCTAGTGATCATGTATCTGAAGTTAGGATATGCAAACTAGTTGGGATATGCAAGCTGCTCTACTGGTTAGACTTGTTTCATGCATAAATTAATGGATCAGCCAAGTCAGCCAGTGAGCTAATGGCTTATTGAATGGTCAATCTGCATATCGAAAGGGATGTGGCCAGGAGAGACTCTGTTGCTATTGGAACTCTTTTGAGAGGAGAAGCCCTCCTCCCCTCACATCCTGGAGCCAAGGAAAGGCTTGCGTTTTCAGTTTAGCTGGAGAGAGAGGAGAAGACACACAGAGGCCTGCTCTCTGCAGCATGGCTTTGAGGTGCCTCCCTGCAAACCTGATGGAAAAGCAAGATATATTGGACTGCTTATGCTGAGAACCCCTCCATCTTATGCTCAGGCTGTGAATATGTATAAATAAACCAAATATCCTATAAGACACCATTGTCACCACTGTCTTTCTTTCCAAGGCAACTAAACCCTGGGTAAGTGCAAGAACTCCTGCAAGTCTGGCATTGCTCAGAGATTGGGGTGGCATGCAACAATATGTTATTATATTGTAAATTGCTTTGGGATGCCTCATGGGAAGTGATTCATAAATTAAATAAATAAATAATACACAAAAGATTATGACCAACAGAACTTCAAAACTGTGAGGCCCAGAGATGGGCTGAAGTTACAGAGCTATAGGACTCACTCCACCAATCGCTGTCCCTGCTCCTTTTGTCTTCATTTGGAAAAGGTTAGCCAGAACTCTTGCCAATCCCCAATTATTTGGGTGGGGGTTATACACCAGTAGTATGCAGCAGATTGCATCTGTACCTCTCTTGCAATAAGGGGTTGACACATTTTTTAGGCCCTGCAGCTATAAGGCTTCCTATCTCCCTGCTGTTGTGAGATTTATTACTAGAACATGTCATTTTATAATCACGTGCACTTCATATGACCTACTTTAGGCATGTCTTGCTGAAGCATCTTGAAATGTTCTAGCTACAGAATCATATTTCACTGTCATTTAAAGGACATTGTAATGCCCCTCCCTCAATGACAACCAAATCCTGCAAAGGAAGGGGGGGGAACCCTACAGAGATATCTAATTCATACAGGGAATGTTCACTGTGAAGATACGACAACTACATTCAGAATATTGCTCTTTCTTCAGAGCAATACCATTCCCTTCCCCCATTCCATACGGCTTCATTTTGAAATGAAGGTGTAAAATGTGTGTGTTTAATAACCAGAGCTGTAATACACTGGATGCTGAGTGCACTTTACTCCTACTCAGTGCAATGAAAAAACAGCCATTTAATAACCCCAAGAACAAGCAGTAACTGGTGCCCATTGGGACTGGTAGGGCAGAAGGCAGGGAGACCAACAGTAGGTCAGGCCAGAGCCAAGGCCAGGTAGAGCCAACCAATTCTAGTTTTGTCTCCATCCTCCTCCCTGCTGAGGTCTGCAAGGGCAACACTGAAACAGAGAGGAGGAAGCTGATAGCCAGAGGCACTCCCTGAACCAGTTGTATGTAAGATGGCAGGCAGGTGGGGACTGGTTGAGATTGGTGGGGCTGTGCCCTTTTTGCCCTAATGGACCAGCCTCCATCCCTGAACTGGACAGAAAATATGTTATGTGCCTATGAAAATGGAAATGGACTGCCTTCCAGTCAATCCTGACTTATGGCGACCGTATGAATAGGGTTTTTATGGTAAGCAGTATTCAGAGGGGGTTTACCATTGCCTCCCTCTGAGGCTGAGAGGCAGTGACTGGCCCAAGGTCACCCAGTGAGCTTCATGACTGTGTGGGGATTCAAACCCTGGTCTCCCAGGTCATAGTCCAACACTCTAACTGCTACACCACGCTGGCTCTAAGCTACACAGATTAAACAGTTCAAAGAATGACATTCTGGGAATTTATGTTGCTACTCTTAAGACCAAAAAGAAGAATTCTAGAGATTTGTAATGACAGTTAAGAAGGGGCTGCTGCTTTATTTGCACTTTGCTTTCTGTTACTGCTAAATAACTGGCTACATACCAGCGTACTGCATTGTGTTGCTAGTTAACCTTGGGATACAGTGTGAATAGCAAGGTGTACCCAGTAGAGTCACATTTTTGTTTGTTTGTTTGCTCAGGTGTGTGTGTGTGTGTTGCTTGCTACCAATTTTATTGGCCAGCTGAATTGCTTACATATGATGGGATGCAGACTATTTTTGCTCCATCACATCCTGCTTTGTTAAAGTAGTGATATTTTGAGTCATTGATTAATATGTTATCATAGTATCTTCTAATTAATAATTATTGTAGCCTGTTCTTATTACTTAGTATTCCTTTATTTTTCTACCTCTAATTGAAAAGGATGATCAGAGCAAGACAAATCTTCCCAGAGCTCTTTTTTTGTTCTTTCCTTGAGTTTTCTTACTTGTAGAAAATTGGAACAATTCCCAAAGGGGCAGAAGAAATTAAGGAGACCTGCACTTTGCAAATTGTTCATTTTAAGGTTAAAAGGTTCAAATGAAGAGAACCTGGCATAGGAATACAATCAAGTGATGCAATTTACAGTAAGTGCTTCTTTTTACTCCTCCGAAGGGACATAAATATATTGTCATTTGAATTATAAATGTGATCAAAAAGTGATGATTATCACTTATTTAATATAGGAGGTGAAGTAATATACATAATATTAATGTACCCCATTTGAAATAGCCCCACAAAAAAACCAGAAGAGCTATGACTCTGCTGAGACATTAGGGATATCTTTTTTGATGTTCCTAATGAAGGGGAGAAGAAAAAATACTGTCTGATAGGATACATAAACTTTAACCCTGAACCATGTTCTCTCAGAAGCCAAATTAAGTTGCAATCCTATCTGTGAGTACCTGCCATTGAATACTATGGGACTAATTTTTGAGTAAACATGCATAGGATTATACTATTACATGCTCAGCTTTGAACATGCTACATTGATTTCAATAAGACTTCCTTCCAAATAATGTTCTGCCCCAGATGGGCACTGAGTGGTATTGTCTCCCTAGTCTCTGTACTGAGAACTGCTTTCTTCCTCCTTCACTACTGCCTTAACAGGCACACAGGGAGCAGAGAAATCTATCAGCAGCATCTCTTCTCCCGGCTGTACCTCACTTTCTTCCGAGGCCTCATCCTCTTCATTTTCCAGCATGTCCTCTTTCAACTCTTGGGGCTTCACTTCCAGCTTTCTGCTGTGTTCCCCCCTGGCAGGCTCCTGAACAATCAAACTTCTTCCTCCTCCGCTACTGACTGCAACTCCTTACGGTCCAAACCCACCAGCTGCCCATCCACTTTCTGGATCTCTTTAGCCACCCTAGTCTGGGTGCTCTGCAGCTGGACTCCTGGGTCACCCTCGACCCCTTGTAGTGCCTGATCAGGCAGGGCTCTTACCTCCTCACATGGGGTCTCCTTTTCCTCTTCAGAGGTACTTCCCAATATCTCCCTCATTCGTTGCCAGTGCTCCTGGCGGTCTCTTTGTCTTTGCTCCCGTTCCTCTTGGTGCTCACGTTGCCTTTGCCGCTGATCTTCCTGGCGCTCTCTTTGCCTTTGCTGCTGGTCCTCCTGGCGCAGCTGGAAAATCAATTTTAGCTGTTCCAGGATTGTTCTCCCTCCATTTTAACTCATGCACACCGTGCTCCCAATGCTTCCTCTAGGAAACTCAATCCCACTTTTGATGCCAGTGTTGCGTGCCTCCCCCAATCTCCGAGCAGTGAGATTTCGGGGGTCCCTGTGCTCCTCCAGGGTTTGGTTTCCTTTGGGAAGAAGGTCAGTGGAGACTGTGGTGTCTTTATGAAATATGGTTTATTTATTTACACACATTCCAACCTGAGCTCAAGGATGGAGGGGATTCAATGCATCAGCAGTCCAATTTCCATTTTTTCCATCTGGGTTGCAGGAGGCACCCCAATGCCATGGTGCAGAGAGCCAGTCTCTCTGTCTGCCTGCCTCCAGTCTCCATCAATTCTCTAGAAACACAACTAAAAAACTACCAGCCTCTGCTGGACTCCAGGAGGGGGGATGGTCCTCTCCTGAAGAGTTTCAATGACAAAAGGGTCTCCCTGGCCCATTCACTGTTGCTAGGCAACTGATCGGCCCATTATCTTACCTGGCCAATCTATTTGGTTAACAAAAGACTCATTTGACCAGCAGAGAGTTCCTCATTCCAAGGCACAGGATTCCAAATCAGAGGCTGGAAAGTGGACCCACAGGAATCATCCATCCCAACCTCCATGCTCATTACAGTATCTTTCTGGGTGGGCTTGCTGTGTTGGGTGCTTGGGGTACTGTGTGTCAGTAATGCCACTCCTACTTAGATGGTCAATTTCAGAAGATGGCATCCCAGTTGTACAATGCCATCCCCCAATGATGGTTACCTGGGCCCTACATTGTGGTTTTTTTGTGACAAGTGAAGAACTTTTTATTTTCCCAGGCTTTTCAGTCTTAAATCTTTTAATGCTTTTTAGATCCTTTGTTTTGATGCTGTTCTGTTGCTGGCTTTACTTTGGTTTTAGTCGATTTTTTATTGTTTATTTTATGTTTATATCTTGTTATTTTTAATTTTTACTTGAAAAACATCCCAGAGAATCTTTATTGGGGGTAGCATATAAATATTTTAATTAATTAATCAAATAGGATTCAAGTGTATATAATTTTCTCCTAGATTGCAAGTAGTGCGGATTCTGAGATTTAGAAATGGTACTATGGACGCATTACTGAAATGCACTTGCTCTTGACATGGAAGTATTCTGTGGAAAGCTGGCCTATATTTAGTTTCAAGTACTGCTTCCAAATCATGGAAATGACATAGGGGCAGGGGGGATCAAAGTGAGTGTATACTGAATAGGTGCACCTGCATTTTCTTCCTTCTTCTGATGTGTGTCAGAATCTGAATCTGCCAGTGAAAGAATCATCAAACACAAACCTTTTTATTTTTTTACCTATTAATAGTTTACTATCAAGTAAAATAATTAACATTTTTAAAATACTTATACATAAATCCTTTATGATAGCCATTAACACCCTTGACAGTGCTTCTTGCCTAATATATTTGTCAGGTATAATCGCATTTCAAAATATGATAAAGAATCACATTGGTCCAATAATGAGATTCTTATATGGTTTGTTTCTTCACATAGGTCCTTAAAATTATATAAATTTGTTCCATAACATGATGAGCCATCCTGGTAACCATTCCTTCATTGTTGTCAGTCACCTGTTTACATACATAAAATCTACATCTGCCTTATTCTATCTCTAATGTCTACCAGTATTATTTTCATAATTAAAAAAAAAAACTTCAGTGGTGTATAGTCCCATGGGTATGTTTATTTTTATTTAAAACCATTTAGATCAGAGTGGTGTACAATAAGAATAGTTTTAAAAAACAAAATAAAATATAAAATAAAGCAGGCAGTATAGGAACTTGTGAGCATTTCCTTATGAATTTGCATCCAGTGAGTGCTTGAGACCTTCCTTCCAGATAAGCCCACAACGAGCACTCCTTTTTGACATGGAAAAATCCATCTTAGGTGAACCACTGGTTTCAAATCTGTCATCATGACAATTACACCAGGAGGGGGGGAAACCCAGCAACATGGTGCAGAGAGAACAAGCCTGCATTTACTACTTCTGGTGTATGTCAGTATCTGAGTCTGCCAGCCAAAGAATCAGTAAATGTCATTCTTTTGACTGCCTTTTGATTTGCTTCTGATGCATCTGCCTGGTGGCCTGTCAGACTGCATAGACTGTCAGCTTGTCTCTGAAGGCTCTGTCAGATGTTCAGCAGAAATGTCAGGTGCACAGCACAAGGGAGCCCAGCTCTTTGTTAGAAGTCTAAAGACAAAGGATGCAGTTGAGGTGATTTGCAATGACTACATTCCATCCGCTTTTGAGAATGATGCAAAAGCTTGGGGAAGAGTTACATTGGTTTGTTGTTCCTGTTTGAGTGATTGTTTTTAACAGGGATATGATGGAAACGTGTAATACAGTTTTCTGCATTGTTTAAAACCTTTCATCATTACTCATAAGATATGTACATCTAAATCCGCATATTGCAAAATGGCACTTAGACACAAAATTTGCGCATGCGCTAATGATAAGCCTACAAAACATCATTTAAAAAATGAACACAATGCAACCATATATTTTACTCGATACAATTTAATCATGAGAAATATTAGAATATCAGGAAATGTAGCCTCAGAATGATTTGAATCTGAATCCCATAGAGATGAAATATGGTAAATATTTATTTTCCTTTTGAATATGAGGTTGAAACACATGTATAAATATTTGTGAACTTTTGGATATTACCTAACTATTTAATTTACATCTCTTTATAATTGTACATAATGTCATGTAACCTTGCTTCTTTTCCTTTCGATACTTTTTATATGTAATTTTTTTTGTAATCATATTCTTCTTGGTGATCACTCGTGACCGAGTAGGATTGTCTTCCAAAATATAGTGTTTAATAATGGATCCATCTGAATCTGTATCCACTGCCGATGTACCAGTCCATGACTAGGGGCTTCTGGATTTCGCCATGGGACTTTTGTTATGGAAGACGCCTGTGCATGAATTTGTTTTATGTGGGGAGATTGGCGCACCACAATCAACACACAATCTTGACAGAAAAAGGCTTTGATCCAATGGCATGCGTGCCACGATGATTGGAAGTCCTTTATCTGCTGCAGCCTTCATCCACCTTCACAGCCATTGTAACATACACATTGTTATCCTCCGCCTGTTCTTCCATTGAGGACTTTCTTGGATTGTTCTTTGTCTGGTTCCTCTCCCTTGACCTTACCGCCATGGGTGACCCTGCTGGGAGTACATGACTCCCGATGGCATAGTAGATGACTATTACTATCAAAACTGAAGCACTGGAGATGAATACAGTTACAAATATTTGTTTTCCTCTTTCTGAAATAGTTGAAAGTGTTCTTTTGATTACAAATGTAGTACTTCAAAGGTTGACCTTGAAATGTGATGTCTCATTTAAGAACTCCTTTAAGTACTCGAAAAAAGCACTAATTGTTAAAAAGTAATATGCATTTGGATTTTGAATATCGCATTTACTCAGAAGTGACAATGGTTTGGATTCAGAGATGACAGAATGGCATTACATTATAACATATGCACCCTGATTTGTTAGTTCTGACACACTTAAGTTGTATACAGATGCAGGGGTTGGTGCTGGGTTTTCTGCTGTAGTGAGCTCTGCTTCCCTCCACTTTCCCTCTTGTCCACATGCAACCTCTTGAGCCAACAATGTCCCTTCCCTGAACTGCTCTGAGAAGGAGGTAGATATCTTCATGACTGACATATGGGCTAGCCAATTAGTTCTGTATACTAATTATGACTGTTTTAATATGGTCGCTGTGCTCCAGATTGTGGGAAGACCTGGATATAAACATATTAAATAAATTAAATTAAATTGCTCTGCTGGGGGGAGAAGATGGTATGTGTGCTCAGTATGAATTGAGTGTGCTTCCAAGGTAGGGGTCACTGTTAAAATGAAGTACACCCATATATTCTAGAGGTGTGCAACCACTATGTTCTGGGGCCAAATAATGAGGTGAATCAGGATGATTTTGCCCCTCCCTGAGTCAAACTGTGATGTCCACAAAGCTCCGAGTTGGATCAGGGTCCTCATGTCATTCTGTTTTACTGTGCTCTCTATTTTTCTGTCCACTATATCTCTATGTTTTTCTATGTCTATGTTTCTCTACTCTAGGTCCATGGGCTTTACAAAAGGTGAGGCAATTTTAAATGCTACCTGTGGAGTTCTGGATGATGTTTTTGTTAAAGCAGAGCAGTGGAGGTGTTTTTTTTTTAAAGGGATTTTTTAAGTATAAGCAAGTATACACATCACTCAGCTACCTCTTAATTATTTTGAATTAAGAAAGAACAAGAGACAAGCCCCCATTTCACCTTTTAAAATATGAAATAATACAGAGTTTGGAATTTTAGCTGGCCTAATAAAGGTATTGCCCTAATAAGGATTATGAGGAAAGTGAATCTCTTCTATTCCTTCACAAAAGCCCTTGGACCTATCTGCAATTTTGCAGGATTAATTCACTCTGGAGAGGGTTCTGTGCCTGCAAATTTCATGTACTTCTGCCATAATGGAAAAATGTTATATATAGATTTCCCATAAGTGTGATTGGAGAACACAGAGTGGCTTGGAAACCAAATCACAAATTGAAGGAAACAGGAACACACTAATTTTTTTATTAGAAGCACATGCACAGATACAGGGTGAATCTTGGGACCTGTGTACACCCCTAGTATGTTTCCATGTAGTAATTTTAATGCATATAGAATGATAACCTTTCTACTCATTTTAGCAATGAGGGATACTCTGTGGATGTGAATGGATAACTGTCCTAGTATTTTCAGAATGTCACAGCGTAATTCTCTCCTGTCTTTTCCCAGATACTCATGAAATTGGCCACTTCCCACATTAATCCAATGCTTTGTGTCTCAATTTTTAGTAGTACAGAACAGCAATGATTCAACAATTCTCTTTTCACTTATCAGGCATCGAGCCCAGGAACGTGGGTGTATTTTTGGCCTAGAAGAACACTTTGCTCCTCTTCAAGGAAAGAAAAAAAATCCCACACAGTATCCATTTTAACTATAAGTAATCTGCTGCACTGTCAAAGTTTCAAGGCAGCAGGCAAAACTATATTAAATGACAGACAGCCTTTCTTATCTGATTTATAAGCTGCTGTCTTGTTTGTGGCATCCCGGATCCGTAAACACCAAATGTAAAACCAAACTTGTACAAACTCCATCCCCCATACATTCCAATATTTGCTCTCTTTTTCTTCCCTTCCTCTTGTTTTTGTACTGTCCACCTTCTGAAAATTTTGCCAAGTCATTTCCTCTCCCCACAGCACCATGGAAGATAAATACAGATGGAAACTGGGCAGTCCTATGCATGTCTACTCAGACAGAAGTCCCACTAAGTTCAGTGGGACTGACTCCCAAACAAGTGTGTATAGGACCTTAGCTTAGCCACTCCTTCTCAAGCAGTTGTTAGATTTAGATTTCCAGAATCCTCCCCTTACACCAGGAGAAGGGAACCTATGATCCTCCGGATGTTATTAGACTACAACTCCCATCAGCCTCAACCAGCATTGCTAATGGTCAGAGATGATGGGAGTTGTAGTCCAGCAACATCTGGAGGGGCAGAGGTTCTCTATCCCTGCCTTACAACAAGCACCTTAACCACATACCTATCATTTACCATTAACACAAAGTCAGGTTTAGAGATTCCTGTTCATGTCCCAAACAATCTTTAGCTTTATCATGATGGGATTTTGCACATGTCTGCAAGTTTGTAGCTACTGTGCGCCTTGTCGCTTCTTTCTAATAAATCAGCCTTTCCCAACCAGTGTGTCTCCAGATGTTGTTGGACCACAACTCCCATCTTCCTGACCATTGGCAATGCTGGCTCAGGCTGATGGGAGTTGTGGTCCAACAACATCTGGAGGCACACTGGTTGGGAAAGGCTGTTTAAATAAATGTTTCTCTGCTAGTACAAACATGTTGTTTTCATTTAACTATGAATGTGCGTTCCATATTCAAGCTCATGCAGAAAAACACTGAATCAGACATTTTCCTTATAGGACATTTATATATCCAGGCAGGTAGAGGAACCTAGCTCACCCAACAGCAGGAATAGCTGGAGCTGATTTTAGCTTTCAGGGTTTCCAGTCTATCTCCTCACAAACATATCCAAGAAGCATAGAACAGGCCAAATATATTGAATCAGTCATTTAAAACAAAGGAAAAGAGGCTTCTAGGGAAAACATAAAAGAAACTTAAATAAGACATATAAGAAATGGCACATAAATGTAACAGACTAATTTACAAAAAAAATGATTTAGCTACAGTAGAAAATGCATGATACTTAGTTACTATAGCTCTAATCCAATGATTGGGGACTATCAGAGAACAAAGCAAACCTCTATCCCATTGCATCTGCAAGCTAGAATCCAGGTCATCCCATTTGCTCCTCACAAGCTAAGAACCAGGGAAAATATGACCCATCCATTCCCAGGAAAATATATATAGTGCAGAGGTGAGCAGCACAAAATACTCAGGTCTGAACCATATTTCCAGTGGCTTTGAACACAGACAATACAACTACAGGCAACATTAATTACAGCAGACAGAATATCTCCACTATACCAAGTACAAAACTGTGAAGACCACTTTGGGTCAACCAAGGAGTGTTGTTATCCTATGAGATCAGATGTTTAGCAACCTGATTACTTCATCCAGAGAGAGAGAGAGAGAGAGAGAGAGAGAGTATGAATGGGGCCTGCACAAGAGCATAGCTTTTCCAGTGGATTATACACAAAGTTTGTATCTGACTAAATCATACTCGGAGTAGATTCACTAAAATCAATGGATTTAAATTATGACAGTCATACAAGAAATTACAGGCTACAATATAACCAGAAACTTTGAAACTATACTTTTATGTATATTAAAATCTGACTTAGACTTAGAAATGGTTACAACTCTACTTGCAAGTGTGAAGATTTGTATTACTCAGCCTGGGCAAAGCAAGGAAACTATCCAACTATTGATTAAATGGCTAAAGAAAATATGGGAAGTCTTCTTAATGCTCAAAATAACTTACCAGAGAAGAGTACTAATTAATCAGCAAAAAGACCAATTTATTGAGAGTTGGACTCTCTTTATCAGCTATTGGAACAGAAAAACCAGTGACAACTTATTCCATCCTATTTAACGTACTTTATCTTTTCTCTAAATCAGCATAAATTTCAAACATCTATAATCTCTAGTATATTCATGAAAAAGCAAAGGAGGAAAATGCAGCAATGAAACTCAGCCATCAAGTACTGTCCTTTTACTGAATAACACCCCTCCAATATTCATGACTAACTTTAGTCAACTGATTTCAATGGGTTTATTTTAAGTATGACTAAGCTGGATACAACCCAAAGATTCTATTTATTTTAAACACATAAATGGGAGAGAGGGAATTGTGTTGCCGGACTATGTAAGTAACAGCTCACTGCTATTTGCTTCTTAACATGCTGGAGAACTAGATTACTCACATTTTCTTGAAACTGCTACATAATATAATATGTATTGTCCTGTTGCTTTAGATTAGTTTTCATCCCCCTTTGTTATTTGGAACACCAGCTTATGTGAGAAAAGAAATAAAGTGCAATGATATAATTGTTGATTCAGGCAGAGTCTTTTTTGTGTCACTGTAAGTATTACATTGCACTAAAGTCATGAAAGAAGCCATAACCTTGTTCAGAAGGCCTCTTATTTACTAGCAGTCAGCAGGTCAGCAACACAGCAACAGCGTAGTGTGATGACAAAAATGCTTCCAGCAGCAATCTGTAGGAGGAAAGTCTTTTTGCTCAATCATTCTGCCTTAATCAAATTCCCTGACACATTTCACACACCTTCTGTTCATCAGGAGAGAATGATAAAACTTGAAGGATAATACACAAAAATAAAAATAAAAAAATCCCACAGTAGTGATAGACATAAATATAATGTTGGTTCCTGCTCTTTCTGTTTTAAATAAAAGCTGTTATATGTACATTTTCACTGCTCTCTGACATCAGCTAATCTTGAATTACTGTCCTGCAAAGATTAGCATCAAAATTATTTATTTACTCATTGCATTTATATCCCACATTTCCTCCAGGGACCTCAAAGTGGTGTACATTGTTCTCCCCCCTCCCCATACTATCCTCCCAACAACCCTCTGTGGTAGGCTGAGCCCAATGGAAGGTAACAACTATAAACAAGTCACCAACACCACTTTCTTGGCAAAGGTGGTGGAGAAGATGCTTGTAGAGCAACTACATGTATTCCTGGATGAGACTGATTATCTAGATCCATTACAATCTGGATTCAGACTTAGTTTCAGAACAGAATCAGCCTTGGTTGCCCTGACTGATTACCTGAGCAGGAGAGAGACAGGAAAAAATGCAATCCTGTTACTTCTGCTCAATCTCTCAACAGCATTTGATACCAATGACCATGGTACTATCTTGGACCAACTCAGTGGGATGGGAATCGGAGGCAACGTATTATGGTGGTTCTGCTCTTACCTTCAGGGCCGCATCCAGAGAGTAGCACTGGGTGAGTGTTCCTTGATCCCCTGACACTTGATCTATGAGGTTCCACAGGGTACTATGGCCAGTGCCATTTAACATCTATATGAAGCCATTGGGAATGGTCATTAGGAGTTTGGGAGCAAGATTTCATCAGTATGACACGCAGCTCTATTTTTCCTTTTTTTTATATAATAATTTTTATTATTCAAATTTTCATAAAACAAACACAACAAAATCAAACAACAAAAACAATACAACAAAAATAAAAATAAAAACTTGACTTCCAATTTGTCACAGATCAGCTATAAGTATATAATATATATCAAACCTGTCCCCTAAAACATACGAAATTCACTTTTTTCCATAGTCTATCTTAATTAATCGTCAAATCCCATTATCATCATTTCATTTTTTTCTTTCAACAAAAAGTCCAAAAGAGGCTTCCATTCCTTAAGAAATGTATCTGTCGTTTTTTCTCTGAGAAGGCATGTCAATTTGTCCATCTCTACTAAGTCCATTAATTTCAATAGCCATTCTTCCGTTGTTGATATTAATTCCATTTCCCACTTTTGTGCATATAATAATCTTGCTGCCGTAATCATATATAATATTATTCTTCCATATTTCTTTTCCTTTTGTTTATCCATAAAACCCAATAAAAAAAATTCTGGCTTTGACTGAATATTTATCTTTAAGATTTTTTGCATCATCCTACCTATCTGTGCCCAAAATAATTTTGCCTGTTTACACGACCACCACATATGATAAAAAGATCCTTCTTGTTGTTTACATTTCCCACATACATTAGAAACATTACTATACATTTTTGACAACTTTTCTGGAGTCATGTACCAATGATACATCATTTTATAAAAATTTTCTTTAAGATTATAGCATAATGTAAATTTCAAACCTTTTTTCCACATATTTTCCCATTGATCCATTTGTATATTATAACCAAAATGTTTTGCCCACTTGACCATACACTCTTTTACTTGTTCTTCTTCCATGTCCATTTTCAATAAAAATTTATACATTTTTGCAATTATACATTCATCATTTGTACACAAACCTATTTCAAAATCAGATTTATTTATTTCAAACCCATACATTTTCTTATCCATTTTGTATCTTTCTAACAATTGTAAATAGGCAAACCATTGAGAACTATATCCTTCCTTTGTTAGTTGTTCTCTCTCTTTCATTATATATTCTCCATGCACATTTTCTAATAATTCTTGGTAAGTTAACCATTTCTCTTTTCCAGCCATTTCTATTCTATAAAATGCTTCTTGACTTGAAACACATAGTGGTATTTTCGAAAAAAACCTTGTTTTGTATTTATTCCATATTTTCAACAAAGGACGTCTTATAAAATGATTATTAAAATCCACATTCACTTTTACTTTATCATACCATAGATATCCATGCCATCCCCACTTCAGGTTGTGACCCTCCCTGCGACGTATTAGCTCCATTTATATTCCAAGTTAGATATTTGTAATCCATTTTTAGGCATGTATTTTAGAAAAGTCTGTACCTGTTGCTCCCTTTAATTCATCATCATCCTTTTCTTCCTCTACCTGTTTCTGTTGACTTTGTTTCCCAGGAATTATATCCATGTCTTTAAGTTTGTCTTCTTCCATGTCTTTTGAAGCTTTTCTCAAGAAATCCCTTGCTTTTTGAACAGTATTCAATCGATACTTCTGTTGTCTAAATGTAAAAATCACTCCCTCTGGAACATCCCATCTAAATTGAATTTTACATTGTTTGAGTTTTTCTGTGAAGAAAGTGTATTCTTTTCTCTTACGTAGAAGTCTAACAGGAATTTCCTTCATCACCAATATTTCTTTACCGTCAATTTTGAAGACATTGTTAAAATGATGTTGCAAAACCATATCTCTGGTCCTCTTTTTTAAAAAGTAAACAAGCACATCTCTTGGGATTTTTTTCAATGTTGCGTATCTGGAATTAATTCTATAAACTTTATCTATTTCAAGTTCCATCTGATCATCATCCCAGTCCAAGAATTTTACCAAGGCATTAACAATTTTCTCTCTGATATCTTCACCTGTTTCCTCAGGAATTGCACGGAATCTCAAGCAATGTTCTTTGTCTCTGAGTTCCATGACAGCAATATAGTCCAAATTTTTTTCCAATTCTATATTTAAAATATCTGTTCTATTCTCTAAGGTTTGCACCTTGTCTTTAACATTTTTTACATCTTGTGTTAGTTGCCCAATTGTGACTTTAATCTGATCCACTTCTGTTGTGATATGATCTTTTAAATCTTAAAAAAAAAATTTCATATTGCGAAATTCACCTTTAAATTCTTGTCTGTCCTGTTTCATCTCTTGTTTCATCTCTTGTTTAAGATCATTAATCCCCTCCATAATTTTCTGGAACATATCTATCCCTCCCTGTGTATCAGTTGAACCTCTTCGCTCTAAAACTTTGGCTGCTTTCCTGGTTGTCATTCTTGAAAAAACCTTTTCTATTATCTAGTCAATGTTCCCAAACTTAGAGGCAAACTGTTTCTTTTTTCCCCCAACAACAAAAGAGTTAATATTCCAGGCCTGTTAATATGATCTAACCAGCACGGTTCTTATCTCCAGCACGTTCAGGAATGTAAAACAAATCCAGCTCTCAGCATCCATCAGTTAGTAACATACACGAACAGCAGATTCGTTCAAAAAAATAATAAAAAAAGGAATAAAATAATAGTCTCAGATATATTTCCTTCAAATAATCAAATCATCTTATCTAATAAGTTGCCTCTTATCCGTTGTAATCTTTGTAATTCCAAATTTAAGCCAGCTTTTTGTCATAAAAAAATAAAACAAGTTCTTTAAGTTGCTCCCTTCTTCCTTAACTTTATATAAAAGAAAAAAGTGTGACTCACCCAGATTTCTGAATTGCTGATTCGTAAACAAGTCTCTTTTACGGTAGTAATTTAAGTCAAATGATAAGATATAGACAGAAGGAGGCTCGCTCGTTAAAAACGTTTTTTTGAAAGAAAAAAAAAGTCTCGCTTATTTTCAGCACAGCTTGTTGTAAATCCGGACTCCGTCTTCCACTGCTAGATATGCCTTCTTATCTCAGGGGATTCCTGATCAAATCCAGCTATCTACAGCTCAACGAAGTTGACGTGGATAATCTCTTCGGTTCTCCTTTATCTTGGAGAACATTTACGCCAGTCAGAGATTCCTCTTGACTGACTTTTAACTGAAAAAAGCTTCCTCTGAGGCAGAGCTCCCTCAGAGACAACCACCAGCCAGCACTCCTTCCAGGAAGTCCGCAGCTCTATTTTTCCATAACATCTGAATCAGGAGAGGCTGTGAATGCTCTGGATCAGTGTCTGAAAGCAGTAGTGACTGGATGAGGACCAATAAACTGTGCTTGAATCTTGGAAAGAGGGAGGCTGCTGGATAGGTGATTTCCATGTCCAGGAGATAGGCAAGTCATGCTGTCTCTGAAGGAGCAGGTTTGCAGCTTTGGGGTATGCCTGGTTTCAGCTTTGTCACTAGAAGCCCAAGTAAACTCTGTGGCTAGGAGTGCCTTTTACCAGCTTTACCTGGTTTGTCAGGGATAGCCTGACCACTGTAGACCATGTGTTGGTAACCTCAAGGCTGGATTATTGCAATGCACTCTATGTGGACCCTCCCTTCAGAAGCTTCAGCTGGTGTAAAATGTGGCGGCAAGACTGCTGATGGGGGCACGTGGCCGACAACATGTGACACCACTCTTAAAACGTCTGCTTTGGCTACTCATCCACTACTGAGCTAGGCTGAGAGAAAATGACTGGCTCGAGGTTATTCAGTGAGCTTTGTGAGGATTTGAACCCTGGTCTCCCACATCCTAGTCTAAAACTCTAACCACTACATCATATTGGCTCTCTTAGAATTAGGCAGTTTAACCTCTGGATTACCTTACGGACAAGAACTGGTAAAAAAGAAGTTTTCAAAATGTGATTCCTACAGCTGAGCAGTTTAGAAAAATGGCAGCCTTAACAAACCTTGGGCTGTCAGTATATTATATTATATTCCTGCCTTTGCTTATATGTGGTCCAGACTAGTTTTACTAGAAGAGTTTCATTATCCTGATGTAACTTTGACATTTTGTGATTTACAGGAGATGTTGCAGAGTGATTAAGATCTCTGCTAAAGGCTTGGTTCTTCCAAGAGACAGTTTGCAGGTTCAGTTTTTCTAATACTGTAAAACTGATGTAGAGCATGATCAAGGAGTCAATGACTGCTTGTTGTGACTAGAATTGATCACTGGTATTTTCTTGGTAAAGTAATATCTCAGCAATTCTATATACATCTCATTGCTCAAATAGTCCCAGCAACAAGCCCAAAGTCATAAATTTCTCTCACATTGGGGAAGCTGCCAAATGCACATATAGGATCTGCTGTGAAACATCTTGCATAAATTTGGACTCATTACTTTATTAGTCAAACTGATTCAGCTGACACTGTAATTTTCATATTAATTCAATGCCATCCTAAGGCAAATAGGAAAGGTTCTTTGACTATGAACTTTGCAGACATGCCACAGTATCTTCCTGTGCTTACAAACAACAAGAATATAGAAATAATTGCCAGAAGACAAAATATAGCAACCACACTCCAAAGTCAAGCACCCATTACTAGCATGAAGAAAACAGTAGTATTCCCAAATATATGCCTTTTCATTTTGCAAGAGAAAGAATGTTTTGATAACACACAAATAAATGTAAGAACAGCCTTGGTAGAGACCCACCACAAGTTCATCCAAGCCCAGAACCCAGCTCCCCCCCCAAAAAAGGGGGGACATGGCAGAATAAGCTCTCCCTCTGGACCAGCCTTTCCCAACCAGTGTGCCTCCAGATGTTGTTGAACCACAACTCCCATCAGCCTCAGCCAGCATTGCCAATGGTCAGGAAGATGGGAATTGTGGTCTAACAACATCTGGAGGCACACCGGTTGGGAAAGGCTGCTCTGGACACTCAGGCCAAAGGAAAAAAGGCTGCTGTTGTAGTCAAGGCTCATTAATATAGAAGATGGAGCAATTGTGCCTGTTTTCTAGGACCCAGCAACTAACTATACCATTTTGTTTGCTGTGTGTTGGCAGCAGAGCTTTGCTGGGTAGGAGGAGCTGAGAGAGAGGTAGACAGAGTTGAGGCTGAGAGTGACAAGACTAGGCCCTTCCAGTTTTTCTCTGTTGTAAAATATTTATGGACTGTGTTTTTTCAGTACTACTGGGGTACTTTTGAATTTATTTTTTAATGTAAAGTTGGGTCACCTTGAGCTCTGCCATCTTAAAAAAAACAAACCCCTGAGTTCCCTGGGGCCACCAGGCTGCAACATGGGGATGTTGCATTTCTTTTCAAAAATGACGACACTGCAGATGACAATGTAGTCATGGCTCTTCTTATTACCTTCCTCCATTGACTCCTTCTCCTGACTCTCTTCCCAAACTGCTATTGGCGTAAGCGTAACTGGATTTCTCCTTGCTACAGCAAGGAGAGGAAGGAGGGCAGGTGCAAGGTGAAGTGATCAATTCTTCCAGAGCCTAGCTACAGGAAAGAGCTGATAATAGTTTTTTAAAAAAAAAATAAAATCCGCCAGTCTTTTAAAAACTATGTTTACATCACTGTTGTAAGCCTTCAAACATTAACAAATGTTTCTTTGTAACACCTGGAGAGAACAAGTTTGTGCACTCAACAACAAAAATTTGCTGTCCATGGTTCTGTTAACAGGTTTTACCAGATGGAGTTAAGAGAGCTTGCTGGTCCAGTGCATGAGGGAATCTAGCAGGAAATAGCAGAGATTATCACCCTTTTCACACATTTTTAGGCACAGAGACAAAACTTTTTATATTTCAGTTTAATTATTGTCTGTATATTGGTAACAAGGATTAGGTGCCAGACAAATGACTCTGGGCAACAAATAATACAGGCATTTTTTACATTGTTTAGCAGTGAGTTCACATTATTTGAATATTAGGCAGGCTATCTTTTTGGTGCCTTTTGAAGACTTTTCTCTTTCAACAAGCCTTTTAGGTTGAGATCTATCCCAGTCTGCGTCTGTGTTAGAATTGCTTAATATGTTTTTTAATAATGTTTTTAACCCTTTTTAAAAGTTGTTTTTTTTAAATGTTTTTACGCTGTTTTGTTTTAATGTATTTTAAGATCTGTTTTTATGATGTTTTAAAGTGTTTTTAGCACTTTGTTTGCCGCCCTGGGCTCCTGCTGGGAGGAAGGGCGGGATACAAATTAAATAATAATAATAATAATAATAATAATAAATTATCAAAACCCCTCATTCATTATCCTAAAGTTTGGCAGAACATGGAGACATGATGGGAACTGAATGTTGACAATTGATCCTCCACCATCTGCAAATGAGTCAGCCTGATACAGATTTTCTGAAGTCTACAACATGGTAAATTTATAAAACAGAAGACTGGGATCAGCATGCTTTGGCCAGAAATTAGAGCATATTTTATTTATATTTTCAGACTTTCCTTAACTGACAGCAAAGAACAAGGTGTCCAATTCAGTGCTTTCCAAAGCCTAGCTTAGAAGCTCATGATCCTAGCGCTTAATTTGAGCTGTGGCTCACTAGAGATCAATCATGGTCAACATTCAAAGGGCTTTCTCATGCTTTTGGAGACTTCATTTTCTGCCAATGCAGTGGCTGGATTCTCTTAGACAACTGTTATGGCCAGACTACAATACTGACATTGGTTGCTATGGAACACAGACTGTGCTGACCTCATGGAATCATATTCAAGTCAGTACCGAAGAGATCAGAAAGTTGAATTTTGTTTCTTAATCTTCCCATGCTTAATTGATCACACTGTTTTCTTTGAATCAAGACTGTATGACATAAAGTACTAATAAGAATCTGTGACCTGTTTCATCCTCTTGTCTGACAATTTACCATTTCCAACAGTGATCAGTACAAAACTGAGATGTTGTTGAGAGATAAATACAAGATACTGTTACACTGCCAACATAATAACAGCAAACAGTATAATGTTCTTCCACTATGGCTGTATTAAAAAGAACATAATCTGAGACATGGTCTGAAGGCACATGATATACAGCATCCTTTGAAGTTCTGCAGTTCTGGGATGGGTTAGTACCTCAGCTGGGCTCTCCTGGGAACTGTATGTACAACTCCTTGAGTTCTCTCATGGAAGAAAGGTGGTATTAAAGTATAATAAATAACAATTGTTTCAGCAGCTCAGTATGCAGAGTTTTGTTTATAAGGAAGTATGACTGACCATTTTCAGTGGTCAAGCCAGGCTTTGGTATGTGGATATTACAAATGTTTAAATAATCATTTTTTTACTTTATTTTTGCAAAATTAAAACAATTGGTTGGGTTTTCCCCCTTTTACTTCTAGTTCCATTTTAACAAAGACATTTGTTTTCATTGTCATTTCAAGAAATTCTGTGTGCCTGCATTCGGGTAAATATGGAGAAAATGTTTTAAATAAGTGCATATATCGAGTTCCCACTATACTTGTCCTTCCAAAACTGAAATCCTTCAAGGAAGCAGACTTTTTTCAGCAGCATATCTTTATGAAAATAATTCTGGACCTTTTGAAGCCGTTATTTTAATTGTAGTTGTGTGATTTTAAGATTGTGCACTCAGCCTTTCCAGCACCAGGGCACGAACCTCGCTTCATTCTTTTAAAACATCAAGCAGAAGGACATTTATCTTTCCCTTTCACATACACACTGCAAGGCTACCCTGCTCCCTTCCAGTGAATGGTGCAAGGGATCTTACTGCTGCTATGGGTACATTATAGAAAAATACCACTGCTAGGAATCTGAATTGGCCAAGACATAATGCCAATAATTTCAAGAAAACACACAGCCAGATTGCTACCAAGAATGAAAAGGGGTGGGAGGATGTAAAAGGTTTCCTACCGAGTGACACAGTTCACAGCTGGAAGCCATTCCACATCTTCCCCGTGTCATTAGCAGCACAGACAGCTGATGTCTGAAACAGTAGGGAGAACAGAACAATGACATTTGATTCTTGGCTTTCCAGGTGATTATGTGAGCAGCAGGGCAAACTCTTTTTATGTATTGTTGCCTGAATAGGGATTTCCTAGGAAACAAGAGTTCATACAGAAAGATTCAGAAAAGTTTTTCCTCTGGCACATGGATACCCAGTGACAAAAGGCTAATTTGCGCCCCCCCCCAGTAGGGTTCAGGTTGATGTCGCTGGGAAGGGTGATGGCTCAGTGGTAGAGCATCTGCTTTCAATTCAGAAGGTCCCACTTTCATACCCAACATCTCCAGCTATGGCTGGGAAAGGCTCCTGAATGAAACCTTGGAGAGCTGCTGCCAGTCAGTGTAGACAACACTGAGTTAGATAGACCATTGGTCAGACTCTGTGTAAGGCAGTTTTCTAGATTCCCTTACTCTCCTCCTGTGCCTGCAGTTGAGCATGTGTGAATCTCTCAAAAACCATCCTTAGAACTGCTCATGTGCATATGTAATCTGTAAAGGATTTCACATCTTTCCATACACCTATGTAGAAAAAACATCAGGGGTGGAATGGTAATCTCTTTTCTTCCTCTACCTTAGCTATAGATCTCCCCTGATAGACCAGATGTCTCAGCAGACTTCCAAGACCACATCCCAGTGGTGGGTGGGGCCAGACGCAAAAGCAGGCAGAGCAACAAATGTAAATTTTATCTTTGTACAATAGATTGGTTTCTAATCACACTCTTCTTCACACAGGTAAGGAAGAACAAATTTGTCAATTTCAGTTCCTCTCCATTTCTCTTTTCCAGTCTAAAGTTCAGGTCTCCATATCAGCTTACAAATGTTTTTATAGAAGTCCATCAGCATTTTAATGGGAATTTCTCCTACTTCTCCTAATATACATGTTTTGTATGCAAATTTGCTTAATATACACATCTTTGCAATTTCCCAAAAAAGAATGCATTTTTGTATCTTATATTAACTAATATATGCATTATTATGGACACTAACTATAAGAAATCAGCAAGGTAATTTATAGTGAAAATAGTCAGTACTGTTTTCTGACTGATACCTGTGAGGGACACAATAGCGAGTAATATATTCTTCCTTTATACTTGATCCAATAGGTTTAATTTCTTGAGGGCTAAAAAGAAATGAAAGAACAGAACCACTCCTTGGCAACTTGGAACTAGCTCTTAGGCCCCATCTGCACTTTATATTTAAAGCACTATTATACAATTTATAAGCAGTCATGCCTTCCCCCAAAGAATCCTGGGCAGTTTGTTAAGGATGCTGAGAGTTGTTAGAAGGCCCCTATTCCCATCACAGAGCTACAACCCCTCTTCCTAGGGAACTCTGGGAACCGAAGGTCTATTAGGGGAATCCACCTCAGATGGTAGGGCCAGCCTTGCATATTTTAACTATAAGCTCTAAGTCCTTTCTTTCATCCTGAATCTTCCAACATTCAGCTTCATTGGATTGCCCCTGGATCTCATAATACTGGCCATCCAATAAAACTGAATGATGAAAGATTCAGGATAGACAAAGGAAAGGACTTCTTCACATAGCTCATAGTTAAACTATGGAATTAGTTCCGACTAGATGTAGCAATGCCCACCAACTTGGATGGGTTAAATAAATCACACAAATTCATGAAGGATGAGAGTGTCAATAGCTACTAGTCACAATAGCTATGTTCTATGTCCACTGCTGGAGGCAATTTGCCTGTGAATACCAGTTGCTGAGAATCACAAGTGGGGAGAGTGCTATTCTGCAGTGGTAAATTCAGAAGTGCAGGGTCCCTTCATAATAGTCAAAGCCACACCCTCTTCTAAGATTTTACAACCTTCGAAGACTATAGAATAATCTGGCCAAGCTTGAATACTGCTTTCTGCTTCTCTACCACTGTGGCCATTTGGCTATCCTTTCTTACTGTCAGAGATATTGCTTGATTACTGAATGACAAGTCTATCTCCTGCTGCTACCAAACTGCTTGGTGTTGAAGATGGGATGCTATAATCAGGATTCACTGTCTTTTCTACAGTTACAGAATTATTACTCTCCACAACTTGACTTTTTGATGTAGGAACTAAAAGAAATTAGTTTCAGTCTGATTGGCTCCAACCAGCAGGAAATGACAAAGAAGCAGGTCAGAAGACTGTTCTCAGTGGCTAACACACTCCCCTTTCATGCTGATTGGCTCATAGGATGCTAGAAACATAGGGGCCCTGCTGGGACCTGGCTCCCAAAAACATAAGGGGTCTAAGACCTACACCCCTGGTGTTGTTGCGCTCATGTCCTGCCTCCAGACTTCCCATGGGCATGTGGGTACTGTGAGAACTAGATGCTAGTCTAGATGGACCTTTGGCCTGATCCAGCAGGGCTCCTCTGATCCAGCAGGGCTCACCCTGTTGCCCTAATAGCCTTGTATTTGCTTTCACATCATACCACAGTGGTTAATAAGATTTAAAATAAATCTTCTTTATTATTCTTAAAAACCAGCACTGGAACCTTGTCCATTACACCAATGCCATAGAGAAGCACAGTTTTTCAAGAAGAAAGTGAATAAGGTCGAAGCAAGTTGCTTCAGTCAACACTTTTATTAAAATGGAATAAGAAGGAACTGGAATGGAATGTTAAGACAGAATTGCACCGTAGGATGTGTTTGGCAGAGGAAATGAAATCTAATACAAGATAGCTGGTTAATTACAAATGGGACTGTGATAGCAATTTCCCCAGTGGCTGAAACTGGCCTTTGTTCTAATTTGATTATACAAAGCAAATAGAGCTTTAAAAAAAATAAAATAAAATAAAAATGACTTACAAATAATAAGATTAGGGAAGAAGCTTTTTTCCCCTTCAAAGAAGTTGCTAAGTAATTTGGTTCAATTAACATTCTTAAAAAATAATATAGATATAAATGGGGTTGTACGCTTCTTATCTAATTCTCAGCCAAAGGCTGTTCAATAATAAAGGAAATGTGATCAGCATCTGTTACACCAGCAGTCAAGAGGACACACACACCCTGCTCCAGCCTGAGTGAGAGTGCAGATGGGTGCTTGCAGCAGTGTGCCAAAGAGAGGCTGGTGGAAGAGCAGTAAGGGTTGAAGACAGGGAACAGCAGAATATTGCACTGTTTGATTACTCTATCTAATAACCAAATCCCAAAATTTGGTCAACCTTCAATGTAGCTTCCCTGGCCTTCGACACATGAGATGTATATTTTTAGGACCTACCCTATTAATAATTTATTATTAATAATATGATTATAATAATAATAACCCGCCCTTCACACAAAGGTCCCAGGGCAAGTTACAACAATTATTAATTGTTGTATTAATTATTAATTGCCCTGGAACCTTTGAGTGAAGGATGGGTTGTTATTCTTGTTGTTGTTGTTGTTGTTGTAGAAGAAGTAGATGATGAAGAAGAAGAAGAATCAGGTTCCTCCCTGCCAACACACATTCAAGCGTATTTGCATCTCAGCCAATCACCTATGGGGATCAGCTGGAAGAGATTTAGGTGACAGCTCAACTTAGGCAAATATAAGATAAGGCCAAGGTATGGGTTGCCTTAAAGCAGAGGTGGGTAACCTTCTGGACACCCATCAGCCACAACCAGTTTGGCCAGTAGTCAGGGAAGATGGGAGTTGGAGTCCAGCAACATCTGGAGGCCACAGTTTCCTTAAAGCCAAACATGATTTCTACCTGGGTATTCCTCACTCTCACGCTGAGCCACAGAAAAGCCAGGAGCAGTGCCATGCCAAGTCATCCTTTCCCTGTATGGGACACTATTCCCTCTACATCCATGCTTCCCTGGAATCTGCAACCTTGAATGATCAGGAGTGCACAGATTCTGGGGAAGCCTTCAAACATGCAACTATATACACAAACTATACCTCCTTGTGCTGTACGCAAAGAGATCAGGGCAGTGGCGACTACTAGGGAGGCTGATAGCAGGTGAAGCCAGCATCAGCTAATTCTAGTTTTGCCCCCATCCTCTGTCCTGCTGAATTTTACAAGGGCAACACTGAAACTGAGGAGGAAGAAGGTGACAGGCAGTGTCATCCCCTGGACTTGTGGTAAATCAGAAGGCATGCAAGTAGGGTCTGGCTGAGGGTGGACTGAAGTTGGTGGGGCAGTGCCCCATTCCTGCTAATGAACATGCAGCATTGGAAGTGAAGCTACTGAGCACAGCCCTGCTTCCTGTTCCAGTGTTGGGCTATCGTCATATTGTAGGCTTTGGCCAAAGAATGTTAAGGAAGAGACACACTTACTGTTCTGCTGGTTCCAGTGCATCTTCACCTCTCTTTTCTGAAAATGTGCACATGATGCTAGTCAAGCTCTGCCCCTTTTTATTCTAAAACTTTGGTTGGCTCAAGTACATATTTTTAAAAATTCAGCTTCAGGCAGATTTCGCAACTGATTGGTAGATCAACTCATTTGTCTTCCAGGTGTGGTCAATGGAAATGTTTTGCTGCAGGCAGAGATAGCAATTGTCCCGACACTTTGCTGTGGTCGGCTCTGAAAGGCCTGAAGCAGTGGGGAAGGGAGGTGTTGTTGTTCTGTGTGATGCAGCGAACCCAGTTGGCACAAGAGATTGCTAAGAGTATCCCGGTTAAAGGATTTCAGGTCTGGTAGAGATTCAGACGCGTTAATAGGTTTCAGAGTCTTTATTCCAAAAGACATTCAGTTACAAGAATCACAAGCTCCAATACAACCCCCACACTTTGCTTTCGGTTTGCCCAGCGCTTATATCTCATTCCGTGCCCTTGCTCAGCAACATCTGCAGTTTGGCCTTGGCACGAACACATTGCTGGCTTAACCCCACAATTGCCTGTTTTACTGTCCTTGTGGAAATACATTGCTTCTGAACACACAACAGCCCCCACCTCCACAAGACAGTGGACAATTTTACATTACATTGTTTTCCATCCCATTTCAGTTCATTTCAATTTCATCAGTTTACACACACTCAGTTTCTTTATTCACATGAATTTAGCACAATGCATGAACAGATTAATGGACATTTAACCCAGGTCCTCTGCCTTTCTTTTCTTTTCTGTCCGTTGGCCCCACATGAGCTCCTTCAGAGCCTCTTGCAATGGAATCTGAATCTCATTGCCTTCTGTGCCTCTATCTACTGAACTAGTACTTGGCAGGCTTAAATCATCTTCCTTTTTAATCTCCGGTGGTGTGTGTTCACTCAGTGAACCATTTAAGAAAACCAATGTGTTTTGTGCCCACTTTTGTCCTGGAACCTTTACACTTCTACTCAGCACAACTTGTTTTAGTTCTGGAACCCATACTCTGAAATATGTATGCTCAAATCCAAGCACATGTCCTTTATGTGCTCTCGGGGCTAACTTTCCATGTCGTTTCCCTTTATCTATGTGCACCCAGCACTTTGCCCCAAATTGTTTAATGTGAGCCACCCTTGGCTTATTCCCTGTTAGCTTCTCATATGGAGATACACCAAGGGCTCTATGTATCAACCTGTTCTGGATGTAAGCAGCATATATTATGCATTCTCTCCAGAATGCGTTCGTCAGTTCAGAATCCCCCAGCATGGCTCTCGTGGCCTCCTGAAGAGACCCGTTTTCCCTCTCCGCCATCCCGTTTTGAGACGGAGAAAATGGGGCAGTAAAGTTTTGCTCTATTCCTTTACTTTCTAGGTATTCTTTTAATGCTTTTCCAGTGAACTCACCCCCCTGATCAGAGCGTATTCTCTTAATGGTGACATTATGTTGCACTTTCACTTTCTCAATGAACAAACGCAGCTTCTTCTCTGCCTCGTCTTTGCTCTTAAGCAAATAAACATTGCAATACCTTGTAAAGTCATCAACAATCACCATAAAGTATTTCACACCTCTTTTTGAACTTTGAAAAGGTCCTGACAAGTCTACATGTATTAATTGGTATGGTGCGTCAGTGCTACACTCAGCCTCTTTGTTCTTCAGTGCTTTAGTGTCTTTAGCTCTATGACATGCCTCGCAATCCACAAATTGCCCACACTCCTTTATTTTCAAATCTTCACTATGTTCTGGAGTTTTCATAATGGTTTCATAATTAGCATGCCCTAGATTCCTGTGCCATGTGTGCACGCAACTCTCATGTGTTTGCCTGTTTGCTTTTAGTGTTGCACACCCTGCATGTTTGGTTTGAATCACATATTGAGCGTCTTTAAGGCACCCCTCCATACAGACCTCATTGTTCTTAATCACTTTACATTTCCCTTTGTCAAATAATACAGAATAACCCATTTCATTCAGTTTCTTGACAGATAGTATATTATAATCCAATTGCGGAACACACAATACATCTGTTATTATCGTTTTCAGCTTACTTAATTTCAATGTTCCTCTAGCCAAAACCTCTCTTCTTGATCCATCCGCCAATACCACAGTCTCTGACACGGATCTCGATGTATGATACAGTTCTGGATCATTTATCAAAGAGTGAGAAGCTCCCGAATCACAAATCCACTCACAAGGTTCTGATTTATGAGCTCTTTCACTCACCAGTTTCACGTTTGATTGCTGCCAGCCTCGTCTGCCATGCTTGGCTGCACAGTCTCGCTGTAAGTGCGTTGTAGCTCCACAGGAATAACATGCTTTCTGCCCATTCACTGTGTCTTTGAAGTTCTGCTTCTTGCTTCTTTCTTGCTCTGACTTTGCTAATTCTTCTCTTCTCTGCCATTCCTGAAGAAGTTTAGACGTAATATATTCCTCATTAAGACCGGCTTCAGGCATTGCTTCGATCGACGTCACAAGGGAATCCCAGGATTTATCAAGAGATGACAATATGATAAACACCCTTTGAAGCCTAGAATATGCCACGTTTCTCTCCTCTAATTCCGCAAACAGCCGTCTGAATTCCATTAGATGCTCAGACATGGAACAGCCTTCTTCCAGTCTCATCTGATATAACTTCCGGGCCAGAAAAATGTTAGATCCTACTGTCTGTCTCACATGGATCCCATTTAATACAGACCACATTCGCTTAGCAGTCCGCTCATTCTGCACATATAGCAATTGAGAGTCTGACAACGACAGTATAATAAACGCTCTTGCCTTATCATCTTTGCATAGCCATTCATTCTGCGGAGCCGCCGGTGGGGCTGCATCAATCACCTCCCAGAGGTCTTCTTTAGTCAAGAATGCTTTCATCCGTAGTTTCCAGCTACTGTAATTGTTCTCTGTAAGCTGCTCCAGAGGCAACCCGGGTGACGTTGCCACAGCCATACTCAGCAGCACGCTTCTGCTCACCTCTCCAACACTCGGCCACAGTCTTTACACGTCTTCTCGAACCTGCAACCTCTGCGTTACGCTGGGTTGGCTGGGCCCATAACCCCTGTTGTTCTGTGTGATGCAGCGAACCCAGTTGGCACAAGAGATTGCTAAGAGTATCCCAGTTAAAGGATTTCAGGTCTGGTAGAGATTCAGACGTGTTAATAGGTTTCAGAGTCTTTATTCCAAAAGACATTCAGTTACAAGAATCACAAGCTCCAATACAACCCCCACACTTTGCTTTCGGTTTGCCCAGCGCTTATATCTCATTCCGTGCCCTTGCTCAGCATCATCTGCAGTTTGGCCTTGGCACGAACACATTGCTGGCTTAACCCCACAATTGCCTGTTTACTGTCCTTCTGGAAATACATTGCTTCTGAACACACAACAGGTATGGCCAGCAGAGGATAGAGAAAAACCATTCTGGCTGCTTTTGAAGTAACTAGTGTGCCTACAGCCTTAATATTTCTTAATAGTCCAGGATGCCAGTGGATGCCCTTTTATGCCAGCTAATTGCTGGTAGTTGAATTCTAGAGAGACTTCTCTGAAGTGCTTGAGAAAGGGCACATAGCTCCCCCACCACTGCCACCCCAGCTAAGGGATGAGGACTCATATACATGTGTCCTGAATGGAAAAACAGATGTTTCAGGGAAAGAGACAGTTCCAGAAACAGAGAGGCAGAGAATTAGCAAAAGGTTGAAAGCATCTTGAGGTGCAGGGTGCCTCTCTCTGGAGATAGGGTGTGAGGCTGTGGATCTGTTGCCTGCTATGAGTATGGTTCTGTTTGTCTTCACTTACTCTCTTCTTGCATGTTGCAAATTACAAAATGCCATCAATATCCAGGGCACTGCCCCTGGAACATCTCACCCACTTTAGGAAATGGAAAGTTGGTTATTTGATTTTATTTCATGGGCGAGAAGGAAAGGCCTATGCTGGGAGATAAATCTGGGTGAAGATGTAGGTTGCTGGTTTGGATAGGAGTACCCAACTCTCATGGACAAGATGCACAAGTGTGAAGAGTGTATAAGTACCTAGGAATGTTCCTGCCTCTAATCCAGGTGTGGGGAACCATTAGCCTTCTAGATGTTTATTGTTGATTGATTGATTGATTAGATTTATATCCCATCCTTTTCCCAGTAGGAGCCCAGGGTGGCAATGTTATTGAATTACAACTCCCATCAGCCCTAGTAAGAGTGGTCAATGGCCAAGGATGATGGGTACTGTAGTTCAGCAACATCTGGAGGGCTAAAGGTTCCCCATACCTGCTTTAATCAGTTACTTTTTTGTACAACTTGGAGGAGGGTTATTGCTTTTCTTACAAGTCTTCAGGAGGTTTTACAGAGACAACGTCATTGTCTATGGCTCTTTGCAAAGCAAGGTAAGTGAAAAAGGACACAACCACGGGTGACAATTGGGAGAGCAAGAGAGGGGAGGATTGGATAGAGGAACTTGGAGTCAGTCATACTTAAGCTTGGGTTTAATTGCTGCTAGGTCCGGAAAAAATAAAAGTCAATATGTTGGCACAAAGGCGACATCTTGGCTTGTCCCATAAGCAGTTACATTTCCATGTTGGATAGATACGATGTTTGTTTTCAGTTTTTAAGTGACAAAGAAAAATCTTAGTACTCCAATCCCCATAGTGTTGTGCCCATCTTTTGATGATACTTGAATGTAGGAAAAATTGGAAGCTCCCTTATACTGAATCAGACCATCAGTCCATCTACCTCAGTATTGTCTACACTGACTGGCAGCTCCTGTCTGAGGTTTCATGCAGGGATGCTCTCTCAGCCCTATCTAGAGATGCCAATGATTTAACCTGGAACCTTCTCCATGTAAAGCAGATGCTCTACTACTGTGCTATGGACCTTCCTCAATTATATACAACAATAGAGCCACTAAGTACCCAATGCCCATAGCTGTGTTTTACAGTACATTCCTTTCATTATTGTACAATATTTTATTCTACATTGTATCAGCTATATAATCTTCATGTTAAATACATAATTCCCCCCACTGATGATGATTCCGTAGTACAGTAATTTTGATGATAAAGATTTTCAGCTGCCTGATATTTAAAGAAAGTCCTTTTTGCCCTTGAAAGATGCTAAAACAGTTATTATACAGCCACAAGAGTGGCATGGATTTTTCACATTCCACCATGTTAAATTGAAAATAACATCCATGCCATTCTGCTGCTTCCCATAAGCTCATTTCAATACAGAACCTTACAAAACATAAAGTCCTAAACTCAGGAACACTTGCTTTAACAATCCCCTAGGTTTTCATGGTGATACACAAAACAGTCAGAGAGAATCAAAAGCTCAAAGTGTAAAACAAGAGAAAAAAATCCAGACTCCTGTTGGACTTTTTTCTGTCAGTGGTCTCATACTTTGATGAAATGAACTAAAAATCAGCCATGTTCACAGAGTACCTGTAATCCTACTATTGACCTTGCCCCATACTCTGACCTTCATCTTCTGCAGTTTAAAAGTAAAAAAAAAAATGCATGGCTGATTTTTAATTAATTTAAGAAATTTAACATTGGAGTCTATGACAGTGCAGCCATGCTCAGTAAGAACCAAAGAACCAACTGTCAGTGTTCTAAAAGCCAGACCAACAGCTGTTTGGCTTGGCAAATTAGGCGGCCACACCCACACCAGACATTTTTTCACTTTAAAAATTCATGGCTTCCCTCAAAGAATCCTGGGAAGTATAGTTTATGAAGGGTGCTGGGAGTTCTTAGGAGACTCCTAGTCCCCTGGCAGAGCTCCAGTGGCCAGAGTGGTTTGATTGATGTTGTGGAAATATGCAGAGATACTCAGCATCTGAGCTGCATGTGTGCCAGTATGTGTATTTACCTAAGCAGCAGGCTTTTACCCTGCATTTAGATCACTAAGACTTACGACTTAGTAAAATAAGAAAAGCTACTTTATTTATAGAAATACATAGTAGATAGGAAAGGCATACCTAGTTCTAACTAAGTTGGAGGCGCAATACCCAGACGTGTGTATTGCCCTCATAGCTCAGGAGAGAGAACAAAGACAGAGATGTCTCCTCTCTCCTTGGACAGTCCAAGAAAAAGATAAAGGAGGGAGGGGCAGATCCGCTTTCCTGAGCATATCAGCTTACAACAGAAGGAATTTAGGTAGAGAACAGCACAGGTAAAGGTAGGCAAGCCTAGACAGCTGGAGGACCCTCTATTTACCTTCTGGAATACAAACAAAAGAACCCAAACAGCAGTTGCTCTTGTTCCACTTGCAACAATTCTTTGAGGGAAGCCATGTGGAATAAATGTCTGGTGTGGATGTGGCCAGGGACAGCTTTGGTTTAAATTTCGGTGGGAGACTACAAGTGTCTGCTGTAGAATAAAAAGGTGGGGTAAACTCTGAAGAATAATGTTACTGTTAACATTGTTTCCCTTTTGGAAGGGAAATGGACTTTCCTTCTGCCCAGTGCCCACCCACCCAATGCTTCACTCACCATATGCTCAGAGGCACATGTTACCAAATTCTTCCAAGCTACACAGCAAGTGGGTTGGACTGTGAAAGACCAACCCAACTTGTGTTTGAATTTTTACCAATTTGTAGGGCAGTCCAATATCTCAGAGAGGAGGTCAGGTCTCCTGCTCCCCTGGTGCATTCACTATAGCTGCCCAATTTCCCTGCTTTTTGAAATTTGATAGAAATATCTGTTGGCTATAGGTACGTTCTTAAACTGCGAGGGGTTTTTGCCTATTAGTGAATAATTACAGGGATAGCTAGCATATAAATGCTGTGGATTGATTCTGTTCTAAGTACAGCAGAGGTATTTATGTAGCTAAGAAAATGTTTTTCAAAAATCCATATCTTTATCATAAGTGCAGCTTTCTAAAATGTAATATACTTCTTAGTTTCTACTGTTCTTGGCCTCAAGTATTTACCATTAGGGCAGAAAAGGGGCATTTATTTTTTAATTTCCTCTTTTGAATTGCAGTTTTAGACTGAAGGTTTGTTGTTGTTTTTCTGCACATATTCCAAGCTAAGATTTTGTTCCTTGGTGATTACTGACGGTTATGCCTTGCCAAGGCACAGCCATTTTTTTCTCTCTGTTTGCCAAAAAAGCATCCAGAAGATTGCTAGAAGTTCTGTTGCCAAGGAGAACTACAACCATGAATACCAACACTGTGAAGTTTACTTACCTCTGACTTTCATAAAGCAAAAAACCACAAACACTATGTTAAGGCTATCACAATGTCAGGGTGCTGCCGTTCATCTAGGGGCTTTATACTGTAAATGACAGCACTGCTGTGTTGTTGTTTTTTTAACTTATCATATTTTCCCTTGGGCAGGGGAAATCCAGTTTAAATAAGGAGAATTTAAGATATGCAGACAATACCATACTACTAGCAGAAACCAGTAATGATTTGAAACGAATGCTGATGAAAGTTAAAGAGGAAAGCACAAAAGCAGGACTACAGTTGAACGTCAAAAAGACTAAAGTAATGACAACAGAAGATTTATGTAATTTTACAGTTATTATTATTATTATTATTAATATTATTATCTTTATTTATACTCCACCCTTTTTCCAAATTGGAACTCAAGGCGGCTTCCAGATAAAAATAAGTACATAGTTGACAATGAGGACACTGAACTTGTCAAGGATTATCAATACCTCGGCACAGTCATTAACCAAAATGGAGACAATAGTCAAGAAATCAGAAGAAGGCTAGGACTGGGGAGGGCAGCTGTGAGAGAACTAGAAAAGGTCCTCAAATGCAAATATGTATCACTGAACACTAAAGTCAGGATCATTCAGACCATGGTATTTCCGATCTCTATGTATGGGTGTTAAAGTTGGACAGTGGAAAAAGTGGATAAGAGAAAAATCAACTCATTTGAAATGTGGTGTTGGAGGAGAACTTTGCGGATACCATGGACTGCGAAAAAAACAAATAATTGAGTGTTAGAACAAATTAAACCAGAACTATCACTAGAAGCTAAAATGATGAAACTGAGGTTATCATACTTTGGACACATCATGAGAAGACATGATCCATTAGAAATGATAATAATGCTGGGAAAAACAGAAGAGAGTAGAAAAAGAGGAAGGCCAAACAAGAGATGGATTGATTCCATAAAGGAAGCCACAGACCTGAACTTACAAGATCTGAACAGGGTGGTTCATGACAGATGCTCTTGGAGGTCGCTGATTCATAGGGTCGCCATAAGTCGCAGTCAACTTGGAGGCACATAACAACAACAAATTTTGATGCCAATGATGTTATGTGGGTGAAGCAAAAAAAAAAAGTATGCATGAGGAGCACAAATCTCAAAAATAAACAGTGTGGAGCATTAGAATGTCATGCTAGGACTCGAAATCTGTGGCCCATGGTGCCTATTTATGCATCACTTAAAAAGAAACCAAAGAAAATTTGCATAAAATTCTCATATTCTAATTCAGGGTTTCCCAAACTTCTAAGTTCATCAAACACAACCCAAATTCTTCAGTATGTAAGTGAAACAGAGACAAGGAATATCATTATATAATCAACATGTATTAATCATCAGTCACCATTATTAGGAATCATAAAATGTAAAAAAAATGTTGTATTGTGGAATCATCCTCATTGGCAAGGAAAGTGCACTTTGCACGTGCCCACACCCTTTATTTCTGAGTCTCATCGTTCGTAATTAAATTTTTTGCACTCTACCTTGTAAACTTCTTTTCCACCCCTAGAACCTTTTCCACCCTAGGACCTTTTTATTCACCCCCTGCACAGTCCCATCAACCCAGGAGGTCAATACTGACAGCTCTAGGGAAAACCTGAGCTAATTTATAGATATAAATGCAAATTTATCTCTGCTGTGTTTTCAAGGCATACTGAAGACCTTCATCTTTCAATGGGCCTTTTAAGTGGAGACCTTAATCCCAGTTTTCATTTAAACTGGAATGGTTTTTCAGATGTTTTTATTACTTTGTTGTTTGTTGTTTGCTGCACTTCCTTTAGGAGGAAGGACAGGATATAAATTTAAGGCTGCTTTATTATTATTTTAGAAATAATTGCTATAATATAAAAAGAAATGGAATACATCTCGCCATAGTGGGAGACCAAGTCTAACCAAATAATCTATGTGCCTGTTCAGCCAGCTGTCCAGGTGCTAAATGGTGATGCACAGATTCAAAGCCCTTCCTGTTCTCCCTTCAGTGGTCCTTTATCTTGAAGGTTCAGACAGCCAGAGGACTCCAAACAGAGCACTGTCCTCTGTCAGCTGTTCCATTACTGGAATATCCTCTGTAAAGTGGAGAACTTGGCCACCATAGGCAGGCAGGGGTCATCTGCTGCAGGAATAACGCCCAGAGTTTCCTACCAGAAAGTAGAGGAAAAGGAGGGCAAGACTACAAAGGGAGAGTGGCTGGACAGAAAGTGGCCAGAGTAGGGTTTCTACTTGAGAGAGAGGAGTGCTGACATCCAAGTCTGTGCTGCTAGGCTGTATTTCTGCACGCATGCAAAGCATATGATCTCTCCCACAGGGCAGTGGCACTGCCAGCCTTCTCCAACCTTTGGGTCCCCAGGTGTTGTTAGACTACAACTCCCACCAGCCCCAGCCAGCATGGCCAATAATCAGGAATGATGGGACTTGTCGTCTAGCAACATCTGGGGACCCAAAGGTTGGGAACGACTGGTCTACACTACAGTAGCTAAAGCTGGCTCATAAGGTAAGGCTGACCCTCAGAAATATGCTATACACTGTTAATCTTCTTTTGACAGTAAACATAGTTCACTTGGTATTTCTGCAGATGCAGAGCCTTTTCTACCATTGCTTCTGATGCACCTGCAGTGATACCCACTGCCATGCCAATTTCACTCACAGTCCCTCACGTATTCTCCAGAATAAACATTATAATGTCTGCCTCCCAAGGGGTTCTCCACTGGCAGCTTATCCAGAAACAAATGTAGCAGTTCACTTGTTGATTCCAGAGCAGAATACAGAAAATGAGAGTCAGCAAGACTGTATCAGCCATATACTTACAAGATCTCTTCAAAGGATCTTTGTTCTTTGATCAAAACCCACTGGCAACATATTTTGATGCTGTTGCATGCAGCTGCCTTTTGTCGTGCAGCCAATGCACACCTGATCCCCCCCCCCAGGCGCATTGCAAATTGCTGGACTTGTAAACATAAGCCACACAAGAAGCAGCCTGGTTGAAACCTATGGGATTGCTTCGGGGGGGGGGATCTGTATTATGTAAGGACAAGAGTGGCTTTAGGCTGTAGTTTGCAAGGGATAAGTAAGCCCTGCTGAACACAGTGGGAATTACTTCCAAGTAGCTAAAGACTTGTATTTAAAACATCTGATATGCCTTCTGCTGTCCTGTGGTTGATAGTGGCTTTCTTTATGTATTGATTTTAATTTGTGTCTCCTATTTATGTTTTATTTAATGGTCTGCATTTATTTTATTTATTTATTTTATTTATTTTGTTTCATTTCTAGACTGCCCATAGCTAGTAGCTCTCTGGGCGGTGTACAAAACTGGATTAAAATACAATAATATAATAAAATCAATAACACATAGCAGCAAGTTAACTAACAAAATTAAACGTAAAAACATTAAAATGCCTGGGAGTATAGCCAGGTCTTAACCTGGCGCCTAAAAGAAAGTACCGTAGGCGGCAGGCGTATCTCCTCAGGTAAGCTGTTCCAGAGTTCAGGGGCCACCACAGAAAAGGCCCTAGATCTAACAACAGTCCTCCGGGCTTCCTGATGAGTTGGTACCCGGAGGAGGGCCTTAGATACTGAACGAAGTGAACGGGTAGGTTCATAGCAGGAGAGGCGTTCCACAAGGTATTGCGGTCCCACACCGTATAAGGCTTTACAGGTCAAAACCAGCACCTTGAATCTAGCTCAGAAACATATGGGTAGCCAGTGCAAGCGGGCCAGGACAGGTGTTATATGCGCAGACCAATAGGTCCTCGTCAACAACCTGGCTGCCGCATTTTGCACTAGCTGGAGTTTCCGATCAGTCTTCAATGGCAGCCCTACGTAGAGCGCATTACAGTAGTCCAATCTAGAAGTTACCAGAGCGTGAACAACTGAGGCGAGATCATCACTGTCCAGATAGGGGCGTAGTTGGGCTACTAGGCGAAGATGGTAAAACACATTCCGTGCCACCGAGGCCACTTGAGCCTCAAGCGACAAGGAAGTGTCAAAAAGGACCCCCAAACTACGAACCTGTTCCTTCAAAGGGAGTGTAACCCCATCTAGAACAGGATGAACATCCACCATCTGGGCAGGTAAAGGGCTCACCAACAGTGTCTCGGTCTTGTCTGGATTGAGTTTCAGTTTATTAGCTCTCATCCAGTCCATTATCGCGGTCAAGCAACGGTTCAGCACATCAACAGCCTCACCTGAAGAAGGTGAAAAGGAGAAGTAGAGCTGTGTGTCATCAGCATACTTATGACAACGCACTCCAAAACTCCTGATGACCGCACCCAGAGGCTGCATGTAGATGTTGAAAAGCATGGGGGACAGAACCGACCCCTGAGGGACTCCACAATGGAGAGTCCAGGGTGTCGAGCAATGTTCCCCAAGCACTACCTTCTGGCGACGATCCGCCAAGTAGGAGCAGAGCCACTGCCAAGCAGTGCCCTAAAACCAGACCTAAAACTGGATTGAAACGGATCCAGATAATCGGTTTCATCCAAAAGCGCCTGGAGCTGGCCAGCGACCACCCGCTCCAAGACCTTGCCCAAAAAAGGGACATTAGCCACTGGTCTATAGTTGTTCAAAACATCTGGGTCCAAAGAAGGTTTCTTTAAAAGCGGTCTTACTACTGCCTCCTTGAGACTGCCAGGGACTACTCCCTCTCTCAAGGAGGCGTTTATCACCTCTTTGGCCCAGCCGGTGGTCACAGCCCTGCCGGCCTTCACCAGCCAAGATGGGCAAGGGTCCAGAGCAGACGTGGTCGCCCGCACCATTCCAAGCACCTTGTCCACTTCCTCGAGCTGCACCAACTGAAATTCATCCAACAATGAAGGACAAGACCGTGTTCTGGACACTTCAGTGGAATCAACTGTCATAACATCAGAAGTCCCGATGGATGCATGCAATCTTGTCCTGGAGGTGCTCCGCAAATTCGTTGCAGCGGGCTTCCGATGTTTCCTTGGTATCATGAGGGCCAGAATGTAAAAGCCCTCGTACCACCCTAAAAAGCTCCGCTGGGCGGCAAAGGGATGATCTGATGGTGGCAGCAAAATAAGACTTTTTTGCCGCCCTAACCGCTTTTACATACAACTTAGTAGAAGCACTTACCAAAGAATGATTACATCTGTCAGGAGTTCGCCTCCACCTGCACTCTAGCCTCCTTCTCTCTTGCTTCATCACTCTCAGCTCCGGGGTATACCACGGTGCTGTATGAGCTCTGCACTGAAGGGGCCACGCGGGAGCGATCATGTCAATGGCCCGGGTCATCTCCGTATTCCACAGATCGACCATGGCCTCGACAGGAGAGCCAGTGCTATCAGCCGGAAAAACTCCCAGAGCGTTCTGGAAAACAACAGGATCCATAAGCCTCTGGGAGCGGACCAACTTAATAGGTCCCCCACCTCTGCAGAGGGAAAGGGCTGTCATGAGTCTAAAGCTCAGCAAGCAGTGATCTGTCCATGACAATGGAGTAGATGAAAAATACCCCACCCTCAGATCACCATCTCCATGACTGGTGGTGAAGATCAAATCAAGAGTATGTCCTGATACATGCGTCGGGCCAGAAACAATTTGAGACAGCCCCATGGTTGTCATGGCAGCCATGAAGTCCTGAGCCGCCCCAGACAAGACAGCCTCGGCATGAATGTTGATATCCCCCAGTACCACAAGTCTGGGGGACCTCAACAATACCTCTGAGACTATCTCCGTCAGCTCAGCTAGGGAAGCTGTTGGGCAGCAAGGTGGGCGGTACACCAACAGTATTCCCAGTCTGTCTCCTTGGCCCAGCGCAAGATGAAGACACTCCAAACCAGTCGCCACCTGGACAGGGTGCTTGGTGAGAGAGAAAGAACTCCTATAGACCACAGCAACCCCACCTCCCCGGCCCTCAGATCTACCACAGTGCTGCACCGAGTACCCAGGTGGGCAAAGCTGGGAAAGAGCAACCCCTCCCTGTTCACCCACCCAGGTCTCAGTAATACACGCAAGATCAGTGTCCTTCTCCACAATTATTATTATTATTTATTATTTTTATTTATTAAATTTATATACCGCCCAACTAGCAATAGCTCTCTGGGCGGTGAACATAAAATAGCATAAAAATACAATGAATAACAAAATAATACTAAAATACAATCAACAATCCAATACAATAAACATTTTTAAAAGTAAATCAGTGTAACTTAAAATGCTTCAGAGAATAGGAAGGTTTTGACCTGGCGCCGGAAGGAGAGCACAGTCGGCGCCAGGCGTACTTCCTTGGGGAGACTGTTCCGTAGTTCGGGGGCCACCACTGAGAAGGCCCTAGATCTTGTCATCACCCTCCGGGCCTCCCTGTGAGTTGGAACCCGGAGGAGGGCCTTCGTAGCAGAACGTAGTGCACGGGCCGGTTCATATCGGAAGAGGCGTTCCGCAAGGTATCGTGGTCCCGCACCATATAAGGCTTTATAGGTTAATACCAACACTTTGAATCTAGCCCGGAAACATATTGGCAACCAGTGCAAGCTGACCAGAACAGGTGTTATATGCTCGGACCGCTTGGTCCTTGTCAGCAATCTGGCCGCCGCATTTTGCACTAGTTGTAGCTTCCGAACTGTCTTCAAAGGTAGCCCTACGTAAAGCACATTACAGTAATCCAAACGTGAGGTTACCAGAGCATGTACCACTGATGTAAGGTCCTCTTTACTCAAATAGGGACGTAGCTGGGCTACCAACCAAAGTTGGTAAAACGCATTCCTAACCACCGAGGCTACTTGAGCCTCAAGTGAGAGGGTAGAGTCTAAAAAGACTCCCAGACTACGAACCCGGTCCTTTAGGGGGAGTGTAACCCCGTCCAGGACAGGGTATATATCCACCATCCGATCAGAGAACCCGTCCACCAACAGCATCTCAGTCTTGTCTGGATTGAGCTTCAGTTTGTTAACTCTCATCCAGTCCATTGTCGCGGCCAGGCAACGGTTCAGCAAATCGACAGCCTCACCTGAAGAAGATGAAAAGGAGAAGTAGAGCTGCGTGTCATCAGCATACTGATGACAACGCACTCCAAAACTCCTGATGACCTCTCCCAACGGCTTCATGTAGATATTAAAAAGCAGGGGGGACAAAACTGACCCCTGCGGGACCCCATATTGGAGAGCCCGCGGTGTCAAGCAATGTTCCCCAAGCACTACCTTCTGGAGATGACCCGCCAAGTAGGAGCAGAACCACTGCCAAGCAGTACCTCCAACTCCCAACTCCGCGAGCCTCTCCAGAAGGATACCATGGTCGATGGTATCAAAAGCCGCTGAGAGATCAAGGAGAATCAACAGAGTTACACTCCCTCTGTCTCTTTCCCGACATAGGTCATCGTACAGGGCGACCAAGGCTGTCTCGGTGCCAAAACTGGGCCTAAAACCCGATTGAAATGGATCTAGATAATCAGTTTCATCCAATAGTGCCTGGAGCTGGCCAGCAACCACCCGTTCCAAGACCTTGCCCAGGAATGGAACATTCGCCACAGGCCTGTAGCTGTTAAAATTGTCTGGGTCCAAGGAAGGCTTTTTCAGGAGTGGTCTCACCACTGCCTCTTTCAGACAGCCCGGGACCACTCCCTCTCGTAAAGAGGCATTTATCACTTCCTTGGCCCAGCTACCTGTTCCATTCCTGCTAGTTTTTATCAGCCAGGAGGGGCAAGGATCCAGTACCGAAGTGGTTGCACGTACCTGTCCAAGCACCTTGTCCACGTCCTCGAGTTGAACCAACTGAAGCATCCAACAAAACAGGACAAGACTGTGCTCCGGACATCTCACTAGGATCTACTGCTATAACTTGAGAGTCTAGGTCCTGACGGATACATGAGATCTTATTCTGGAAGTGATCGGCAAACTGATTACAGCCTCCGATGATTCCACCATGTCCGGAGGGTTTGAATGGAGAAGACCCCGGACAACTCGAAAGAGCTCCGCTGGGCGGCAAAGAGATGATTTAATAGTGGCAGCAAAATGATGTTTTTTAGCTGCCTTCACTGCTCCTACATAGAGCTTAGTCGAAGCACTAACCAGCGCATAATTGTATCCGTCAGGAGTTCGTCTCCATTTCCGCTCAAGCCGCCTCCTATCTTGCTTCATCGCTCTCAGCTCCGGAGTATACCATGGAGCTGTATGAGCTCTACACAGGAGAGGGCGTGCAGGAGCGATCGTGTTTACAGCCCGGGTCATCTCCGTATTCCACAGAGCGACCAGGGCTTCAGCAGGAGTGCCAGTCCTATCAGCCGGAAAATCCCCCAGAGCCCTTTGAAAACCTTCAGGATCCATTAGTCTCCGGGGGCGGACCATTTTAATAGGTCCCCCACCCTTGCAGAGGGAAGAGGTTACTGAAAGTCTAAACTTCAGCAAGCAGTGGTCTGTCCATGACAAAGGGAGTGTTGTAAAACTTCCCACATCCATATCACTTTCCCCATGCTCAGTAGCAAAAACAAGGTCTAGAGTGTGCCCCGATACATGTGTTGGACCACTAACATATTGAGACAGCCCCATGGCTGTCATGGAAGCCATGAAGTCCTGAGCCGCGCCAGACAAAGTGGTCTCAGCATGAATGTTGAAATCCCCCAGTACTATTAGTCTGGGGGACCTCAACAATATATCCGAGACCACTTCCGCCAGCTCAGTTAGGGAAGCCATTGGGCAGCAAGGTGGGCGGTACACCAAAAGGATTCCCAGTCTGTCCCTCTGGCCCAACACAAGGTGCAAACACTCCAGGCCAGTAACTGAATGAACATGGTGCTTGGTGAGTGAGATGGAACTCTTATAGACGACAGCAACCCCACCTCCCCGACCCTCAGATCTACCATGATGCTGAACCAAGTACCCCGGTGGGCAGAGCTGAGAGAGACCAACTCCACCCTGCTCACCCACCCAGGTCTCGGTTATACATGCCAGATCGGCTGTCTCATCCACAATCAAATCGTGGACGAGGGAGGTTTTATTATATACCGATCTGGCATTTAATAACAGCAACTGGAGATCTGAGAGTTGGCTGATAGGACTACCAACAACCTTGCGGGTGTGGGAAGGACTGGAACAAGGCACAGCCACAACATGTCTGGACCGCGTTCCCCTTACCTGGTACGTCCTTCTCACAATCAAATCGTGGATAAGGGGGGTTTTATTAAGGGCCGACCTGGCATTTAAAAGCAGCACCTGGAGATCCGAGAGCTGACTGATAGTACAACCAGCAATCCTGCAGATATGAGGAGAACCGGAACAAGGCACAGACACAACTTGTCTGGGACGAGTTCCCCTTACCTGGCACGTTCTCCTCCCAACACCATACCTCCCATTACCCGTCACTACGTTGATTGGGGCCCCTGAAAAACCCCTTGCAAAACCCAAGGTATGTTCTCCCAGGCACATCCTAAAATAAATCTAGCACAATAAAACACTTAAAAACAACACAGACACAAACAGACATACACATCTACTCAATCTCATTCACACCACAGCAAACAGACAGTAAACAGACAATTTAAAATAAAATTTGTTCTGCTTGATGTTCTGCTTTGGTGTTAGCCACCTTGGACACTTCTTAACTCAGATGGAAAAGTGGGATATAGAAGAGAAGGAAGGGGCATAGGGTTACCCTGTTAATCTGGAATAGACCTGAAGTACTCCTGCTAAGGCTGGGGTGGGAAAACTGTGGCCCTCCAAATGTTGCTGAACTGCAACTCCCATCATCCCTGACCATTACCTATGCTAGCTGGATCTGATGGGAGTTGCAGTCCAGCAACATCTGGAGGGCCACAGGCTTCTCACCACTGCACTAAGGGAGCATGAAGCTTAGTGAGAAAGAGGGTGACAATTATTGGAGTGTTAGACTAGACCAGGTTCAGATCCCTACTCAACAAGGAAGCTCACAGTGACCTTGAGCCATTCCGTCTCAGCTTAATCCAGTATTTCTCAAACAGTAGGTCTAGGGACCAACAGTGGGCCTCAGCCTCAGCCCACTTTCAGGTGGATCTCAGTGCTACAGTCCAGTCTGTGCTGTAGGGCATAAACTACAACTCCTGTTAGCCCCAGCAAGCATGGCCAATAGCCAGGAATGATGGGAGTTGTAGTTCAGCAGCATCTGGAGGTTCAAAGATTCCCCACACCTGCCGTAGGCTTTTAGTTGGGCCAATGCCAGCAGCAGCACCTCCCCGCATGTGCAGTGCATAGGGACTCACTGGTAAGAGACTGAGGCAAGAGTGATGTTCCCGTGATGCTGTAGCATGCAACGTTGCGGGTGAAGAAAGGAAAGAATGAGAGGAAATGGACACTGAATGGGCAGAGTGGTTGGCCAAGTATACAGGAAGGAAGAGAGTGAACAGGAAGAAGGGAGGCCAAAGGGTGGGCTGGACTGCGGGAGAGGAAGAGGAAAAGCTCCTGAGGTTTCTGCTGTACCTTCTGGCTGCTCCTCTTCTTCACATACACAATCCAGTCCTCCTTCCTTTCTGCCACATCCCCTGCCGAGCCAGGAAACCTCTCATTCCTCCTCTGAGCGGAAGGGCTAGAAGAGACATTGATGGAAATTATAGAGAAGGGGGGGGCAAAGGCTGGTATTTTAAAACCAATCATAATAAACTGGAAACAAAAGGGAAAGGGATGAGAGAGGGGACCATCTTATAGGAGGAAGACGTGAATGTCAAAGGAGGAGAGAAGAGGGATGAAAGAAACTGGCAGTGTTTAGAGGGACAGGGGAAAATAGGGTACCAGTTAAGTGTGAAAGAAGACAAGAAGGAGAGAAGAAGGGAGATGAGCAAAAATATTTTGGGAGACATGGGGGAGGCAAAACTTTGTTTAAAAAAGCTTTCTCCACTTAGAGTTTCTGTATCAGCAAATTCTGCCTAAAATGAGAAAGAACTCCCTGACACAAGGAAATCACTGTGGCAAGAATTTAGCAATTCCCACACAGGGTTTAGATATCAATGAAAAATGATGTCAATTATTGTCAGCAGATTATGCCAAACTCCATCTCTCTCCACCCCCATTTGGTGACTGGGTCCATCTCTGCACTGCCAATCTGTGACTGATGGGCCTCAGTAATTTTCAGCCCCTTCAAGTGGGTCCTGTGGATAGAAAGTTTGAGAACCTCTGACTTAATCTGTTACATAGAATAAAGTGGGGTAGGGGAAAACTTGTATACCAGGCTGAGAGGAATTCTTGGAGGGTGAATGAGATAAAAATTGAAGCAATTAATAACAATTTTGTTCCTGTTAGATAACAGTAAGGAAGAAAAAATAACCACATGGAAATAGACAATGGAAATCACTTACATCCTATTGGCAACACTTCTCTGGGGCGTTCTTCTACCACATAAACCCCAGTGACAGCATTGCAAAAACATGGCAAGTTGAGGTATAAAGAGAGCCTACCAGATGGGTTAGACTAGAACTCCCATCAGCCCCAGCCCCCACAGTCCAAAACATCTAGAGGGCACAAGATTGGGGGAGGCTGAAGAAGACATTCACAATCCCTTAACTCAGCCTTCTGTAGTTAAATAATTCCAATCTCCATATTGATTTAAACATACCCAGTTAAAACTCATATGCCTTATCTCTATTGGAGATTTAGGATTAAGAGAGATCTGCGTGACCTGGGGCACAGAAACAGAGTATCTCATGCTTGAGATTTGGTTATTTTGTATTTAATCGATCATTTCCACCAACCCAGTTGTCGTACATCTCACCTAGCCATTTGTAGTAACCTCTCATAAGTCTTTAATCAAACCCTTCAGTAGGCTCAGACAAAAAAATATATAATTATAAAAGTTCACTGTGGAAAAAGTAATCTAATTTCTAACTATTTCAGAACAGACAAGGATGGGACAGAAGCTGCCTCGAGTTAATCTTATCCCTAATAAGAGCTTGTCGCATCTGCAATGTTTCTGTAGTACCCTCAAAAACTGGGGGCTCAAACAGCATCTGTTATATTGAACCAAAACGTAAATCCATTTTTAGAGTTAATTTTTAATATGCAGTCTGACAAGGAAATAGTTGCTGCATCAGGAAATATTATCTATGGAATAGTAATTGAGTATAACAAACATTATTGTCCATAGTATTATTGATTAGACCAATCCAGTTCCCCGCAAGTGCCATGGCGCATGCAAAGGCTTTCACTGGCACTCACAGGCAGAGGCTCCAGACTCTGAGCTTTCATTAAAAAAAACAGTCAGTCTCTAGCTCTCCAAGAAAGAAAATTATAAAGCAAATCAAGTATCTTTCTAAGCATTTTCTGTGCAATAAGCTGCCTGGCTGCTCCCGCCTATCAGTATGTTTAGTGAATGAGTGAAGTCAGAGCTGCTATTGATAAATGAGTTGTTTGGACACCAGGCAATAGAATCCTGGGGTCCTAAAGAGTTTCTGTTTCCTCTTCCCCCTTAGTGCACTTTTCCTGCTTCTGTCTTATTTTGTAGTAGTCGTTGGAATCTCCATAGTTTACTCTTCCTTTTTTTGTAGCAACCAGGTTGCATCTTTCCTTTGGTAGATTTGTCTGAGATCAGGTACTCCCTAGAAAGTATTTTCTGCAATTACTACTAAACAATAAGTGTGGGTGGATGTTAAAGAATCCCCTCCCCAAATGGCTAATGCAAAACTTTGCAAAGAGGCTTAGGCATGTTTCCTGTTGTGCAGGAGCTGATGTCCAGGCACTCACTAAGAATTCATTTTTATAGTTAACTTACAGTACAATGGTATACATGTCCACTTCAGAAGTCTCTTTGTGTTTATTGGGGGTTACTCCCAGGTATGCGGGTATAGAATAGCAGCCTTGGCTTTGTTTAGGATTGGCATTGAGGAAAACAGGGTTCTTTTGGTTTTAACAGCTGTATCTCCACAATCAGGAGCAGCAGGACATAGCTAACTTCCAATGGTAAACATGAGTTTGTCCAGTAGGGTGAGCAGTAATGACTATACTCTGTAACTTCGTGTTATGACATACCCCCCCATGGCAACCATGTTGTTTTATGCCATGCCCCTCATGCAACCCAGTAACCAGCCTTCCTTGTCAGGTGTGGCAGCCACATTTCTAGGTGGGGCATCTTTTGGGACGGGAGGCACATGGTGGTGGAGAGGATTTGAGGTTCAGGCCAGCAGAAGGGGAAAGCAGTGTGATCAGTCAATGAGACTGAGTCCTCAACTTGTAAAAGATTTTCTGCATAATAGACTTCTTTCATAAACTTATAAAAATTCTTGATAAACATGCAAGAAAGCTTTCTGAATGGTAGGTTCACTATACACCTTTTCAGAGAGAAAATAAATATTCCGTGTGTTTGTTAACTCCTCCTTGAGAGTCCCTCATTCTAGTCTTATTCCTGACCTTTAGATTTTCTTTCTGTTGGACAATCAAGGGAAAAATGTTTTAAATGACTGCTATATAAAGGATTAACTAAACAATTGGAAACTAATTATGAAAAGTAATTGGCATTTTCCCCCTAGCTTCTGGGCTGATTTTTTCTGCCCAGAAACCCTGAAAAGGCCTCATACTGAGCTGCACACATCAGGAAAATTAGAAATTAGACCTGAGCTACAGCCTAGGTGGCCAGCCAGCCAGTTAACTGTAGCGTGCACAGCAGTGATTCTATTCCTCTAGGGCTGCTTCCATCCTTTGCCATCAAGTACTCAAGAAAAAGAAGGGAAATATAGCCATTATAGCTGTGAGTATAGTGAGTGCTTTATGAGAATAAAGGTAACTTAGGATAGATATTTTCAGTTCACTTTACATTATCTTTTTAGTTCACCCTTTAGCAATAAACACCCAATCCTACTCTACTCATCATAATAACTAGAGAATAAACAAACTCTTACTTCTTACTGCAAGCAAACAAATAAACTCCTTTATTGCTGGCTGGGTAGAAAACACAAGTGAAACTGAAACAGAAAAGCAGAGCAAAGAGGTCAAAAATCCTAATATTTACCTCTTCAATGGTTACTATACATGTTACTATACACACTTTTTTAATTACTTAAATAATTATAGGGTGATTGTGATCATGTAAGCTATGGAAAGTCTTGAGTGAGTAGCCTTAGAGGGCTCTTCCAGATGAAACTTCCATTGTGCACTCACCCTGCCTTATTCAGTGAATGTTTGAAAAGGTCCTATTCTTACATTGCTCCTGTTCTTACAACAAGCTGACATTGTTTCAATGGAGGCTGTCATTGTCTGTCATATTACAAATTAAAAAGACAAATTTCAAAAAACCAAAATCCAAGGCGGGAGAGCATAGCTCTAGGGGGGCAGAGCATCCATTTACCCCACCCTGACTACAGGGTTCCCTCATGGCAGCCCTTTTGTGGTGTGCCACACCCCCATCACTGCCATTTTGTGACAGGTGTCCACAGCACTTTCTCAAAATTCAAATGTGCCCCAAACAATTGGTGAGCCCTGGATCAAAGAGTAAGTACTGCAGTCTTTATTCAATGTTGAATCAAGAGGGTACCTGACCTGTGTAATTCTTTGCAGAAATCTTTATGCCAGTCTATACTAGGGGTTCATTCATATGGTCAGAGATAGCCTGAATGAAGTCAGTCATTAGGTACAACCCTCAGGGTTCCACCCTCTAAGAATACAAGTTAGACCAGGGGTCCATGGTCACCAAAAAATCAATTTCCAATGCAATAAAATACATTTTATTTGTTTGTTTGTTTGTTTGTTTGTTTATGGGGTCCATAGATTTCAACAGACTTTCAAAGGGGTCTGTGACCCCAAAAACATTAAGAACCACTGGGTTAGATAAAGTGCATAGAGGTGCTGAAGACACACCTCTTTACCCTGGCCTTTGACACCTGCGATGTGTATTTTTAGCTACCCTATTTTTGTGATGGTAACGTGTTTTAAATTGTTTTTAAGGATGCATTTTAGATTGTTGTAATCTGCCCTGAGACCTTAAGGTGAAGGGTAGATAATAAATTACAACAACAGCTAAACATATAGGTGTCCCCTTCCTGGCAACATCTTGTCTCATTCAGTGCATGATGTGGCATAATGGCACCACACATTTCCTTGCTCTTGCTGCCAGCAGCCAATATTGTGTAACGCAGATCAAGCATTTCATTACACTAGATATTACCCAGAACAGAGGGGGAAAGCTCTGGGGTGGCAGCAGCTGTCTCTCCCTTTCTCTATCGCAGCCTGTCATTCTATTCATAGAACTCCATCCAATTGCCTCCATCAACTGCACCCTCCGCCCCAGTTTCAGGGTCATCTTTGTATTACACACCCTTCCTTTTTCTTGTCACTTTGAAGGCCATCCCTGTTTCCTTCCATCACAAGCTTTTGTACATAGCAAGGCTTTAAACTCAAAAGTGTTGCTTTTGTTGTCTGAGACACCCAATTTTTAAGGCTAAGGAGCACAGGTGAGAAAGCCACAGGCTGCTTCTGGAAAAAGTGTAAATGTGTCAATGAAATTCAAAAACAACGTAATGAAGGTTAACCATGCTGGGCTGTGGCTGCTGCCACTGTCCCATGCTGTTGTGCAGTCACCCAAGTGCTGCATCAAAATATCTCCACCTAAACAGCAGCTGCTGTCTATGAAAAAAACAATTCACTCAGAAAGAAAGAGAAAGGGCTGTGTGTGTGTGTGTGTGTGTGTGTGTGTGTGTGTGTGTGTGTGTGTGTGAGAGAGAGAGAGAGAGAGAGAGAGAGAGAGAGAGAGAGAGTGCAACCCAAAGTGACTGTGACTCAGCAGTTTGCCAGGACTCTAATCTTGGAAACAAACTGAGGAAAACAAAGGCTTCAAACCATTACTGTTTAAAAACCACCAATCCAAAAGCATTACTGTAATATAAATTACAACATCAACAGTCACCACCTACCAACATTTCAGTATCACATTCTCACTCTCTCTCCCCCCCCTCCACTTATAAAAGTTAATATATAAACGCATCAACATTTCCAACCCAAGAACTCAGCCTCTGATTATAGTTTGACACAGGTATCTTAAACATGAAGGTAAAGAATTCTGTTTTGGCTAGGAGGTTTTATGCCTGATCCAGACTAAGCTTAGCCCCTTCCGAGCAGGTTCATGACAATCTTAAGCCCACATATATACAGCCACAAGAGTTGCTGTATACTATAGCCAGCATGGATTTTTCACATTCCACAATGTTAAATTGAAAATACCCCCATGCCATTCTGATGCTTCCCATAAGCTCATTTCAAAACAAAACCTTACAAAATTTATAATCCTGAACTCAGAAATGCTTGCTTAACAACCCTCTAAATTTTCATGGCGATACACAAAACAGTTAGAGAGAATCAAAGTGTAAAAAGAGAGAGAGAAAGAAACCAGACCCCTTTTTGACTTTTTTCTGTCAGAGTTCTCATAATCTGTGGAAATTAATTAAAAATTAGCCATGTTCACAGGGCACATATTACTATTACTGACCTTGTCCCATACTCTGACCTTCATCTTCTGCAGTATAAAACTTTAAAAAATGCCTGGCTGATTTTTAATTAAGAAATTTAGCATTGAAGTCAATAATAAACCGGGGCATGCTCAGTAAGAACCAACTGTCAGTGTTCTAAAAGCCAGACTCCCAGCTGCTGGAATTCCCTAATCAGGGAACCATGCCCACACCAGACCTTTATTTCACTTTAGACAGTCATGGCTTCCCCCAAAGAATCCTGGGAAATGAAGGGTGCTGAAAAGATATTCTAATTCCCATGACAGAGCTCCAGTGGCCAGAGTAGTTTAGCAGCCAGCCACTTTGAATGAAGCTCTGTGAGGGGAACAGGGCATCTCCTAGCAACGCTCAGCACCCTACACTTCCCAGGATTCTTTGGGAGAAGCTATGACTGTCTAAACTAGAATAAATGTCTGGTGTGGATGTGGCCAGGGATAGCTTTGGATTAAATTTGGGTGGAAGGCTTCATGTGCCTGCTGTACAATAAAAAGGTGGGGGAAACGCTGAAAAAGAACAATACTGTTCACAATTCCTTTTGGAAAGGAAAGGTGCTTCCCCTCTGCCCAGTGTCCACCCACCCAATCTCCTCCCCTCCCAATTCCTGCCTTCCTCCTCCCCTCCCTGCCCCTTACCCAAGTCAGTTTCAACTATCGTAAGCATGATTGCACAGGCATAAATCTTATTGAACTCAAAAAATATGCAAATGATCAAACCTGCCTTCCCCTCCTCCCTTCCTTTGTCCCTCCTTCCCCATCCCCTTCCAATCTCCTCCTTCCCCCTCCCCCTCCCCTCCCCCTCCGCCCCCCATGGTCAGTTTTACCTATCTTAAGCATGATTGCAAGGAAGTAAATCCCATTGAACTCAATAAGCATGCAAATGATCAATCGTCCCCTCCCCTCCCCCTCCCTCCCATCCCCTCCCCTTTGCCCCTTCCCTCCCCCTTTCTTTGCCCCTCCTTCCCCATCCTCATCCCCTTCCAATCCCCTCCTTCTCCTCAGACCTGCCTTTCCCTTCCGTCCCCTCTCCCTTCTTCCTCTCTTCTTCCTCCCCTCCCCTCTTCTTTCTTCCTCCTCCTCTGCCCACTCCAGACATCCCTCCCCTCCTCTTCTCCTCCTCCCCCCCATGGTCAGTTTTACCTATCCTAAGCATGATTGCATGGGAGTAAATCACACTGAACTCATTAAGCATGCAAATGATCAAACCTGATCCCCCTCCTCCCTGCTCCCATCCTCCTCCTCCCTTTGCCCTTCCTCCTCCTCCCCTCCCCATCCCTTGTGGTCAGTTTCACCTATCCTAAGCATGATTGCAGGGGAGTAAATCCCACTGAACTCAATAAGCATCCAAATGATCACTCCATTCTCAGCAAACTTGCACAGGATCCCATTTCTTACCTCCCAGATTAAAAAGCAGAGAAATTCACTAACAGGCAAAAAAAACCCCTTGTGGTTTAAGAACGTACCTATAGCTAACAGATATTTCTATCAAACTTTTAAATGCAGGGAAATTGGGCAGCTATAGTGAATGCATGAAGGCAGCAGGAGACCTGACCTCCTCTCTGAGATATTGGACTGCCCTACAAATTGGTAAAAATGCAAACACAGTTTAGGTTGGTCTTTCATAGTCCACTTCTTGGAAGAATTTGGTAACATGTGCCTCTATGGTGAGTGGTGGCAACACCTGCAATCAGCCCAAATATCAGAAACAAGGCATGCTGTGCTGATCTTGTTTTAGCAGGGAGGAAGCAACAATACTAAGATAGTTTATAGAGTTCAGATAGTCACTTTAAATATGTTTGATTTACTTTGCAATTTTAGTGAAGTTTCCTATAGTAAATCATTCTCTTTTGCTTCTGTTTCTGTGAATATTTGAAGCACACCAACACTTTGCAACACTAAGAAAACTCCAGAAACAATTGTGGAATAATGGCACTGACTGTTCTGCAGAATAGTTTCCAGTGGACATGAGGAGTGTCTCAGTTTGCACAAGATAAAACAGTGGGAGGTGAAATATATATAAATATATAAGTTGCCAGAATGGCTAGAATGGAACAGAGGCAGGACAAGGGCAGCACAGGGGAAGGGCAAACTAGTTATGTTTCCTATATCTCAGAGGTAGTTAACCTGAAGCCTGCAGGCCTTATATGGCCCACCAAGAGGACTTTTGCGGCCCATGCAGTGCCTCCTCCTCAACATTTGTCAGTGACAAATTTGATGGCAGCACCTCCCCATCCCCAGTGGCTGCTGGTGTCCATTGCAACTGGTGGGGTGGAAGGTGAGGAGAGTCAGAACCAATGACAGGGAGATCCACCTAATTCTAGTTTTGTCCCCATCCTCCTTCTACCTGATGAGTTCTAGAAATGCAACGCTGGGAGTAAGGAAGAGGAAGCTGCCATAGGCAGTGCCACCTTCTGGACTGGTTTAAGTAAGGAGGCAGGCTGATGTGGACTAGCTGAGGCCAGACTGAGGGTTGGTGAGGCATGCCCCAATTGTCCTAATGGACCAGCCTTCACTCCCCCACCCAATTATTTTTTCTCTCCTGGATTTTTAACTGCCATGGTGTTTCCTGGGCTTCCCCAACTGCCATGGTGTTATTTTCAGGTGATTTCAGCTTTGTTATTCATGGGATCCCACCCAGCTTCTGGAGGCCTCCTGTTCACTTTACTGAGTGCTCCCCACTTGCCTGCATCAATTTCCAGTAATGCTACTGTTAGCGCTACTCAGTAGCCAGCTGGGATGCTTTTGGCAGCTAAAGAGATCCTCTCTAAAGAAAGCAGTCAGAGAGATCCTTTATCTCCACTCTTAGTGCTATGCACCACAGCACTGGGATTACTGAAGACAAAGCCCTCTGCCTGCTCTTTAGGAGTAAAAGGCAGCATTTTCTCCCTCCCAACCACTCCCTTGCGGGGACACACAGAAATGCTGCCTTTTACTCTGTGCCGATCATATGGTACAGAGTAAAAGCCAGCATTTTCAGTACTCCCTACCCCAGCACTGGAGTGGAGAGAGCTGGGAATGCTGATGGTGTGTGCCTCAATGTCTCTCTGTGGGTTTGTTTATTACATGTATATCCCATTTTTCCTTCAAGGAGCTCATGGTGGCAGACATGCTTTTCCCTTTCTCCGCTGTATTCTCACAACAACTCTCTGTGATAGCTCAGGCTGAGAGACAGTGACTGGCCCAAGGTCATTCAAACTGGGCTCCTATTGGGAGGAAGGGTGGGATATAAATAAATAAATAAACAGTGAGAATTTGAACCCTGTTCCCCCAAGCCCTAGTCTAACCACTGCACAACACTGGCTTTGAGTGTCTCCTGTATATATATGTGGGGGGGGAGTTCTGTATGCCTGCCTCTCTCTCTCTCTCTCTCTCTCTCTCTCTCTCTCTCTCTCTCTCTCTCTCTCTGTGTGTGTGTGTGTGTGTGTGTGAGAGAGAGAGAGAGAGAGAGAGAGTTCTGAGTGCCTGCACGTCTGGTGTGTGCATGTGCTTGAGTGTGTATATGAGGGAGAGAGTGAGTTCTGTGTGCCTGCATGTCTGGGATGCCTGTGTATTGTATTTTTGTGTGTGATGTATGTGTAGTGTTGTATGAATACATTAGCTGCACCCATTGCTGGCATGGGGCCCTCAGAGGGTTGGCTGAGCATTAATGTGGCTCCTGCACCAAACATGTTTAGCCACCCCTGCAATGCCTCTTCAATCCACGGCCACACTCCTGTCAACAAAGCAACTTTACTCCAGTAGCAGACCTGGTGCAAAGATTTCTCTCCCACCATTGATATGGAGATGGGTGCTGAGTTACACATCTCCTATGCTCAGTTGTGGCAATGTGGGTGGGGTGAGAGATGGCAGAGGTGCTGTTGTCTTAATACCTTCCGTTGACATCAAAATTCCTTACAGCAGGTCCAGGGCTGATGTGCAGTTGTGTGCAGTCATGAATCAAAGGGGTATGGGGTTTCGCATAAATGTGCTCCTCCCACGGGCAGCCCTAAACTCACCTATGATTCTACCCCACGTTGATGGATCTGCCAACCATAACGTTACCAGCAGAATGATTCCATTGACAACAAAAGTGTACTGCTAAAGGACCAGGTTGGCTGTATGTTATGTCGGTGTTGTTTCTCACATTCTTCTGGCATAGCCAGGCTTTTGTCAGATTCCAGAGCCCCTCACTTGAGTATAGTGTTGCAGCTTAAAAACAGTTATAATTTCAACTGGACAAAGCTCTTTTCAGTCTCCTTTTTCTCAGTAAAGGAGTGCAATACAAAAATATTTTGTTTCACTTTTGTATCTCCTCTCTAGCATAATACTCAGAAACTACGTTCCACTTTATTTTCCCTTCCTTAATGCACAGAGGTTGCTATGAGCATCCATTTTGCACCATTCTTTAGTAAGCACAGAGGAGTGACTCAGCTGTAATCACTGTGAATCCCAATGCAGAGCCCAGGATGACTCAACAAAACGGCCTTACCAGACAAGGTCTAATAAAAGAAGACTGCAGTCTCATCGAACAGCATTTGTGTCACTGTCAAAACAAATCAGTATGAAGGTCACTAGATGTTCATATAAGGGGTAAGACGATCTTTCAGATATCCCAGTCCCAAGCTATGTAGGGCTTTGTACACCAAAACTAGAACCTTGAACTTGGCCCAGTAGCAAATGGGCAGCCAGTGCAATTCTTTCAGCAGCGGGGTGACATGTTGGCAATACCCTGCCCGAGTGAGCAGTCTCACCGCCACATTTTGCACCAGCTGCAGCTTCCAGACCAGCCTCAAGGGCAGCCCCACAGAGAGCACATAACAGTAATCCAGCCTGGAGGTTATTAGTGCGTGGACAACAGTGGTCAGGCTATTCCAGTCCAGAAAGGGCCGCAGCTGTCTTACCAGCCAAAGCTGGTAAAAGGCATTCCTAGCCACTGAGGTCACCTGGACCTCTAGCGACAAAGATGTCTCTAGGAGCACCCCCAGACTACGGACCTGCTCTTTCAGAGGAGTACTACCCCATCCAAAGCAGGCTACTGACCATCTGAACATGGGAACCACCAACCCACAGTGCCTCTGTCTTGCTAGAATTCAGTACTGCTGACACCTTGGCCCATATCTCCTGATGATTGCTCCCAAGGGCTTCATATAGATGGTAAATAGCATGGGGGACAAGATGGTACCCTGTGGCACCCCACAGCACAGCTGCCAGGGGGCCGAAATATAATCACCCAATGCTATTCTTTGAAAACAACCCTGGAGATAGGATCGGAACCACTGTAAAACAGTGCCTCCAATACCCATCTCACCAAGAAGGATACCATGGTCAGTGGTATCAAAAGCCACTGAGAGATCGAGTAAGAGTAACAGGGTCGCACTCCCCCATCCTTCTCCCGATAAAGGTCATCCATCAGGGTGAGCAAGGCTGATTCAGTCCCATAACCAGGCCTGAACCCAGACTGGAACGGGTCAAGATAATCTGTTTCATCCAAGAGTGCCTGCAATTGCTACGCCACAGCCCTCTCAATCACCTTCCCTAAAAAGGGGGTATTTGCAACTGGTTGGTAATTGTCACAGACCAATCGGTCCAGGATGGGCTTTTTCAGGAGCAGTCAGATCAGGGTGGCTGGAACCACTCCCTCCCACAATGATGCGTTGACCACACCCTGGATCCACTTGGTCAAACCCCCTCAGCAAGGTTTAATAAGCCAAGAAGGGCAAGGGTTGAGAGGACATGTTACTGGCCACATCATTGCAAGCACGTTCACTACATCATCAGGCCACATCAACTGAAACCGTTCCCAAGAAGTTGCAGCAGACGTTGCACTGGACACCTCATTGGGGACCTCAGTAGATGTGGATGGGGCATCAATACTGCTATGGAGGTGAGCAACTTTACCCTCCAACTGCCTTGCAAATAATTCACAGTGGGCCCCTGAAGGGTCTAAAACTCCATTTCCTGGAGCTGATGTCAACAGACCCCTGACAATACGGAAAAGCTCCACTGGACAGCTACTTGAGGATGCGATGGAGGCAGAGAAGTGGGACTTCTTTGCCGCCCTCACCGCCACACAGTAGACACATTACGATGTTTTACTCATGCCCGATCAGCCTCACAGCACCTCTTTTGCCACTTGCGCTCTAGCTATCGTCCAGTCTGTTTCATTGCCCTTAGCTCACTGGTGTACCAAGGTGCAAACCGGGCTCCACAATGCCAGAGAGGGCGCTCGGGGGCAACCATGTCAAGAGCCCAACATGCCTCGCTGTTCCACAGTGTGACAAGGGCTTCAACAGGGTCACCTGCTCTATGTACTGGGAACTCCCCCAGGGCATTCAGGAATCTGGTGGATTATAAAACCATTGCTCACCAATGTTATAAGACCATTGCTCACCAATCTCGTCCTGAGATCTTCTGGCAATTTGGATTTGGTAGGGCTTGGCTGAGTGCTCTGTGTGCATGTGCGTGTGCATGTGCGTGTGTGTTCTGGGGGGTACTTTGGAGTGTGTGCATTTTGCTTTATTATTATTATTATTATTATTATTATTATTATTATTATTATTATTATTATTTACATTTGTATACTGCCCCATAACCAAAGCTCTCTCGGCAGTTTACAACAATTAAAAACATTAAAAACAAATATACAAATTTAAAAACACTTTTTAAAAAAAACAATTTGGGGGAGATTCCTGCCTGGCCAGCTCTGCACCTTGAACACAAGCCCATATGTCCATTCAAGAACATGAAGGACAGTCTAGCAGCAAAAGTGGGTAGCTCTCTTCCCTCCACCCTCAAAGGCAGCACTCTTCCTTGTCCATTTCAACCAGAGGCTGGTGGTGAGGCTCCCCTTCAGAGCCTTCCTCTGCAGCCACCTCCTGTGGGGCAGCTGCCTGAAGCAGTACCACTTTGTAGGAGGCTGAAGAGGGGCCAATTCCACAGAGAGAGAGGGAGGCTGTGCAACACCAGGCAGACAAACCGGCTTCCACTGCTGCCATCAACAAGGAAGGAAGCCAAAGGACCAGTGCTGTGTCATAGAAGCGGGTAGTGTCAAAAGGGCACTCGTTTGTTATCACAGTGCGGGCATCAGCTACAAGGGCAGAACTGTTGCAACCGGTAAAGAGATGACAGCCACCATTGACAACAGTGAGGGAGATGGTAAGTGCCAGCCCCATGCAGCAGGCTCCTGAGATCAGGACATTTGCCAGGGAAATAGCAACCAGGATCCAAGGCAGATAACGGTGGGAGAAGCTCCAGGACACCAGGATCGCCAGGATGCTGGCAGCAATACTCAAGAGCCCAGAAGCCACCGCAACGACATTAGCCACAGCATATTCTGAGATGATGTGTGTGCAGGCCGGGCCACATGGCACAGGAGGGAGCCATGGACAATGGCCCTCAGCACCAAGGTCAAGTGGCCCAGGACCACCAGCAAGATCCTGCTGCAAGCTAGCTGCTGGGCTCTGCGGCCCACCTCTACAGGGAGGGACAGAGGGAGGGACGCTAGTGAGAACTGCCTCGCCATGGGAGGCAAGGAAAGCCTGGGGCGGGGCACCAACCCCCCAAGAGGAGGAGGGGTTCCCCAGGGGGGCACTAGACCGAGGTGTGAAGGAGGGCCAGGACTGAAGAGGCTTGGGAATCCCTCCCCCGCTGCGGCTGCCCTTCCTCGCCCCGTGACCTCTAGGAGCTCGGAGTTGCTCTTCGGGCTTTGCCAACACACGTGACCTTTCTGCTGCAATATTTGAATAAAATATATGACTGTATTAATCAAAAGAAGTCAAAATGAGGTAGCCACACAGCTAACCGATTAATCTTATATATTTGAAGACCCAGAGTCAAATTTAAATTAGGTCAGGTTGCCTTGGTGGTGTCTCATGCTTATTCATATCTATAAAACTCTCTCTCCCTCCACTTTAACACTGAAGCGCATGGTTTCAGGTATCACCTCTAATGCAGATGAGTCATAAATTCACATTGCTGTCCTCACCCATTCTTCCATCAGTCTCACATCTTTATATATTTGATATAATCCAACATGCTCTGTGAGGCTATGGATGGCTGTTTGCACTGGTGCTAGAAGAAACTGTGCTAGGAGCTGTAGGGGCTAGAGACAGAAGCCTCTGGCTCTATGCATGGCCCTTGGAACTCTTCCCCAAACCACATCCCCTCTCCCAGGCCATACCCCTCACTGTCCAATTGCACTATGTTTCTTCATTCTCCACAGTTAATATCATTAAATTTAGATTAAGGATGGGTGAATATCTCAATTTCAGTTTCTCATTTTCTCAGTCTTAAATTTGGTTCTCCACATCTCTACATCAGTTTGTGATTTATTTTTGTAAGTCCTCATGATGTGTCAGCATTTTGGCACAAATTTTGTAAGTCCTCATGATGTGTCAGCGTTTTGGCACAAATTTCTTCTTATAAACACATTTTTGTATGCAATTTTGTGTGCAGTCCTACTTCAACATTTTAGTTTCTTTGATCAATACAGCAAAACTCTGGAAATGGATCAAAAAGTGTAGATAAAGAAGATGATTTCTGTTTGTGTGTGTTTTTCAATTCTAGATATCCTATGTGATTGCCCTTCAGTCTTGGAGATCTCTTGTTAAGACAAACATTATGAATGGCAATTGATACGGCGCCTCCACTAAGCCAGTCTTAAATCTTTGTCGCAAATCAAAGTGAAATTAGTCCCATTTGGAATTTGGCAGAAAACAAGCCCTCAGCACAGGTTTAGGCCTGTCTCTGGCTCTCATCCTGCTTGCCTGCTGGCCTGCCTGCCTACATTCCACAGCTTTTTTTGTGATTCTGCAAGGATGCTTGGAAACTGCTAATTAGAGTTTGTACACACACCATCAATTTCAGTATCCCAGACCAAAGAAAGGAGATAAAGGATTCCAAAACGTGGTGTTGACAGCCATTTGTACTCACAAAGCTATCAGGTAGTTTATGGGTGATCCAAATTTACTTACAGTTCATTAATGATTATGGTAGCAGTAGTGAATGTGGTTGCTTTCTGTTCAACAGAGTTAAATTGCAAATGTACTGTTCCCCTTTCTTTAGCAGCAGGCACTATCAAGATCTTCTGAACTTCTTGGCTCCTTTCATTTTGAAACCAGTCAGGACCATTCTGGAAGGAGGGGATGGGGTTACTGCCTTGGTCCTCGTACTTTGGGGGGGGCTGTGTATGTCATGTTTGGCTTTAGCTACCACAACCAGCAGCCCTGTCACCTCTTGCCTCTCCAACAAGGCTAACTGTCTGAATCCGCTTTTGTTTAGCAGCTGTAAACCTGATTCACACTTTCCTCACCCGTAGGGCATAAGCTTGTAGAGCAAGGAGCAAGCCTTGCTTTTTGCCCCACTCTAGATGTTGTGTTCCCCAATAACCACTTGTCGCACGTGGCTGTGTGAGCAAAAATCCAAACATGTGAGCTTCTGCTCACAAGTAGGAGTTCTGTGGGGTTGGGACCCCTGATAACTGAGGAGTCTCGATCGCACAGAGCTGCTGCTTGCAAGGAGGAGTTCCTTTGTTGAGCATTCTGCTCACACAACGGCATGCAACTTGTGGTTATTAAGGGGGAGAGATGCATATAGTAATGCATAAATATTGTCTGGCCTGGTCTGTAGCAGTGGTTTGTGAGGTACTTGCTAATGATTTGCGAAACCCAGTTCTCTCCATTACTGGTGTACTCCCTTCAGCATTATCTATAAACTGTGAAGTTCCAGGAGCTGAAACTGTTAGAAAGCCCAGCTACAATTTCAAATTAATGCAAACAAATCAGAATGAATGCTATAACTTCACTATTGGCCTTAGGGAATCAATTCCCTCTCAGCCTCTCCCTGCCCCCCGCCCCACCCCATCTGCAATACAAGGATTATAATACCCCCTGTGTTATTGTAAGGCTTAGTGAAAGAAGGCGTGTGAAGTTCTTGGAATGCTCAAAAGCACCTTGATTGCTAAGTACAATTAAATATTCCAAAAATGGGGCACGGATAAGATGTGATCCTGGAGCACAAGGAACAGTGACCAGAAATAACAAATTAGGTTTCTGTAGTGTTAATATTCTATTTTTAAAGCTGAGCTAATAATGTATGAACCAAAAAAACAAACATGGGTATCATCAAATGCTCCTCTTCATAGTAAAATCAACAGATGTGAAGCCTCCCAGTTATGATGCTTATTAAACATTGTATGTAAAAAAATCAAAAGATTGGGCTATATAAGGGCTGCTTCTAAAACATCTAGCATTGATTCCTTCCCATTTCTCATGAATTTAAATTCCCAGCATGGTATAAGGATTATGTTTTTGTTGTCAAGATTAGCATTGATTTTTAAGCACTGCCTCGTATGGAAACAGAATGCATGGCATGGGACCCAATTTGCCTAATCATTTGTAGGGGGAGGGAGACTGGTGGAGGCGCAGGTGGTAAAAGTGCTTATGGAAGGTGCACCTATTACTAAGGCAACCAAGAACGATTAACGGCCCTAATGGGATCTGTGCTTCCTTAAACCCTAAATTACGGGTGCATAGTATTAAATAGCACCAGTATGAACACATTTTCTTCCTTACTCCTGGCGATGGTATTGTTATGAAATCTATGTGCATGTGTTTATACATCTTCGACTGCAAGCAATTACTGAGCCTCATCACTGCCTGGTTATCCCCTCCCTGCCCCTACCATTGCTCTGGATCTTTGCCAGTGTGAGCTTTTTACTGAGGTCTCTGTACTATTCCTATATAACCCTGTATATTGTTATGGAAATTTGTATATATGCAGAGATCCTCAGTGTCTGAGCTACGTGTGTGCCAGTGTGTGCTTTTACCCTGCATTTAGATCACTGAGACTTAAGCCTTAAAATAAGAAAATCTACTTTATTTATAGAAATACATAGCAGATAGGAAAGGCATACCTACTTCTAACAAACTAACTAAGTTGGAGGTGCAATGCCAGACGTGTGTATTGCCCTCCTGGCTCAGGAGAGACAGCAAAGACAGAGATGTCTCCTCTCTCCTCCAACAGTCGAAGAAAAAGACAAAGGAGGGAGGGGCAGATCAGCTTTCCTGAGCATATCAGCTTACAACGGAAGGAATTTAGGTAGAGAACAGCACAGGTAAAGGTAGGCAAGCCTAGACAGCTGGAGGACCCTAACTCTGTCTTCCTTCTGGAATACAAACAGAAGAACCCGGTTGCTCTTGCCCCACTTCCAACATGCATTACTTTCCTGCTACTACACTCATTAAGAAACCATTATGTATATCACAGGAAGTCTTCTGGTACAAGGATATCCCACATTTGTGTGGCCCTGATGTTTGAATGGAATCAATATCATGACATGATGTCAAGGACAGATGAAAGCCAGGAAGTGTATATGCATAATTGCCTCCCCCCTCCCCCCCTCCACAAACTCTGGAAGAATAAAGCATATTCTTTCAAGGTTTTTCAGGAACATAAGAAACTGCCTTACACAGAGTCAGACCATTGGTCCATCTAGCTCAGTATTGTCTGCACTGAATGGCAGCCCCTCTCCAGGGTTTCAGACAGGAAAAGGTGCTTTTACAGAACACCTGACTCCAATGTTTGTACACATTCCGTACCTTAGGATAAAGCAGTGCTTTTAAAGTGTGACCTCCCCATACTGGGATGCTGAGTATCTGTTGGGTGCTGCTCGGACAGAACTTATATCACACCTACTGTAGTTGCTATACTGATTCCTAGACATTGCAAAAGACCAAGGCATGAATCCCACAGCCATGGAGCTCATGGAGTGAACTTGGACGTTACCCCCGCTCTCAGCTTAGTCCATCTCACAAAATATATATCCAGTGCCTTGCCAAAATAATCAGACCCCTGATCAATGCTCCCTTATTACTGAATTACAAATGGTACATTGTAATTTCGTTCTGTATGATATTTTATTTTGAAACACTGAAACTCAAAATCAGTTATTGTAAGGTGACATGGGTTTTATGTTGGGAAACGTTTGTAAGAAACATAAAAAAACTGAAACATGTTGCTGGCATAAGTATTCAATCCCCACACATTAATATTTGGTAGAGCCCCCTTTTGCTGCAATAACAGCTTTACATCTTTTGGGGTAGGTATGGACCAGCTTTGCACACAGTGTCAGAGGGATTTTGGCCCATTCTTCGTGGGAAATTCACTCCAGGTCATGAAGGTTGGTTAGACATTGCTTGTGGACCGCATTTTTCAAAGAGTGCCACAGATTCTCAACAAGATTGAGATCAGGACTTTGACTGGGCCACTGTAGGACATTCACTTTTTCTGTTCTAAAGCAACTCCAATGTTGCTTTGGCCTTGTGCTTGGGATCATTGTCCTGCTGAAGAGTGAATTTCCTCCCAAGCTTCAGTTTTTGAGTGGACTGAAGCAGGTTCTCTTGCAGTATTTCCCTGTATTTTGCTCCATCTATTTTTCCTTCAATTTTAACAAGATGCCCAGTTCCTGCTGATGAGAAGCATCCCCACCGCATGATGCTGCCACCACCATGCTTCACTGTAGGGATGGTGTGTCTAGGGATGGGTGAGAATTTTGATACAGTTCGCATTTTAAGCAGAATTTATCAAATTCACACTTTCCAAATCAGTATGAAAACCAAAAGACAGCCATCCTTAGAAATTCACATTGATTTGAATTTTGTCATGTAGTTTGCCAACTAAACTATATTTATAAAAATGCAGAGCTTGGAAGATTACTTTTTAAAAGTAATAAATTATATTACTGTTACATGTCCCCAAAAAGTAATAAATTACCATTACAATTGCTCTGAAAGTAACTGATTACTTTACTGTTACTCAAAAGTAATCACTACAATTACACTTAAGTTACTTTTTTAAAAAACTGAGTGCCTACAAGGTGCTGGCCTTGGCTGCTGCACATCTAAGTAGCCTAAAACAGCATTAAAAATAAACACACACACACAGAAGGTAGCAGAATAATTTTTTTCTCCATAAGAATAACAGAACAGCATAACAGAATTTCACATCCACCCCCCACCCTCACCCCCACCCCAGCAATGGTGATACCCCTCCACATGTATACTTTTTCACTCAAAATCAAATTTTACACTTGAAATATTGCTTTTACAATAATTTCTGTTATGTCTCATCTTTGCTCAAAGAGCATGTCAGACAAGGAATGTCTTTTTACAGTCATTACTTTGCCACCAGTACTGAACAGGCATTCTGTTGCGGCTCTTGAAGGCACGCCTGCGTTGTGCTGCAAAAAACACTGCAGTACCCCTTTCAACTAAAACACATTTTTATCAATATGGCAATCCCCTATCAATAAAGAAAAATGCAAACTTTAGTAGTTTACTAGTTGCCTTTGTCATTTTTTTTTTGTCAACAGTATAAATTAGAGGTAACTTAATCCTGTACATACTTGCCTGGGAGTAAGTCCCATTGAACTCATTGGGTAGACATGTATGCACGATTGAACTGTCAGAAGTAGAATTTAAGAGACAACATAGGTAAATAGAAAATGCACATATCAAAAGTAATCCACCAGAATAAACGTTCTCTCTTCTCCTGCAATTAAAAATGTAGTCTTGCACAGCATATAGTGAGACTGTGGAATTTGCTACCACGAGAAGCAGTGATAGGCACCAACTTGGATGGCTTTAAAAGAGGATTAGACAAATTCATGGGTGATAAAACTATCAGCGGCACCTAGCCATGATGGCTGTGTTCTACTTCCACTGTCAGAGACAGTATGCTTCTGAACATCAGTTCAGCTGGGAGTACAAGTGAGGAGAGTACTGCTTGTGCACTCAGGTTCTGTTTCTGGGCTTCCCTTTAGGGCATCTGATTAGCCACTGTGAGAACAGGATGCTGGACTAGATGGGCTACTGGTTGGATCCAGCAGGCTCTTCTTATGTTCTTGTATGTATTGTAACAAACAACAAAAGTTACTTGTGGGGCCTTACAGACCAGGGATAGCCAATGTGGTGCCCTCCAGATGTTGTAGGACTACAATTTCCATCATCCCTGATAATTGGTTATGTTGTCTGAGACTGATGGGAGTTGTAGTCCAACAACATCTGCAGGGCACTATGTTGAAGACCCAATTAGATTAACACAACTCCCTTCCCACTAGGGTTGCCAGGTTCAATCAAAGATCCTGTATCTTTAGGAGAAAAGAAAGTCAGCCAAGTGCAGGTGTTCTTGCAACGCTGTAATGGGAAAAACCACAAGGTGGAATTCTCCCTCCCCCCTGCACAACTTTTAAAGATACAGAAGACCTCTTGGAGGCTGGGCCTGGCAACCAAGAGGTCTTTTGTATCTTTAAAAGTTGTGCAGGGGGAAGGGAGAATTCCACCTTGTGGTTTTTCCTATTACAGGGTTGCAAAAGCACCTGCACTTGGCTGCCTTTCTCTTCTCCTAAAGATACAGGATCAGTCTCAGGGATTGAACCTGACAACCCTACTTCCCACCTACCCACCGCTTTCAAGCATGTCCAGAAAAGTATGTCTGATGGCGTTTTCCTTTCAGAGATAAAAATTAATCTGCAATCCTATATACTTACCCATTTAACTCAATGAGGCTTAATTTGGAGTAGACATTTACAGGACTGGACTCCACCAGAATACATTTCAGGGGCTATACTTTATTCATGCTGTACCAACTACAACTACCAGCTGCTGCTTAATGTACATATATTGTCTCAGCCTAAGCTACCTCACAGGGTTGTTTCAAAGATAAACGTGGGGAGGGAATGGCAATGGTCATGACATTCACAAATCAAAAGTAAATCTGGGGAGGGGGGCATACACAAGTAATAAGATGTCTGACAGACAGAATGTTAACAAGTGAAGCTTTCCCCATAATTGTATTCCCCTGGTAGAAAAGGCTTACCCCATTTAATTTCTACCTGCCCCATAGCTGTTAAATGCACAAGAGCCTTATCTCCTGCAATGCCAACTCTAAACCATGCAAAAAACCATGTTAAAAAACAACACCACAGAATTTGGGTAATTTTTTTTAAAAGAACATCTGTAACAGTATGAAATACGACATTTTCAGGCAAAAAGAAGTTATGAGACAGTAGACAAAAACACACACAAAGCCTTGACAAACAGCGACAAAAATACTCTGAGCATGAGCATTTTCACATTTTAAATTTTTACTCATCATTGTTTATGCTTATTTATTGCCTTGGGCTAGTCCCTAACTCTCAGCCTAACCTACCTCACATGGCTGTTGTGAAGATACAGAAGGCATAATTAAAATGGTTGCAAAAGGAAACTATAGCTGCAATCAAATACATGTCTACTCAGAAGTAAGCTTTATTGGGATCAATGGGACTTACTCCCAGGTAAGTGTGTACTCCAATTAAACTCAATGGAGCTTACTTCTGAGTAGCCATGTATTGAGTTGCAGGTTAGTCCTTGTATTAAAGGCATCAAATTTTACTTGCCTTAACCAGTTTGATGCATCTTTGTACTATAAAGTGTCATATTTTTCTCTCCTTCCCCCCCCCACAAATAATATACCTTCAAGGCTTCAACCAGTCCTTATATTGCCTAATTAGTGCAATACTATACCCAGTTTGATTTACCTGGAAGTAAGCTCTATTACGCATAAAGAGACTTACTTCTGAGTAGACATATATATTGCACTGTAACTTAACTATACAATGATTTTTAACAAGTGCCTAAACAAGTGCCTGCTTGGAACTCTTTGCATTTGCCATGGGGAGGGGGATTTTTTAATTTGCACAAAAGAACTTCCAGGGAATACCTTCCTCAGTAGATGAAGATGAATCCTGGTTAGGGTTGCCAGGTTCAATCCCTGAGACTGATCCTGTATCTTTAGGAGAAAAGAAAGGCAGCCAAGTGCAGGTGCTCTTGTAACCCTGTAATAGGAAAAACCACAAGGTGGAATTCTCCCTTCCCCCTGCACAACTTTTAAAGATACAAAAGACCTCTTGGTTGCCAGGCCCAGCCTCCAAAAGATCTTCTGTATCTTTAAAAGTTGTGCAGGGGGGAGGGAGAATTCCACCTTGTGGTTTTTCCCATTACAGCGTTGCAAGAACACCTGCACTTGGCTGACTTTCTTTTCTCCTAAAGATACAGGATCAGTCTCAGGGATTGAACCTGGCAACCCTAATCCTGGTTGTTAGGAAGAATGGAAAGGCAGGAAAGAAAACTGGAAGCAGCAGCTCTTTAGGATCCTGGCAACTTGCTGCTGCAACTTCTGCCTGCCTCTCACTCACCCAGAAACTGTGGCTGTGAGGAGGCTTTATCCGCTGGTAAGAGAGGGGAGGTGGGGAGGGAGACAGAGGCCACCACTCAGAGCTTTGTGCACCACATACACGTCCGTCATCATCATCATCGTCTCTCATCTCTGCAGTTCTTCATGTCCATTCTGCTGCTATCTCCTTGTCCTCCAGCTCCTTTCTTCCTCCACTCCATTCTTCTCCACCACCACCCATTTTTTAACCATTTTTCTCCACTCCACCCCCATCTCACTCCACCTCCTCCCTCATCACCTCCTAAACACCCATAGAGTATAAAGGAAGAGCAATGATGCACAGAAGCACATGATTTTTATCCAGGAATCAGAGGAGGAGAATGTTTACCCTGCTCCCCACCCCAAGTAGTGCCCAAATGTAACTGAAAACATTACAATTACAGCTCAATAGTAATGAAATTATTCCTCATTCTATTACAATCAAAATGTAAAGAAATTACTCACTCGTTCCTTAAAAAAGTAATAAATTACAAGCAATTCATTTTTCCTGACAAATTACTTCCAAAGCTCTGCAAAAATGCATATATGAGGGGAAAGTGTGCAAAAAATGAATATATGAATGAAAACAACATGCAAAAATGCACTGGATAATGAGAAGAGGCTTGCAAAAATGTGTACCTTTGTTAAAACTGCTTACAAAAATGTGTTTATTAGGATAAATTTGCATGAAAATGTTGGAGAATTTTCATGAGGATTTTTTTAAAAAAAATGCAAATTGCTGCAGAAATAGAGAGAACTGAATTTAAGACTAGAAAAATTAGAAACTGAGAGAACTGAAATTGCCAGGTGTTTCTAAACCTAGGTGTGTCTTGAGGCATGGGCAGTGTTGGATTTGCAACACACATGGCACTTTGAGTTTTGGCCAAAAAGCTCTATCTTGATCTCATCTGACCACAAAACCTTTTCCCACATCGCAGCTGGGGCACTCTCATGCTTTCTGGCAAACTCCAGATGTGTTTTCAGATGGTACTTTTGAGTAACGGCTTCCTTCTTGCCACCCTCCCATAACAGGCCAGTATTATGCAGAGCTCTTGATATGGTTGACTGGTGCACCATTCCTCCACTCCCAGCCACTGAACTCTGTAGCTCCTTCAAAGTGATTGCTGGCCTCTCTGTGGCTTCTCTCACAAGTCTCTTTCTTGTTCAAGCACTCAGTTTTAAGGGACAGCCTTTTCTTGGCAGTGCCTGAGTGGTGTGGTGCAGTTTCCACTTCCTGATTATTGATCCAGCTGTGCTCACTGGGATATCCAAACACTTGGATATTATTTTGTACCCTTTTCCTAATCTATGCATTTGTATTACATTCTCTCTCACTTCTGTAGAATGCTCTTTGGTCTTCATTTTCCTTCAGATGCACAGCCTGACCAATGATCCTGCAACAGTGGGGGTTTTATCCTGACAATGTGACAGCAGCTTTAATGGTTCACAGGTGGAGGCCAATGGTAAGGTAACTGTGTCCTCAATGGGGCAATTTCTTTCATCTGTGTAAACTGTGAACTTCTACAGCACAGGGGTTAAATACTTATGTAAGCAACATGTTTCAGTTTTTTATGTTTCTTATAAACATTTCCCAACATAAAACCAATGTCACCTTACAATAATTGATTTTGAGTTTCAGTGTTGCAAAATAAAATATCATACAGAATGAAATTACAGTGTACCATTTGTAATTCAGTAATATGAGAGCATTGATCAGAATGGGAATGGCTTGCCATGTACATCACTCAAAGCTCCTTCAAGAAAGGGCAGGTTAGAAATAGAATTATTATTTACTCCCCGGTGTACTGGGCCCTAAATGCTGTCATAGAATGTAATCCTCCTTTCATATGGCATGTCCAAATTTTTTACAATCTCAGTTCCATTGTGTGCAAATTAATGGAAACACTTAACATAGAGTAATGATTATTATGTTGCATTTTGCTACTTAAAAATATCCAAAGTGGTTACAAGAAAACAAACAATCCAATATACACAATAGAAATCAAACACAACTAAAATCTACAATACCAGGAATAGTGAATGGTCTGAGGGCATCAGAAGCATAGCGGAAAATTCAGAAGTGCAGGGTCTCTTCATAATAGTCACAGCTACACCCCCTCTCCCTTTTTTTGCTGCTGGGTTGAAAATGAGATCCTTGTTAATGCCTTCTCCCACAACAACCCTAGGAGCCAATCAGTATGAAAGGGGAGTGTGTTAGCTATTGAGAAGAGTACTCTCTGACCGACTCACCTCCTTTCACTCTGATTGGCTCCAATCATCAGGAAAGGACAAGGAAGCAGATTAGAAGACTCTTCTCAGTCGCTAACACACTCCCCTTTCGTGCTGATTGGCTCATAGGATGCAGGACACATAGGGATCCTGCTCTCAGAAGAGCAAAGGGTCTAAGACCCTCTGAGACCCTGGACAACTACACCCCTGGAAGGCATGGTCAAAAGGCACATGAAGCAGTAACTTTGCTAAAATGAAGCAGGTTTGGGTCTGGTCAGTGCCTGGATGGAAGATTTCCTGTAAATCCTATGTTATGCTGCACTGTAGTCAAAGGAAAATAAATATGAATACAGATGAAATTATTCAATAGGATAACAATTAGGATCAAGCAAAAACAGCAAGGATATAAATCACTTAATTAAAAGCCTTCAAGAATAAAAAGAACTTAACCTGGCACTGGAAGTACATCACTGTTGGTGCCTTCTAGACTGGTCTGGTGTTCTATAAGGGTGGAGTCATGCAAGTACAAAAAATCAGATCCAAATTCTGTAGAAGCAGCACTAAGTGCAGTTTTATAAGTGAATAGTACACTGTCACCTTGAACATTGGCTTCAATGTTTGCCGCGTATTTCAGTGGTTCTAGACACAGCCAGAATCAGTAGGAACTTTAGCCAGCAGCTGCATACTATTTACTCCAAAGATGCTGTTTGGAGTTGATGAGCCCAATGCACTGTGATCTGAACACTGCAATCATGTCTATTCCTACAGCAAAACTATTATTATTATTAATGATATTTATTAGTCACTTTCCCCCCCAAAATAAACTCAAAGCGACTTACAAAAAAGAAAAAAATATCTCAAAAACATATACAGAATAAAGATAACAGTACAAAAGCATATCAAGCAAAACTCAATACAATAAATAGAACAATACAATAAAAATGATATGATAAAAACTAGTGAATTTACATACTTACATTTAAACAGAACATTGTTAATCACACCGTAAACTGAAAGCTTAAAAAAACCGAACACTTTTCTATCACCTAAATGGCATTTGTACAGTTAAGCAACTGATTCTTATCTGTTTTTAGATTTGTGCATGACTTGTCACTTGAAATGCCATCATGATGACTGCTTCAGTAGGTTACTACTGCCCTTCAGTGGCAGATATCAGAATAACACTACATGTAATCATAATTTGTAGATGGAGTAGCACAGAGTTAAAATCCTCATAAGAGTCCTGCTGAATCAGACCAAGGGCCCATCTAGCCCAGCACTCAGGTTCCCACAGCGGCCAACCTGATGCCCTTGGGAAGCATGAGGGCGACAGTCCTCTCCCAGTGTTGTTTCCAAGGACTGGTATTCAGAGGCATGCACCTAAACGATGCTTTCTAAAAAATTTAAAAGAGCTAAGTTCATCACTAATAAATGTTGGTTACATATCCACAAGAAGCAGCACAGAATGTGGAAATCCAATTGTTTCTCTAAATGTCCATAGCTCTGTATTTGATTTTGTAACATAAGATCTCTCTTTAAGTATACTTGAAGAGCACATTTTAAAGCATTAATAGGCATTGCATTTTGGCAGTATTGATCAATGTAGGTATAAAAAGCAACAGTAAATATTTCACCATCCTGAAGCCCACCAATAAAATCAGATCTATCCTTTTATATAGATTGCGCAAGTGAAAACGTTTTCAACATGGGCTTGTGGTTTGCTTGGATACTGAAAGGACTTAATAAATTTCTAAATCTAGATTACTGAGAGGGGTTTTTCTTTACTCATAAATACAGCTAGGATAATGACAGATGGCCATAGGACACCTCTCATTGACAAGCCCCACTGTGGCATCAGAAGAGTTCAGCCAAAACTGTAAGGAGAGGCATAGCAGACAGAGAGTCAGTATGGTGTAGTGTTTAGCAGTAGTCACCACCCCTTTTGGGCTCATAAGGACACCTGCAAACCAGAGAAACTCTCATGGGCACCCACGCAAACCATATACATCACGACCATGCACAGATCCACATATTGCAACCACACACACTCACCACAACCACGCTCACAATCCCTCTTCACCAGCAATTGGGCTTGGAAAAGGATTTTCAACCCTAACTTTTTGGTGGGGTGAGGGAGGGAGGTGATCTTCATGGAGACTGCAGCTCAGGAGTGAACCTTCCTTTCTCAGCTGCAATTCAGGAGGAACACACACACACCCCAGCAATTTGAAAAAAGGCCTTCTGTTGGAGCCGATAGAAGGCTCCCTTTAAACCCAATTGCAGCAGGGAGAGGGGCATTTTTGGCAGCGGGGGTCACGGAGTGAGGAGAGCTAATTCTCCCTCCTCCAACTTTAACTCTCCCCACAGATCACTCCCAGACCACAATTAGGTTTGAAAGGAGTTTCCTATTAGCTAAAATAAAAGGCTTCTTTCAAGCCTAATTTCACTGGGAGAAGGGGATGCTGCAGACAGTAGGAAAGGCCTCTGTGTATGGGCACCTGTATGCTTGCAGGCACCTTGTGCGTAACCCCTACTGAATAGATCAGCTTCAAATCCCCATTCAGCTCACTGGGTGGCTTGGGCCCGTCATTGACCATGTTCCTACATTGTGCTAAACCATGATATAGCATAATGTGAATGAGCAGGAACAAGATGCAGCAGACCTTGGGCTCCCATACTCCCTCTCTCCTGTCCTCCTTTGTGGCTAGGAGGAGGAGTTTGGACGCTTTTGCTTTTCATAACTGCAGTTTGTTACATCATCGGTGTGATAAACTATAGTTAATACTAGCGAAGTTTAATTTCAAACAAGCCGACTTCAGATCATGATTTCTGAGGCTGGGGTGTTGAAATTAGCCATCGTTAGTGTTAGCCTGCATTCCCAGTTCAGACAGCATGGGAAGCTGCGGTTAACGTACAGTAGGAGAGGACGCTTCCAAAATTCTTCTCTTGGCCACACAGAAGGGGAGCGGAAAGAAGCATGGTGTGTAAGCCCAACGCTCACTGTGGCTTGTGTATGTCAAGCATGGGGAAACTTGGCCGTTGCCTCTAAGCCAAACCTATCTTTAGGAGAATGCAGAGATGCCACACTGAGCTCCCTGGGAGAAGGGTGGGATAAAATTCTGCTAAATAGAGGTGAAAGAGGTAAGTAAAGGAAATGTAGAGCAGCCTAAAACTGCATATAATTAGTGTGGATGCAAATATTGTTATAAGATGGCTATCTGATTGCTGTGATGGAGTCTGAGGGTGTTTCCAGATGTGGAGGCTTTAGCAGCACCCAGTCATTGCTGTCCTGCTTTAAACTGGAAGCAGAAAAGCAACTCTGCTTCCCAGGCCTGACCCAAGATATTTTTCACCCTGGGTTGAAGGACAAAATGGCAGCCCCCAGTCCATGTACAGAATCCAACTGGACCAGCAGTTGAATCTTACTTGAAGGCAGCAAGTTACCTTAGGTGGCAAAGAGAAGGCTAGCTTAGAGGAGTCAAGGAGAAAATGGTTGGGTTGCTCCAGCATCTGCCACCTGAGGCAGCTTCCCCACTCTGCCTAATGATAGAGCTGGCCCTGCTGCTTATAGACTTCGAACTCTCTGTAGTCAGTCCCCCTTTCTTTCGCTGTATTTTCAGTCATGATCCCCCCCCACTGAAACTTAGGAGAGAGAGAAAAAATAATATGAAGGCAATGCTATGTGGAAAGGTGTCCATAAAAGCCTTCATTGGTGCCCCCAGCAAGTAGCCCAGAATCCGAGCTTACTTTTTTTAAAAAAATGAAAATCTCTAGCTCTCCTGGAAAGGTCATAGAGCAAAACGTGCAGGTATCCTTCTAACCAATTTCTTTAAAATGAGCCACCTTGGCTGCTGCTGCTTGTCAATCTTATTAGCCAAGGAGTGAAGTCAGAGCTGTGATTGATAAGTGACTTACTATCACACAATAAATGTGGGTGAATGTTAAAGAACCCCCCTCCTCCCCAAAAGGCAAATGTGAAATTCTCCCTCCCCCCTGCAGAACTTTTAAAGATACAGAAGACCTCTTGGAGGCTGGGCCTGGCAACCAAGAGGTCTTCTGTATCTTTAAAAGTTCTGCAGGGGGGAGGGAGAATTCCACCTTGTGGTTTTTCCTATTACAGGGTTGCAAGAACACCTGCACTTGGCTGACTTTCTTTTCTCCTAAAGATACAGGATCAGTCTCAGGGATTGAATCTGGCAACCCTATATCATGTCTCCTGCTTTGCAGGAAGTAAAGACCAGGAACTCATTAAGATTTCTCTGTATACATGTCTACTCAGAAGTAATTCTCTTTGTGTTTCATGGGGCTTACTTCCAGGTAAGTGGGTTCAGGATGGCAGCTTAGACTTTGGTTTCGAGATGGCATTGGGGGAAAACAGGTTTCTTGTGCCTTTAACAGCTGTATGGCAGGCAGAAATTCAACAAGTGAAGCCTTTTCTAGTCTGGAAATACAATTATGGGGAAAGCTTCACTATGACTGCTCTCTAATATTGTGTTATGCATGTCCCTATGGTAGCCATTTTGTGACTAGTATCCCCAGAAATCTCTCAGAATTTGAAATGTGCCCTTTGGTTCAAAAAGGTTGGCGACCCATCCTCTTCTAGACAGGCCAAAGGCCCATCTCGTCCAGCATCCTGTTTTCACACCCATCAACCAAATGCCTATGAGAAGCTCACAAGCAGGACCTGAGGGGAAGAACTAGGGTAATACACAAGCAGGAGAGGACTAAGAAGGAGGAAATGTGAGCCAGTCCTACTCAGTCTTTGTTTTCGGGAATATCATATGCAGGCCCATTGCTAGGTTTGAGGAGACCACAGACAAGGTACCCCTCCCAAGTGAGCTTACAAGCTGGCACGGGTAAGAGCTAGTAGCAGGGAGAGGCCTGTGTCACTGCTCAGCCTGGTGCTTCCCTCAATGCAAGGCCCTTTTAAAAAAGCTGTGCTGAGCTGGGAGAAATCGTTGTCACTCTCACTAAATTTGCCAGGTGTGCACACAGCAGAGGCTATGGTGTCAGGACTATTTTTTTAAGGGCCCATCACTACAAAGAGAAGTGCCAGACTGGGTGGCTTCAGCAGCCACCATCGTTTTCCGCAGATATCTCCATATTGGAGCCCCCAATGACGAGTGCTGACTGGGAACATGTAGCAATATCTATAACTAACTGGGTCTATTCCCAGCAAGAATCTAGTCATCTTTCTCCCTTTTACAGCCATCCTTGGATAGATGCAGAAACCTCCTCCTTCTCCAGTTAGTCCCATTGATTTCAATAGGGCTTGCTTCCTGGGCAGGAGTATGTAAGTACTGCAGCCTGAGTGCTTGTTATACCCATCAGCCACCAAGCGTTCTGGGCATCCGCACCAAACATATCTAAAAATGATGGCATTTGTAAAGAAAATCCTAGAATTTGAGCCTCAACGTTTCTGTTCAATTAAATCATTCATTCTAGCTGAACTGATTCAGAAAGGTCAGAGATTCAGAAACCTTTTGGGGTGGCTGGGGGGGGGGAAATCAAATTATACCTTCCTGGCCAACTTCATTTATTTCCCTGGTGGTAAGTCTCATTGAACTTAGTGGGACTTACTTCTGAGTAGACAAGTATAGCATTGCTCTGTTAGTTTCATGACATCTTTCTTTATTTCAGACCCTTGCATTCTTTCTGCCCAGATTAGTCCAACCCCTAGTATGCATTTTACACATATGTATGTACTATGAGTGCTGGCAGCCTGGAAGAACTGGAGAGGCTGATCCATTTGGGCATGTAGAGCTGCCCTGAAGGCAACCAGCTGCTATGCACCCTTCAGATCTCTTGCCTGCATATACATGTCCGAATGTGACAATGTTGTTGCCATTGTCAAAGCAGAACCCCCAAACTAGGAAAAGGCAGAAGACTGAGATTGTTAACATGAACCACTACCTAGAATTGGTGCCCTTCTGGACATGCCAAATGCCAATGGCTACCTTTCATCCTGCATCCAGTTGTTGCCATTGATGCAAAAACTGGATTTCTGATGTGAAACCATATGAAACAAGAGGTGTGAAAGGCCCTTTGGTTTGCCAAAGAAGCTAGCCACGCTAATTAGGTTTCTGTGAAGCCTGTTAAGAGCATTTGGGGACAACAAACCATATGTGACATAATTTCACTTCATAATTTCAGTAAATAAAAGGTTGATTACCACTTAATAAAGTTACATAAATGATGCTCACCAGAACAGTTACTCCATGGCTAAAAAGGAACTGACATGGATCATTAGCCTGGACTACTGTCAGAATTATTGAGAAGCTCTATTAGTAGAACACATAACAGATTTGATTGTGTAAAGATCCTAAGTATCGCCTAATGTTCAACCAAAATCTACCCGTCTGTAACTTAAGCCCATTACATCTTGTCCTCTTGGTCTCTAGGGCAGCAAAGAACAAGTTTTTACTCTCTTCTTTGTGACTGCCCTTCACATATTTTCAGCGGTGGCTGGTGGCTCCATGTCAGTGGGGCAGGGGAATCCAGGTTTTAGTCCAGACTTTCAAGGAGCTGTCCAAGGTGCACACTGGAGGTTAGTCCTTTCACCATCCACCATTTCCCTACTCCAACCCCAACTAGGGATGGATGGCGAGATCTGTCCATCTTGCTTCTCTCTGTTTCTCATTTTTCCAATCTTAAACTCAGTTCTCCACATTTCTGCAGCAATTTGTGTGTTTTTTAAATCTTCATGAAAATTTATCAGCATTTTATTATGTATTTCTCCTAATATGCACACTTTTGTAAGCAGTTTTGCTTGATATACACAGTATTGCAAAACAATTTTCCCAACTATAATCCTGTACATACTTATCAGGGAGCAAAATGGAAATTGACTGCCTTCAAGTCAATCCCAACTTGTGGCAACCCTATGAAGAGGGTTTTCATGGTAAGCTTTATTCAGAGGGGGTTTACCATTGCTTCCCTCTGAGGCTAAGAGGCAGTGACTGGCCCAAGGTCACCCACTGAGCTTCATGGCTACGTGGAGATTCGAACCCTGGTCTCTCAGGTTGTAGTCCAGCACTTTAACCACTACACCACACTGGGAGCAATCCCCATGGAATTCAGTGAGGTTTACTTCTGACTAATGTACAGTTTCTTTGGCGTGAACCCACACTAGAAATTGTGACAGCAATTCTGAACCAAGGTGAGTCACTTAGTTAGGTGTTAAGTATTAATAAAACTGTAATATTTAAGTGTCCACTTTTTTGTTTTTGTTTTTATTTGCAGAGGAGGAGGATAGAGGGAGAATCAGAATAGGTGGGGGCCATCTAATGTTTCTCCCAGCAGAGAAATAAATGCAGCAGCAGGGACCACTTCTGAACCAAAGTAAGACACTTTTCAGTTTAGTTAGGTGTTAAGGATTTGTACAACTGGAATGCTTAAGAAGTGTCCACAGTATCATTATAAGGGAGGTGGATGGGAAGAAGACCAGCACTAGCCACACCCCTGTGGCCTCAGTGGCCAAGCCCCCATGATTTCCTAGCAGTCTTGCCAGGTCCAGTAGACACCAGCTACCATTGTTTCTGTTTAAATTATAGTAATTATTTCTAAAATTGTTTTACTTGAACCAGTGCAGTCAGCAGTGAGCACTGAAGCTTACTCCCACAATTGCACAGCACTGCAGTCATGCTGATCATAATAAATAGGGTAATATTATATGTACTGCTGCTCTTTGGTGTATGGGTGTGAAATAATAACTTCTGCCTGCATTTGTGGACTCTCCTGAAGGTCATAGCTATGGACACTTCATGGGGGCATGGTACGGGGGCTGCTCTGGCAACCTCAAAATGTACAGCTACACCACTGCTTGCTCCTCCATCCATCCTAGAAGCACAGGGCTGTTATGAGGCTAAAATGGCATCAGGAGCTCCTTCGAAGAAGGATGTGATACAGAGTTCATGAACAAAGTAGGTGCATTGTTCACAAGCAACTTGACACTTGATGCATGATACAAAAGAAGGTTTTATTGACTGCTCTTTTGAAAAAGCAATCATTTGCAAGTACAAAGGGGTAGAGCAGAGTCAACAAGTTTGGCTGCATCTAGGTGGCTCTCCATTGATCATATAAATGGGGATCTTTCAAGAAAGATATCCCCAGGTGCTATGAATTTGTATGGAAGAACCTTTGATATCGGCTTTGACCTCTGATTCCTTTCTATGTAGGAACTCCCTCCTTCTCAGCAAATTTGATCTGTCTGAATACTATGTTACTTACCTTTTGTGCATACCCTGTAATGGAGAGAAAGAGATTGTTTAGGTGAGTTACTTTCTGGTTCAGAAGCATTGTATATGGTGGGGCAGAGCAGCCTTCCCAACCTTGGCATCACTGTTGCTTACCTGGATGGTGATGGGGTGGCAGCAAGGTCAGGAGCAGCAGGAGTGGAAGACTGGGGGCAGCAGCAGCCTTGCAGTGCACCCACATGGCCTCATCCTCACCACCACTTACACACACCCTGCCCTATCCTGATAAGTGACAGTGACACCAATGTCAAGAGGGTGGCTCTGCCCCACTAAACATTCTGCTACTAAAATGGACGTATAAACTAAATCCTTAAGGTTTTTTTTAAAAAAAAGGTGTGTTCCCCTTGAAACATCAGAAGCAATACCATCACTCAGAGTTTTCTGGCATCCACACAGCTGTGAAAAGAAGTGTTACACTTGATGTTGCTGCCTCCTCCAGTGCAAAGGCAGATGCACTTCAGCCATCACAAAAAGGGAAACAAAAGCTGCAAAGAAAAGATGTGCCAAGAAAGCAAAGGCACAAGCCCTGTGCTAAAAAGCCTAATGCTGGCAACAGACTGAGGGTAGAGGAGGAATCCTGCTGCAGCTTGCCAGAAGCCTCGTAGCAATACTGAGAAAATCCCCCAGAAAGCTGACATTCATATGTTGGCAGGAAAAGGCAATTTGTTCATGCCAGCTGCTATTGTAGAAACTGCTTGCTAGAGGGATTAGTGCACCATGTCTTCAGTTTGGCATTACACTTTGAATGTGAAGCAGCGCTGACCACAAGAGTGTGTATTACAGTTATAAGGGGAAGAACAAGTATCTTTTCTTTCTACACACTAGTCTTAAATTGCTTTAAAAGCAAATCCCTCTTTCCAGGAGAGGACTCAAGGCTAGAGATCTCTAAGGTTAGCGAATTCTCAGCACTACAATTCCCAGTATCATGACAGAACAGTACAAATGGGTACCTACAACAAAATGCTGTGGCATATCCCTCCTAACCAGAGCCGGCCCTACCATTAGGCAAAGTGAGGTGTCCACCTAGGCCGCTGATTTTCAGTGTCAAGAAAGGGCAGCAAATTGCTAGTTTTTAAATGCCGGAGGGAAAAGCCAGACCAATTCTTCAGGACTGAAGTCATTCTCAGCAGTAATTGCAGTAATAGTGCTTGGTTGGTTCACTCAGAAATCAACCCTGCCAGGAAAATGCATTAAATGGGGGCAGTGGAGAGGTCGTAAAATGAGTCTGAAAAATCCCAGAATAAAAGGGCAGAAGTAGCAGAATAACTGCAACCTGGTGATTGTGACTCATGACTCAGAAAATCTATAGAGAATGTGTCATGTAAATGTATCATGAGAAGCGTCAGGACCAGAAAAAAACCCCTCTAATGCATACTGGACCAAAATATACATGTGAAATTTTCATATACACGAAGGTTGCAGTTCTGTGTACCTTGGAATGGCTGTGTATCCCAGGGGTCATCAGATGGATCGGATCAGAGGAAGGCAACAAAGATGATCAGGGGACTGGAAACAAAGCCCCATGAGGAGAGACTGAAAGAACTGGGCACGTTTAGCCTTGAGAAGAGAAGACTGAGAGGAGATATGACGGCACTCTTCAAATACTTGAAAGTGTAGGCTGCTGAGAAGTCTATGTGTCTGGTTTTCCAGAAAGACATAGTAATGGGTTAACACTGTGCAGAGAGTGCCCAAGGTCAGCACACAGCAGAGGCTGCAGCTGGCAAGAACGAAACATCTATAAAGCCTTGAAAGAGAAACTGCAAGGTGTGGGGGTGTTCGGTGTTAGGAGAGCTAGGAAAGTATTCGTGTTTGTATCTATTAGAAAATCCTGTCAGTAAAAGACTCTTAACTAGTAACTGTGTCTGTGGATATCTTTCGGCTAGATCTATTACTGCTGGGCTCTAGGTGGGCACACGCTGGGCACGCACGCTGACAATACACTGCTGCAACAGGGGTTATGGGCCCAGCCTAGCGGCCCAAGCAACCCAGCCAAGCTGCTCAAGCTACCCAGCAGCAGAGAACTGAGGAAGAGTGCTTAGTCATGGCAATTGGAGAAGGAATAGTGTTTAGCAGTGTTCAGAAGCATGGCAGTTTCACTTTCAGCTGGGATGCCTTTGGAAAGGCTCACTGAACAAAACTATTCCAGTTGGCGATTAAGGATGCAAGCGTTCCTTACTAAGGAAGATTTATGGCAGGTGATTGTGACCGACCCACTGGCGGACCCGCAACCGGCTCTGTGGATTCAAATGGATGAAAGAGCGAGAGCGTTAATCATCTTGGCTGTTGATGACTCTCAATTGTTGTTTATTCAAGATACGCCGAGGGCTGGGCTTATATGGACTGCATTGAACGAAGTGCATGTGAGACAAACAGCAAGCAGCAAAATTCACTTAGCACGTAGACTCTATCAGATGAAGCTAACTGAGGACAGAACGATGTCTGCCCATCTATTGGAAATAAAGAAGCTGTTTGCAGAGCTGCAAGAAAGGCATGTGGTGCACACACAGTTGCAGCAAGTGTACATCATACTCTCTTCATTGAATTCGTCTTGGGATCCGATCGTGAGCTTGTTGGAAGCTATGACAGATGATGGTCTGACAGTTGAGTATGTCTCAGGCAAGCTGCTCCAAGAGTGGGAGAGACGGAAGGAAGCAGCCGAAGGAAGGGAGAGAACTGAGAAAAGAGAAAGCAGAAAGCCAAACTTCAAGGATACAGAAGCAAGATCATTTGGACTAAAAGCCTGTTACTTTTGTGGTTCTACAACTCATCTACAAAGAGACTGTGAAGCGAAGCGAATAGAACGAGGCAGGAAGCCGTCGTATGTGCAGCTGGTGAGTGCTGACAACTACAAAACTAAAAGCTGCGAAAACAGAGACAGTACTGTATGGGTGGCTGACTCAAGGGCTACCCACAGTATGGTGAAGGACATAACTTTGTTCAAAACTACACTTCCCACGAAAGAGAATGTTGTGCTTGCGGATGGCACGCACAGACAGGTATTGGGGAGGGGTACTGTAAAGTTAAGTGTATTGAACACCATTATGACTGATGTATTGTATGTACCAAGCTTAGAGTGTAATGTCTTGTCTGTTAAGAAACTGAACGCAATGGGATATGTTGTCACGTTTAGACAAGGAACATGTGAGATACAGAGTGGGAACAAACTCTGTATGAAGGGGTATCTTAGGAATTCACTGTTTCATGTAAATATAAGTATCCCCAGGTGTAGTAAAAGGGGGGATATGATGCAAAGGGGGGGGTAAAAGCAAGAGCCCAGAAGGTGCAACAGTAACGTGTCCAGTGATAGAGTCGTCTCCGGCATTCACCGCCACTATGATAGCACCTGAGGCGATATAGGAGGATCCCTCTAGCATCGATGATATCAGGCAGTTGCCCGTAACCGAGCAGGCCAAATGGCAGGCAGCCATGAAAGAAGAGCTGCAAGCCATAGACAATAACGGCACATGGACACTGAGCAGTCTTCCCACAGGAAAGAAAGCCATTGGATGCAAGTGGGTGTTCAAAAGAAAAAGGACTAGCTCAGGAGAGGTGCACAGATATAGAGCGCGCTTGGTAGCTAAAGGGTTTACACAGCAGTATGGGACTGACTATGATGCTGTCTTCGCACCTGTCGTAAAACATGAGTCCATTAGAATACTGCTGAAGATAGCTGCAATGAAGCACATGCAGGTCTATCATTATGATATAGGCACGGCTTTCTTGCATGGAGACCTGCGGGAGGAGATATACATGGAACAACCTCCAGGGTTTGTAACAAAACCAGGGCTAGTATGTAAGCTGCACAAATCTTTATACGGTCTTCGCCAGAGTGCGAGATGTTGGAATGCAAAGCTGGATGAAGTATTAAAGTCAATGGGTTTCAGACGCTGTATAGCGGACACTTGTGTGTATATCAAGACAAATGGAACAAGCACCACGTATTGTTCCGTGTACGTGGACGATATCCTATATATATTCCACGATGAAAGAGATGAGAGAAACTTCCATGATAGCCTACGACAGCAGGTAGACACAAAGTGCTTGGGGCCAGTGAAGCACTATTTAGGAACTGACATCATGCGTAGTGATGATGGTAGCTTTATGCTGAGACAGGAGGGAAAAATAAAGCAGCTTCTGGCTGAATGTGGGATGTCAGACTGTAAACCTGTAAGGACACCCATGACTGTCTCATTTCAACAGGAAACACAGGACACACAATGTGCAAACCCGACTCTATATAGGCACATCCTGGGCAAGCTTCAATACCTCGTAAAGGTTACACGCCCAGACATATGCAATGCAGTCAGCATCTTGAGCAGAAAGGTGGAGAAACCCTCAGAAACAGACTGGCAAGGTGTCAAGAGGGTGCTTCGATACCTCCAGGGCTCAAGAAAGAAGGGGCTGGTTCTTTCCGTGCAGGACCAGGGTGGCATGGAATGTTATGTGGATGCAGACCATGCGGGTGAACTCACAAGCCGTAAATCAACCACTGGCATAGTGGTGATGTTGCATGGGTCAGTGATTGATTGGAGCAGCAGAAGACAAGCGGTAGTGGCTACTTCCAGCTCTGAAGCAGAGTACATTGGCTTGTCAAGCGCGTGCAATGAGCTCCAATGGTTTGAGCATCTAATGCACGAAGTGGGAATAGAGGTTAGGAAGCCTATCAAGGTACATGAGGACAATCAAGCCTGCATAAGGCTAGCAACGTCAGAAGCGCACACCAAGCGCACATAAGTGTCAAATACCACCATGTAAGAGAAAGCATACAGCGAGGGTTAATTGAATTGAGATACTGTAACACTGCTGACATGCTAGCAGATATCATGATCAAGCCCACATGTGAAGAAAAGTCCAGCAAAATGATTACTATGCTTGGTGTGTTTGAATTGAACAATGAATAATCCAATGTAACATGTATGTAACGAAAACATGACTGTAAATGTGGAAAAGCAATGAAATGTATGTATTCATGTCTTTATGGAAAAGGTGGGAACTGTAGGCTGCTGAGAAGTCTATGTGTCTGGTTTTCCAGAAAGACATAGTAATGGGTTAACACTGTGCAGAGAGTGCCCAAGGTCAGCACACAGCGGAGGCTGCAGCTGGCAAGAACGAAACATCTATAAAGCCTTGAAAGAGAAACTGCAAGGTGTGGGGGTGTTTGGTGTTAGGAGAGCTAGGAAAGTATTCATGTTTGTATCTATTAGAAAATCCTGTCAGTAAAAGACTCTTAACTAGTAACTGTGTCTGTGGATATCTTTCGGCTAGATCTATTACTACTGGGCTCTAGGTGGGCACACGCTGGGCACGCACGCTGACAATACACCGCTGCAACAGAAAGGTGGCCACACGGAGGAGGGCCAGGCTCTCTTCTCATCATCCCAGAGTGCAGGACATGGAATAATGGGCTCAAGTTACAGGAAGCCAGATTTCGACTGAACATCAGGAAAAACCTATCTGTTAGAGCAGTTCGACAATAGAACCAATGACTCTCCAATACTGGTGGGCTCTTCAACACTGGAGGCAAGAGAGAGGCAGGTGGACAACCACCTGTCGGGTATGCTTTAAGTTGGATTCCTGCATTGAGCATATATGTATTGTTTTATTCTTGTTCGTCGCCTACAGTGTCCCTAACCCGGACAGATAGGCGACTGAAAAATAAAATTTATTATTATTATTATTAGACCCCTTCCAACTCTTCTATGATTCTGTCTACCCCTCGGATGCCAGAGCTTCCCTCTCCAATCAGCACCAGCTCCTTCAATGGTCTGACTCAACTAATGTTGGAGCTCTGATACTGGAATACCCAAAAATGGGTGCTCTGAGGGCGTTCTGGGAAGTGCTTGGGACCAAAAAAATCCTAAGCATTCTTGCTCACCTGTCATGCCCACTCCTACAACCAGGGGAAAATTTAGACATCCTTCTGAGTATGTGGGTGGGGAAAGCTAACCCAAAAAAATTGGCACCATGTCCAAAGAAACTGAAACCCTACTGACAGAGCCCAGCACAGCTTTTGACAAGGTAGTTTAACTGCCTTCATGTTCTATAGACACACACACACACATATACCACTTAATCCTAACCCTGCTTACCTGGGAGTAAAGCCGATTGAATTCAGTGGGACTCATGTCTGAGTATACATGGTTGGGATTGCAGCTTAAGTAACTAAAGCAAGCATGTAATGTTATATGATGCTTCTCAATACATATAGATATAGATTCAAGAGAATTGTATGGAGTAGTTCCACCAAGAGAGAGACCCAAATCAAGAGTACTGTTATGGGTTTGGGGGCTGAAATAGATGATTTCTATGAGCCCCTTCCAGTCTCTGATTCGGAACAGTGCACCTGTGAGTAAGAAACCTGTTCCACTGATCAGATGAGTCTCTTTTGTTAGTCTAATAGAGTGGCCAGGGGAGCTAATGGGTCTATCAAGTGCCCATTAAATGGGCCAGGGAGATACTATTGTTATTGAAACTCTTCAGGAGAGCCCCCCCCCTTCCAGGCCAAAAAAGAGAGGCTTGTGTTTTGAGTGGAGTCTGAGGAAAGGCTGGGAGCAGAAAACAGGCAGAGAGGCTGGCTCCCTACACCATGGCTTTAGGATGCCTTTTGTAAGCCTGATGGAAAAGCAAGATCTGTTGGACTGCTGATGCTCTGAATCCCTCCATCTTAAGTTCAGGTTGGAATGTGTGTAAATAAACAAACCATATTTCATAAAAACACCACAGACTCCACTGACCTTCTTTTCAAGGAAACCAAACCCTGGGTAAGTGCAGGGACTCCTGGACATCTTTCACCACTTGGAGATCGGGGAGGTGCACGACACTGGTATCAGAATTGGGATAGAGTTTCCTGGAAGAAGCATTGGCAGCAAGGTGTGCCTGAGTCATAATGGAGGGAGAAACAGCAGCCCTCCTGGAACAGACGAAATTGATGTTCCAGCAGCAAGCAGAACGGATTGAGAAAGATCACCAGAAGGACCAGCAGCGAAGGCAAAGACAGCGCCAGGAGCACTGGCAACGAATGGGGAGATATTTGGAAGCATCTTTGGAGAGAAAAAGGAAAGCCCATGTGAGGAAATGAGCCCTGCCTGATCAGCCGCTACAAGGGGTTGAGAGTGACCCGGGAGTCCAGCTGCAGAGCACCCAGACTGGGGTGGCTAAAGAGATCCAGAAAGTGGATAGGCAGCTGGAGGGCTTGGACTGTGAGGAGTTGCAGTCAGTAGCGGAAGAAGAAGAAGAGGCCTTGATTGTCCAGGAGCCTGCCAGGGGGCAAGATACTAGAAAGCTGGAAGTAAAACCCCAAGAACGGAAGGAAGACAGGCTGGAAAGTGAAGATGCCTTGGAAGAAAGTGGAGTACAGGCTGGAGAAGATATGCTGCCCATTGATTTCTCCATTCCTTGTGTGCCTGCTGTTGAAGAAGTAGTGCAGGAGAAAGAACAGATCTTGGAGAAAGATGAACTACATGCTGGAGCAAAGCAGCTGTTCATAGATTTCTTCACCCCATGCCAGCTGTGGAAAAGGAAGTGCAGGAGGAAAAGTTGGAGGCATGTGTGCGAGCGGAGCTGCCAGCGCCTGGAGAAATGGCTGTGCGAGAAAATGTGCAGGAAGAGAAGCCTGAGGTGGGAGTGCAAGTCCAAGAGGAGCTCCCACCGCCTGGAGAGATGGGTGAGATAAAATCCCCAAGTGACTTTGCCTCATGCGTGCCCTATAATGGCCTTACAGGGTGGGATCCAGCTCCTATGATGGGTGTAATCCCTGAGCAAATTCCAGCAGTAACAGGCAGCCAGGGTTCTGTGAGTTTGGAGGGCAAGAGACTCTGGGAGGGTTACCTGCCTCTGTTTGGGCCCATGATTTATACTGGAGATGATGAGGGAGAACAGAGAGGAAGATTTCTTTCTGCCAACCTGGGTGGGCTGGACCAGCTAGGCCTGAAGAAGATGCCTCCAGATAAAGATTTGTGGCAGGACTTTGATGTGGAGTTCAGGGCAGGAGATGAGGTGGACTGGCTTAAAGACTTTTCCCAGGGCAGAGAGTGGAAGAAAGATGGCTACAGTCTGCCATGTGCTGATAAGAATACAGATGTGCTCCTGGAGATGTGTTCCAAGACCCTGCGGGCAGCAGCAGGGATCAGCTCAGACTGGGAACTCCATGAAGCCCCAAGACAAAGGGCCATGAGGAACTGCATGGTTTGGGGGTGGGGTTGTGCTTCCGGGACTGTGTTCTGATTTGCTGCAGACATTCTTCCTGATGATTTTAGCGTTGCCTTTTGAAATGCTTCTGATTTGTGCTTTTTGCATACTTGTGGGGATCTGAGCTGTTTAATGATTTTTTAGGAAATATGCTGAAAGGTTTTTGCAGTAAGGTTTTAATGTTTAAGATTTACTATACTATGCCTGTTAAATTTTGTGTGTGCGCAACTGTTTGGGGGAGCAAGGGAAAAATGTGTGCATGTTTGAGGGCTGCTGTGCTGCAGTGGCACAAGGCAGGACAAAGGAGCTGCAGTGCTGAGGCTGTAATCTGGCTTAAGCATGTTGGGAACTCACTATCTTGGGCACTGCCAAGTATGAGGACTGGGTAAGCGGTATAGATACAGAACTGTGAAAGAAAGAAGAGGAAGCCTAAGGAGAGAGCAGTAAATTGAAAACTTGCTGAAAGGAATGGACTATTTTTGTACTTGTGTGGAAATGCGACTATATTATGATTATGCTTTTAATGATGTATGTTTCAATGTCTTATTAACCTGTATCTGTTTTTCTTTATAGGAAAAGTGGTTATTCTGTTGTTTGTTTGCAGGTCTGGGGCAGACCTTTGTCAGAGCAAGGAGTAGTGTTATGGGTTTGGTGGCTGAGATAGATGATTTATGTGAGCCCCTTCCAGTCTCTAATTTGGAACCCTGCACCTGGAGGTGAGAAACCTGCTTCGCTGATCAGATGAGTCTCTTTTGTTAGTCTAATAGAGTGGCCAGGGGAGCTAATGGGTCTATCAAGTGCCCATTAACTGGGCCAGGGAGATCCTATTGTTATTGAAGCTCTTCAGGAGAGCCCCCCCCTCCTGAGGCCAAAAAGAGAGGCTTGTGTTTTGAGTGGAGTCTGAGGAAAGGCTGTGAACTGGAGACATGCAGAGAGGCCTGTTCCCTGCATGATGGAAAAGCAAGATCTATTGGATTGCTGATGCTTTGAACCCCTCCATCTTAAGCTCAGGTTGGAGTGTGTGTAAATAAACTAACAAACCACATTTCATAAAAACACCACAGGCGCCGCTGTCCTTCTTTCCAAGGAAACCAAACCCTGGGTAAGCGCAGGGACTCCTGGAGATCTCTCACTTTTCAGAGATTGGGGTGGCTCACAACAGTACCTTTGCACTCTTGTTCCTCTGTATCCACCTTCCATTCTTGCTCTTGCTTGCGGTAACTCTCCTTAATGCCCCGTTTGAATTACCAAGTATCCAGTGCTGAGTGATGCAAAGGATTCTGTCCTTAATCAATACAGGCAATAATCAGCGGTGGTTGGCTGTCCTCAGGGCAGATTGCAGCTTATCTGAGGTCAATAACAACATAAATCAAAAGCTCAAATTGTCACATCAATCCCTCCCTATTTTGCATTGTTATTATTATTGCCTGAGGAAAAAGGCAAATCTCATTAGAAAGAGAATTGACTTCCTCAGTAATTTGTTTCTGAACATTCTCTTTCACATTAAAATGTCTCTATTTTGAAAGCAGTCAACACTGTGGGACTATTTTGCAATATGAAAAATGTGTGCGTACTACATAGTGTAATCCACTGTGAACAACTGCTGCACAACCTCCATTACATGCATCGGAAAAAGGTGTGCAAGCCCCATGAAGATAGATGCTAATATCTCTTATTACCAGGAGAGGGAGTCAGGCTCACACTCCTGGGTAGCAGAGAGGTGAAGGTCTGTTTGGTATCAGTTCTGGAGCACACAAAGCTCAGTGTCAAAGAGGCAGAACAATTTAAAAAGCAAGGGACAGAATCTGTCACCCAAGACTCTGTGGCTCCTCCTCCCTCACCACTAGTTTGCCACTTAGCCTGATAACAAATTCTGGAGAATTTGAAAATGTGCACGCTGTTTCGGTTTAGTACTTTCCTAGTATGGATTTTGGAATGAAAAATAAAAAGCATTTTCATCATTGTGCATGCCATTGCATGCACACACGCACATGTACAGCCCGTTATCAATCAATCAATCAATCAATCTATTTATTGCGGTCTATGACCCGTAAAAAGCATAGGTGTATCAGTTCATAAAATTACACACGTACAGAACAAATAATGTATTTCATGGGCATAAAAATTACACACGTACAGAGCAGATAATGTGTTTCATGGGCATAAAAAGTGCATTGGTATGCCTAATACTTGATACATAAATAAAATAATTTGTTACACATTATAAGGATAAAAAATAACAGAATTAAAATTAAAATGTAAGTAGGTCAGAGTAAAATGTTTATAGGATATTCAAGAGGGTAATTGAGTTCTTTTAGACTGGGCTGCGTATATGTATTTAGCAACGGAGAAAGTGATATTTTTATTTTGACCCCTCAGCAAGCAGGCAAGCAAGCACTCAGGAGATAGATTAGTATGGTTCTTTATGAATGGATATAGATATTTGTTGCGTTCGGAGGAGTAGAGTGGGCATTCGAGAAACACGTGCTGAACGGTTTCTATAGCACCCAGTTTGCAGGGACAGGTGCGTTGATTATACTCAATACCCCGGTATCTTCCCTCCAGTACTGCTGAGATTAGGCAGTTGAACCTCGCTTTGGTAAGTGCGATTCTATATTTAGGGACAGTTAAAAAATCTAAATAGGGGGCGTGCGTATTAGGGTCCAGGTTCAGGTTGAAATGAAGAGGAGAGCAGACTTTGGTTGCTGCTGTCATTGTGGTTTGTATTTCTAGATCCCTGAGTCTCGATCGGATAGTGGATTTGGCTATTATTGGATCTAGCGTGTATAAGTACTCAATGGATAAGCCTAATCTGGGAAGTTTATCCCGGAATGTTTTCATCCAGATTGAGAGATAGGTGCCTGCCCATAGAAGTTGTAAATAACCGGGAGGGCAATCATAGGACAGTTTAATCCAAAAGTTGAATGCCTGAACCCATGCCTGAGATTCAAGCGAAGGTTGGGCAGCTTCCAATCTAAGCGCAGCATTCGGGACACACCTTGGGAGGGCAAAAATTTGGCGTAAGAAAGTGGAAAGTACTGCCTCTATGGAGGAACGATATGAGGTGATCCAAAGTGGGGCGCCGAAAAGGAGTTGAGGGATTATCTTTGCCTTAAAAACCTGGATGGCAGCCGGGATATACTGCCCTCCTTTGGTATAAAAGAAACGTAGAATGCCTTTCATTGTGGTCCGGGCAGTCGAGACAGCCGCGCGGATATGGGGGGACCAGGATAGGGAAGAATGGAAAATTATACCGAGATATTTATAGCTCGAAACTTGAGATATGCTGTTGCCGTTAATTATCCAGTCCGAAGTTGTATATTTCTTGGAAAACAGTAGAATTGTGGTTTTGGAGAAATTAATATTTAGGTTGTTGTCTGAACAGTATAGCATGAAGGCTCTAAACAAGCATTTTAGACCAATTTTGGAGAAACATAACAGAGCTGCGTCATCGGCATATAGCAGGATGGGACAACTGTGGTTGCTTAATTTGGGGGAATGGAAGGTTGGAGAAAGACAGCTGGAATATAAATAATTGATGAAGAGGTTAAACAATAAAGGGGCCAGAACACAGCCCTGTCTAACCCCTTTCGTTGAAGGGATCAGTTTTGTAAGGCCCCCGTCGCTTCCACAGCGGACGCGTATAGAGGTGTTCTGGTGTAAATTATATATTAAACAGAGGAGTCTTTTATCTATTGTCGTTCTTGAGAGTTTATCCCATAATTTCTCCCTTGAGATGGAATCAAAGGCTGATTTCATGTCAACGAACGCAACGTAAAGGCCATTCCTCGTTTGGTTTGTGTATTTCTCTGCCAGGTGATTAAGGAGTAGGCAGTGATCCAGCACGGATCTGCCTCTCCTGAATCCTGCTTGTTCAGAGCCCAAGATGTTCTCCTCCTCTATCCATAAGGATAATTTCCTCTTCAAATAGCTGGCATAGAGTTTCCCCACTGCCGATAGTAGGCTGATTGGTCTATAATTGAGGGGATCCGCTCTGGAGCCTTTTTTGTATATGGGGATTACTGTGGCTTCCCGCCAGTCCTCTGGAAAGTGACCTGTATTGTTAATGACTGTAAATAAGTTGGCCAATATGGGAGCCCACCATTCGTGATGGGATTTCAAAATCGCTGGGGGTAAATTATCACCTCCCGGGGCCTTGGCCGCTTTCAGGTTAGCAATTAGCTCTGTTATTTCACTGTGTTGCACAGGTGCCCAATCTGGGAGTTTTTCGATGTTAAAGGGGAAGGAATAGTTAGTAACAGTCTCATGGGTGGATGCATACAAGTCTGAGAAGTGTTGTTCCCATATGTAAGGTGGAATATTACACGGAGCTTGCAAGGTGTACTTCAAAGCTCCAGAGACAATAGACCAGAAGGTTTTAGAATTTTTAAGTCTGGACGCACTGATTAGAGACTTCCAACCCTCATAAATTGCTTGCCTTTTTTTAGTGGTTATTAGAATTTTGTACTTCCTTTTGGTAGCGTAGTATTCAGGAAGGAGAGTAGTATGGTTCTGCTGGCGATATTGCAGGTAAATCTGTCTTAATTGCCTTTTAGTAGCTTGGCATTCCCTGTCAAACCGGTAGGAATGCCCTGATTTCAAATGCGGTCTGGAGTTATTATAATTTGGAACTAAGATAGAATTTAGGGTCTTGACCAGGGTATTTGTAAACTTTTGAGGCCGATTGGTAATTGGAGGCCTTCACTAATTGTGAATGGATGGCCTCCGCCGTAGGTGAAGAGATGAAGGCTGCTACTTGGTTGGCTATGTGCGGTGACCAGATGGGTCTTTTGTAAGTGACATATACTGAGTTTACTGCATGGCTGAGTTGGGTTACTAAGCGACCATTCTCATTTAGGTGTAACAAAAAGGTTAAAGGAAGGTGGTCACTATCTTGCCTCTTGCCCACTGTGAATTTTGATATTAATTTTTGATATTAATTCCAATAACCCCGTTATCATTTAAATTGGGTGGAGGACACAGAAAAGTGAAATAGTTCCCAAGTTTCAGATATCATCTAGTGTGTCCTTAAAGGAACTAAGTTTGTGTAAAGTAGTGCTCTAGTCCGACAAGCTTCTTTTACTAAAGATGATGTACTCCTAGGTATGTTACAGATCTAATTTCAATAAAGCTTTGGACTTGTTCATCACCCCACTCAGGCTGGCTAGAGAACATGAGCTGGCTCCCCACGTCCTGGCCATCTAGAATTTTATTCCCAGGGAAATGGGGCACATTTTGTTACACACACCCCAATCACTGAGCAGTGAGAGATTTCAGGGGTGCCAGCGCATTCTTTGGTTTAGTTTCCTTAGAATGAAGGTAAACAGAGAATATGGTATCTTTGCGATAAACAGTTTTATTTAGAAATACATATAGGCTGAGCATGAGGGTAGAGACACACTTACTGTTGTTCTGGTTCCAGTGCATCACCACCTCTCTTTTCTGAAAACAGAGGCACATGACACTAGTCAAACTCCACCCCTTTTTACTCTAAAACCCTAGTCAGATTAGCTCGAGTGCATTTTTTTTTTAAATCAGTTTCAGATTTTTCAGCTGATTGGTAGATGAACCTATTTGTCTTCCAAGTGTGACCAATGGAAATGCTTTGCTGTAGGCGGTCCTGAAAGGTCTGAAGTCAGCAGTGGGGAAGGGAGATGTTCCAATAGAGGGCAGAGTCACTTCAAAAAGCCAGAAAAACCATTCTCAGTGCTTTTGAAGTGACTAGTGTACTCACAACCTAAACATGGAAAGGCTCACAGCATTAACACCCAAACAGATCTTTTTCCCCCATTAGGAGTATTCCCAAAGCCATAGCTCTGGGTTCAGCCCCGAGAGCAAGTCAGGCCTCTAAGTCTCCTAGTTCCATCTCAAGAGGTGACGGGCCAGGTCTTTTGTTCTCTTATAGTCTCCAATAACATCACCTCCAGTCAGGAAGAAGAGGCCTGTCCCCTTTAACCCCCTTCTGGAAGCATGTTCAGCCAGTAGTTTCTGTGGCAACCAACCACCTGCACTCTTTAGTCATGCAAAGAGATACTTAACAGACTTGTGACTGCTTTCTTAACAAAGAGACTGGGGTTCTCTTTTTACAGAATCTCATCTTACAGATATAAAACTAAAGGCTTGGAGAGCACCCAAAGATGACATTCAGACTAACACCTCAATCCTATAAGATTCTTGTACTCACATTACAGTAAATCTGGAGTTTGAGGCAAACTAGTTGGAAAGGGAGCTTCCATGCTCCACTGCACAAGCAATTATTTAAGGAGCTTTTATCTTTAGAATACGTTACTTCGGAAGGAAGGACAGGATACCAGATAGATAGATAACATAGGGCCCCTCCAAACTCCTGGGTCTTTGTGGGTGTATTCTGCAACAGGTCATTGATGCAGAAATAGTGCATTAGTGGTGGATTTATACTGGACCATCCATACATCATTCCACTTTATTTGCCGTTCTGCAATGCTTCCCCAGTGTTAGCATATTATTGCTGCCTGGAGGTGCACCTGTCATGACCCTGTCTGCCAGCACTCTGCCTTTAGGATCGGGAGATATGTTTTCCCTTTCTTTTACCAGTCTTTATGACAAAGCTGCTATTAGGGACTTTGCCTCATTCCCTCAGCCCTTGTGTCCAGGTTTACAGTCAGGCCTCAACCCCCACTCCCCCTGTGTATCTCTATGTCTCTCAAAGATCACAGCCCTGGGTTGGTCCCCTGTAACCTGCTACATTTACTTTCTCTCAGGTATTCCACTGCCACCATTGAGACTGTTTCCACCTTTGTTTATGTTTTGCCAATACTTGTACTCTTTGTAATAGCTGGCCAAGAATCAGGTGTGTTTTAAACCCCAAACAGATTTTATTTGGCAAAAAGATATAAATGAAACAAGAATACTTATACTTCAGTTTTTCAAGCGTGTGGTGACAGATTATTGTTCTTCAGTTCATATTACTCATAAAGTCCCTTTATTACTACAAATAATCTTGCCTCACTACCCACTACTAAATACCCGTCCATCCCTAGCCCTCTCAAAATCTTTTCCCTGTCTCTTCAAATGTCAAGCCTATCTGCTGCTCAAGTGCCACACTCTCAAATACAAAACTCTCAGCCCCTGTTCACTCAACAAATCACAAACTTGTCTGCACCAACATTCTGTTTCACTCATTCCCCCTTCCTAACACTCACCACTTACCATACTAACTCATTAAAACTTACTTACCATAAATAACATAATGCAAGCACATATAACATTTCAACCTAAAAGTATGGAACATCATAGCATTCTTTCAGCAGGAAGCTACAGAACATGCACTGACTGGAAACAAAATATTATGACCACCCCGAGACTTTTGCAGGCACAAACAGTATTGTGTATCACCACCCTGATACTATCATGAGCACAAATCATCATGAATGCACAATAAAAAGGATGTCTGGAGGGGCCCATATATTTTATTTTAATTATATTTTAATTACTCAGTTCTCTGAGTGTTGTTGGAAGGGGCCATGTGCAAGAGGGAGGTATCAGCAGATTCAGGTGAGGCCAAGGTTAGAAGAAATTTTTTTTTTTAAATGACCAATGAGGACTAAGCATGTCCAGTGGCCACAAAATGCTGACTGTTGAGAGGAAAATCAGCTAGGAGGAGGAATGGAATCGAGTGGCTGAAAAAGGAGATATAGGTAGATAGACTCATAGATAAAAAGGCACCAGCCCCTTCCTTCACTCTCTCCTACCTGAATGAGAAGGGAGAGTTTTGAAAGCTCCCCTTCCCACACACACAAAGTACTTCTCATTTACCAAAGACAGTCCCTATTTTCTGAAATCTGCCTGGTGAATCATTGTCCCTAATTTGCCTTTGGGGAAATATGTCTTAGCACAGTTTCTAGAGTTGTCCATCTTCAGCCTTTAACTTCTTCCCTCTCCAGTCAAATATCTGAGACTGGGGCTGGTGGGGAACATCTTGTCTGTAATGCACATGTCTCAACATTGAAGTCACTGTGCCGAAGAACCCGCTTATGAGGCTGATGTTGAACAGCTGATAATGGATTTTAAAGCTGTGAACACACTAGTCACCAAATAAAAGCATTTCCATTAGCCATACCTGGAGGGGGAACGGCTGATTTGCCGATCAGTTCTGAAATCTTTTTGAAGCTGAATTTTTCAAAATTGCGCTGAAGCGGCTTCCACCAGGTTTTACAGTAAAAAGAGGTAGGGTTTGACTAGCATTGTGGGCCCGTGCTTTCAGTAGGAGATGCACTGGAACCAGCAGAACAGTGAATATGTTTCCACCATAGAACAATTGTGTGTGTATTCTAGCACACCTAAGGAACAAGTGCTTTCTTAGCTCTTAAACAGGGTAGGCTACTGCAGAATAAATGAAATAAAAGTCTGGCACCAGCAGGCAACTAGGTCAGGTATTGGCCGAGGGCCCTGTGGCTAGCCAAGTCCCCTGTGGCTGGAACTGGAGCTCCTGCTCCATGATCCCGCCAGCATTGGGTCACAGGCTGTGACTAGACAGTGGCATGGATTGCTGAGTGGGAGCTCCACTCTCTCAGCTGACATCACCCCTGGATACGTGCACAGTCGGCACACACTTCTATATGCCCGGTTGCACCATTTTGCGTGTCAGCGTGTTGCATGAGTTGGCCAACTGGACATATTTAAATGTGTGTGTGCACGCACACACATACACATTGGTTGGAGGTGGGGGCCTGCAGCGGCCTGCGGCAGGCTGGTGCCAACCCTGGAATGGATACAACATGCAATAGATAGAGTAGCAATGTGTTATTGGAGGGGGGAAACTCTGTCTTGAATAATCCTTGGTATGAGAACAAAGGTATCCCTTTTTTCAAATGCAAAATATCAGAGGGTATGTAATAAACTCTATTTACATCAAGAAGAAAGTGTATCAACTGGTGACTGCTAGGGATGGGGGAGAAATTCAGTTCAGTTCACATTTTAAACCCAATTGATCCAATTTGCACTTTCCAAAACAATACGAGAACCAAAACACAGCTATCCTTTGAAATTTGCACTCATCTGAATTTTGTAATGCAGTTCTCCAACCAAACAATGTTTTCAAAAATGATACATTGGGTAAACGTGTGCATAAAAATGAAAATAGTGAAAATAACATAAAATGTGTTATATTAGGAGCAATTCCTTGCAAAAAGGTCAAAACTACATACAAAAATTTGTTTATCAAGAGAAATTTGCATTAAAATGCTGAAGAATTTTCATGAGGATTTTTGTTTTAAAAAAATAGCAAATTGCTGCAGAAATATGGAGAAGCAACTTTCCGATTAGAAAAATGAGAAGCTAAGAGAACTGAAATTGACAGATCACTCCATCCCTAATGATTTCAAGCCCATATTGGTAGCACTTTCAAACAACGCTCCCCCTTTTATCTATAGCAGGCATAAGGAACCTTTTTTCAGCCCAAGGCTCACATTCCCTCATGTGGAACCTTCCAGGGGCCACATGCCAGAGCTGAATGGAGCCAGAGCCAGAAGTGGGTGGGCCAATGGATGCGATGCTTACCTTTGTGCAGCAGACTATATTCCGGTTATTCAAAACTCAGAAGTCTATACATGCACAATGGAATGCACAGGGAATCAAGAGGCATCATCACAGCTGAAGGACACATTCCAGCCAGGTAGCAGCACTCAACAATGGTGTGGAGCAGGACAGGGGAGGGGCCTAGGGAGAATCCGAAGAGCCAGATAGAGATGCCTGGAGAGCTGCATTTAGCCTCTAGGCCTGAGGCTCCCCATCCCTGATGATCTATAGCTCTATTTCTTGTTTGTCCAGCTCTCTTGCCAGTATGTTCAGGCTATATATCTAGGGCTCTGAGAATTTCCCAGTGAGCCAAGCATCCCCAGGAGGTGACTATTGCTACTATCTTGCCTCTTTCTTGGACTTCTTTTGAGGCTCCAGAAAATGTCCTGGCCTAGTTGTCCCTTCACGACAAAACACACACTCCCAGCTATATCTGAGTATAGTAGAATGACTCCCCAGTTTAGGGAATCCATTGGAGGCAATTGGTTCTCTCCCTTGGGACTTTGAGAAACTTATAATTTATCTGCTGAGCATGGCTTGACCAAAAGTAACAAAGAGTCCTGTGGCACCTTAAAGACTAACACATCTTGTGGACTGGAGTCCACTTTATCAGATGCCCGAAGTGTTATCCTGAATTAAAATATATATACCCATGGTTGAGCAGGGAGGGGTGACACAAATCTTCCTATATAATAAAAATGTAAAAAGTTATGCTGTCACAGCATAATGACTTGACATAGCATGACATGGGGGGATGGACCACAGTGGCAGAGCAGCAAGTGAGTCATCAAGGAAACAAAGGTGGCTGGCATAGGAGTGAGGCAACTGGGTGGCTATGGGGTGGACGGGTGAGGTGAGCGGCTGTGGGGTGGCTGAACAAGGGGCAGACAAACAAGGTGAGCAGCTGTGAGGGGAAGAGCGAGCAAGAGCAGTCGCTATGAGGCATATTAATGAGGGGTGGACAAGCAAAGCGAATGGGGACAAGTGAGTGAGACAAGTGGCTGTGGGGTGGAGGAGCAAGACAAGTGAGGCAAGCAGTTGGGGGTGGATGAATGAGGTGAGTGGCTGTAAGGCAGATGAACTAGGGGTGGACAAGCAAGGCAAACAGTTGTGGAGCGGATGAGTGGCTGTCAGGCAGACAAGCAATATGAGAGAGGTGATCAGCTGTGGGATGGATGAACGGGGTGAGTGGCTGTGGGGCAGATGAATGAGGGGTTGATGAGCCAGCCAAGAGGCTGTGGGGTGGATGAGCAAGGTGAGCTGCTGGCTGAGGAGCAAGCAGGTAAGCAGCCAGGAGGCAAGTGAGAAGGTGGCCTGGAATGGTTTGTGTATGTCTGGGAGGATGGGGGAGAAAGGCTTGTGAGTGTATCTCAGAGGATGGGGGGAAAGCTTTGTGAGTATGTCTGGGAGGAATGAGGGAAAGGTTTCTGTGTCTGGGAGAATGGAGGGAAAGGTTTCTGTGTCTGGGAGGATGGGGGGAAATTTTGTGAGTGTGTCTGGGAGGATGCGGAGAAAAGTTTGTTATGTCTGGAAGAATGGGGAAAAGGTTTGTGAGTGTATCTGGGAGAAGGCAGAGTTGGCAAGTGAAGCAGGCAGGGGTGCAGCCCCTAGTTAAAGTATATTTGCTGTATATTTCCTCCTTCCTATATATATCAATGACTGTACACCTCTATGCACATATATTCATGCCATTTATACTGCTGTTGGAATATTTCTATATGCTGCTGCACTGCTACACATTTTCTAGAAATATTATGCTATCATTGAATTCACATTTATAATTGTATCTTTAACATATAAGAAATGCTCTTAGTATTGAAAATGTCAGAAATACAGTGTTTGAGATAAAGCCAAGAATGTTTATAACTTTCTCCATCTTGTTTGCAAAAAAAAAAAAAGTGCAGTGTCTGCTACATTGCTTGTATGTACTATGGAACCAGCTAGTTACCCAAGGCCACCGATGACAGGGTGCTCTGTATATGTAACATGTAAATAATGTGTGGGTGTGAATGAATTTCTAGGGCTTATTGCTGAAACTGGAGGTGTGGAGGCGCTGAATTCTATGAAGACAACAACTGGGTGTGTGTGTTTGGGATATATCAACCATAAATAAATACTATAATTTTACTGTAACTGACCACTCTAAAAGAGATCTTGTGACCAGCGCCCTTGAGAGGCATCAAGCTGATATGAGAAAGAGGAGATGCAATCCTGAGAACACAGATGTGCTAGGAGACTGACATCACAACAAGTGCCCACTGACCAACTGATAGAGAAGATAACAGGGGTCAGTGAAGATATTAAAAGAACATCAAAACATCTGACTATAAAGACACCCCAGCTTCACCAGAAGATTTGAGAAGTTTTCCAGTATGGCCTACCATCTGAAACTCCTGTGAGCATGCCACCTGCTTCTCCAAGTTTCTTCTCCCTCGCTACAATAACTGGCTGGCCCCCAGCTACTTGTGAGATTGTGTGTGAGTAGGAAAGATTAGGACTATTGGACATATCTCATTTTGCATTTTGCCCTTTCTGCAGTGGGTGACTCAGAAGAGCACCTTTGACTGTGTCAATTGGACACCTTTCAATAAATTGTTTAAAACCTTTTATCTTGGTGTGGTCCCAACACTACTCCTACTCTTTCCAGCCATCTTCTGGCTTGATCACCCAGGAGTGGCTTTGGGTTCATTGGTAAGACCTAATTCCCTGACACTACATGTCAGAGGATTACAAACTTGTAAGGTCTGGGGGAAATGATATTCAGAAAGTACAGAAACAATTACATATTTTTTATTTATCAAAGTAATTATATACTGCCCCTCTCTCAAAACATCAGGGCAGTGTACTGCAATATAAAAACATTTAAAAGCAATGCAAAATAATGATTAAAATAACTGGCTACTTTAAAAAAATGAAACAGCTGCATAGGCCTCTAAGAACAAAGAAAATCAAAAGTCAAAAGCAAGGATATGTGCTGAATCTCTGTGTTTCATTAAGTATTTAATTAACTGCTCATTCATAAGACAATTGTAGTATAGTGTAGTGATTAGAATGCTGGGCCAGGACTTGAAAGATCAGGGTTCAAATCCCCTCTCAGCCATGAAGCTTGCTGAATGACCTTGGGCCAGTCACAGTCTCTCAACTGGCCGTCTCTCACAGGGTTGTTGTGAGGATAACATGTAGAGGGAGGAGAACCATGTACGTCACCTTGAGCTCCTTGGAGGAAAGGTGGGACATAAATGTAATAATAAAGAAAATAAATAAAAATAAATGGTTGATAACACAGACATCCTGGCATTGGTAAGGCAATAAAAATTGTAGTGTGATAAAAATTCTCTGTACCAGTTCAGTCCACAAATGAAACATTAAACCTCTTGATGAACTGCAGTCTGTCTTTGAAGTTTCTATGTTCAAGGATGGCCACTTTATGGCAAGTTATGAAGTGTCCTAGGAGGTTGAAATGTTTCATCATTGGTTTTTGGATATTGCCATTTGTCCCTGTTTATTCTTTTGTGCAGAGACTGGTCTGCTTGTCCTATGTAGAATGCAGGAAGGCATTGCTGGCAGACAATGGTATATATCACATTGGAAGATGAGCAGGTGAAGGAACCGTTTTTGTTGTGTTTTACCTAAATATGAAATTGATCTGCTCACTACTGCTCTAAACATCTGTCTTTGTTCAGTACTCATATTCTGTTATCCACAGCAATGCATTTGAACAGACATGATGCTAGTCCATATCGAAGAGGACCGTCTCCCAGTCATGGAGATGAATGATATGGAGTAACCTAAAGCTTATTCTGTGATGCAGGAGCATATAAACTTCAGTTCCTTATTCAGGCTACATAGACAACTCTTTGTCAAACAAGGAACTGAAAACTGGGAATAAGGAACCAGAAATCACTTTCAGCCTCATTCATGATAATTGTTTTCATATCTAATTTCATAATTCAATTTACAGTAAGAGGGTGAGGGCCAAAGACATTTCAGGAGGGTAAGATTCAAAAGCCTGCTTGTGGCTGTACCAGCATTCCCCAACCTGGTGGTCTCCAAATATTGCTAAACTACAGCTCCTCTCAGTCCTGGCCAGCATGGCTAATGGTCAAGGATTATGGGAACAGTAGTTCAGCAATATCTGGAGGGCCACAGGTTAGCTACCCCTGATCTAAAGGACATCAGGTTGGAAAGTATGAGCTATACTCCAAGATTACATTACAAAAAGAGCATTTAGTGCGGTTGTTTTCTTTTATATATATATATATAACAACATTGTTCTCAAGCTGCCATTCTCACACACACCCTTTTTTAAACGCAAACTGATTTATGCGTTTGGTACATAGGCTCATCATGGGAACTATTTATCACAGTCTCTTAGTGAGTACAAGTGATCAAAGGTGTAGGTGCTCCTATCTGAGAAATAACTGCAGGCAGTGTGAAACACTGGGGTGGGGGGACTTCTCCACTGCCCTCTGTAGGTGCAGAGCTTGGAAAAGTTACTTTTTTGAACTACAACTCCCATTAGCCCAATCCAGTGGCCATGCTGGCTGGGGCTGATGGGAGTTGTAGTTCAAAAAAGTAACTTTTCCAGCCACTGCCATCAACCACCATTTCTCAAATTTGCTGAAGAGAAAAGTATCAACTATTTTTAAGCTCACTGGCAGAGGAGTGAATAATGTCCTAAAATAGAAAGAAGTGTGTCTATCTGACAAAAAGTGACAGTCTAATGCTGCCAAGTGTGGAACTGAGAACACAATAAAAACAACATGTAGATATTTTTACATCCTAGTTCCTTTGGATTTAGAATGTTATTTTATAAGTGGAAATCAAAATTGTATTTTCCCCCTAAACTCAGCTGGTGTAGGATGCAGTCCTATGCAGACTTCAGTGGGAACAAGTCCCACTGAACTTAATAGGATTTACTTCTGAGTAAATATGCACTGCCCAAGTAACTACAGCCCTGACAATAGTGTGAAGGTGTCTGAGGTCCAGGGTATGAATTGGAATGACTATCTGGGAATGCCATGTACATAATTTTGAATTTCTTCTAAATTAAGTCATAGGATAAAAAGATGGGTCCTCTTATAGATCAGTCACTGGTTACAGAACAGGATGCCAAAAGTATGAATAACTAGACATTCTCTGAATGGTGGAATATAAGAATTTCAATTGATACCAGTGCTTTTAACTTATTCATAAATGGCCTCAAGTCAAGAGTGAACAGTGAGATGGCCCATTTTGTTGATGACACCAAATTATTCAGGGTAGTAAAGATGAAAAGGGATTCCAAATAGTTCCAATAAGATTTCACCAAAGTTTGGGAATGGGCAACATAAAGGAAGTGTGATTCAGTGCACTTAAGTGCTAAGTAAGTGCAAGCACATAGCTTTTTAAAAAATGCATGGTGTGTGGCAGCACAAAGTACAATTGACTTTGGTGTGGTACACATATCTGAATCTGCGCTGAGAGTCAAGTGCTCACAGATATACTTGGTTGTTGAACCTATGCAAATTACAATGTCTTCATAGAATTGTTCTTCCAGCGAACACTACCCATTTCACCACTCCCACCCCCACATCATTGTCACACTTGCTGATTATTCTGGGGAAACTTATTACCTATTAGATTACTGATGCAAGGCACCTGCAAATGCTAGATTGAATTAACTATTAAAGGCTTAAATCATCCAACAATGCCTCACCACTGTCTGTGTCATTGTGTTGGGTGACAGCACAGCCTTCTTATTGAGAAAGATACATAGAAACTGCAGAGGAGGGAGCTCAATGCACACACTGTCACTGTCAAGCAACTGGTGGAGGGTGGACCTGCTCATATCCAGACATCCTTTATATAGGGCACATAACATGCATATTTTCCATATTGGCTTCATATTTCATTGGGTTGTTTTAGTTCAAGAGATGCCAGCACTATCAGCTTCTTAATTTTTTGGTTAGTCAACTGTGTATGCCAATTAACTAACCAATAATAACAATAAAGAGAATAGTGTTTCTTCCTAAGTAACACATTACAGATTTTAATGGAAACATCGGATTGAATCAGTAGGGTATAAGGCCTGTTAAGCCAGCTCCATGCAAACTGCCAATAAAGGGTATGTGGGCCAAGGGTCTTCAGGTCAGAGTTGCTGGTTCAATATTATGCAGGAAGCTACCATGTTTTTACAAACCAATCCTAGCTCTATCATTTATTATAAATGTGCACCCATGCAATAAGTACTGGCTTTATTAGACTGGATCTAGAAAGGCAGTGAAATCCTAACCATGTCTACTCAAAAGTCATGAACGTAATGGGAATTATTCCCAGGTGTGGAAAAACTGGATGGAGAAAGTTTTTCTCCGTCTCATATAACCCAGGGACATCCAGTGAAACTGAATGTTGGAAGATTCAGGACAAACAAAAGAAAGTACTTCTTCACACAGTGCATAGTTGCTTAATATGTATTTTAATAATGTTATAACCCCTTTTTAAAGTCTTTTTAAAATGTTTTTAACACTGTTTTGTTTTAATGTATTTTAAGATCTGTTTTTATGATGTTTTAAAGTGTTTTTAGCGCTTTGTTTGCCGCCCTGGGCTCCTGCTGGGAGGAAGGGCGGGATACAAATTAAATAATAAATAAATAAATAAATAAATAAAAATAGTTAGATTATGGAATCTGCTCCCACAAGAGGTAGAGATGCCCACCAATTTGGATAACTTTAATCCTCTTTTTGCATGGAAGATAAGGGTATCAATGGCTACTTGCCACAATGTCTGTGTTCTCCCTCTGCATGCCAATTGCTGGTAATCAATGCGGTGCTCAGGTCCTGCTTGCAGGCCTCTGGTTGGCCACTATGAAAACAGGATGCTGGATTAGATGGGCCTTTGGCCTGATCCAGCAGGACTCTTGTTATGGTTTTAGGTAAGTATAGGAATGCAACCTAGGTGGCAATGCTAATCCCATTTACCTGGGAATAAAACCCACTGAATGCAATAGGATTTACCTCTGAATAGATATGGTTAGGCTTGCATTGTAAATCACACTTAGTTCCCACTAAATTAGTTAAGGCTAACTTAAATCAAGCTGATTCCAATGCAAATCCAATCCTATTTTACTTTTTTACTTGTTATTCCCTGATCATACATTAACATTCTTTGTGGTATCACTTGAATTAAAATACTCTAGATGTTAAGATAAAGCCGTCCCTTGTGCATTTTCCATTTTTGAGTCAATGAATTGTAACGGTTCTGTACAATGCTAGTCTGAGTGAACTGATGTGAAACCTGGAACATGTCTTTGGGCTAATTAGAAATAGTAGAGCAGTATTTCCAGCCCTGAGATGATGACTTCAGAGGCTTGTGGTTTGTTCAAATTCTTCCATAGGCATTCATAGAACCACTGTCTAGAAAAACCAAGTTATTCTAAGCTTAGCTGTTGTACTTCTATATCTAAAGGGCATTGCGAATACTAACTCAGCAGCAGCCACCCACAAACCATCTTTTCTTACCTTTATCATGCAGAATACTGTTAGGTACAGAGGATAATTATCATAATCTACCACTTACCTGTTTACCAACTTCAATTCATCCCTTAAGCATATTCCCAAAGTCTGAACTTAACTCAAACTGTGTAGTCTCAGAAACAAGGCCATGTGGAATGTATGTGATACAGAACAAGCTTATAAACTATTTTATAAAACAGTTGTCGGGCTACCAAGCATGCATTTTAAAGCCTTCATTTATAAGCCCAATATATTAGAAACATCTTTTCAAAGCATTAATCTTTAGGGCTTGCAACCATAATTTTTTGGAAATGTTAGTCCTATGAGTTGCCCTAGAGCTGCAGAAGGGAAGAACTCTTTGGTCCTAATCACTACCAAGAAGAAGAAGCGCTGCTGGGAGGTCACTTCTTTCCTTTCTAGGAAGAACATTTACAAAGGGAAGACCATCTTAGGCCCAGCTGTGGGTGCCTGCTTGCTTCCCCTCCCTTCCAGATAATGCCCCTTTGTCCTAAGGAGCCCACTTGCCACCTAAGAGCCAGAAAGGCAGGATTTTGATGCCAAGGCCAGCTAGCCGTATGAGCTGCCATTAGATTGGAACAGAACTGTTTTCGATCCTGGATGCCATAATGAGTCCTCACACAAACATACACCATAGGTTCCACAGTGTCCCCAGAGGCAGCCCAAGACATTTGAGAAGTGCCCCCTTAGAATCTTTGCGCTATCTCACAGGATGCAAGAGGGCATGAAACTGTGCACAAGACTTGGAGCACCATATTGTCAGCGACTTTGCATGGGCTCTGATGGTGCTACTCCTGGGTCACACACTGCTTTGTTGGCACTCCTAATAATAAGAGAATCCACCCCAAGAGACCCCTTAGATACCTATGCATTTGGGGCAGCCCAAATAAGAGTCCCTTATTCTCTAAAACGTTAATCTGATAACTGTAGTAGGTGATAGGAGGGTCCCGATAACACATCAGGTTAATTTTGCTAACAGTCTCTATGCAAACAACAGCACCAGCCCTCCAAATTTCTAATGTATCTTGCCAAGTTCTGAAGAATTTCTTGCCAAGGCTGCTGCTTTGCCATTCACAGGGCCACGCGTGCATACATTTGTTCTGATGAGAAGAACCTGAACCCACCTGACCCAAAATGAGTGAATATAATAATCCTCAAATATCTGAAGATAACAAGATGAATTACTATACTGAATATGCACTTTGTAACAATGATTTCATTAATAACCAAATAAAGGATTAGAGCACAATGGGGCATTATTATCTAGATGTATGAGCTGTTCATTGTTTGTTACAGTAGTATGTAAGTAATTTGTTTCATGTTCTTTTAAATCATTAGAACTTTTCCAATAAACACCCATTCTCACATTTCTAGACCCTGATCAAGTTAGCAACAGCTACCATAAATTTCACACAATATATACCTGTGATTCATATTTTATATGTATCTCTGTATATTATGAATGGGTCTCTTCCCTTAGTTCACTGAACCCAGGCCATCAGAGCTGAACTGTATGTATAAACTGATATAGGTATTATTCTTGTGAGGGTCTGATGTTGGAAGGCACCCCCATATACATAGTCTTACATGTTGCATGTTTAGTGCATTAGTGCTATACCAGGTGCATGGAAACAGTGCCTAAAAACGGAAGATCTGTGTTTCACAGAATTTGGTATAGCTTTTTTGGTACTGTGACACCCACATTGATTCCATCTGTCATGTGATCCTCTTAAAGTTGCTGATGCCTTGACATATTCTTTTCAATCTCTTGCCAAGACTCAATGCAGAGATCAGCAATGGTCATGTCATTTGCAGTAGTTAGCTACCTTAAAGTTGTGTGTTGCGTCCCAAAACAACCCATGTGAACAAAGCCCAAAGACACATCCATCAACAATGCTTCTTTACTGGAAAAACTATTGGTGAAAGCACAGACTTATTTTTGTTCGTTTGAAGAAGACCCTTGTAGTCCTTGAACATGTGTACTTTTTCACTGTTGAAAAAGAACAACTGGAGTTTATACAGAGAAAACATGCTCCTTTTTTCCTTTGTGGCTCCTTGGAAGCTAATATTGATATAATTTCTTCCTATTATTTCAGATGCTGAAACCTGCTCCAGATCAACCTGACATGGTGTCAACATAGGACTGTTTTCACACCACATGCATTTCATAACCAAAAAGCAGACATGAAAGATGACCAGTGTTAATGAGTGTGTGTGTGGGTGATCAATCCAGATGCACTCACTGAGGTTATTTGCTACCCAGTCACCCTCTTGAGATGTATGTGCTATAGTTACTATTACATACATGTGCCCTTTTCGATGGCAATACCAGAAGCTGATCCATTACATATTTTGCCAAGAAAAAGGTATTCCTAGTTTCTAATTTCACTTTAGTGTCAAGAATCCTAGCATGTATACAAATGGCTTCCATTGCTATTTACTCAAGAATTTGGTTGAACAAAGAACACCATGCAGGCACTTAGCTGAAGATACTACCAAATTGAGACAAAAGGACTAGCCCACAGGATATCTTCAAATGATGCCATCATTTACTTACTGTTGACAAACACATTTTCCTTGTTGTGAAAGAGACATTTGTACTTTAATGAAAAAGGTATTACAAACTCTGTACTATCAATTTGTTTATATGCTGTAACCTTCCACTTGTTCTATCTTTCTCCTGGTTCATTTGCTGCAGAGAAGGTAGACAACTTAACAAATGCTGCCTAGATCTGATGTCACGAAGACATTCCACATACAAAAATACAAATTTCAAAATATCAGTTCAGTTTCTTTGCACAGAGATATACATATGCATGGAAAGAACGGACAGGGATGGACTGAGAGAAGAAAATTAAATGGCAAGAAGGAGAAGAAATGGTGGTACAGAAAATAGCAGACATCCTAAAAGGTGATACAATGGCAACAGTTTAAACTTTATAACTGTTTTCTTTTTCCCTTTTTTGTGATAGATACCATTTTCCACTCCACCTACTCGCCTTGGTGTCACAGGTATTTTTCAGGCAAGGCAACACTGGATCTTTCTGTTTTCTCTAATGGTTGAGGAAGGGGGATTTCTTTACAAACACTTCAAGAGAAAACTGTTACAAGATGTTCCTCTGGGACAGTCACAGAGCTTTCCAATCCTGGATCCTTTTCTCACTGCACACTGTTCTCCAGCATCACACTGTTATGGACAGTAACCAACAGTTAGGCAAGAAGGTCACCAGGCAGGACCAGAGACAGAGCATAAAGAGGGATTGGGGAAATGCAATAACATTTCTACATTTTTCCCCAAAATTTGAGCTTCAGTTTTTAAAGAGTTAAATATTCCACTATTCCAATATCATAACAGCAGAACAAATGAATGGGGGAATCCATTCAGTCATCTTAGAGTGCTTCCAGAAGGGAGTTTAATTTGCAAATGGGTCATTGAGATATCACAAACAGATAATTAGCAACAGGTTTTCGTTTTTGTCATTGGATTTCCCCCAGAAAGGATAAATTAAGATTAAATGGGGTGGAGGAGGTACAGGCTGTCAATCTGATGCCAACGATATCATGTGGACATTGGAAAAGAAACTTGCATGCATGAGAAGCATCAGTTCCACATTAATCACCCATCTGAAAGCACTCCTACAGTATTGGAGTATCTAGAGAGTCACATTAAAAATACATCTCTAGACCTCATCAAAAAGCTCACAAACATACTTTCCCTTAGGGATATTTATTGTTTTAGAATGGGCACATACAGTATCTGAATTAACAGTGCAATCCTGTACATGTCTACTGAAACATAAGTTCCATTATTTTTAATGGAGCTTACTTCTAGGAAAGTATTATAGGATTGTAGCCATAAGCAAATATATGTTTGACCAAAGCACAGATATTGTTGCCAAACATAAAGTATAGATCGAAAACTGAAACCCCACTAATATGAGAATCCATTCAAAACTCAAATATCAACATTTGGAAATCTAAATATTAATAACATCTACATGGGCAGGTGACCTTCATAGTTCCCAGAATTTGCCATCCATTCTGTACCTTAATAGCAAGGGGATAAGTGAATCTAATCCTCAGTTGAAATCAGTTATCAGATTCATACTGAGTTATGGGGAGAAGGAATTTTCTTTTTAATGGGTTCCAAAATGCATATCAATTCTAGGTACTATGATATATCAATCCATGCAGAGAAACTGTTGCCACCCTCCATGTACACTTTATTTGGGAGGCAGTAAGCCTCCTTTAATTCACTGGGACTTCCTTCAGGTAAGCATGCTTCAAGTGTAAACCTGTCGATGTCTACTCAGAAGTAAATTTAACGTGATTTACTCCCAGGTGTGTGTTTAGGATTGCAGCCAATTTATACCTAATAGATTAATCTATTAATTAGGGAGTGCCCGGCACTGAAGAAATGACACAGAAAATGACTGCCTGAAAAGAAAGTGCAACAACCTACAAAAGGGTTGAGAGGGGTGGGGAGGAGCACAAGCAACTCCCAATGTCGAATAAGTCGAGAAGAAGGGCAATCTCTGCGTCGCCTTCCTATTTACGCCAGAATCGGAACCCGTCCACCTGGTTGGTGGGTTCTGTTCGGTGGAAATGCTCACAGACCTGCCCTCTTTCCCCGGGCTTCGCTCCGGGCAAACGTCCCCTTTCGTGTGTGTGTGTGTGTGTGTGTGTGTGTGTGTGTGTGTGTGTGTGTGAGAGAGAGAGAGAGAGAGAGAGAGAGAGAGAGAGAGAGAGAGAGAGAGAGAGAGAGAGAGAGAGTCGGCAGCCACTCACCATGGGTACCTGCCCATACTTCTTCTCGTAGTGCGGGAGCCCTTTGCTTTTCAGCTTCTCCAGCACTTCCTGCAGCGCCTCGATCTGCAGACACACAAACCTTCCCATCAGTAGATCGCGCAGAGATTTGGGGAGGCGCGCGCCTGAGGCGACCCTGCCTGTCGCCAAAGGCTGGGCACCACCAGGCGTCGGACCCGATGCCTCGTTCAGCTCCTTCCTCCTTCTCCAGCCTCTGCTCCAGCTTCAAACCCAGATCATCTCCCTGCCCAAACTGTGGTTAAGTTTTGCCGAGACTTTCCCCTCTGCCAAGATCATCCAAGCCAGGCGCGCTTCACTGACACAGCATCGCAATTTAACACTCGACTGCATGCCAGATCCCAACAGGGTTCCTCATCCCACCCCCCTTCCTTACACCCACTTCCCTGGCACGGCTTTCCTGATCTACACCTACCAGTTCTTTCTCGTGGGACGTGTCCTCCATGGTGGAGAAGAGGTCCAAGGCTCGCGGCTGGAGCTCCGTGTCCTCCTGGCCGTTTGCTCCCACTAGCAGCACCAGGGCGGCTCCTAGCAAGGCGAGCAGTCGGTAGCTCTCCATGGTCCTGAAATGGAGAGGCACCTCGCCAAGCCTTCTTTATACAGCTGGCGGAGAGCACCTGTTGACAAAGCCTCTTGCTCTGTGATACGTCAATCCCGGCGCGAGCGCTGATGTGTGTGGGAAGGGGGGGGGCGATGACTGCAAGGGGAGCCTGACGGATGAGTTGGGCGATTATCTCAATTTCCTCCAGGGCATAGAAGAGCAAGGAGAAGACGCAAGGCAAAAAGGGAAACTAGCACTCAAGGTAAAGTGTTGTGACTTGCCTCTTTCCGTAGACAAGAGACAATGCAAGTTTATGGTAAGGTGCACCTCATGGACACGAGTCTGAGCCACCTTCACATCTCTGTGCATGGTTGGAAGGTGCCTGGTAGCATCTAAAAGGCTGCCAGGTGGTATCTATATCCATTGTTTTATGTTTACTATTATTTCGTTGCTTTATGCAAAATATAGTCTCAAAGCGACTTACAACATCATAAAATACAAAACAACTAAAGCCAATTAAAAACCAGATCATAATAAGAAAGCAAAAAACAATAAACAAAATGTCCTAAAGGAGTACTGTGAAAAGGACAAACCCTCACAAAAAGAAGAGCCCCACAAAAGAGGCCGGACTCATACCAAGATGCCTGGGCAAAGAGATCCCTTGGCTTATAATGATGGCGTCTGCCATGTTTCCTTGGGGAGAGCATGTATAAGAAAACAGTTGACAGGACACAAGAAACAGTTGCCATATGCTGACTCAGGCCACTGAGCCTTCCCACCGACGTCTGCTACTACTAGGAGCTTTTAGTTTAGAGAAAAGGCAAGTCAGAGGCGACATGATAGAAGTGTGTAAAATTAGAGTCTCCACAGCACAGAGACTGAGCATTTATGCAAGCAACATGTTTCAGTTTTTTATGTTTCTTACAAACATTTCCTAACATAAAACCAATGTCACCTTACAATAACTGATTTTGAGTTTCAGTGTTTCAAAATAAAATATCATACAGAATGAAATTACAATGTACCATTTGTAATTCAGTAATATGAGAGCATTGGTCAGGGGTCTGATTACTTTGGCAAGGCACTGTAATTATGCAGTACATCTGTTTTTAATATGTCATTTAGCTGTTAAAATGTCTTTCGGTGTGGGTCAGGGATGGGAAGCATGCAGTCCTCCAGATGTTGTTGGACTCCAACTCTCATCAGTCTCAGCCTGCATGGCCAATGGTCAGAGATAATGAGAGTTGTAGTCCAAAACATATGGAGAGCCACAGGTTTCCCAACCCTCATATAGGTAGAGAAAGTGAGAGTGAGAGAGCAGCATTTTGAAATCAGGTCAGTTTGACTGAACATAAATATTACAGTAGTTTCCTAATGTTTTTTAATTTTAAGTCAAAAAGTTAGCAATGCCCTGCTCCAGTGGGTAAGGTTAAACTTTGAAACAAAGGAGGATGTGGAAAAGTTTTCTAAAAAGAAGTGAATTGTAGTAGCTTGTTTATTTAAGAAGAGACTTTTTGGAAGGGCTCTGGAAAAGGTGTCAGGCTTCAGGACTACACCCAAAGTCTACTTCAAGAGAGAAAAATGGGGAGGATATGTGTGAACCTGCATCTACCGCTGCCTGTTACAGGAAGCAAAGATTCAAGACTTGGTGAGGGATTCAGTTCATTTCAATGGAAGCAATGGGCAGCTACCTATGAGACAATAAGGCTGCAATGCTATATCCACTTACCTGAGAATAAGCCCCACTGAATTTGATGGGATTTATTTTTGAATAGGCATGCATATTCAATGAAGATTAGACTGACTATAATGATTTTTCAAACATCCATTATATATATCTGACACTCAAATTTCTTCATTGAAATTTAAGGTTGTAACACAATAGTCAGACTTTTTCTAAACATCTGAGCAACAACATTTTATTCATTCCATTGAAATATCTCAGTTAATGGTTTAGTTCTTCTACTAAAGAGGATCTCTTGTCTTTGAAGAAAGATTCCCTGCTTTTCCAAGGGATAGATAGGGATAGAATCTCTGCATAAAGAAGAGCCAGGAATTTGTTAAAAGGTGGTTTCAGCAATTGTTTTAGATCATTTGTTATACAATTAATAAACTAGGACATTGCTGAGGTGGTACAGGTAAGCTGTTTCCTGGCTTTGTTGTAAAGACAACATTTAAAAGCTGCATTAATACATTTAATGCAACATTTAAAAGGTGCATTAATAAATGGTTACCTGTGGACTTCAACATAAATTTGCTATTAGGTCTCACTTATCTCATTAACTGTGTAATGCTAAGTAATTTTAAAATAAGCACTTAAAACACATACATCTCACTTACATGACTCACACTTAAAATACACACAGTTCTATCAAGAAAATTGTGCCAATATTCTTAGGCAACATTTTACTCACTGAGGATGCATTAAAAATATCAAAGAGCTAGACCTGTTATGTGAGGAAGAGAATCAGGTAGAGGATACAAAGGATTGTATCTGACTCAGTCATGGAATAGATTAATGGACTTGTTAGCAATGGCTAACATAAGTCATTGATTTCAATGAGTCTATCCTGAGTATGATTTAGCTGGACAGAGCCAAAGTTGCTTTTGCAGATGAGAATCTGAAACTTGGAATTGTTTTTATCTATCCATGCCAGAGATTCAGACGGCAGTAATCATTCTACCTTCTCTTTTAGCAACTTTTAAAAAAACTGAGATGGTTTTTTGTTTTACCCACTGTATATCAACCACGTTGAAATTTCAACTTAATAAGCCACATTTCAAACTCAGCCACTTATTAGACTGAAGATAAAGAAAAAGAATGAACTGTGTCAAAAGTGGGAAGGGCCAGTGACGATCTTTTGGGCACATAGCACTGCAGGTGTCCTCATATATATATTCACTAATAAGCAAAAAACCTTGCGGTTTAAGAACTTACCTAAAGCAAACAGATATTTCTACCAAACTTTAAAAAGCAGGAAAATTGGGCAGCTATAGTGAATGCACCAACCCAAATTGTGTTTGCAGTTTTACAAATATGTAGGGCAGCCCAATATCTCAGAGAGGAGGTCAGGTCTCCTGCTCCCCTGGTGCATTTATTTATGGGTAAATTGGAACAGGAGATCCTCAAAAAGGCCATTAACAAACCATTTATATGGTGCCAACACATTGATGACATCTTTGTGCTCTGGACAAATGGCAAAGAGAGCTTAGAACAATTGAAAAACTACATCAACTCTGTTCATCCATGACATTCAGTAGTATATATGATAATCCACACATCCCTTTTCTTGATGTTCTTCTCATTGAAAACAACAAAATAGCCACTGATCTCTACAGCAAACCCACTGATGCCCACACCTATCTAAAGTGGAAATCCTGCCATCCTAAGCATATGAAGAAAAACATTGTCTATAGCTTAGCTCTCAGAATCATAACTATTTGCAACAACAAAGAGAAATACCAAAGAAGGATTAGTGAGCTTAAAGAACACCTTCTTCTGAGAGGATATCCTCGATTGCAACATCCACCAAGCCTCCATTCTATCCAGAGAAAACCTCCTCCATCATAATGAGGTTTCAAAAACCAAAGAACATATTGCATTTGTGATAGATTTTCATCCAACATCTCCTATCACCTATCAGCCCATTCAGTATGGCCAATGATCAGCATACAATATTTGTAATTCAGCAACATCTGAAAGGCATCACGTCAGTTAGCCCTGGGCTATGCTCTCAAAAGCTGCGCTCACTGGCAATGTATCCACAGCTGTGTATGTAAGGCTCTTCCTCACATTCAGGGACTTTGATTGGTCCAGAGTTCCCACTCACAAGGAAGAGCTGTACACACATGGGTCCCTTTCACATTGTTTTACACACAGTTGCTGGAAGGGCATGACTAATGGCCACAATCCTGCTCTTATTTGGGAGGAGTTGTATGTACTCTCTGGGACCCATCGTTATTAGCCCTCATGCCTGTTGCAGTTGGCTGATCAAGCCCAGCTTGGTGTGCCCTCTTTATGAGAGATAAAAACCTTTGTAGCTAGAAGCAAGGCTACTGCTGTGGCTCCCAGGCTTCAGAACGATCCAGTAGTTAGGAAATGATGTTCTCTGCTTTTCATAAGGACTATCTAAATCAGTGAGCCCCTAAGACTGCAGGTTAAGAACCCCTGATATATCCTTATTTCAACTCATGCTTGCAGAAACTGGTCAGCCGATTGAGCCTGTATTTTGTGAAGAAGTTAATGGCTGTTATACCTCGTATTTTTTGTGTCATTTTGAGGAAATAATTTTGATCCTGCGAACTGCTGTGACCACTTGCAAAAGCAGCCTAGAAATATTAGAAATAATTAAAACATTTTGGTGAACTAGCCTGGATTGAAATAGGCAGATAGGTGTAGAAAATGCAACGTAACTATCTACATGAAAATGTAACTTTGGAACAAAGTTTTCCTCAGTATATAGAAGAACTGACACCATAACTTTCAAAGAAGGAAGGTTTTGTTTTGTCTTCCCATTGATAAGCTATCACCACACAAAACTGTAAGTAAAACTTGTGTTTTATTTATTATTTGATTTATATCTGGCCCTGCCTGGCAGCAGGAGCCCGGGGTGGCAAACAAAAGAACTAAAAACACTTTAAAACATCATAAAAACAGACCTTAAAATACATTAAAACAAAACAACTTTAAAAACATTTTTTTAAAAGCTTTAAAGTCATATTTTAAAAAGGGTTTTAAAAAGGTTTTTAAAAAGATATATATTAAATCCAACACAGACGCAGAGTTGGATAGGTCTCAACTTAAAAGGCTTGTTGAAAGAAGAAAGTCTTCAGTAGGCACCGAAAAGATAACAGAGATGGCGCCTGCCTAGTATTCAAAGGGAGGGAATTCCTCAGGGTAGGTGCCGCCAAATGTCCATTTCCTATGTTGTGCAGAACGAACCTCCTGATAAGATGGTATCTGCAGGAGGCCCTCACCTGCAGAGCGCAGTGGTTGACTGGGTATATAAGGGATAAAACGGTCTTTCAGGTATCCTGGTCCCAGGCTGTGGTAAAACAGTATTGCTTGTGAAATTAGGAACAACACGCTACTAAAAATCAGAACACTAGAATTGTGCTATTTACAGTTATTCAAGAATTGTGCTATTTACAGTTATTCAAGAACATGTACTCAAGGGTTCATTTATTATAATGACAGCACCACAGAGAAAATAAATAATTTCCTTCACACTGTAATAAGCAACCAGGAGGTAACATTCTCAGAGGTATGAAGTCTGTAGAAAGGCATCATTTTTCATTATCTACATCTCAAGATTATTGATGAATTATTCCCTGCTCAAGAAGGGATTTAATTACCACTTTCTGTGGGAACACTTGCAAGCTGAGAATGTAATTCTGAAGCAACGGCCTGGTGCCAGAAAGAGCTATCCCTGTAACTAAAAGATGAATAATCTGGCAAATAGTTCTGAGGCACTGTCAGCCCAGAAGAGTGTGCTTATAATAGGTAAGATGAAATGTAACATTTAACAAAACAATTGCTGCAGTGCTTAATACTTTATACCTTTAGCCATCATTAACATAACATTTGGCTATTTCAATGTGTATCATTTCTGTATTTCCAAAAGCATGTTATGTGGGCCATAGAATCGTGTTTAAAAATCCCTATGATATTAAAACACACACACACACAAATTTGAAGGTGTTTCTTTATTGTACTTTCATGGACAGAGAAATTTTTACAAAATAATTTGAAGGCTTTGGAATTTATACCATAACAGTAGTATCAATGCATTAAGACTTTCAGGCCATTGGTAGTATACTCTTAGTTACACATTTTCCCAAATATATTCTCCCTGCAGATGGCTAAACAGAAAGCAATGCACTGATTGATACCCACATGAGTTTCAAAGTTCAATTGATCAGTGACTTAATATTTATTCAATTTCAAGACCAGGGTAAAGAGGTGGATCAATGAACAGAACTACATAATGAAGGTGCCAGACACACCTCTGTGGGGAGGGAATTACACAACTTAGGAATCGCCACAGAGAATGTCATCTCTCAAGTCTCAGATATTTGGGGCCTAAGTCATTCTGTGGTTTAAATTAGGGTTGCCAGGTCTCCAGATTTCACTCAGAGACTCTGTAATTTTTGGGGTCCTCTCCAGGTGAATCACCTCAATCTCTGGACTCTCATTTCATGTTTTTTTAAAAAAAACTAAGTTTCTAGGTGGTCTGGTTCAAGAGATATACAGCAAAATGTCAGCTGCCACTGCCCCTGCAACTTCTGTTAAATGAGCTCGTAGCTGGCTGCTCTAACCTCACCCTTTCAGGTTTGTAGTCAATAAATGAAGTCAGGGTTGTGATTGACAAGGGATTTGTTGACGTCCAGGAAATTGCTAGAACCCAAGGACAGAAAACCTTTGTCTTTTCCTGCTTGTCTGAAAATCTCATAAACTTAGCTTTCAGTAGTAGCGAAAATCCCTTTCTCTGTGTCTGCAGGTCAGATGTAGAACAAAAAAATCACAGCTGGATCTTGGTAGGCAATTGTTTACTGTAAACAATTTCAGTTATGATTATATTAAAAGTGTACATGCAGAGTTTTTTAAAAATTAAATTACAGGGATTTTGAACAGAAATTAAAAAGAAGTGTACATGCAACTTGTTTAAATTTTCCTGGGCTGTTGAAGAAGGAAGTTTGTTTCATTCATAGACTGTTTTGAAAATCTTCCAAACACAAAGCTTTAATCCTATACTCGGCTTTGTGGGAGTAAATCTGAAATGCTAATCCCACAAACCGGGAGTAAACCCCACTAAATTCAATAGGACTTACTTTTGAGTAGACATGGTTAGGATTGTGCAGTAAATCAATGGGACTCTTGAGTGAACATGGCAAAGGATTGTGTGTATGTTGTAAATCTTTCTTTGCACCTCCAATCCTTTATTTAAATTAAGCAGGGCTTAATTAGGTGTCACTGCTTTTATTTTGCAGGAGACCCCCACTCATACGGCAGGTTAGGTTCCAGACCCCTGCCGAAAAGCAAAAACCACCGAAAAGCTAGCTAAATGTGGGCTGGATGGAACTACTATCAGCTGATTACTAGGACCCAACTCCAGATGATCGCCCTGCTGGCACCCTATTAGTGGAACGCCAAAAAGCGGGACGCCGAGAAGCGGGGCCCTACTCTACTGATTTTATTTTTAAAATTATGTTCTGCAATGACCAACTGGTTTTGACAATAAACTGTTATATGGGGTGTATGTATTTTTAGATTTTCCGTGTGTGTATAAATGGAATCTTTCCAACAACCCTGTGAGGTAGGGTTGGAATCCAAGGCAGTTCACAACACGAAATAAATCCATTTAAAATCCAATAAAAATAAAACAAGTATAAAACAGTTGCAAAACAGCTTGAAGTGGCATGATTCTGAATTTTGGATTGGGTGAGTGAAGTTCCTTGTCACTTGGTTGCAGTCCTGTGCACACTTCCATGTTTGAGTAAGCTGCATTGAATACATTGGGACTTACTTGAGTAAACATGCATAGGATTGCACTATAAATAACTTTACAGGTTGTGCTAAAACTAAACATCTTTGACAGTCATGCTTATATAAATATTTCTTCATTTGATGTCCCAATAAGTATCTGATTTCACATTATGGTTGTACAATACTATTTCCTCTACATTTTAAGTGTGCTCTTCTACCTTGGGGTGGTCATTGCCTCCCTCTGTTGTTTTCACTCTGAGGGGCAGATTAGACTGAGAGATGGTGAGTAGTCCATGGTTACCTAGTAAACTTTGTAGCTTATTTTAAAAATTAATTAAAATGATTTACATGCAAAGTTTATCAAGTAGATCTACACATTACATTTAAAGCACATCCAACTCATATTTAAAGCACATGATCCCCCAAAGAATCCTGGGAAGTGTAGCTTCCCCAGTTCCCACTACCCCTAACAAACTACAATTCTCATTGTGGTGGGATTCATGTGCTTTAAATGAATGGTGTGGATCTACCTTAGGTGTGCTGTGCATTCATTAGTGAATTGAAAAGAATAATTTTAAAAGATACTTTTTTAAACAGGGGAAGGGCTATAGCTCAGTGGGAGGGCACATGCTTTGCATGCAAAGGTCCAAAATCCAATCTCTGGAAAAGACTATTGCCTGGAATCCTGGAGAGCCAATGCTAGTCCATGTCATTAGCACTGAGCTAGATGGTATCAAATGGCCTGAGTTGGTATTAGGTTGATTCCTTTGTTCCTGAAAGGGGAAAGAGACCCAAGGGCCACAGTGACTCCGAAATTTATTTATATATTTTGTTTACATTAAATACCGCTTTATGGTAAAAACCTCAACACTGTTTGCAGAAGGAATTAAAACAGTAAGATTATTGGCAAAAACAGTTAAAGACAGGTATTTAAAAACATTCAAAATAATAAAACCAAGAATGACTTAAAAACAGATTAAAAACATAACAGCATCCACATGCCTGGGTAGGCTTGCCTAAACAAAAATGTTTTAGCAGGCACCAAAAAGTGTATAATGAAGGCACCTTCTTAATGTCAATAGGCAGGGAGTTCCAAAGTGTACATGCTGCCACACTAAAGGATCAATTTCTTACAAGAGCAGAATACGTACTATGTGGCCCCCATAACATGGAAAGCACACCTTGAACATGGCCTGGTACCAAATCGGCAACCAGTACAGATTTCAGAGCAAAGGTATTATGTGCTGATAGTGTCTTACTCATATCAGCAATCATGCCACAGCATTCTGCACTAACTGCAGCCCCTGGGTCAGGTTGTGCTACATGAGGATTTCTGTGATCTTGGCTGATTGCGGCCAGGATTTTTTTTTAGCTTTGGTTAGGAAACCTGACTGGTTGTGGGATGCTGAGTTTTCAGCCTTACTCATAGGAATCTTGTTGTGGTTCGTATGGTATTACATTTAGAAAATCATTACTGTCTTTTTCTTTTTCTATTTGCATTTCATTTACCTCTGACCTCACTCCCTTATATCCACAGAAGGAACAACAGTGGTTTCATGCACTCAGCTCAACCTTGTTAAACCCACTGATGATGCATCTTGTTTGCATGATGGTTTGATTCTTGCCCAATAGTGGTAAAAGAGAATTCACATACTAGGAAGTGTGGCTTCAACTGCTGTTCTTCCTAAGCTACTGCCTGTGAAGGCAGACCAAACCATGTGTGTGTTTCTGTCAATTATTACTCACTGAAATTAAGTTGGCTGTTAAAGTGAGTTTATAGCAGCCCACAAGGTAGGCAGAAAAGGATACAGAATCTTAACTCTTACTCATTTCTCAAACTCTCTCTGCAGTGAAGGGTCAAATCTCTAAAGAAGTTTGGAGCAGCCATGTTAAAAGGCAGACAGCACATTCCAGGCACAGAATTGGCAACCTTACTTTGATATGGATATCTTTACAGAGGATCCCTAATCAAGGCTTACTAATAGAACAATCCTAACCATATCTACTCAGAAGTAAGTCCTGTTGAGTTCTGTGGGACTTAGTCCCCAGTGGTGTAGTTGTCCAGGGTCTCGGGGGGGGGGGGTCTTAGACCCCTTAGCTTTTTTGCCACTACAGTACCATCAGTCCCTTAGTAGGTATGCTTAGAATTGCAGCCTTCAGGCGTCTTTACTCCTGAGTGCTCCCATCTAACATCTCCACGCTAGGCTCCCTTCTTCCTACAATGGCCTTTTGGTGGCACTTAAATCCTTCTTGCCAGAAACAAGTAGGCTAGATTGAATGTTCCCTACCCAGGTGAGAAGGAATGATCCTGTCACTTCAGCTCAATCTGGAAACACCCTCACTTAGCTAAGATTTCCATCTTAATTTCCATTCAGAGATTTTTCTTTTGAGTGGTACGCTCCAAGCAACTGTGGGTGATGCTTAATGACATCACTAGGGCCTGCCCCCATGACATCACTAGGGCCCACTCCTGAAATCTCAGGGTTTGGGATGCTTCTGACCTGGCAACCCTAGTTTAAATACTAATGTGAGCACCTTTAATTAGGCCCAGAAATGAACTGATAACCATTGCAGCTGTTTTAAAATAGGAATTATCAAGATATCATTCATAAGGCATGCCCTCTCAAGCACCTTGGCCAAAAAGGGGTATTTGCCACTGGGCGATAGTTGCTTAACACTTCTGGGTCAATGGAAATCCTCTTGAGGGAGCACACATCACCTCCTTCAACACAAGATGGTACAGCCCCTTCCTTCAGAGAAGCATTAATCACTCCCTGGTCCCACCCAGTTAACCTGCTGCAGCTAGCTCCAAAAAGCCAAGGGGCAGGAGGCACGTGTAATGTTTCACCTGTTATGTATTGTTATGTATTGTAAATAAGGTAATGTATATTTACTGAGTCTGATTTAGAGGTATTATGGTAAGTAGAGTGAGTGAATAGAATGAAGTGTGCTGGTTGCTGATTGGCTGAGTGAATGCGGGATGGTGTGTTTTAGTAGTGAATGAAAGCTGTTTTGACAGATGAAATTTTAGACAAAGTAGGGTCAGGAGTGGTTTTTGTTTTGGGAATAGACTGAGAAGAGTTAGGTTTGAATGGAGAAGGATGGTAAATTTGGGTTATATATGAGAAACATATATGAAGAACACAGAGCAGTAATGAAACCATAAGTGTTTCAACAAAACAACATCCTGAGGAAACTTGTTTTTATATTTTATTAACATCAGTTCTTTAAAGAAATGTTGTTTATATGTACTCACACCTGTTTATTGGCTATGCTGTAAAGAAGGTACCAGGTAGAGACAAAATTAGATACAAGCATCTATGGTGGCAATGAGAACCCAACAGCGAGTAACAGCAACAGGTTACAGGGGGTCAGCCCATAGCTGTGGTCTTTTAAGGTTATAAAGATCCTCGGGAGGGTAGGTCTTACCTGTATGCCTTGGCATTGATAGCAAGGGCTGGGGAAATAGATCAAAGTTCCTATAACAGTATTGCTACTTTGGGGTGTAAATAATACAGCACTTATTTTCCTGCTCAAAGCAGAGTGATGGGGGGGGAGGATATGACAGCAGGCTCAAAATTTCAATAATTGGACAAAAACAAAATTATGGTCAGGATCATCCTGAGCACTTTGCTACTTGAAGTAGAATAGCGAATGGTGGCCACATCAGCAAATCAAGGTGTATCCTATTCAAGGCTAGCCAAGGTATTTTGGCACCTAATACAAAAAATCTCACAAGTACATCTCCCTGGGGACCAAGAATACAGCAGCAACCAATCTGAGGCAAGCACCTTTTTGGTGCAAAAAAAGATATTGTAGAGTTGAAAAAGGTTCAGAAAAGAACAACCAAAATGATCAAGGGGATAGAGTCACTCCCCTCTGAAGAAAAGTTGCAGCATTTGGGGCTTTTTAGTTTATAGAAAATGAGAGTAAGAGGTGACATGATACAAGTGCGTAAAATTATGCATGGCATAGAGAATGTGGATAGAGTTTTTCTCCTCTCATAATGGACATCCAATGAAGGCGAGTGTTGGACGATTCAGGACAAAAGAAAGTATTACTTCATGCCACACATAGTTAAAACTATGGAATTCACTCTCACAAGAGGAAGTGATGGCCACTAACCTGGATGGCTGTAAAAGCTGATTACATAAATTTATGGAGAATAGGACTATCAATAGCTACTAGTCATGATGGTTATACTCTCCCTCCATGGTCAGAGGCAGTATGCTTCCAAATACCAATTACTGGAAACTGCAGGAAGGGAGAGTGCTCTTGCAGTCAGGTTCTGCTTGTGGGCTTTACATAAGCATATAGATGGCCACTGTAAGAACACCATGGTGGTCTAGATGGGTCATTGGCCTGATTCAGCAGGCTCTTAGTTCTTATGCTTTTTCCTAAGATCCAGAATTATTTACCTGAGGAAGCCATCTAAGGTCTCAAATTTTGCATCCCACCTGAAAAAATGCTAATGTGATCTCTCACTAAAACTCGCAGGATTTTAGTGACAGCCAATGACAGAATAAAGCATTTTGAACAGTAATAATTCCCCCCAAGATACATAGATAACAAATCTAGTAAATCTTCCTCCTTTCTAGTTTAGAGGTGACCTGAAAACAAAAAAGGACACATACAGGAAATGGAAAGAAGGCCAGGCCACAAAGGAAGAGTACAGGCAAGTATCACAGAATTGCAGAGATGGTGTCAGGAAGGCTAAAGCTGAGAATGAGCTGAGGCTAGCGAGGGATGCTAAAAGCAACAAAAAAGCTTTATTCAGGTACATCCATAGTAAAAGACAGGGAAAAGAAATGGTGGCACAGCTACTCAACAAGGATGGAAAAATGATAACAGATGACAAAGAAAAGGCAGAAGTGCTCAATTCCTACTTTGGCTCAGTCTTCTCCCAAAAAAAGGGTCTGGAAACACGAAGTAGAAGGGGCAGGATTAGAGCTTGAGATTGACAGACAAACTATCAAGGAATACCTAATCACTTTGAACGAGTTCAAATTGGCAGGGCCTGATAAACCGCATCCTGGAGTATTGAAGGAACTGGCTGAAGAACTCTCAGAGCCGCTATTATCTTTGCGAAATCGTGGAGGGCTGGTGAAGTGCTGGATGACTGGAGGAGAGCTAATGTTGTCCCTATGTTCAAAAAGGAGGAACCAGGGAAATACAGACCAGTCAGCCTAACATCAATCCCTGGAATGCTGTGGACATAATATATCTCGACCAGACCCCCCACACTACAGGTGGATCTACAGTTGGCTCCAGAATCGTACTCAAAGAGTGCTTATCAATGGTTCCTTCTCAAACTGGGTGGAAGTAACGAGTGGGGTACCACAGGGCTCGGTCCTGGGCCCAGTGCTCTTCAACATTTTTATTAATGACTTGGATGAGGAGGTACAGAGCATGCTTATTAAATTTGCAGATGATATAAAATTGGGGGGCATAGCTAATACCGTAGAAGACAGAAACAAAATTCAAAGGGACCTTGATAGGCTGGAACATTGAGCTGAAAACAACAGAATGAAATTCAACAGGGATAAATGCAAAGTTCTACACTTAGAAAGAAACCAAATACACATTTATAAGATGGGAGATACTTGGCTCAGCAATACGACATATGAGAAGGATCTTGGAATTGTCATTGATCACAAGCTGAATATGAGCCAACAGTGTGATGTGGCTGCAAAAAAAGGCAAATGCTGTATTAGGCTGCATTAACAGAAGTATAGTTTCCAAATCGCGTGAAGTATTAGTTGCCCTCTATTCAGCACTGGTTGGGCCCCATCTTGAATACTGCATCCAGTTCTGGTCTCCGCACTTCAAGAAGGATGCAGACAAACTGGAACAGGTTCAGAGGAGGGCAACAAGGATGATCAGGGGACTGGAAACAAAGCCCTATGAGGAGAGACTGAAAGAAATGGGCATGTTTAAACTGGAGAAGAGAAGACTGAGGAGAGATATGATAGCACTCTTCAAGTACATGGAAGGTTGTCATACAGAGGAGTGCCGGGATCTCTTCTCAATAGTCCCAGAGTGCAGGACACGGAATAATGGGCTCAAGTTGCAGGAAGCCAGATTTCAACTCAACATCAGGAAAACCTTTCTGTTAGAGCCATATGTGATGTTCCTGTAAGTTAGCATCTGTAAATATGGTAAGTGCGGGTCTATTGGGTGATGTATGGTAATAGTCTGAGAGAGAAAGGGGGAGTACATGGGTGAGAAGCTGAAGTGTGCTGGATGATGATTGGCTGAGTGGCTGAAGGTATAAATGGAGGTTTGTGAGTGAGAGGAGGGGGGAGAAAAGGAAGTTGGTTGGAAGGTGGGAGAGTCGGTTAGAGAGAGGTTGTTGAGTTGGTTGGCAGAGTTCTGAGGGAAGTTTGGATTGGATTTGGCTGATATTTAAAGAGGATATATATGAACAGAAACATAAAGAGTGACCATTTATGAAACCATACGCTTGTGAAACATTCCTAAAGTAATCTTGTTATTTCCTGTTATTAGTAAATAAATACTTACTTGGTTTACCAAAGGCCTGATCCTTGGCTGGGAATATACAGACCAGGAGGGAGGGCAAGGTAATTACCAAGGTTCAACAGAAGCAGTATCTAATGGTGGCAGCGGTGAAGGGAGGAATTGTAACAAATCAAGTATCCAGAGCAACCCAGAGTTATATGCTTTTTATATAAAGATACAAGGGGGTTGGGAACAGCATAAGCACTCAGGCGCAAAAGTAACTAGCTAGAGAGAGACTCAGGCAAAGTCTCTGGGAGTATTGGTTACAGGACGTGACTGGTGGTGTTGCCTATCAGTGGGATCTAGTGAGATCTGTGCTAGAGCGGAGTGAGAAACCATATAAAGGACAGTCCGGACTGGTGGTGTCCCTGGTGGTGCCTAGTGAAAGGCAGTAGCCACAAGCAGGTGGGAACCTGACAGGGAGAACCAGGGAAGGGCGTCACACCATACAACAATGGAACCAATTACCTAGAGAGGTAGTCACCCCTCCGACACTGGAGGCATTCAAGAGGCAGCTGGACAGCCATCTGTCAGGAATGCTTTGATTCGGATTCCTGCATTGAGCAGGGGGTTGGACTTGATGGCCTTATAGGCCCCTTCCAACTCTACTATTCTATGATTCTATGTTCTGCTGTTAATTGCTACGGGTGAAATCCAGAACAATTTTGGAGCACTAGAGGATTCAGGGAGAAAGGAAACTAAGTCCATTGTGCAAGAAGGCAGACAACACTGGAAGTCACCCTATATGTTTCAGGAAGAGGGGACTCAGAGGAGCAGAGGTTCTTGAAACATCTGTGACAGAATAACGTGTGACAGAAATTATTATTGTACAGCACAATAAAATGCATGGTTTCATTCTGTCCTACATATTCATTGTTACTCACTGTTAATATAGCTTTTTAATTAATTGAAATATATGAAGATGGGTATGTGCTAGCTGGCTAATTTAATTAAATTTATTAAGATGTGTGAGCTGTCTCGCTTCTGAATAATTTATATGCTTTAGATTAAAATGTGAATTTTATAGGAAAAAGCTGAAAGGTGTTATACACTGACATTTATAGATCCAATTTCAATTACTTAATAAATTGTTCCCAGAAATCAATAATTACGTGTATAAGAAAAGATTATTAGAGAACCTCATATAAAGTTCCATTTAAGCATACAGTGCCTTGCAAAAGTAATCAGAGCCTTGGAGTGAATCTGCCAACCAGAATGGACCAAAATCCCTCCAACACTGTGCAAAGCTGGTACATACATACCTACCCCAAAAGACTTAAAGCTGTTATTGCAGCAAAAGGTGGTTCTACCAAATATTAATGTGTGTGGATTGAGTACTTATGCAAGCAACATATTTCAGGTTTTCTTTTTAAAAACATTTCCCAACATAAAACCAATATCTCCTTACAATAATTGATTTTGAGTTTGTGTTTCAAAATAAAATATCATACAGAATGAAATTACAATGTACGATTAATAATTCAGTAATATGAGAGCATTGCTGGGAGGAAGGGCAGGATATAAATCAAATAATAAATAAATAATAAAATTGGTCAGGTGTCTGAGTACTTTTACAAGGCACTGTATAGAAAAATAAAACACAACTACAGTATTGTGCAAATATTTATTTTAAAATCTTGATACTTTGAGCCCATTGTTATCTGTGAATAAAGATCATAATAATCCAGAGGCGGCACTGCCAAACCTTCCAAATCACATTCTGAATACTCCAAACTCCGTCTTCTTGGTGGGTGCATTGAGTGCAGCACTCAGGCTGAGACCCAAAACCAGCCTTGTGTCAGCTGGATCAATAATTCCATCATCCCATAGTCTGAGAGAGACAAAAGAAAAATAAAGGGTTACATTTTTATTTCAAGTGACACAGAATCTGTTCTAGTTTAATAAGCAATAAACTGAACCTTTACCCTAGCCACACTTTGCTATGAGTACTACTATGAATAGTAGTATATAGCTTAAGGTAACATTTAGGGGTGCACTCCAACTTGCATTTACACCAGGCTAGGGGCAGTTCGATGCAGCAGATCTCCAGCCGAGCCAGCTGGGTCCCGGCTCAGCCGACCTATGCCGGCATAAGTCCCTCAGCCCGGCTCAGCCACTCAGCCGAGACTTGCATAAGTGAAGCCGACATAAGCCCGGAAAAGGGGTATTCTGGGTGTGTGTCAGGGGAGGGGCCAAGGTGAGGAGACTTAGGCCACACCTAATTAATGTTCTGAGTGCTCCTACAGGTCCCAATTCAGGCAAAAGTTATGCTGGGGAAAAAGTCAGTCTAAGAAAATAAATGCAATAGAAGTCACTTGAGAGGGCTTACTCCCCTGCAGGGGTTTTGGCAGAGCTTGGAAAAGTTACTTTTTTGAACTACAACTCCCATCAGCCCAATCTAGTGCCCATGCTGGCTGGGGCTGATGGGAGTTGTAGTTCAAAAAAGTAACTTTTCCAAGCTCTGGGTTTTGGGGAGAGTAGGCTTTTACTTTCTGGTCCCTGAGTGCAGCTCCTGGCTGAGCTGGCGTTCAGTCAACCCACAGGCTCCTGAACAGCAAATGGATGCGGCTGAAATTTACACTGGCTTCTCTTGTGCTGGCACCACTTACGCTGGCTTTCCCTGAGTTGGATGCTCTGTCTGTGACCCAGCTACATAAGGAATCTAAACTGGCTATAATTTTCTTTTCCTTTTCATACAGTAGGGCCCCACTTATACGGCGGGTTAGGGACCAGGCTCCCACCGCAAAGCGGAAATCGCAGTAAAGTGGAACCCATTGACTATAATGGGTCGGGTCGCATCGCACGAAAATGCCACAAAATCGGCTTTAAAACGGGGAATTTCCCCTAATTGAAAGCCGCCGCACCAGCAGAACACCGTAAAGCGGTGCCCTACTGTATGTGGATGAAATTTGCATGCAAAGAAGCCCTTCTATAATGGATTATGGCTGCAATCCAATACATGTCTACTCAGAAGTAAGTTCCACTGGGTTCAATGGGGTTTACTCCCAGGTAAGCATGTACTGGACTGCAGCCTAAGCCTGCTAAAGTTGAAGCAGATCCATTCAGGCATTTTAGGCAGGGAATCTTTTAAAGATAAGAGTGTGAGTGTGAGTTAAAGAAACTGTCACTATCTTTTTTATGTTTCCCTAGAACTGGATACAAATTTCAGGCATGGTTACCCCTCCTGAGAGCTGGGATCTCAGAATCCAGTATTCATTTGTTTTAAAAAATACTGCTTAACATAACAAAAATCTCTAAGCAGTTTACATAAAAACAGTAAGAATACAACAATATTCAACAGAATTTACTAAAACCTAGGTAAAACAAAACAAAACTATATACTACCAATAGAACTATTCCACATATATAGGGCACAATCAAAAATTAAACACTGTCAAGGCTCATTGACTTCAGCAGAGAGGTAAGTACATATAGTGATTTATTTTTATACAATATTAATATTTTATAGAGGAAATGTAAATTAGGAATAATTAATGCACTTAGCTTAAATATCAACTAGTTATGGTTTTAGTTTTAAACTCAAAGATATATAAAGTGGTGACAGATTTCTTTGTAATGCTCTGCCAACAATCATTTCATTAATCTCCTTTGTTGAAGAATATTTCCAAGCAGATGAAAACTAATCCCAGTCATAACAAATTCCCTTAAAGCAATGAATTCAAAACTTAAAAAGCAACAAAAGCACATTGCCCCAATGCTGAGCACATCTGTTTATTTAACTTTTAGGTGTTTGACTAGTGTATGGAAACCACTGAGTGCTAGCCAGTCATAAAGTAAAAAAAAAAGATCATACAGATCCTTTATATAGTTTATTTGATTATTATCTGAGAGGACAGGAAGCAGAGAGAGCAGGCTATCTGGAAAAAAATCAAGTGCTTTAGAATATTCATCTGTGAATACAAAGTTAGAATAGGTAGAAATAGGGTATTTTTCTCTGGCTAAAGATTCAAGCCTTCAGCTGTTAATTGTCTGAAGATTATATTTTTAAATCTAATTACAGAGAAAATGTGCAACCCCCTTTCAGAGTGTTAATATTCCTAAAGAACAGGACAAACCTAACTTCATTCTGTACATCAAAACATACTTATGCCAGTCTAATGCTATCAAGGCCTGCAAATGGTTTGGTTTAAGCTTGCTACTCTCACATTATCATAGCAACTGTCTTTGACATGGTTACCTTTTTCAAGCACATTAAAAGGTTATAAAAAGCTTATCACACAGTAATGCTATTTCCAAGCAATGCATTCTCTGCATCCTCACTCTTCTGCATTTATCTTGTAGATTCTGACTTTTAGTGACACATGTCTATGTGACTCCTGGGAGGTATACTGTATTTTTTCAGGCATACAGATGCCCTATAGCCAAATTTTTTCTAATTAACTTGTGGTAGGTCCCCCAAATATAAAAGGACTTGATTATCACATTTTAAAGTACATAAAATAATAACACATTATCATCTAATGTGGGGGGTGCTTAAGGCCAATAAATCTAGAGTCTAAAATTATTTAGCTGCACTAGTATATGGTTAAATTGGGGATAAGCAACACCTGCTTTGGATGGGGTTGTACAATCTTCAAATAATTAGGTTCACAGTTTGGGAATGCACATGGATCCAGCTTTGCTTCTGGATGGCCAAGTGGTGTCTGAGGCTAGTAGCAGTTTGAAGATCCGGTTGCTCTTATGCATATCTTGGTCACATCTAGGTTAACTCCCACAACATGCTCTTTGTGGGGTGGCCTTTCAAAAATGTTCAGAAACTTCAGCCAGTACAAAATAAAGCAGCTAGAGTTGATGGGCAACAGGCTTTCCAACATCTGGCTATATTTTTGTACCATCTTCACTGGTTCCAGAGCTGTTTCCAAGCACAATTCATAATGCTGGTTATGACCATTAATAATTAGGGCACAGGATACTTAAAAGCCCATCTCTTTCTAGGATCCTATCTTTCTGCTCAGGTTTTCAACAGAGGGCCTGCTGCAAGTTTCATCACCAGCTCAGGTAAAGTTGGCAAATGTGAGGCATACCTCATTCATGGTGCCAATACTGAGCTCCTTCTTGATGGCAGTTTTACCTTGTAAAACCCATATTGTTTCAGCATGCTTTTTGCATAGGGAACAACTGAATCAATGTTCCACTCACTCACCAGGTAGTTTTAAGGATTTGTTTAAAAAACTGTTGTGTTCTGTACTTTTTAACTGATTATAGTTTATTGTTTTAACCTCATTCTAGCCTCTTGGGGGTCCTGTTGGAAGGATGGTGCAGAGAGCACTTACTAAATGAATCACAGCAGTATTGCCAAGCTCATATTTTCCAGGATTTGAAGTATATGAGTTTTGTGTTGGGTCACAATATTCACAAATACAAGCCTGGAATTCCTCTTTGATTAAATTCAAACCAAATAAGAATTCTTCTATCAGGATTTTTTTTTTAATTGTTTTAGACAAGCTATCAAAATTAAATGAAAACCTTGACCATAACTGTATGTTTAGAAAACATATTTGGCCCAGTACAATTACCTTTGAAAGTGCATCCTTAAAAAATTGTACTATAATAAAAAAATATCTTTCTATCCTCTATACCTTTGGAATATAGTTTCGTTATGGCAAATAGAAATTTTATTGATAACTTGAAAGATTTTGCACTATAAAATAAAGACTGCTTTCTCCAAATCACTGAGGCTTTCTATCTAGTGAAAACTGCCTTCTGTAGTGGGACAAATCGTTAATTATTGAACAACCTATCAAACCTCATGGTGAGAACATGAATCATATCTCTGCTTGTAAAAAATTCATAACAGGGCCTCTGCATGAAAAGGAAGCAAGTGGCTTGGGAAGAAATCTGCTCATGTCATTTGTTACAAAGTAAACTGATTAAACTCCTTTTAGAGACCTGAAAGCAGATTAATCTAGCTCATTAAAAAGATGTCTGGCAAATGACTTTTGATAATTAAGACCTTTGTATTTGAAAGGTTCTAGTCAGGCACGTTTTATGAGGAAACAACTATGGAGCAGACTACTTACATCCTATACAGAGAATGAGATATAATTTGTATGCAGAACTAATAAAGAAATGTGCTTCCATTAAAAAAATGCTCTGCCTCCCTAGACCCATTTTATAGTTTAAGGGTATCAGTGCCAATATAAGCACTGTGTGCTGCAGTATGGACATACAGAATGATTTGTACAATAATATATATACAAGCACCTAGCAGATGGACCAAACTGTCACCATTAACAGCGCCAGTCACCCACCGCAATTTCTCTCCCCACAATCCCAAATAGATAACCAGCAGTGTCAAAGCCAAAAGAAGAGATAATTTGTTTGGTGCTGTGCATACAGACTTCAAGCCTACTGTCTGGAATTTATACAAGTAGCTACAGGTACTGGATTCAGAGATCCAGGCAGAAGAGCAATGAATAAAGCACATTCAGGCAAGCACAGTTCCTGACCCAGAAAGGAGGTCAAGCCAAAATGTCTTTGCTCTCTCAGGGTACGATCCACAAATATCAATGGAAACAAAAGTCAGGGCTTCATGGAAATTACTACTGCAGATTCACATAGATGCAGGCAATTTATCTAAGATTCAGATATTTGGCCTTACAATAATGTAAAAAAAAATCTTTTATTTGAATTTACACACTAACTTTCTCTTAACTTAATGTCTTTTATAGACTTTATTCTGAACCTTGTAATACGGAAAGCCACAAACTGAGTAATTTTTTTAATATCAAAAAGAACTGGAATTTGTATATTGATACTGCAGCTCAGAAGGCAATAATTTTATTTTGACACACAAGCTGTGCTTCCTAAAACAGAGTTTTACTCACTAGAAATCCCAGGATTAACAGATCCAAGAAACATTTCCAGTTCCACTTAGATGGATGGAAATTTCAAAGCCTATGATCTAAAGTACTACACACAGAATTTGTGTGCGTCCAACAGGCTTTTGGAGGCCTTGCTTCCAATTACTGCACCACCTAAAAGCTGCTTATAACACTCAATGAATCATTACATCATTCAACATAGTGCAAAATGCTGAACTGGAATAGGGAACTGTAAGTGAATTAAGAATATCTTCATGACTTTAATAGCCATTAGCTATAGTGTTGCCAGAGTATTGGGCCCATAGTAATGTCAACTTGGCAGAGGTAATTTTATGTTGAGATGAGTGAAGACGATGTGACAGGCACCTAGTATTGCGAGAGATTAGTCGTAATAGCTGCCTACAGTTGGATGTGGCGGAACATCTGATGCAACACATACAGTATATGAAAACCACAACTGCTGTTGTGTGATGAGCATGAACCTGCAGCAACTCACAGCTGTTTTTCTAATGGAAAGTTAAGACATTATAAAAATATACAGGCATACCCTGCTTTAACGTACACAATGGGACCGGAGCATGTATGTAAAGTGAAAATGTACTTAAAGTGAAGCAATTATCTATGCATGTAATGCACCGCAATCGCCACTAGATGGCAGCGGCATCATGCCATTAAGTGTCCGTAATTGCGAAGCACGCATATGTTAAGCAGGGTATGGTGGTGTATGGAGCATGTACGTTAGAGCGAGGTGACGTTAAGCAGGGTATGCCTTTATAAAAGTGCTTGAAACGGCTTTAAATATGCCTGAAATGCTTTGATATAGTGTTTTATTCTATGAGCACAGGACCATAAGACTACAAGTAATAAACAGTATCTGGACAATAGACAAGGAAAGACAGTGGGTGCTCCTGGGGCTTCACGATCGTAGTTGAGCTTTATTATTTATGTATACTCTTAGCTTATATAATTATACAGGAGATAGTTATGCCTATATATATATTCAGGGAATTCATGAAATATGACTAAAACTTATTAAGATAAGGCAGAGGGCTCAATGTCAGGGCGGACATGCCGAAACAAGTTAGGAAATGCTTGTGGTCAAACTTTGCCAGACCGTCAACGGCTCTGGGATGGAAAACAACAAGTGGAAAGGAGAAGTTAACCAATAGTAACTGGTCTTGCAGTCAAGACCAGCTGACACATTCTGTGACTTTTGTGATAAACAACTATGTCACTTAAGTGGAACTGGCTGGGTTGGCTTAACTGGAATAAGGGGAGGATTTTTACCAAAATCCAGGGGTTGTACTTCGGGAGGCTTTAAATTGTAGCCAATCAGTTTATAATACCTAGCTTGAAACTTGATGAATATTGATAGGTTTGATGAATAGTGAATACTATAAAAGAGGCTTCCCCACCACTCCTTGGTCACTCAAGCCTGTATCCATGCTGTTCTGCTGGGTGAATTAGGGTGTGGTCCTTCACTGGCAAGTTCCCTTTCCCTTTTCCCTACTTGAAGAATTTTAAGTATAGTTATTCCAGTAGCATCGCTGAAAGAATGGAATGCATATGTTCCTTGCCTTCAATATCACAATAAAAATTTCTTGCTGTATGCCATTGTCTGATTCCTTGGCATTGTTAACTCTTCGAAGAGTAAAGTGGGAGGAAGGAATGACTGTTGGTGAGGCGCAGGCCAGGGTTGCTATGGCCTCTGGATCAGCAACAGAGCTTCTTTAAGAAAGTGGAATGTACATCTTGAGGGTTGTCGAGAATTGTCTGTCTGCAGAGTGTCTGAGTTGGTCTGGGAGATGTATTTGCCAATCCCTAACACAACTTTGAGACAAGTGTGGGTGCTGATACATTGAGGTCACACTCCTCATGCCTAGAATGGTCAGTATTCTTTTAGCACCTTTCAGAACTGAGAAAGTCCAATTAGATCAGTGGATACAAACTACTGGGAATTTCTGTGCAATTCCAGTTGTCATCTTATGTAAGTCCTATCCCTGTCAATGGGATTGCATAGGAAATATTGCCAATGGTCCCTATTTTTAAAGCAATTTAGTAATTTAGTTATTTAGTAATGGAACTGAAGAACAACAGAGATACTTTATCATTGAAAAGGTCAAGCACCACATGGGTAGAAGCAGACCAAATATGTCTGAAATGCTCTGGCTCAGAGATCTCAAATTTAGGAATCAAAAGAGATGGAACAGCTCTAATAGACTTTTCTCCAAATTACTGAACATTTCTAGTTATAGGGCAAAATCTTTAAAGGTCCACAGTTAAAATAACCTTTGTGCAACCGCTAACTAACCTACTGCTCACAATACCAGCATTGGAAAGAGAGATGTTTCTTGTATAACAATTCTGCAATACTGCATGCTTAGAAATCCAATTATTTTTCAGTCCTTTAGCACATACAAAACTTTTTAAACGGTCTCCAGTCACTGTATCCAAAAGGAACACACAGAGAGGAAGAAATACCTCCATATTTATTTATTTATTGCATTTGTATACTGCCCCACAGCCGAAGCTCTCTGGGTGGTTTACAAATATTAAGGATTTGGTCTAAACACATACAGTTTGACAACTTCTTTAATGTAATTAGTTAACTGAAAAATTTTCTTGACTCCAGTATAATCCAATAATAAAATATAAAAACAGATATATCTATTTGTCCCTTCTGCCTCAGGGAGACAGGGACATAAAACCAGATCCTCAAGCAGTTTAACCACACAGTTTTTCCACCTGAACTGCAAAACCCTGATTCATACTTGTTGTAAGGCCCATCTATATTAAAGACCATGTATTTTCAACTGACGCTGATGGTGAAGAGTACAAGGCAGGCTACTACACAGGTAAGTCAGTGGGAACTGAGTAATTAATAAATACTGGTGGCGTTCATGGTTGAGCACTCCGAGAATAGGTCTCAGTGAGCCTCAGGACTGCATGCTCTCTCTTCTTCTGCTATGGTTGTGAAACCGTAAATGTCTTCTTTCGATTAATCACAATTTAGCATGTTGTCTGAACCCAATGAAACTGCAGTTAATCTTAACTAGACTTGTTGACACTGGCCACATTAATAAACTATGGCTTAAAGCTGGCTTATTTCAACTAACCATAGTTAAGTTTAACCATAGTTTGTAATGGTTCACACAACATGGCAAGCTGTAGTAAACCTCCTTGGCAGTTGTGTAGGAAAAGGAGAGGAGAAAGAAGGAACAAGTAAGCCCAAAGCTTACTACAACTTGCTCTCATACTGCTAAACTACGGTTCACAGTGACATGCAATCCACCTTTCTGTGTCAACCTTCAAGAAAAAAAATCATTTTAGGTCATTGTAATTGTTTTGTGTTGGCATAAGGTCAAAAATGATGAACAACAGGCATTTAAATTCACATTTACTAACACTTTTTAATAAGTCAGAATGATCACATTTACGAACTGGTAATTCAAATTCAAGTAAAATCTATCCTCTGTGGCAACCAGTTTTATTTGCTTTTCGGAAGAGAAAGCTCTAGCATTATTCACAGTCTATGGTGGTTCAAATGTGCTTCTTGAATTATTTATTTCTTTATTATGTATTAGATTTATATCCCGCCCATCCTCACAGTAGGAGCCCAGGGCAGCAAGCACTAAAAACACTCTAAAACTTAATAAAAACAGACTTAACTAAAACAACCATTAAAAACATATCAAAACAAAACATCTATAAATACATTTTAAAGCAAAGCTTTAAAAACATCCTGTTTAAAAAAGCTTTAAAAAAGCATTAAAAAGCCATTTCAACACAGACGCAAAGTGGGATAAGGTCTCTACTTCAAAGGCTTGTTGAAAAAGGAAGGTCTTCAGTAGGCGCCAAAAAGATAACAGAGATGGTGCCTATCTAATATTTAAGGGGAGGTAATTCCAAAGGGGCGGTGCCACTATACTAAAGGTCCGCTTCCTATGTTGTGTAGAACGGACCTCCTGATAAGCTGGTATCTGCAGGAGACCCTCACCTGCAGAGTGCAGTGATTGACTGGGTACATAAGGGGTAAGACAATCTTTCAGGTATCTTGGTCCCAAGCTGTATAGGGCTTTGTACACCAAATCCAGAACCTTAAATTTAGCCCGGTAGCTAATAGGTACCCAGTGCAATTCATTCAGCAGCGGGGTGACATATTGGTGATACCCTGCCCCAGTGAGCAGTCTCGCCGCTGCATTTTGCACTGGCTGCTGGATCAACCTCAAAGGCAGCCCCACACAGAGCCCATTACAGTAATCCAGCCTGGCGGTTACCAGTGCGTGGACAACAGCGGTCAGGCTATCTAAGTCCAGAAATGGCTGCAGCTGTCTTAACAGTCTAAGCTGGTAAAAGGCACTCCTAGACTCTGAGGACACCTGGGCCTCTAGCAACAAATGGATCCAGAAGCACCCACAGACTAGACCTGCTCTTTCAGATAGGAATGACCTCATCCAAAGCAGGCAACTGACCAATTATCTGAACTCAGGAACGACCAACCCACAGCGCCTCCATCTTCCTAGGATTCAGTCAGTTTATTGACTGTCATCCAGCCCACCGACGAGTCTAGGCAACAGTCCAATGCTTGCACGGCCAATCCTGATTCAGATGTTACAGAGAAATAGAACTGGGTATCGTCAGTGTACTGCTAACAACTCACCCTAAATCTCCAGATGACTACTCCTAAGGGCTTGATATAGAGTGCCTTACAAAAGTAATCAGACCCCTGACCAATGCTCTCATACTACTGAGTGACAAATGGTAGACTGTAATTTCATTCTGTATGATATTTTATTTTGAAACACTGAAATTCAAAATTATTGTAAAGTGACATTGGTTTTGTTGGGAAATGCTTGTAAGAAACAAAAAATTGAAACGTGTTGCTTGCATAAGTATTGAATCCCTGTGCTCTGGAAGCTCTGTATTTTGCTCCATCCATTTTTCCTTCAACTTTAACAAACGGGCAGTGTTAGGTTTGTGCCACACATAGAGCTTTGAGTTTTGGCCAAAAAGCTCTATCTTGGTTTCATCTGACCACAAAACCTTTTCCCACATCGCAGCTGGGGCACTCTCATGCTTTCTGGTAAACTCTAGACTTGCTTTCAGATGGTAGTTTTTCAGTAATGGCGCTCTTTCTTGCCACCCTCCCCTACAGCCCAGTGTTATGCAGAGCTCTTGATATGGTTGACTGGTGCACCATTCCTCCACTCCCAGCCACTGAACTCTGTAGCTCCTTCAAAGTGATTGCTGGCCTCTCTGTGGCTTCTCTCACAAGTCTCCTTCTCGTTTGAGCACTGAGTTTTGAGGGATGGCCTTTTCTTCACACTGCCTGGGTGGTGTGATGCAGCTTCCACTTCCTGATTACTGATCCAACTGTGCTCACTGGGATATCCAAACACTTGGATATTATTTTGTTCCCTTTTCCTACTCTATGATTTGTATTACATTATCTCTCACTTCTATGATTTGTATTACATTATCTCTCAGGTTTTATCCTGACCATGTGACAGCAACTTTAATGCTTCACAGATGGAGGCCAATGGTAAGGTAATTGTGTCATCGATAGGGCAATTTCTTTCATCTGTGTAAACTGTGAACTTCTACAGCACAGGGGTTAAATACTTATGCAAGCAACATGTTTCAGTTTTTTATGTTTCTTCCAAACATTTCCCAACATAAAACCAATGTCAGCTTATAATTATTGAGTTTGAGTTTTTCAAAATAAAATATACAGAACGAAATTACAATGTACCATTTGTAATTCAGTAATAAGAGAGCATTCGTCGGGGATTTGATTACTTTTGTAAGGCACTGTAGATGCTAAATAGCATGGGGGAAAAGATGGTACCCTGCGGCACCCCACTGCCAGCAAACCAAAAGACAATCACCCAATGCTATTCTATGGAAACAACCCTGGAGGTAGGATCAGAACCACTGTAAACAGTGCCTCTGATACCCATATCACTAAGTCTGCCCAGAAGGATATCATGGGCAATGGTATCAAATGCCACCAAGAGATCAAGTAAGAATAACAAGGTCACACTCCCCCTGTCCTTCTCCTGATGGAGGTCATCCATCGGTGACTACGGCTGATTCAGTCCCATAACCAGGTCTGAACCCAGACTGGAATTGGTCAGGATAATCTGTTTCATCCAAGAGTACTTGCAATTGCTGTGCCACAACCCTCTTGAACACCTTCCCTAAAAAGGGAGTATTTGTGACCGGGAGGTAGTTGTCACAAACCAATGGGTCCAGGGTGGGCTTTTTCAGAAGTGATTGGATCACTGCCTCTTTCAGGGCAGCTGGAACCACTCCCTCCAACAATGACATGTTGACCGCACCCTGGATCCACTCGGCCAAATCCCTTGACAAGCTTTAATAAGCCAAGAAGGGCAAGGGTCGAGAGGACACATTGCTGGCCGCATCGTCACAAACACCTTGTCCACATCATCAGACTGCATCAGCTGAAACCGATCCCAACAAGTTACAGCAGATGTTGCACTGGACATCTCACTGGGGACTACAGTAGATGTGGATGGGACATCAAAATTACTATGCAGGCGAGCGATTTTACCTTCAGAGTGCCTTGCAAACAATTCACAGTGGACCTCCGAAGTGGACAGACCTTAGAAAGGACCATTTTCAATACAGAAAAGCTTTACTGGACGGCTACTTGAGGATGCAATGGTGGCAGAAAAGTGGGCTTTCTTCACTGACCTAACTGCCACGCAGTAGGCATGGTTATGGTATTTTGCTCGGGCCTGATCAGCCTCGTAGCACGTCTTTCGCCACTTGCGCTGTAGCCGTTGTCCAGCCTGTTTCATTGTCCTCAGTTCACTGGTGTACCAAGGTGCAAACCAGGCTCCACAGTGCCAGAGAGGGCGCTCAGGAGCATCCGTGTTAAGAGCCCAACATACCTTGTTGTTCCATAGCGTGACAAGGGCTTCAACAGGGGCACCTGTTCTATCTACTGGGAATTCCCCCAGGGCATTCAGGAATCCTGTGGATTCCATTAGTCTCAGGGGGTGGACCATCTTAATCTATCCACCATCCCTGCAGGAGAGGATTGGAGCCGTAAGTCTAAACTTCACCAGGAAGTGGTCCGACCATGACAATGGGGTGACATCCACTCCCCCTATCTCCAGAACACTCCTTCCTCCATTTGGAGCAAAAAGCAAGTAGAGGGTGTGCCCTGCCCTATGCGCCAGGCCGGTGACAACTTGAGACACAGCCCCATAGTCATCATGGAGACCATGAAGTCCTGAGCTGGAACACTAGAGGCAGCCTCAGCATGGACACTGAAATCACTCAGGACTATTGTTCTGGGCTCCTCCAATACCACAGCTGAGACAGACTCTGCCAGCTCGGTCAGAGAAGCTGCCTCGCAGCAGGGTGGACCGTACACCAACAGCAACCCTATTTTACTGTCTCCTTGGCCCCACACCAGGTGCAGGCCCTCATAGTCAGCTCCAAGACAGAATGGTTTAGATGGAAGTTCCATAGACCACAGCAACTCCTCCCCTGTCCCTGCAGCCTGTGCTGGTGTTGCACTGAGTATCCAGGTGGGCAAAGCTGGGTCAGATCAACTCCTCCCAGCTCATCCACTCTAATTATCATCGATAAGATGTGGGCTTACTAATATTACTCAATAAAAACTTTAAAATGACATTATAAATACCTACTATGCTTTACTAATTTTAAGAGAGATGCTTGTTGCCCTCATGCCTTATACAATACAAAATAAACCATTTCAATTTATCTCTAATGGCTCATAGAAAGCCAATATGGTCCAGCAGATAGGAGTACTGGGCTTGATCCCTGGAGATCAGACTTCATATACCCCTCAGGTACATGGAATTATCTTAAGCGGAGTTACTATCTTTTACCCCAAGTATCTCATCTGTAAAATGGGAGTGTTGATGATTTACCTCACAAAGCAATTTTGTAAATTCACAAGACTGAACATTTTGCACATTAAAAATGCTTAACAGCTAGTAATAAGGGGCACAATCTGACCAAATTTCTGTTCCATTAATGGAAAAGCAATGCATTACCTGGATGACCCTTGTGACAATATGACAGTTTAGCAACTTAGGCTTTATCACAATAACCAATATGGAAAGCAAAGCAAAACACCATGTAAACTTGTATGTTACCGTGCGCTAGAGTAGTAAGGATTTCCTTCCTCTTCAAACCTCTGGATGATTGGCTCCTTCAGAGCTTTTTCTTCCTCTTCAGATAACTAGTGAATGGATATGGGGAAAAGTAAAAAAAAATTGTTTGCAAGAGGTGCGTGTCTCCACTTCTATGTATTAGCAAGAGATTAGACATTAGCTGCATTTGGGTCATAGGTCAGGCTCACATATCTTCCCCTCCTCCCCCAACACCTGGTTGAGAAGTCATATTCCTGATCCAACAAGCATTCTTCCTTCTTTTCTCATATGCCTGGCTTCACAGAAGACTTCTACATTTGTTAAACCACAGGTTAATTTGACATCTGTAGGTAAGTAGATTCCTACAAAGCAGGAGTGCATGTAAAGAGGGGAGGGGGAGCAGTGCGCAAGACAGGCTACATCTCTCTATTTATTGGAAACTATTGCCGAAGATACTCCAAGTGAAGAAAGTTCTACAGTGTTACAAATTAGGGGAAACAAGGCAATACTCTTACTAGTATAGTCTTTAAAAGGAAGAGAAATATCAACATTCAGAACAGGTGCTGTGTTCATTTTCAACATTAACAGAAGCCCACACTAAAGTAAAACCTGCCAATCTTACCGCACGTCCCTTAATTTCCCTCCCCCACTTTAATCCCACCCCCACGACTACTCAGTAGACTGAGGAGCAAAAACCTGGAAAATAATTTAATTTCCACACTTCTTGAGCCTATGCACTGCAGAAGCCATTTCGCAGCCGCTGCCATGTACTCCTAACAAGATGACGAATTATTTTTTCTGCAACAAATCCTGTTCCTGTTCTTGTATGCACTTTAATTCTAGACCTCAGCTTCTAGATCTCATTAGTGGTGCAAAAAGCTCTCACCGCTTTATTGCCTTGACATTACGTAAGAGGGAGGAAGGGAGGGAGGGGGAATGGTTAATTCTTTCCCATTTTTTAATCTCCAGGCAAATCTCTGCTGCAAACTGTTCACTCAACCTCAGAAAAAACTTCTATGATGAAGTAGCATTGTGTGGGTGTGCGACTGTCCAACGTGTACATGAGGGCATGAGAAACTGATTAATTAGAGTTAATTTGTCAAAACCTAAACAATCCTAAACTGAGCACTAAGGCACTTTTTTGGTGGCAGGAATCAGGGCCTTTTGCCCATTTGTCATTTATCTGCACAGTAACGTTACAATAGGGCACAGGGGTGTTGAATGAGGTGAGCAACACTGGAAAAGCAATTGAGATATTTGCACAGATATTTTGAGAAACTCTGCAACAGGAAAGTCTCTGCATACACATAAGCTTTGTTGCCTATCATGTACTTCCCATGTGGGAAATCAGCACTGCAGGTCAAGTGTAGTTGACATTGTACTGCATATATGAATGAGAAAATTCCATTAAAATTATTGTAACATTTTAATGAAAGTTGACAAGAGATTTCTGCTGCTTCGCACTCCTTGGAGCAAAGGAAATAAACAGGCAAAATCACACAAAAAATGAAATGGTGAAGATATCATCAATGTATTAATAAAGTATTCAACAGACCACTGAAAAGTTTGATATAATATCCAAATATAAATTATCATGTATTGTAAATATGCATAATTCCTTTGGTTGCACACACTATGTCTGCCCATATGCATAATATTATGTGTAAGTAAGTGCTAACAATCTTTCAACATTTTCAACAATTTAATTATCACATGCTGAAAGATTTGCCTGCAAGTTTAACAGCAACCATGCAGATTTTAAACCATTCTGATTTCCAGAAACAATATCCCAGAGCAGCCTCTCTGAAGACCAGTTCATCTTTTGATCTTTTGTCTTGTAAATCCATTCCTTCTCCTTTAACCAAGCCCTTCCATTTTGGGTTTCAGCCACATTGTTTTTAGATAAACTATTTAACTCCATTGCAACATATTTTACCATATTATAACTCTAAGCTAAAGTCATGACTTGCTGCCTTCTCCAGGGCTGTTTGTGCCAGGACCCAGTCTTGAAATAAGTAATAAATAAAGCATGCAGAGTGTCTGAATCCACCAGAAAGCAGTTGAAGTATTAGAACACTTGGAATTAAAACAGAGGGATTCCAGGGGATACACTATGATTCCCATGCAGAGTTTAGAGTTGCATGTACAGCCAAAAGGAAGTACTTCTTTACTCAGCGCATAGTTAAACTATGGAATTTGCTCCCACAAGATGCAGTAATGGCCACCAGCTTGGATGGCTTTAAAAGAAGATTAGACAAATTCATGGAGGACAGGGCTATCAATGGCTACTAGCTGTGATGGCTGTGCTCTGCCACCCTAGTCAGAGGCAGCATGCTTCTGAAAACCAGTTGCTGGAAGCCTCAGGAGGGGAGAGTGTTCTTGCACTCGGGTCCTGCTTGCGGGCTTCCCCCAGGCACCTGGTTGGCCACTGTGAGAACAGGATGCTGGACTAGATGGGCCACTGGCCTGATCCAGCAGGCTCTTCTTATGTTCTTATGTTCTTAAGTAACCCAAAGGTGCCCTTCCACTAGCAGATAGCCTCTTCCATTCACAAGAGGCCTGTTTAATGTAGCAGAATAGCACTGTATGAGAAAAGTAACCCCACATACAAAAAAGATATTTCATTTGCACAAGCTCTTTCTCAGTATGTTTTTATGGCCTGCTAGAGCTTATATGCTCACCTGAGGCTGGCCTGCAATAGGGGAAGGGCTGTAGTTCAGTGGCAGAACATATGCTTTGGATGCAAAAAGGTTCTAGAATCAGTTCCTAGCATCTCCAGGTTGGGCTGGAAAAGCTTCCTGTGTGACTGGTACCAGTTCTCCAAGATTTCAGAGTGGACAGTACTGAACTAGATGGATCAATAGTCTGACTCAGTATGTGACTATCTACTGTACGACTTTAATACAACTATCTTCCTGTTTGGACAGAAGTTGTGGGTGTGCCTTTGGTGCAATGAGCTCCTGGCTCTCCAAGAACAAGTTCATTTCCTTGAGGTCAAGGTGGCTGACCAGGAGAGGCTGGAAGAGGCAGACAGCTTTGTGGATGAGGCCTTCAGGGACATTATAGCTGTGTCCCACTCCAAGGATGATAGCTCTCAGGCAGTCACGGAGAATGAGGACCTCGGAGAAGAAAAGCATCTATCTGAGGAAGAGGGAAACCATCCCTTGGGAAGGACTCATTCCTTGGGGGATGAGCAGCTATCCTCTTGTAATGAGGATACTTCTCAGGTGTGTGTGGAGGGATCCTTGTAGTAGGTGATTCGATCATTAGGAATATAGGTAGTGGGGTGTGTGATGAGAGTGCTGACTGCAGGATGATTTGCCTGCCCAGTACAAAGGTTGTGGATGCTGCCTGTTGTTTAGATAGCTTGGCAGATAGTGCTGGGGAGGAGTCAGTGGTTGTGGTACACACTGGGACTAATGATATGGGGAAATACAGCCATGAAGTCCTGGAAACAAAATTTAGGTTACTAGGTAGGATGCTGAGAGCCAGGACTTCCAAGGTGGCTTCCTCTGAAATGCTTCAGGTTCCACACGCAGGACCAACCAGACACACACAGCTTTGTAGTCTCAATGTGTGGATGAGATGCTAGAGTTGGGAGGACGGCTTTGTATTTGTTAGGCACTGGGCAACATTTTGAGAGAAGCTGGGCCTATACAAAAGGGATGGGCTCCGCTTGAAAAGGAATGGAACCAGACTGCTGGCACTTAAAATCAAAAAGGTGGCAGAGCAGCTTTTAAACTGATTGAGGGGGGAAAGGTGACAGGAGCTGAGGAATTTTGGCCCATTCTTCTTGGCAGATTCGCTCCAGGTCATTCAAGTTGGTTGGATGTTGCTTGTGGACCGCAATTTTCAAAGAGTGCAACAGATTCTCAATGGGATTGAGATCAGGACTTTGACTGAGCCACTGGAGGACATTCATCTTTTTGTTGTTGAGCCACTCCAATGTTGCTTTGGCCTTGTGCTTCGGATCACTGTCCTGCTGAAAAGGGAATTTCCTCCCGACCTTCAGTGTTTTAGTGGACTGAAGCAGGTTTTCTTGCAGTATTTCCCTATATTTTGCTCCATCCATTCTTCCTTCAATTTTAATAAGATGCCCAGTCCCTGCTGATGAGAAGCATCCCCACAACGTGATGCTGCCACCACCATGCTTTGCTGTAGGGTTGGTGTGTCTTGAGGCATGGGCAGTGTTAGGTTTGCATAGCGCTTTGAGTTTTGGCCAAAAAGTTCTATCTTGGTCTCATCTGACCACAAAACCTTTTCCCACATCGCAGCTGGGGCGCTCTCATGCTTTCTGGTAAACTCCAGACATGCTTTCAGATGGTAGTTTTTCAGGAATGGCGCTCTTTCTTGCCACCCTCCCCTACAGCCCAGTGTTATGCAGAGCTCTTGATATGGTTGACTGGTGCACCATTCCTCCACTCCCAGCCACTGAACTCTGTAGCTCCTTCAAAGTGATTGTTGGTCTCTCTGTGGCTTCTCTCACAAGTCTCCTTCTTATTTGAGCACTGAGTTTTGAGGGATGGCCTTTTCTTGGGTGGTGTGATGCAGCTTCTACTTCCTGATTATTGATCCAGCTGTGCTCACTGGGATATCCAAACACTTGGATATTATTTTGTACCCTTTTCCTAATCTATGCGTTTGTACTACATTATCTCTCACTTCTATAGAATGCTCTTTGGTCTTCATTTTCCTTCAGATCCACAGCCTGACCAATGATCCTTCAACAGTGGGGTTTTTATCCTGACAATGTGACAGCAACTTTAATGGTTCACAGGTGGAGGCCAATGGTAAGGTAACTTTCTCCTCAATAGGACAATTTCATCTGTGTAAACTGGGAGCTTCCACAGCACAGAGACTGAGCATTTATGCAAGCAACATGTTTCAGTTTTTTATGTTTCTTACAAACATTTCCCAACATAAAACCAATGTCACCTGACAATAATTGATTCTGAGTTTCAGTGTTTCAAAATAAAATATCATACAGAATGAAATTACAATGTACCATTTGTAATTCAGTAATATGACAGCATTGGTCTGGGGTCTGATTACAACATTTCTAGATACCCTAAATGACTATGCCCTAGAACAGGTGGTCATGGAAACGACCAGAAGGATGGCAAGCCTGGACTTAATCTTATGTAGCACCCAGGACCTGGTGCGAGATGCAAGTGTTGTTGAACCAATCAGGAACAGTGACCATAATGTTTTAATTAAACACATATGTAAATGTAAATATGTATATATATATGTAAATATGCAAATTGCCAAGAAAATCCAACACAGTCACATTTGACTTCAAAAGAAGAAACTTCCCAAAAATGAGGGGACTGGTAAAAAAAGTTGAAGCACAAAGTCCAGAGGGTGAAATCACTCCAAAATGCTTGGAAGTTGTTTAAAAACACAATAATAGAAGCTCTACTGGAATGTATTCTGCAGATCAGGAAAGGTATCACCAGGGATAAATGGATGTCAGTATGGTTAACGAGCAGAGTCAAAGAAGCTATTAGAGGCAAGAAGACTTCCTTCAAAAAACAGAAATCATGTCCAAATGAGAAAAATAAAAAGGAGCACAAACTCTGGCAAAACAAATGCAAGAAGACATTAAGAGATGCTAAAAAGGAATTTGAAGAACACATTGCTAAGAACATAAAAACCAACAATTATTTAAAAATGCATTCAAAGTAGGAGACCATCTGCGGAGGAGACTGGACTCTTAGATGATAAGGGAGTCAAAGGTATGCTAAACCAGGATAAGGAGATTGCAGAGAAGCTGAATGATTTTTTTGCACCTGTCTTCACAGTAGAGGATAAAGGGCAGATCCCTGAACCTGAAATAACATTGCAGGAAGAGAGTTTGAGGAACTGAGGTAAATAGTGGTGATGAGGGATGAAATTCTAGGCTTAATAGACATTCCCTTGGATGTAAGTATGTCCTTGCATCCTCTGTCAAATTAGCACTTCTGGCTAAATTTCTGAGGCAGTGGACTGTGGGAGGAATAGCAATGCATTTCTCCTTCGTAGGAATATAGGGAGCTCCACAGAGCTTAAAGGGATTTACCCTCTAATAAGTGTGCTTCAGATTGCAGCCAAAGCCAGTTACATTTCTCCAGCAGAATTTGGTCTAGAGTAAAACAACATTTTTTTGTCCCGTGTGACTAATACAGCAGCCATACTCTGAACTAAAAATTGTAGCATTTCTTTAAAAGCATTGCTCAAACAGAGAAGAATAAACACTACAATAAAATTAAACAACTAATTTAAAAAATATAAATGTTGTATGAAACCAGTTTCTAGACCAGTGTAGCTCCACTATCACTGACCTCAGACCAGTGAGAATATCTTTCCAAAGCGGTTCATGCTTTTTTTGGAGGGGGGTCCTTTGACTAATATTTGTATTTGTGTACCCCAGGGGGCAACAACTTTCTGGAGCAGTGGGCACATTTTGAATTTTTTTTAAAGTGCTACGGGTGCCAGTCAGAAAATGTACCACTGGTCTCACCTGAAAGGTGATTTTCATAGGAGGTATGCCATCAAGCGGGTATTAGCTCCACCTATCGTCCGAAGGCAAGAATGTTTCTGAAGTCAAGACTAGGGGCGTCAGGCCCCTCCCACTCTCCAGTTCATTTGCAGCGAGTCCAAGAGAAATATCTAAAAATACAGGAAAAAAGGCCAACGGGCCTACCAGCAAGAACATAACATAATAGCAACGTTCATAATAATATGACTCTAAAATAGTGAGATAACAGCAATAGCAGTCTAGACTTCACTGATAAATGTAATAAAATAGCGTAACTAGCATATATAACATTCCCAACAAAATATCTAGGTATCCTCCAACTGGGAGGGTCGTGATGGCATACCTCCTATGAAAATCACCCTTCAGGTGAGACCAATGGTACATTTTCCATAGGAGATATGCCATCAAGCGGGATGTACCAAAGCAGCCCATAACACGGAGGGACCACCACATCCTAATCCTCATTAAGAACCTGTTGCAACACTCGTCTGCCCAAAGAGGCATCGGCAGAGGCATAACCGTCTATTTTATAATGCCTTATAAATGAGTGTGGGGTAGACCAAATGGCTGCTCTGCAAATATCAGCAACAGGAGCATTAGTAGCAAAAGCAGCCGTAGTGGCAGCTGACCTAGTAAAATGAGCTGTTATACTAGGTGGAACAGGAAGCTTAAGGGACTCATAAGCTAAGGTAATACATGCTCTCAACCAACGGGATAAGGTAGAATTAGCAACTTTATGCCCCATAGAACGTGGATTAAAGGATACAAACAAAGACTCAGTCTGTCGTATATCCTGGGTCCTGGAGAGGTAGGTCTTGAGAGCCCTCCGAACATCCAACGAATGCCAAGCCTTCTCTAGATGATGGGTAGGATTCGGACAAAATGAAGGAAGAACAATGTCCTGGTTGCAATGGAAAACTGAATTGACCTTGGGGCGGAAGGAAGGATCAGTTTTCAGCACAACAGAATCCTTGTGAAAGACACAGAGATGGCAAGCAGAAGACAATGCACCCAGTTCCGACACTCGTCTCACAGAAGTGATCGCAATCAGGAACAGGACCTTGAAGGACAGCAGACGTAAAGGCACAGTCCTGAGGGGCTCAAAAGGAGGGTGTTGTAAGGCCTGCAGAACCTTTGACAGACTCCATGAGGGAAAACGGTGGACTACAGCCGGTGAGCGTAGAGCAGTGCCTCTGAGGAAGCGTTTGATGAACGGATGTGAGGCAATAGGGGCACCAGTGGAGGACACTGAAAGAATGGACGACAGAGTGGACGCGTGTCGACGCAATGTGTTGGGTCTAAGTCCCATCATGAGGCCCCTATGAAGATATTGCAGCACTTGTTGTACTGTAGCCTGTGAAGGATCAAGGTGCTGAGTCTGACACCACCTGGAAAAAGCTACCCAAGTATGTTGATATATACGGGTGGTGGATGGTCGTCTCGAGGCTAGAATAATGTCAATAACAGCGTCCGACAGACCAGCCGACCTCAAATGTCGCCATTCAAAAACCACGCGTTAGGTTGAGCCACTTGGGGTCCTGATGATATACTGGGCCCTGGGATAGGAGGTCTGGTCGGACTGGTAGTGGCCAAGGATCCGTCACCGACATTGCAAGGAGATCCGAGAACCACGGTCGACGGGGCCAATATGGTGCTATCAGCACTAACCGTGCCCTCTCGCGCCGTGCCTTCCTCAAGGTTCTGGCTAACAGTCCTATTGGAGGGAAGGCGTACAATAGGCCATCCGGCCACGGTATTGACAGAGCATCCACCGCTTCCACTGTCATGTCCAGGTATCGTGTGAAGTACCTGGGAAGCTGGCAATTGCGACTGGACGCAAACAGGTCGACTGAGAGAGGGCCGAATCGACGCTGGAGAAGATGGAAAACAGTCAGATGAAGTTTCCATTCTCCTGGAAAGACTTGTTGTCTGCTGAGCCAGTCCGCTGTCACATTCCAAATACCTCTGAGATGCTCCGCTTTCAAGGACTGCAGATTTTGTTCTGCCCAGTTGAAGATGAGGTAAGCTAGATCCTGTAAAGAACGCGACCTCGTTCCCCCTTGTCTGTTTAAATGTGATTTTGCACACGTGTTGTCGGTTCGAATAAGAACATGGTCCAAGGGGAACAGAGATTGAAAATGGAGCAGAGCAAAGTGGACAGCCTTTAGCTCCAGCCAATTGATGCTCTGAGCCAGTTCTGCTGCGGTCCAAGTCCCTTGAACAAACTGAGAGTTGCAGTGGGCTCCCCAGCCAAGGAGACTGGCATCTGTGGTGATGACAGTCCTGTGGGGTTCTCTGAACGGAGTGCCCTGGGTGAGATGTTTTACCCTCGTCCACCAGTGGAATGATAAACGCAGTTTGGGGCTCAAGGGAATTGTTCGATGGTTTGAGCTGGCAATGTCGTGTTGGAACGGCAGTAAGGCCCACTGTAGGTGACGAGTATGAGCTCGAGCCCATGGAACAATGTGAATGGTGGACACCAACATTCCTAGAGCCCTGGCTAGAAGCATGACGTCTGCGGATGTTTTGTGCATCAGGGATCTTGCGATGTCTGTGATGGTGGTTATGCGATCTGGGGACAGGAACAGAGTCGCTTGCAGGGTGTCTAACACTGCCCCTAGATGCTGTAGGCGTTGGGTTGGTTGTAGATGGCTTTTGTCGAAGTTGACTAGCCAACCGTGGGCCTGTAAGACATGGAGCATGAGCGTTAGATGACGATGAGCCAGCTCCCTAGACCTCGCCCATATTAGAAGATCGTCCAGATATGGATAGATATGGACCCCTTGAAGCCTGAGGTAAGCCACTAGTATAAGTAGCACCTTGGTAAATAGTCTTGGGGCAGACCAGAGTCCGAACGGCATCGCTCAATATTGGAAGTGCTGGGAGCCAAAGGCAAAACAAAGGAATTTTCTATGGGCTATGCAAATAGGGACATGGAGATACGCTTCCTTTAGGTCGATAGAGGCCAGGAAGTCTCCTTCTTGCAGGCTGTCTGTAATGGAGTGGAGGGATTCCATTTTGAACCTGCGATACTTTACAAAACGGTTAATGAACTTGAGGTCCAATACCGCCCTCTATGAGAGATCGCGTTTGGGCACAGCAAATAGGAGGGAGTACACCCCTTCCGACCTCTCTGCAGTGGGGACTGGCTCTATCGCCTCTATGTCCAAAAGGTGATGTATCGCTGTCTGCATGAAGGTCTCTGATCCAGGGGACCTGAGTCAGGGGTAGCCAATGTTCGCCAAATAGAAGCAGTCTGCCCCCAACTGGTATTGCATTAGTATTGTCTGCGCTGGCGAGACCCTCCCCTGTATGAGGACGTTGAGGAGCCTCTACAGCCTTGGTACTGACCTCTACTCGGGAAATGTCTATTCCAGCCTCCTCTGGAGGAGTGGAAATCATATGTCGGGAAGTCGCGGCCTCGTCCCCCGGGCCATGCTCCTCGAAAGGGCTGAGACGTGCGGTACGAGGCGAAACGTCTAAAGCGTCTGCGCTCGACGTTTCTGACGGTGGCCAAGACAGGCTTTCGAGTGTCCTTAGGGTCGACAAGTACCGCCTTTAATGCCTCCTCGCCGAAAAGTAATGATCCGGCATAAGGTGCTCGTGAAAGATTAATTCTGGCAGTAGAGTAAGCCTGCCAGTGATGAAGCCAGAGGGTCCATCGGGCAACAACCTGAGCCGCCATAGCGCGTGCTCCTAGCTGATTCGCGTCCAAGGTGGCGTCGGCCACGAAAGCAGCTGTTTTACGTAATTTTAGTAGCGATCTACACAGAGAGACAGGATCTGGATTGGGGTCCTTGATGATGTCGTCTAACCACATCATAGATGCCCTGGCGAAAATAGAGGCTGACGTAGATGCGCGCATAGAAAAGGCGATGGCCTCATGGGTCTTGCGTAAAGCAAAGTCCAGTCTCCGCTCAGTGGCATCCTTTAGGTGAGAGTCCCCTTCCCTTGGCAAGAGGGATCTGGAAACTAAACTGGAAATAGGCTCGTTGATGCCAAGGACGGCCAGTCTGGTAGAAAAGTCCGGGGCCAAAGGATAAAGTCTGTCCGCAATGTTATTAAATCAACGTGCCTGTAAAGGGTGGGACCATTCGTCCTTGGCCAGTTTAGCGATGGGGTCTGACACAGGGAGAAAGTTTTGTACTGGTGTGGGTGATTTCAAGACCCTGGCCCCTTTTAGAGCGGGGGTAGCAGCTGCAGTTGAGGTGGCTTGAAGGCCAAGTGTGTTCAACACTCTGCGTGCAAGAGGCTGGTAATCTGAAGCGTCGAAGAGGCGATAGGATGTGTCCTGCTCATGTTCCGAATGGTCACTCCACTCGTCTCCTTGGTCTTGCAGTGCGAATGCAGACTCCTCCTCACAAGAGGCGTCATCAACAAACCTGCCCCTGGCAATGTCGAACAGGTCTGGAGAACCTGATGGGTTTGTCTCACTGTGTACAAATTGGGCCCCGCTGTGTTGGTGGATAGCGGGAACTTGTGATGGTGACTGCCTCTGAGCGAAAAACGACAGCATGCCCTGAAGTTGTGAAATAAACTCGTGGGACAACTGCAGTCCCGGAGATGTAGATGGTTGCTCTTGGATAGGCGGAAATGTGGACGGCCCCACAGGTAGTGCAGAAGGAAAAGCCCCGGATTGGTTGACCGTTGGCTGTACAGGAAATCCAGGAAAGTCATCCTTGTCCGAGGAAGCAGCAGGAGAATGAAATAGGGTAGTTAACTGTGCTTGGTGTGGCTCCTCTGGAACCGGAACAGAGACATAGCGGGGCCGCTTGGTTGCGCAGTGGCCGGAAAGATGTTTGGTTTTGGCAACCACTTTAGAGTGCTTATGTTTGACCGCCTTGGTAGGTTGAGGCTTGGTCATCTGGTTTGTCTCTGGCTGTTGTTTCGGCTTGGGTGCCTGGGTTGTCTCTGGCTGTTCTGCCATCATATATTTCAAAGGGTAGCAGTGCACGACCACGTGTGGGGTAGAATGCACAGACCCGAACAGGCACAGTACACGGCAGACGACTGGGGCAGAATGCACTGGCAGATGGCTAAGTACACTGCCACAATGGGGCAGAATGTACACTATGAACAGTTTTAATACACGGCCAGATGGGAATGCACGTCCAGATGGTGATGTAATCCTTTTACAGCTTTGCACAGTAACAACAGGTCTAGTACTCGGCCACGGATGGGGCAGAAGGTACAGTCCAAACAGCTTGTATGATAACAACAGCCTTTGTACACGGCCACGGATGGGGCAGAATGTACAGTTCAGACAGGGATTATATGGTATCAGCACCTTGCGCACTAAGTATCAGTTAGTCTGGTGCACAACAGTGCAGTATTAATAGTTTTGATGAAACAGGCACAGAGCACAAGCGTTGGAGCAATAACAGTCTTTGTACTGGTTCAGATAGCAGCAGTAATCAAATAGTGCAGGGCCAGTAGCAGAAGCAGAGTTAATAAAGGAACCTATATAAAGTGTTAGAATCCTATCTGTAACACACAAACAGAGGCAGGTCACACAGGGGAAGCTGACAGGAATGCTGGACTCTGCTATCCACAGCCCGTGAAAGTGAGACCCCCCTTGCAATACTAGTGGGCTAGCAGAAAGAGCAGGAGAAAACGGGCAATCAAAATGGCGCCCGCGAAAAGAAGCGGGAAAATAGGCCAATCAAAAAAGGGTTAGAACTGGAGAAGGAGTAATGGCGGTTAGGGAAGCACCGACGAGCTCAAAAGAAAAAACACCTTCAAGGAGCCGATCTAGTGGTGCGGGGCTTATAAGCACGATCGCAGCTAGAGAGCGAAGTAGCTCTCTATTGCCGCAGGACAGTCTCAGCTGGCAAGGAGAAGGATGGAGCCGCAGCCGCAGGCTCCGAAGGCGGTCGTGGTGAGCTTTAAAATGCCGCAGACCGAGCTGGGGGGAAGAGAAAACTGCAGGCGCAGGCTTGGAAACTGGCGCAAAAGGTAGAGAGGGATAAAGAGGAGGAGGACGGCGGCGCGAGAGCTGTAACAGCAGGCTGCTGGATTAAGTTAGTTAGATTAATCTTAAATTAGATTAATCTCCCACCCTGTCACAAAAACACGAAAGACTTATCTATAAGCTAAGCAATAATCTTAAACTTGTTCGGTACGAAGGCAAGAATGAACTGGAGAGTGGGAGGGGCCTGATGCCCCTAGTCTTGACTTCAGAAACATTCTTGCCTTCGGACGATAGGTGGAGCTAATACCCGCTTGATGGCATACCTCCTATGGAAAATGGCTGCCATGGATGGCATGGCATAACATAACATGACTGCCATGGATGGCATGGCATAACACAAAATTAGAGAGAGAACAGTTACGGTGAAGCTTTTCCCTAATTGTATTCCCATACTAGAAATGGCTTTACCTGCTGAATTCTGCCTGCCAAACAGCTATTAGGCACAAGATCCCTAATTTTCTCCATTGTCAACCCTAAACCTAAGCCCAAGTCCCCATCCTGTATCCATATATCTGGGAGTAAGACCTTTACGCACAAAGAGACTTCTGTGTATTTTATTTATATTTCTTTTTAACAAAATGTATATACTGCTTGATAGTAGCAAAATCTCTAAGAGTAGACATGCCCACCATCGTCCTGTAAGTTAACTATATAGCATACTGTTAATGAGTGCCTGGTCTTCAGCTCCTGCATAGCAGGAAGTATGCATTAGTCTCTGCAAAGTTTGCACGTTTGCACATTTGCCTTTTGGGGGAAAAGGGGGATTATTTAACATCCACCCACACTTATTGTGTAATAACATTTGCAGAAAACAACTTCTAGGAATGAACCTACCACCAGGGCTGTGGAGTCGGAAGCAATTTTGGGTGGAGTCGGTAGAAATGTACCGACTCCGACTTCAAAATAAAAACTTTCATAGGAATTTAGGGAAGTTTTCTTGTTCAGAAATTTTAATCAAATAAATATATTTTATGTTCTATCAATCTAGCCTGATGATTCATGTGGTGGCGATGAAATGCCTTGTGCTACCATTTTACTACAGTAAATTTGTTATTACTAGTTAATATACATTTGCCATTTATGAAGGAGTCGGATCAGACAGTAGAAAAATAGAGGAGTCGGAGTCGAAGGTTTGGCGTACTGAATCCACAGCCCTGCCTACCACAGGAAAGATATATCCTGGTTGCTAAGGAAAAAGTAAGTAGAAACTATGGAGATTCCAAGGACTAGAAAATAAGACAGACACAGGAAATGTATACTAAAGGGGAAGGGAAAACAGCAGTTCTTCAGGACCCCTGGGGTTCCTACTACCTGGTGTTCAAACAACTCACTTATCAGTCACAGCTCTGATTTCACTCATAACTTTATTTCTAAGAGGACAATAGACTTACTTTAAAAAGAAAAAAGAAACTTCAGAGTCTGGGAGACCTGTCCAAGGGCACAAATGAAGGCCTCTGTGGGTGTCATGGTGCCCATGAGCACTGGGTTGGTGATCCTCACATATCCAATAAAACTACCAAACAGCATCAAACAGTTTCGTCTATGTGCCAGCTCACTTGCTTTGTTAATCTTTCAGCTAGCACCAAACTCTATAATAAAAGTATATTTCCTGAGAAATACTGAATCTATAGACATCAGGAAATACTGAAAAAAAGGCAAGGTATGAAGGAGAGATCTACTGCCATACTTATATCCAAGAGAAGGAGAAGGAGAAAATCCCTTGTAATGGGTTCTGCTCATTGTTCTTAAAGTGAATGCTGGCTTTCTGAGTTCAAACTTTGTTAACTGATAATAGTTCTGGTTTTGCAAATCATGTATATGTAAGTGTAATTGTAAATTGGAGTCGTGATTGTTTGCAGTGGCCTGGAAAGGTCAGTTTATTCCTAACATTTCCTTTATTTATTACGTAATTATATCGATAACCTATGAACTACTTTTAAGTATTAATTAGATTTCAGTGCAGTTTCAGCAGTGATTAAAAAGAATGTGTGCAGTTGGGCATGGAGTACTAACACAAATTAGTCATACCAAGAAATGATAGAGAATTATGGTAGTAAGTGTGGAATGGTGAGCACTTACTTCCACCTTCGTATCCAAAGCTAGCATTAGATGACACTTACCTGCTTTCCTTCCCTTGCTTTTTGGTCCTTGGTTATTGTAGCCAAAACCATTGCAGCTTGCTCTCCTCCCATAACTGAGATCCGAGCATTTGGCCACATAAAAAGAAACCTTGGACTGAAAAATATAAACAAGAAGCTAACATAGAACACAAATCTCCCAAGAGATTTTCAAATTTCCTTATTTTTTTTGTTGGGGGTGGAGAGGCCTTTCTTACTATTACTGTAACTTGCATAATATGAAAGTAGCAAAAAGCATCCATTTTCTTAACCAGGCTATTTATTTTATTCAACAGAAAGGACTGCTGAGCTCACCTGAAGGGTTTCTTGGAGGTGTTGAGCACATGGTATGACATACGTTCACCACCTTCTAAGAATTTATATACTGCTTAATCATCCATAATCTCTAAACTATTGATACTGAAGCGAGTATTAATGTTTTTATCAAGGTCATCTAGCTAGAAAGCAGAGGTGTCTTAGCTTCTGTCCCACGATACTGCAACATCACACATACAAAGTGGCAAGATGCTCACATAACCGGAACCACCTAAGGATCTAATTCAGTATGGCATGCAACACAAATAGCCAGCAGCTTGGTCATGTGGTCTCAGTGTATTGACTAATTCACCTGTGTAGGTGCTTTGGATAAATAAAAATAAATAGCATAGTCTGCTTGGGTCACAATTGAATTTAGCAATGTAAATTTATTCTCAATTCTAGAATACATACTCACCTATACGCTCTTCCGCACATCCCATAATTTCCAGCACCATAGGAACCTCCAATAATTACTGTTATTTTAGGCACACTAGCACATGCTACAGCAGTTACCATCTTGGCTCCATCTTTTGCTATTCCACCAGCTTCATAATCTCTACCAACCATGAAACCTAATGAATTATAGAAGCAGCAAGATCGATGTCAATCAATTTTGCAAGTATCCTTGTTTGGCTATTAGGGAAAAAAAATCCAAACCTAACTGTAGGGTTACACCTTTACTGTGTCCAACTAAAACATGACAAAGTAACTTGCTCACTGCTTTGTAATAATTTAGTTGGTCTTAATAAACGTATTAGCCTATTATTACTTTAAAATAGGCTCTGGGCTCCTACTGGGAGGAAGGGCAGGATATAAATTTAATAAATAAATAATATTCACTGTTGATTGTAGGCCTGCGGGCAGGGTTTGTTTTTTATTTCAATCACTGTATACTGCCTAGTTTTCACAGTCACTTTTAATAACAAGTTTACTTAATGTCAGCTCTATAGCCCCCCTGCAAAACAAATAGAAATTGTTATAAATAATGAATAGCAATGTATGTATTACTTCTATACATTCATTTGCTGAGGGCTATGCAATGAATTTGTAGTTCTAAATCATTTATTTCCCTAAATCCAGCTACATAAATTAAATGAATTACTGGCCTGTGATGTTTTGCAGGAACACAATGGGAATATTTCTCTGACAGCAAAGCTGAATAAAATGGGTGCCCTGTAAAATCAGTAAAATATTTTTTATTTACTTATTTATAATCTGCACTTTCACAAGAATATATCAAGGCAGAATACAACATATAAAAATAAAATCAGTAAAAAAAACCATGAAAACAGTCAAGTTTTTTGATAGCTGATCCATAGATAATTAAACAGCTCATCTGCAATTCCATCTATTGTTAAAATCAATTGGTGCTTCCATGACAATATTTTATGAAGTTGCTGTAACTATAAAAGAATCTATCAAATCCATCATGTTTTACATGAAATATGCTTATCTAATTAAAAAACAAACATCGACACATAAAATTGCCTTTCCTAGTTCTCTCCACTGGAAATGACCCAATACCTGAGTGTAACCATGTCTGTTATTTTTCCTAACTTTAGTAATACTCTCTAAATTGCTTCTGAACCAAACCACAAAAGTATTTTTTTAAAAAACTTTTCCTAATCAGTGTTACTTATTTGCTTAAAAAGCTGATTCGTTAAACAGTTACTCATTCCCCAGTAACTGCTGAAATAGATTTGAAGCAACACATAAGAATGTGATAAATGGTAGGGGGTAGTAACTGAGGAAACAGTTTGCTACTGTGCTGAATGCTAGAAATAGTACGTTAAGCTCATTGCTATTAGGAGTGAGGGAAAAAAATCAAGTTAGACTGAACAATTATTGCAGCATGGCAGGCCTCGAGAAAAGCTTTGATAACTAATACTTAGCACCTGTATAGCACTTTCAAATGTCCAAAGTACTTCACATGCATTATCTAGTTGCAGTCCTTACAACAATAAATACAAAAATATAAAATGGCAGCATTATCTTAAATATTTAAAGTTCATAGCATGTTAAAAGTTTGGGAACATAAGGTCTTCACCAGGCATGGAAAAGATATTAATATAAGTGCCTGGTGAGGCTTCCTGAGAAAAAAATTCTAAAAGCTGGGTGCCATTTGAGATGGTCCACTCTCCCACTGCCTCCTCCCTCATCTCAGATGACAAGAGGTATGTGAAGATAAACCTCCAAATATGATCTCATACGGTCTTATTTGATACTGCTTCTGCTAAAACAATATGGCTAGAAGCACACAATAAAATTATGACAGAATGTCTTGTAAGTTGTGAGACACATTTACATCTAAAACTAGCAAGGGTAAGTACATTTCCTTAGAACAGGCATAGGGTATACCTGTGGCCCTCCAGATGTTCTTGGAATCCAATTGCCCAGGCAACATACAACGGGGCAAATCTGGAGGATCACAGATTCTCCACCCTTTTCTTATAATGTAAGAAAACACTACATTTGATGAAAATGAAGCTGTTGTCTCATTTTTAAGCAATCATGAAAAAAGGTAATCATTCGCTATGAATCTTGTCCTTAGTGTGTGCTTTGTTTTCAGCAATAATGAACATCTGGAAGGCAGAGCTTCAATAACTTCTTATGTTATACTTGCCTTCTTTGCGGATTCTGAGAAAAGAACACCATTGTTTCCAATTATTCCTACTGGGTAGCCAAATATTCGAGCAAATCCTGGAGGAAAAAATGAAGGTAAGTGGAAATTGCACATTCATCTCACAATGAAAGGCTGCAAGACTAAAACATTCCAACACAATACTTTCATATAACCACAATACTTTTATATAAAACTTATGAACTGTTAATTTTTTGTAAGCTCTTACAAAATATTTTGAAAAGGCAAACACACAGAAGCTCCAACATATTACAATGGTAGCAGCCCTGTGCCTGCTGTGACTCAGGAATTCTAAGAAACCAAAAAAATTAGTACAGTTTTGAAATCAGTGGTTAAAATCAGTGCAGTTTTGAAAGGGTCAGTCTGATTCAGTTTGTTCAAAATGGCATCCAATTGTATCCACACAAATAAAAACTGCTCTTTTTTCTTAGAAACTATCATGCAAAATTTGGTTAAAGTCAGTGCAGTTCTGAAAGATTCAGTCTGCCATCTTGATTCAAAATGGTGTCCAACTGTATCCAAACATGGATGAAAACCTGCTCCTTGATCTCAGGAACCATCATGCAAAATTTGGTTATGGCATCTTAAGAGGTATCCAAGTGCATAGCAAACAACTTTTCAATATAGTAGATAAAGCTGCAGGAAAGTTTATTTATAGTGACTTAAAATAATACCTGTGATTAATGTATCCCCATATAAGGCTTTAAATTCATCGAATTTACTTCCATCTACAATTCTAGCAATGACCTTAATTAGAAAACATAACAAGAAACTCATTATTAGTAGTTCACTCTTTGTCATAATTTAAAATGATTTTAAGGGCACCTTCTCTTTTATATTAGACACAAAATAACAGCTTCATGTTTCAACCCCAATCTATCACCTGAAGGAACCAGAGTTGAGATTAGTTGTTTACTCTCTATTCATTTGTATTTCATCGAACTCCCAGGCAGTTTCTTTCCATAGTTGATTTTTCCCCACTATCTCCTGCTATTTCCGTTTTGTTTTTTCTTCCCCTAAAATAACAATATTTTTATCATTCATTTTAACAAAGGCAAGCTGCTTTCCCTCTGCCCAGCATGCACCCACCAAATCCCCCCCTTGCCTACTACTTCCCCACCCAAATAGTATTGGATCCTTTCCCCACTTCCCAGCTGTGAAAGAATGCGAGAGATCACGTGTCAGGAGGCAGCAATTTGCTTGTTGCTGCTTTAAAGGAGGGAGGCAAGCTGATCTCCCCTCCTTCTGGTTCCGATTTTACAACCATCTTCCCTTCTGAGTCCCCTCTTCAGCCGCAGCTTTTATTTTGGCTGATCCCCGCCCCCATCCGAGGGAGGAAACGAGAGATCACTTGTCAATGTTACTCAGTTTCACATTAGCAAAGCAAAGCAGAAGGCTGGTTCCCTGATTTTACAAGGACTTTCACTTCCAGCCCCTCCCCTCTTCAGCCAAGAGCCAGGACTCCAGTTGTCCTTGGCATGTTTACTCATGAGGAGACAGAGGCAATGATTTGTTTGTTGTTGCTGCTTTAAAAGAAAGCAGAGTTAGGTAAGGGGAATGGAGGAAGATATGTTCTCATATATCCAGATGCGATAGGGAAGATCCTCTTGCCACCTTTAAAGACGCTGGGATGGGGTTTGGAGTGGAAGACACTGAAGGAAAGGTAAGAGAAAGATGCATACAGCTTTTCCTGCCACTACTTCTATTCCTCCAGTTCCTGCTCTTCCTTTATTGATTAATTCTCCCTCCGCCCTGTCCCAAGTTGAGGCTTTTCTCTGGTTTTTGTTTAAAAGGGACATCCTTCCAAAGTTATACACTCTCCTCCCTGCACCCACCAGTCTTTCTTTGCATAATAAAAAAAGGACAACTGAGGAGATTCAGTCTGAGGAAAACTGAAAAATAAAAGGGGAGAGGGGCTTTCAGTTAGGAGAACATGCGTGTGTGCGCACACCCACATGAGGTACAAAGGGGAGAAAGTGCTCCACATTGCCCAACTTTCTGGATGCTTTTTTGTTTTGCACTCATAGAGGAAGCTAAAGTTTTGACCAGAGTTAAAAAGGAATACAATGAGATACTCGATGCTGGTTCTTCCGGTGCTGCAAGAAGCTGAACAAACTAGCAGCATGCAGGATTGATGCAAACATGAAGTAAATGCGCAGATTAGCAGGAAGTCCGGTACTACATTTGTTTTTTGAGGAATTCTTCCACATCTCTAGAAGAAACATACCTCACTGATTGGGTTTCAAACTGAAAGCTTGATTATTATGGGAAACAAGGTACAATACTTCACTTTGTCCATGCATACTGACAAGGACCAACATTCTAACTGTTGCATGTCACCACTTACCCATTCCCTTATCACTGTGAATTTAAGGAAAAGTAACACAATACATCCTACAATGTTCTGAAAGGAACATCAATGTGGATGAACTTGTACAATCCTTAAAATCCCAGAAGACTAGTGCCTGGTGATTCTACAACATCTAGATAATTAAAATGTCACAGAGAAGCAGCAGAGTAGTCTAATGGATATGCTGATGTATTTGCACTGGAGACAACATCAAAATTGGATGTAGTTTAGCAGATATTTTAAAAAATTAAACCCTGGCTTTTCTTAACAATGTTTTAACAAAATAAGATCAGCATTATATTGCGAACTCCTACAATAAGAGTAGGAGCAGTGAAGGCCTATTAAGGATAGGGTGGAACACACACACTGAAATTCTGCTATTCTCTTAACTGATAATTTTTCTTTTTGATGCTTACATTGAACCAGCAAAGGGAATAGGGAGAAGTGGCACCTAGCTACTTGCGCAACAGTCGAAAAGTGGCAAAAGTACACAAACTGAAGCATAGTTTAGCAACTTCCACAACACATATGAGTTCCTGGAAGGTGGCCTGCCAGACCTGTGACATGAGGGAGCCCTGAATATATGTTATATGCAGCTATATGTCAGAACACTCTTCTGTATACATGCCAGTGTAATAATATTTTGCATTTATACCTCTCTGACATCAAAATTTCTTTTAAGTTGCTCTCCAACTATCCCATAAAGTTCATCAGGAGGAAACAAAGGTTCTTCTGAAGGTTCTATTGTCACCTGCAAGAATTTAAAGTACAACAAAAAAGACATTTACAAATTAATCAGTGTTTTTTATTTAACAAAATTTATATAGTGCTTGATTGTAAAAAAGTCTCTAAGCAGTTTACAAGAAACATTAAAACGATCAATTTGTTGTTATTAAAAGACATCAGCATCTATGTGTCTGGATAGGGTTGCCTTAAACAGAAATATTTTAAGCAAGTGCTGAAAAGCATACTGTGAAGGCGCATGCCTGACATCAATAGGCAGGGAGTTCCAATTGTAGGTGCTGCCACACTAAAAGAACAATTCCATACCATCGTAGAATGAGTATTTTGTGGCACCTGATTCAGATGTTATGAAGAAATAGAGCTGAGTGTCAGCATACTGTTCACACCTTGCCCCATAGATCCTAATGACTGCTCCCAGCAGCTTCACAAATCTATTAAATAGCATTGGGGATAAAATAGTGCCTTGCAGTGCTCCATAGCACAACTGCTTAGGGGCCAAAAACCACTTTTCCAAGGTGAATGAAACCACTGGAACACAGTGCTCCCAATTCCCATTCCATGGAGCCGGTCCAGGAGAATACTGTGGTCAATGGTATCAAAAGCTGCAGAAAGATTGAGAAGTAGGATCAAGGTCACACTCTCCTTGTCCCACTCTCTGAAAAGTTCATTCATCAGGACAACCAAGGCTGACTCAGACCCACAGCCAGGCATGAACCCAGATTGGAATTCTTTACTTTCTTGACTAGAAATACATCAGGAATTGAGTACAGACCCACTCATTTCAACCCCCATGCTCCGCTCCTCCCCTCCACTATGTGAACTATGTTAACATTGGTGCATTAACCGTGGTTAATTTATACCTACATTAAAACCATCACCAAAGTTAACCAAGGTTAACATATCATCTTCAAGTCCTTATTTCAAACCCTAGTCAACAGCAAACCCTGGTTATCAGCAGTACTGATAACACACTACACCATGGATAGTTCTACCAAGGAAGGATGGGGAGAATCCAAATGCAAAGGGGAAAAGAGCACATGAACTTGCAGTCCATTCTCAATCTAACCATGATTAAAAAAAACAGCTGTGGTACATTTGCAACAGGCCATAGAGCTACTCAAAACTTTAAATAAAGAATTTTCCACGGCATTATTACCAACAGCCACATCCTAAGTATTTTAGCAATAGCAGAAGAATTACTTTAGATTTTCATGCATCACTTCAAAGGAAACAAGACAAAAAATTACTCACATCTACTTTCTTCTGGTAATTCAAACTTCTCACCACTTTTCTAGCTAAATGGAGTGCATGATTATCATCCAAAGCATAGTGATCAGTTACACCAGATTTTCTGCAGATTTAAATACAAGACCATGATATTAAACAGATAAAAAGGTTTTGCTTACTATTCAATTGTGAAATATTTTAAAAATGCCATCTTCTCACACAATCTGAAAGACCTGAAGCCCTATCAAACACAATATTGAGAAATAATGAGCAAGCATTTAACAATGATATCCACTGACAACAAAAGAAGATTCCATCATTATTTAGAGCAACATGATTTACAGCAGGTTCCATTAAAATGTATTGAAGATGGGAGAGGATGTTTTATTTTACCTGCAGTGAAGATCAGCACCACCAAGATCTTCTGCCGATACCTCCTCCCCAGTTGCTGCTTTAACCTAAAGCCCAAAAGCAAAGTCTCAGCATAGCAGTTCATAGGACTGGGGTTATTATTTAAAGCATTTTTGGCCCACTCTTTAGCTGAAAAGGCTACCAGAATGGTTTACATAATCAGCAGTAAGACATTCACTAGTTTCACCATCATCTTGGGTTTTTTTTAATGTTATCTACAACAAACTTTGAAACAGCACAGTCTTTGGATCCTGCCTATTGGTTTTTGTTTTATTTTTCAATCTGAGGATCTCCAAGGTGTCAACTCTGGCTTGGTGCAGATAACACCAATTTATGAGTTTTAATTAAACCAAGGTTTGAAGCTAGTAGTAAACTCTGCAGCTGGTGCAAAATGCAGTGGAGCAACTGCGCACTGGGGCAGAATATTGCCAACATGTCAGCCTGCTGCTGAAAGAATTGCATTGGCCGCCCATTAGCTACCCGGTTAGATTCAAGGTGCTGGTTTTGGTGTACAAAGCCCTGAACAGCTTGGGACCAGGATCCCTGAAATATCGTGTTACCTCTTATATACCCAGTTAATCAATGCGCTCTGCAGGCGAGGGCCTCCTGCAGATACCATCTTATCAGGAACTCTGTTCCACACAACATAGGAAGCAGTCCTTTAGTGTTGTGGCACCTACTCTACCTTCTAACTCTTGGGAACTCCCTCTCCTTAAATATTAGTCAGGTGCCATCTCTTATCTTTTCAGTGCCTACTGAAGATCTTTCTCTTTCAACAAGCCTTTTAAGTAGAGACCTTATCCCAGTCTGCATCTGTATTTATTTATTGCATTTATATACCGCCTCGTAGTCGAAGCTCTGGGAGGTTTACAACAATTTAAAACATTAAAAACAAGTATACAAATTTAAACCATACCAAATTAAAACTCATAAAAACCGATAAGCAAGTTAAAACGTGCGATTCAAATGCTGTTAAAAAAATGCCTGGGAGAAGAGGAAAGTCTTGACCTGGTGCCGAAAAGATAACACTGTTGGTACCAGGCGCACCTTGTCAGGAAAATCATTCCATAATTTGGGGGGCCACCACTGAGAAGGCCCTCTCCCTTGTTGCCATCCTCTGAGCTTCCCTCTGAGTAGGCACCTGGAGGAGGACCTTTGATGTTGAGCGTAGCATACGAGTGGGTTCATATCGGTGTTGGAATTGCTTTTTAAGATGTTTTTAAAGATTTTTTAAAAAGATGTTTATAAGATGTTTTATGATGTTCTTAGTGTTTTGTTTCTTGTTTGCTGCCCTGGGCTCTTTCTGAAAGAAAGAAAGAAAGAAAGAAAGAAAGAAAGAAAGAAAGAAAGAAAGAAAGAAAGAAAGAAAGAAAGAAAGAAAGAAAGAAAGAAAGAAAGAAAGAAAGAAAGAAAGAAAGAAAGAAAGAAAGAAAGAAAGAAAGAAAGAAAGAAAGAAAGAAAGAAAGAAAGAAAGAAAGAAAGAAAGAAAGAAAGAAAGAAAGAAAGAAAGAAAGAAAGAAAGAAAGAAAGAAAGAAAGAAAGAAAGAAAGAAAGAAAGAAAGAAAGAAAAAGTTTACACAGTTGGTTTGTGTTAACCTCAGTGCAGATTTACTGCTATATATGCTGTTGCTGATATCTTCCACCTGTCCCTTCTCTGGAGGGGATACATAAGCTGGCTGGCTGAGGTGGCTTGGGAGACCCAGTGCCTGCAGGAGAAAGGGGAACACCACCATCCACTGAAGGAGAGCCATCTGCTGCTGCTGCTGCTTGCCTGCCGCTGTGCTACCACCACCACCACTCTCTCCCTGTTGGACTTCTGCTCAACAAGTGTCATGCCTTGCAGTACCAGGCCCCAGGTACTCAGCCAGTTGTGGCTGATTTCTTCCACCTGTCCCTTCTTTGGAGGGGATACATACGCCGACTGGCTGAGGCGGCTCCTGCTTTGCCTGCCTTTTTGTGGGTCTTGAGTCATGTGCCTGGGAGAGAGGACTCAGAGCCAAGTGGCGAGATTTGAGGGGGGCCTAATTAGCGTAGTGACGGGTAGAGGGAGATACGGTGTTGTGAGGAGGATTTGCCAAGTAAGGGGAACGCGGCCCAGGCAGTTAACGACTATGCCTTGTTCTGGTCCTCCCCACACCCACAGGTTTGTTGGTTGCCCTATCAGCCAGCTCTCAGGCCTCCAGATGCTGCTCCTAAATGCCAGATCGGTGCATAATAAGATCTCCCTCATTCACAATATAATTGTGGATGAGGCAGCCGATCTGGCATGTATAACCGAGACCTGGGTGAGTGAGCAGGGAGGAGTCAGTCTCTCCCAGCTATGTCCACCAGGGTACCTGGTCCAGCATCAGGGTAGACCTGAGGGTCAGGGAGGGTGTGTGTGCTGCGGTCTATAGGAGCTCCATCTCCCTCTGGAAGCACCCTGTCCATGTGACTACTGGTCTGGAGTGTTTGCACCTTATGTTGGGTCAGTGGGACAGACTGGGGATTCTGTTGGTGTACCGCCCACCTCACTGCCCAACAGACTCCCTAGTTGAGCTGACGGAGGTGGTCTCGGGTGTACTGCTGACATCCCCCAGACTGTTGGTTCTTGGTGACGTCAACATCCATGCCAAGGCCACCTTAGCCAGGGTGGCTCAGGATTTCATGGTCTCCATGACAACCATGGGACTGTCCCAATATGCCATTGGCCCAACACACGCAGCAAGGCATACTCTAGATTTGGTTTTTGCAACTGGACATGGAGTTGGTGATCTGAATGTGGGGGGCCTTACATCAGTCCCTCTGTCATGGACAGATCACTGCTTGCTGAAGTTTAGACTTACAGTGGCTTTTCCCTTCTGCAAGGGTGGGGGACTTATTAAGTTGGTCCACTCCCAGAGACTAATGAATCCGGATGGTTTCCAATGGGCTCTGGGGAGTTTTCCAGCTGATAGGGCTGGCGCTCCTGTCGAAACCCTGGTTTAACTGTGGAATACAAAAATGACGCGGGTGGTTGACATGATTGCTCCTGAGCGCCCTCTCCTGTGTAGAGCTCGTACGGCTCCATGGTATATCCCAGAGCTGAGAGCGATGAAACAATATAGGAGACAGCTTGAGTGCAGATGGAGACAAACTCCTAGTGGATGCAATTATACACTGGTAAGTGCCTATGGTAAGCTGTATTTAGGAGCAATGAGGGCAGCAAAAAAACAATATTTTGCTGCCACTATCAAATCATCAATGTGCCGCCCAGCGGAGCTCTTCAGAATTGTCCGGGGGCTATTACACTCTGGCCCCAGGGACATGGTAGAACCATCTGAGGCCCACCTAAATCTTTAGCATCTGCCAGGACTTAGACTCCAGTGTTATAGCAGGTGAATCAAGCAAGGTATCCAGAGCACAGCCTTGTCCCAATTTCTTCGATGAGTTTCAGTAGGTGCAGCTTGAGGACGTTGACACGGTGCTTGGACAGGTTCATGCAACCACTTCTGTACTGGAACCTTGCCCTTCTTGGCTAATAAAAGCTAGCAGGGATGGAACAGCCGGTTGGGCCAGGGAAGTGATTAATGCCTCTCTGCGAGATAGACGACTGCCTGAAAGAGGTGGTAGTGAGACCACTCCTGAAGAGACCCTCCCTCGACCCAGAAAATCTTAATAACTATAGGCTGATAGCAAATGTTCCATTCCTGGGCAAGGTCCTCGAATGAGTGGTTGCGGGCCAGCTCCAGACACTCTTGGATGAGACAGATTATCTGGATCCATTTCAGTCAGGTTTCAGGCCTGGTTTTGCCATGGAAACAGCCTCTGTCGAGAGAGAGACGGGGAAGTGTGACTGTTGATTCTCCTTGATCTCTAAGCGGCTTTTGATACCATTGACCACGGTATCCTTCTGGAAAAACTGGCTGAGTTGGGAGTGGGAGGCACTGCATGGCGGTGGTTCCGCTCCTACTTGGCAGGTCACCTCCAGAAGGTGGTGCTTGGGGAACATTGCTCGGCACCCTGGACTCTCCAGTATGGGGTTCTGCAGGGATCAGTTCTGTCCCCCATACTGTTCAACATCTACATGAAACCATTGGGTGCGGTCATCAGGAGTTTTGGAGTGCGTTGCCATCAGTATGCTGATGACACGCAGCTCTATTTCTCCATTTCATCTTCTTCAGGTGAGGCTGTCAATGCACTGAACCAGTGCCTGGCTGCGACAATGGACTGGATGAGGGCTAATAAGCTGAGGCTCAATTCAGACAAGACTGAGATGCTGCTAGTGGGTGGTTCTCCTGACCAGATGGTGGATGTCCAACCTGTCCTGGATGGGGTTGCACTCCCCCTGAAGGAGCAGGTTTGTAGCTTGGCGGTTCTCCTAGAACCATCTCTGTCACTTGAGGCTCAGGTAGCCTCGGTGGCACGGAGTGCCTTCTACCAACTCTGGCTGGTGGCCCAACTACGCCCCTATCTGGACAGGGATAACCTGGCTTCAGTTGTCCATGCTCTGGTAACCTCCAAATTAGATTACTGCAATGCACTCTACGTGGGGCTGCCTATGAAGACGGTTCGGAAACTGCAGCTTGTGCAAAATGCAGTGGCCAGATTGGTAACAGGGACCAGACAGTCCGAACATATAAAACCGATTCTGGCCTGCTTGCACTGACTGCCTATATGTTTCCGAGCTCAAGTCAAGGTGCTGGTTTTGACCTATAAAGCCTTACACTACTTGGGACCACAATACCTGATGGAACGCCTCTCCCGATACGAACCCAGCCGTATACTATGTTCAAGATCAAAGGCCCTCCTCCGGGTGCCTACTCCAAGGGAAGCTCAGAGGATGGCAACAAGGGAGAGGGCCTTCTCAGTGGTTGCCCCCAAATTATGGAATGATCTCCCTGACGAGGTACGCCTGGAGCCAACACTTATCTTTTTGGCGCCAGGTCAAGACTTTCCTCTTCTCCCAGCCATTTTAGCATGTGTTTTAAATTGTTTTAAATTTTTAGATTGCGTTTTAAATTGTTTTTAAAAGTTGTGTTTTTATATTTCTATATTTGTTTTAATGTTTTTAGTTACTGTAAACCACCCAGAGAGCTTCGGCTATGGGGTGGTATACAAGTACAATAAATGAAATAAATAAATAAATAAATAAATAAATGCTGGAAAGAAGAAAGAAAGGAGAACTCAAGCTAGAAAAAGGATAGTGCTGTTTTGACTATGTAAGGGCCAGGACTTAGAGAACGGAGTTCACCCAGAGAACATAGTTGACTGAGTGATATATACATACACACTATAAATACAGGCATACCCCGCTTTAACATATGCAATGGGACCGGAGCGTGTATGTAAAGTGAAAATGTACTTAAAGTGAATCAATTATCTATGCATGTACTCCACTACAATCGCCACTAGATGGCAGCGGCGTCATGCCATTAAGTGTCCGTAATTGCAAAGCATGCATACGTTAAGTGGGGTATGGTGGCGTATGGAGCATGTACGTTAGAGCGAGGCGACGTTAAGTGAAGCAACGTTAAGCGGGGTATGCCTGTAAATATAACCAGGTAACATAAAACTATTGTTACTATTATTTATAAAGCACCAGTAATATGCACATCATTTCACAAATGAATAAAGACACAGGTCTCCACTCCAAGGATCTTGTACAGGATTCAACACAAAGAAAGCAATACAGGGAGGGAAGTTGGAGACAACAGTAAACTGGAAGAGTTTACATTCAGGGAGGAAAATTCAAACATTGTGCTGAAGAAGTCAGTGAAAAGGGTGATTTGGAAGGAAGGAAGGAAGGAAGGAAGGAAGGAAGGAAGGAAGGAAGGAAGGAAGGAAGGAAGGAAGGAAGGAAGGAAGGAAGGAAGGAAGGAAGGAAGGAAGGAAGGAAGGAAGAGTGGCAGTGTTGTACAAGAGATCCAGGCATAAGGGGAAGCCAGGTTAAAGGGCAGTCATTTAAGGGAGCTGAAGACTTTTGGGATGGCAGAGGGTGGTGGAGCAGGAGGAGTGAGAATCATGAACAGGGATATGCCAGCATGGAGAAACTGAGGAGCATTAGAGGACCTTTGAAGGTAAGAGTGAGAAATTTGTAATGTAGGGATTTTAGGAGGGATATCACAAGGTTTGAACAATGAGAGGGGTGAATGATTTTGGAGACACAGTTCTAGACATTTGAGTACCAGAGAGCAGAAGGTTGCAATAGTCCAGGAGTGAACCAGAACCTTCACTAAGGGAAAAGATAAGGAGAGAAAAAAGATCTGAGTATCACCAGGTACTAAACCATAGCTGGTACTAAAAACTAAGGGATTTGAGGAGATGTTTCAGGGATTGTATGTCGATGCAGAGAATAGCAGCAATCGAAGAACAGAACATAAGAAGAGCCTGATGGATCAGGCCAGTGTCCCATTTAGCCCAACATCCTGTTCACAAAGTGGCCAACCAGATGCTTAGGGGAAGCCTGCAAGCAGAACCTGAGTGCAACTGGTATTCAGAAGCGTACAACTTCTAACTATCCTGGACAGACTCAGGGAAAGCAGATAAATAAAGTGTGACTGCAACCTATGTGACAGAGAATGTGAAATCTGTCCACTCTGAAAACCTAAGGAACACAGGAATAGGGAAGAATTAAATCCACTAAACCCTGCACTTGAAGAACCCTCCCTCCCCTCTGTTATTTCAATGGGATGCTGCGCTTGTATGGGTGCAGTACATCGTGGATGGTGGCACAAGCAGGTCTTCCTGCCAAGCAAAAGAAAGATAGATTCACTTTCTAGATCAAACAGGAGAGTGTCCTGATCACAAATACACTGAAGGTGGCTAATCCTTGAAGACAAGTATGTTATAGTTTTCCCAAAACATAATATTAATATCAAAATGATACCAAGCAAAGCTGCCTGCCTTTATTCTCCATTTCTATTCAAGTTAGCAGTGTTAAAGCAACCTAAATTAAAAAAGAATCCTTGGTTTTGGAAAAAAATCTTACACTTAAATTTAATCAATAAGCTCTGACTCTTTTCCATTTTTCCAAAGTGTCGCAATTAGTGCCTAAAATCCAGATAGGAAATTAAGTAACAAATTAATTAGTGCTAAATGGCACAGTTTCGTCATCCAAAGGTTCCTATTGATTTTCTGTGTAGCCTTTTGCTAATTACTTTGTACCAGAAAACTACTCCTGACACAGAAAAACACTTCCCACGCTGAAGTCATTATTCCTGCAAGCAAAGCAATGCAATGGGCATCTTTTCACTCGGCAGCCACGTCATCTTAGTATGTAAAACAAATCCAAGTAGCGGCTACCAATTTCATTCAAGTATATTTCAATAACAACATCTTTTCACACTTCTACTGCAGGCTTCTTTTTAATATGAAGAATTACTACAAAGAGCTTAGCTATGTTTTTAATGGGGGGTAACATAATATAAGAAAATGGAAGACATCAAACTGTCTGAATAAAATTAAAAGACAAATAGGAGTTACCAGAGTAGCCTACCTGGCCCAGTACTGCTAACCCTGCCTGGTAATGGAGCTCAGATCCAGCACCTCTAGGGTCTCAAGTTGAGGTCTTTTCCAGTCTAGCTACACCTGACACGTCTGAACTAGAAATGACAGAACTTCAACACTGAACTTCATACACACAAAGCTGGTATACTGGGGTTGGGGAACCCTCCATACGTTGTTGGATTCCAACTCTCCTCAGCCCTAGCCACCATGGCCAATTGCCAGGGATGATGGGAGTTGTAGTCCAACAACACTCAGAAAGCCACAGGTTCCCTATCTCTATATACACTACAAATAACACTGAGAAGCACTTTCTTGTGCAGACCACTTTGGTGGTGAAGTAGGGATTCAGTGTTATTCCTTAATCTCCTGCCAAATTCCCCACTTTCTTCCAAGGGTGCCGCAGAGCCCCCAAAGTCAGGAAATCCTTATGGAGCTGCCATCATCTATTCATCTATAGCATTGGGATGCTTATTCTACTATTCTTGTTTAAAAAACCCACAATATTTATGAAAAGGCAAATTTCTAGTAGCATATAACTAGAAAAATAGCATGGCTAAGCTATATGTGAAAACATACATATTAGGCCAAGGCACAAGGTTATAATTAAAAAGCAGAATTGGAGTTAGTTAAGGAAATAATAGTTTACATCATATTGAAAAGTATATAGGGAGGAAGACTTCTAAAAATAATATGATGATAGAACACACACACTTCAGGCAATTGCCTTAATTGTCAGGATAAGGCTAGACAGGCTCCCTCTGTTACTTGCTCTAATCATGCCAGAGAGTGATAGGATGGAATGGAAGCAAACTTTGGTAAAAAAAAAATTCTGGCTCACAGTTTAAGCAGGCCTAAATGTCTGCTATAAGGGCAAAAATATCTTGACCCCTTGCTGCAATGTATGAAACAGAACGCTTGGCAAGGTTTCAGCCAAGCTGAGATCATGCAACAGCGTGAAGAAGATACAGGACTCATTATCAGCTCTGAGTAACCTTCATGAGACTCCTCATACCCTGCTAAGGCTATTTTACAAAAGCAGTTTTTCTGATTTTTCATTCTTCATTTTTTTCTGCTGTAACTTAATCTCTTCTCTAGAACATATACACAGAAAAGAAAATTGTTATTAGACTTCTTAGTTGCTAGTTACCTGAAAGTCTCTAAGCAGATTACAACACTTTGTGTTAAAATTTTGTGTTTAGATTATGTACTTACTGACTGTAGTAATTTTACACTGGTTTGGGTTTTTCAGTGCTGTCTTTTCCACGTACGTTTTGTGTAGCTCTTATTAATTATTGTTACTCATTTGGGGGAGATTTTTCTTCTCTATCAGAACTGTTCTTTGTGGTTATTACAAGAACTACATTTTTCCTGAGCTTTGGCCTATAGACAGCATTGGATAGATTTAATTTTTGTAATAATTCTGTTCACTATTATATTTTTAAACATTTTTCTTTAATTTTTACCTGAACTAATTTTATGGTGGGATTTTCCTGGATCCTGTATCTTGGACACCAGTTTGATATCTAGTTAACATGCATCTAAGACCACAGGAGTCTGGAATTTCACTAGTAGCTATGTTGTTCTCTTAAATTAACAGGCCACATAGTTAGGAAAGCTGTGATTATGTAGTAAGCACCTAGAGGTCTGATGGAATTTAGGTGGGCCAATGTAGGATTAAGCAATGGCTAAACTGTAGTTAATTTTAATCTTGCATATTGTAATCCATGCATGTAATAGCCACTTTATGGTTTCTTAGAACTTTCATTCAGATTTATTCATGTATAATATATTTTTGATTTCTCTGCTAAAAGCCAGAAGCAAATCCACAGAGAAAATGGATAGTCAAACCCATTTGTGGCTAGGTTTTGCCCTTCATGCAGATCAAAGGGGGAAACTGAACTGAATGTTGCATTTCACACCTGGACTTGTATGAAGAAGTTTGACCCAAAATCCCAAACTTAGTTAGCATTACTTCACCTTCAGACTAAGAATATAGATTTAGAAGCATCAGCCACTGAGCAGCAGACAGTGGCTTGTTCACACGTCACTTTATAAACCATAATTAAACAAAACTATGGCTTAAAGGTGAACTCAAACAAACCACAAGCAATAAGCTTGTGGTTTGTTTAGCGGGAAACAAACCACGAGACCAGGTTTGGATATAACACTAAGCCAGTCTATGGCTTAGCTCACAGAAGCAGCAGGAGAGCAGTTAAGTGCCTGTGATTTCAGCTGTGCAGACCAGCAAGCTGTGTGTTCTCCTTTAAATTATAGTTTAGTTGATGGTTTAAAGTGACGTATGAACCAGGCTAGTGATTCATAAGGAAAAAAACACAAGCAATCAGGCAGACAACTGGAAAAATGGGGTTTGGTAGGCCTTAGAAATATGGAGTCTATGTTGACAGGTATAACAAACTCAATCAATCTCTACCACAACCGATTGCCTATTCTGTTTCAAGTTTTCTTCTAGTACAAAGAAATTCATTCACTCACCAATGGAGGTCCTCCCAAGAAAATTGTTCCCTGCTTGCCAACTATTATACTTTCATCAGCCATTGCAGGAACGTAGGCTCCTCCTGCTGTGCATGAACCCATAACTACTGCTATCTGTGAAAATAAACAGAAATAGGAATTAGCAGAACCAGAGGATTCAGTGGAAACAAATATACTCACTTTTGTACAACTTCATTTGCTTTTAACCTTACAACCTAACATGCAACAATCAGCTTTTTTTTTTACTTATATCTAGACAGAGATTGTAAACTGATCACTAGAAGGATAATTCTCTTACTTCAGCTCTATCAATTGCATCAATTGTTTTTCTTTTCTCAATATGGAGGACTCAAAGAAATCCTCAAAGCTCGTTTCTGAGGGGAAAGGCTCTCAGCCTGAGCCTAGTAGCAAGGAAAGATTTGGCTTGCTCCACAACAGATAAATCTCAGAGGCTAACAGTCAAAGAAGCTACCAGATCACTCCAGAGGAAAATAATCTCATCTGCCAGTTTCTGCAGGAGTACACTTCTGGGAGGAAAACCTTTATCACTGATAGAGATGCTGTAGAACAGAGCAGTTAGCAGTCAGCAGCAGCTGCTGCTATCATCAGCAGCAGCGATTAGAGCCCTTGCCCACTCTTTGCAATGAGGTCCCAGGGCAGGTTACAACTATTTAAAAATACAATTAAAAACAGTTAAAACAGATTACTATCAAGAGAATAGGGTGAGTCTTAAAATACCCTAAAAATTAGGTATCAAAAATCAAGGTAAAGAGGTGTATCACCAGCTAAAAATGGGATGAAGAACTTTTTTTTAATCTGGAAGGTTACTGACCCATAGGAATAGTCAATTGGGGGCCGCAATTGATAGTGGGCGGAACCAAAGAAAATGGTGGGAGGAGTTACCCTTCTCTCTCTCTCTCTCTCTCTGTACCTGTTGGATGGTTGGAGCTCCAACTGCCCGGCAGGCACTGAGACCAGCCTCTGCAATCTCCCTACAACTCCAACTGCCCAGCAGTCAGAGAAAGCACATTTGGAAGTGGTGTCCAACATTCCCCTCCACCTGGTCTTTTACAGGTGGCATTTTATAAAACAGTAATATCTCTTCAGAGTCACTCTTTCAAGATGCATTCCTTAGCACAAAACCTGCAATGTAAGGCTGGAATATTGTCCTGACTGAAGCACTCAGACCTCTAAATAGGAAGTGCAACACATGGCACTTTTACTGAGCTAGTATTACCATACGAGTATGGAAAGAGCATGAGAAAGCAGTGAAGAGAAATAAAAGGATGTAACCTTCCACCTTTGCTGTCTCAATGGGTATTTATTAAAAGCAAACACGCTTTGAAAAATAGAGTGCAAATGAGGCATCATCATTAACTGAACAGGCCTGCATTATGTCCATTATGCCCACTAAAGGCATGGTACAGAGTGCCACAGGTAATTGTTCACACATTAAGACATTTATGGCACAAAATTGTTTTCTTAGTTCAAAAAGAAGAAAAACACAAAGCCCTCAAATGTTACATTTTTAAATGTCAGCTACAGGGAACATGTATTTACTCACATATGTATATAAAATACATTGTATATTGGGGAAAAACTTCCTCTTCCTTTATTAGATTCCCACTTGAAAAGGATTATTATGACAGACAGCCAATCCAAACTAGTGGGTGGCAGGGAGCAGGAAAAGAATCCAAATTACTATCTTTCTAACATTTTCAAAGAAGGTGCATACAGAGGTTCTAAAAAGGCAGAAGTCATTGCACTCTGAAGCAGACTAGCCACCTTGTGGTCAGACAAACCTTTCTCTTTCCTGGCTCTGTACACAGTACTGACTGGATGAGGCCTGTATCATCATGAATCCATGACTACCTCGCTGCCCAGAGAAGTTTTGCAACTTTAAAAAGAAAAACATGATTGAGCTAAAAAAACAAACTTCCCAATGGACTTTTGATCATTTTTTTTCAAGTAGACAGCCTGCCTAAAGGCATGGGAGGAGAGACAAAGCCAACAACTAAATCAGTGTCCAAATCAGAGGCAAGTACACCTTTTGATTGCAGTGCAAAAGATAAAAGAATGATGTGCTCACTCTACAGGGGGGGAAACATGTCAACTCCCATCTTCAAGTGCATCAGTGCACACTCAAAGTTGTTCCAGTTAAATGGTGATGTGAGTGGAATAAAGTCATGTAGGTCAAGTGGCAGCAAATTACTTCTTGCCATCCTGTCCCTCCCAGCATAATATCAGATATGGTCAAAACATTTTCTTTTAACAAGTTGCATGAAATAATTCTACGCACTGCTGTATGTTGTGCATAGTGCATGAATAAAATAAAATACAAAGTCCCTTTGAAACTAAAGAAAGCAAAAGCAAAGAGGCCTAATGAAGCAAGTCTGAGACAATTTATTTTCTAGTTCCAACTACAGGCAAGAGACAGGCCCTAATGAGGTAAACAAAAGTGCCAATCTACTTTTGCATTATATATATATATATAATCTTTATATATCCTTATGATATATAGGTACAACTATATCCTTAGAAAAGTAAAACTGGAGCTATATTATAGATTCTTTTAGTTCATTTAGCAACAGGTTAATTGATCAATTGATTTAATAATCAGTTATAGTTAAATACAGTTACATATTATAAAACCCTCAGAACTGGTATGGTGTTTGCTTTTATTTTTATAAAGTATGAGATATCTTCTATAAATGGAAGCAATTGCTCATTGTTAAAGCCACATTTGATTGTTTAATTTATTCACTATTACAGTAGCAAGTCCTTAAATCTCAGCTCCATTGATAAACCAGATAAAGCTTTAACAGATCAAGGCTGCAATCCTATGCACACTTGCCTGGAAGTATGCCCCACTGAACACAGTGGAACTTACTTCCAAGTAAACACGCACAGAACTGTCCTGCATCTCTTTTAAAGATAATCCACCCTAGTTGTAAAAGAATTCCAAAATTGGTATCAAATTTAACAAGTGCCATACCAATCAAATTCAGACTATAACACATCTGCTTAAACATTCTTAATTATCATACAGAAGCATTTTACAAGCAAAAACTGCTTGTCATTACTGTATTTTCTTGTTTTCAACATTTCTGCTATAGGTGCACCATCTCAAATTATTACACACAGATGTGCTACTAATTTAAACTAGTTTTCCAGAGAAAGAGAATTGGGGGGGGGTGAGCAGTGTATATGGGTGAGAAAGTGCATGGGGTGAATGGATGAACGATGTATGTGTGTAAGTGTGAGAGAGAATTATTGATATGGTGTGTGAGTGAATGAGAGATACTGTAAACTGTGCGGTAACCCTTACTCCACTCACTCCTGGCATGAAGCCCTCAATAGATTACCCCAAATAAATGTGGCCCTTTGCGGGAGAATGGTTCCTCATTCTGGTTTAAGGGGAAAGTTCAAGGGTAAGAAATTCATGACAGTCTCACTCATGAACAAGGATAACTTGTAACTGACAACTCCAACACTACTCACTACCTGCATATTTTTCTTTGCAGTCCAATTTAATTATATTCCTACTTTTATTCTTAAGTAAAGTTACCTGTGGAATTCTTTGTGAAGACATGAGTGCTTGATTATAGAAAATTCTACCAAAATGATCACGATCAGGAAACACTTCTGCCTGGCGTGGTAAGTTTGCACCTCCAGAGTCAACTAAATTAAAATAAAAATTGAACATCGGTAAACAAGGTATGTTCTATACACTACTTGAAATCATTATTCCCTCCTAGGAGGGCAATGAGAAAACTCAGATGCAGAGACAGTGTATACTGGCTTGGGAGGGAGACAAGAAAAGAGACATGCTTTCTTCCCCCCACCCAAACTCCTTAATCTGCCACTGTCATTGCTGCAATGGAGCCCTCACATAATAAGTGCTTGGATAGGGATTCTCCTTGCCTCCAATCTACAGCCCTTCATCCCAGCCAGTGCCACCGAAGGGAAAGGTGGGGTGGGCTCCAGCACCTGAAAAGGGGAAAACAGGCTACTTCACTTTGGCCAAAGCTGCTTACTGGCCCAGCCCTTCTGTATACTGACCAGATTTGACAGGTATTTTTCTAGTAAGTAATGAAACAATTTTCTAGCAAATAATGAACTATCATAGACATATAGCCTGATTTACAATTTGTGTCTTCAGTACCTTCGCCACTGTACTCTTTTGCATTGTTTAAACAGTATGCAATGTATACGAAAATCCATCTTCTGCATCTTTCACTTGCCATTTGTAGGAAGGAAAGACATACATACACAGACTTAATTTAAGCATAATACCTTACCATGGTTTGCACTAACTATAGTTTACAACCTAAAACAAGGTCTGAACTTCTAACCATGGTGCGTGTGTGTGGTGTTTATGAAGGTTCTTAGCTGCCTTGAACTCTCTTGTGAGGAAGGGTGGGATATAAGAAAAATAAATGAATAAACAGAGAACAGATAAACTAAAGTTTAAATCTACTATTCTGCTTTTGTTTTCTGTCCTCATTCAGCTTCAGAAGTCCATTCCCGTCTCTCATGCTGCCAAGTCAAGCATCATGCCAAACTTGTGTTAGTGGAAAACATGGTTTCCAAAACCACTTCAAACCAGTTTCCTATTCCGATTTGCCAATTGGTTGTAAACCATGTTTAGTCAATTCAGACACCAAGCCAAACCACAGCTGAGCTTTCTTAGGCAGGCTGTCTGCATTGATCCACTGTAAAAAGTACTGTGGCTCCACAGTCCAGTCTCTAGAAAGGTAAAAACAGATTTTATTTGTCATTGAAGCAGACTCTTAAAAATACAGCCTGCCACAAATCTTACTTTATCAATGTATAATAGCACTTACCTAAATATAGACAAGGGAGATTATTTTGCATTGCAATTTCTTGAGCACGTAGATGTTTCTTTACAGTGATTGGATAATATGTTCCACCTTTGACAGTTGCATCATTGGCAATAATCAAACACTCCACTCTGAAACACAAACAGTTGACAACAATTAAATACTTTGCAGTTGAGAATTGCTAAGGTTAATCCTAAGAATGCTGACATTAATGAACCTTTCATCCAAATGAGTGTGCTTAGGTTTGCAGTGCCAATCATATCTGGCAAAGGTTTTCATCAACTCTGCACCATGACAAAGCCTGTTACACAAACATTTTTTTTACTGTTAAACATATCCTGACATTTCTGCATTCTATATTTGCTGCGTTTCTAAGGAATCTTCAGGAACTATTACATTATTATTATTATTAAAATAAATCAATCAATAGTTGAAAACAACTTAAAATCACATCACAAAAAATGGGTGGGGTCCTAAAAATATACAGCTCAGGTGTCAAAGGCCAGGGTAAAGAGGTGTGTCTTCAGTATTTGCCTAAAACTCTACAGCGAAGTTGCCAGATGCACCACAGTGGAGAGGGAGTTCCACAGCTTAGGGGCCACCACAAAGAATGCCCTCTCCCAGGCCACCACTACACGAACTGTGTTTGGCAGAGTTTGTCTCCCAACAGATATCAGGATAATTGAAGTCGGAGGAGGACGAGAGGGACGCGCTGGTAGAGGTGAAGTCTGAGGAGAAGTGGTGATGAACAGACACCATCATCCTAGCGCCAGGAGTTGGAGCTAACATGAAGCAGGTGTTCAGGAGCAAGGCTGAGCTGGACCAGAGTGAGAAAATTGTCTGTTCCCAACTTGCCGAACATGTCGTGGGAACTGCATCTGCTCCTTGCCTCAAGTGGAACAGGAAGGGCAAAAGGCTAAACCATCATATTGTGTTCTTCATTTGTAAGTGCTGGGAGAGGAGGAAAACCTTTTTGTTGGTGCTTCCTTGAGCAGGCTCCTGCAGCATCCTCTGCCCTTTATAGTGCCTCCAGGGTCAAGATGTCCCACAATCATCACATGGCACACATGGACCATAATATGAATGGCTCAGCAATGCCCACTCCAGGTCCTCACGCACACCATCATGCCACAGCATCATCGGGACACATGCATGGTGGAGGGATGATGGACATGACCTTCCATTTTGGCTATAAGAATGTGCCTTTGCTGTTTTCTGGGCTCATCATCAACTCAGCCAGAGAAATGGCTGGTGCATTTGTGGCCATCTTCCTCCTGGCCATGTTCTACGAGGGCCTGAAGATTGCCCGTGAGAGCCTCCTCCGGAAGTCACAAGTCAGCATCCGCTACAACTCCATGCCAGTCCCAGGACCAAATGGCACAGTCTTGATGGAGACGCACAAAAAAGTCGGGCAGCAGATGCTGAGCTTCCCTCACCTCTTCCAGACCATGCTGCACATTGTCCAGGTGGTGGTCAGCTACTTCCTCATGCTCATCTTCATGACCTACAATGGCTACCTCTGCATTGCTGCGGCAGCAGGCATAGGGACAGGCTACTTCCTCATCAGCTGGAAGAAGGCTATCGTGGTGGATATCACAGAGCATTGCCATTAATGCCAGGCAACAGGCCTGAGCTTTACCTGCAGCCTCTGGCGAGGACCAGGTTTGGCCTCAGGCTTACTGGAAACCATGCCAAGAACATCCTTGGGGTGCCCTCCCACCAAATTTCTGGGGGTGATACCTGTGCTTCTCACTCCCCACCCCCATTTTTCCTTACTTCCCATGAAGGTGGGTCCTGACTGGTAGGAAGAGAGCCAATAGCCAGCTAGGACAGCCTGCTTAGGATGGTTGGGTTATATGCTAGATACAATTAGTGTGCTTGATTTTTATTCTGTTTTTAAGACTGTACCATGATTTAAACTAGCTGGCAGGCTAACAGGAAAATTATTCCACATTCTTTTCAGAATACTTTAAGTAGCATATGCTTTAATTGGGGCTTGCAGGAGTTGATCGCTGTAAACCGCCCAGACAGCTTCGGCTATGGGACGGTATACAAGTGCAATCAATCAATCAATCAAATAAATAAATAAATAAATAAATAAATTACTGCTACATCATGCCTCCTCGAAACGTTGGCAATTTGCTTTTCAAAAGTTACATTCTTGTCTTCTCCTCGACTGGGTGGTCGGTAGTAGACTCCAAGCACCACATTCCTTTTATTACTTGCCCCATTAATTCTAATTCAGATTCTCTCGGGGGAGCTACCAAGCTCATCTTCCTGTATTTCTGTGCAGGGATATATATTTTTAACATATAGCATGACTCCACCTCCATTTGTATTCCTTCTGTTCTTTTTGACAAGTTATATCCTTCAGTTGGTGTATTCCAGTCATGGGAGTCATCCTACCAAGTTTCAGTTATACCTATCAAGTCATAATTACCTTCCTGTATTAAGAGTTCAAGTTCATCCTGCTTGTTTCCCATGCTCAGCGCATTAGTATACAGACATCAAAGACCATGTGATTTGGCTTCCTTGCTACATTTTTCTGAGGATTGTTACTGGGCCCTATTACAGCCCATCTCTCTGTTCCCGTTACTGTGCACAAGCCTTCATCAGTCGTTATCACCAAGTTTACGTCTCCCTCCCCTTTAGGATTCAGTTTAAAGCCCTCCTGATGAACTTCTCCATGCTGTGGCCAAACACATTCTTCCCAGTCTTTATGAGATGCAACCCATCACTTGCCAGCAGTCCATCTTCCAGGAAGCATAGCCCGTGGTCCCAGAATCAAAATCTCTCACATCGGCACCACCTTTGTAGCCATTCATTCACACAGAGTATTTTTCTTTCCCTTTCTACTTCTCTTCTAAGTACTGGAAGGATGAATGAAAAAACTATCTGGGCCCCAAAGTTCTTGAGTTTCCTTCTTAGAGTTTCAAAGTCTGAGGTGATTTCTTCATAGCTCCGTTTGGCAGTATCATTTGTTTCCACATGGTTGAGGAGAAAGGGATACCTGTCGGTGGGCTTGATAAGCGATAGCAACCCTTCTGTCACATCCTGGTAGACAGCATACCTGGTGAGTCCACAGATCTTCTCAGCATACTTGGGTTTCGATCACACACAGTATGGAGTCTCCCACTACTAGTACTCTTCTCTTCTTGTTGTGGGGCATGGTTTCATTGCCCCTGCTTGATTGAGATTCAGCCTCTTGCTCATTGTCACACGGGGTCTCCAGCAATTCTTCCACTGCAGGCTGTCCTTCAGGCTCATCCTCAAGTGGTTGAAAGCAGTTCCATAGTCCCACTGGTGAAGGGTGTCTTCTAGCTCTTCTGCTCCTGTCACCCTTTCCCAAGCATTTTTCTCCACTTCGTTGTTCCTCTCCAAAGCAGTCTCCTCTTCTGCTACCACATGTTGTTGCTGTTCCACCTCCACTTCTCTTTGCTGCTGTTGTTCTAGCATTCTGTCTAAGAACTCTTCATCTTCTCTTATAGTCCTCAATGTGGCCACCTGCTATTCCAGGCCTCTCACTCTTTCTTCCAACAGTGCCACAAGCTTGCACTTGTTGCATGTGTATGCCATGTTGTTCTCAGGCAAGAAAACTTACATGGCACACACCTTGCAGGTCACAACCACTGGAGTATCCTTCCCATTCATACTCTCTTCTACCTTTTGTTTCTTTCTAACTACTTGTTTTGGAGTGCCCTGTGCTTTGTCCTGTCCTACTTCAGGATAAACTTGAAAGTCCCACTGGTATGTAGTGTGCTGTACAAGAATTAGTAATTTTTTAAAAAAAAATTTTTTAGGGACCTCCCCTGTTAAACTCCTGTTTGCTCTCCCTGCTCACTTGCTCTCTGAAAGCTGGCTTGCTTGTATCTCCTCTCCTGTGGACCAGCTGAGACAGCTCCCTCTGCTCTGCTCAGTTAGGAGTCAGGAAACAGAATATGAGTTCTAAAGGGAACCCCACCCAATAATCTGGCATTTTGAACCAGCTGAAGTTTCTGCATCATCTTCAAGGGAAGCCACACATAGAGTGCATTGCAATAATCCAATCTGAAAGTTACCACAGCATGGAGTACTGTGGCCAAGTCATCTCTGTCCAAAAGGTGCTGAAGCTGGTAAACCAGTTGGAGCTGGAAAAAGGCTAGCCACTGAGGCCACCTGAACCCCCAGTGACAATGTTGGATCCAGGAGTACTCCCAAGCTGCAAACCTACTCCTTATAAGGTAGAGCAACCCCCCCCCGAACAGAACAGGCCATGTCCCCATCTCCCAGACATGAGAACTCTGGACACATAACACCTCCGTCTTTTCAGGATTCAACCTCAATTTATTGGCCCACATCCAGCCCATCACCACCTCCAAGCAATAGTTCAACACGTCAACTGCCTCTCCTGATTCAGATGGAATAGAGAGGTAGAGCTGGGTATTATATGTGCATATTGATGGCCCCTTATCCCTAATCTCCTGATGACAGCTCCCAGTGGCTGTACATAGCTGTTAAATAGCACAGGGAACAAGATGGAGCCCTGTGGAATACCACAGGACAGTTCCCATGATGTCAAACAATAGTCTTCCATAACAACTTTTTGGAAGCAGCTCTGGAGGAATCAGAGGAACCACTGAAGCATAGTGCTCCCAACCCCCACCTCCCTGAGACATTCAAGAAAGATACCATGGTCAACAGTATCAAAAGCCATCAAGAGATCAAAAAGAACTAGTGTCTCTCTCCTGGCAGATGTCATCAACCAGGGTGACCAAGACAGTTTCAGTGCTGTGGCCAGGCTTGAAGCCAAACTGGAGTAGAGCCAAGTAATCAGTTTCCTCCAAACTTGCTTGAAGCTGTACCACCACCACCTTAGGCACCTTGCCCAAATATGAGATATTTGCCACTGGGCAATAGTTGTTTAACACTTCTGGGTCCAGGGAGGTGTTGCGCTGCAGCCAACTCAGAAGGGACAGGAAGGGGGGAGGCATGAGTTTCAGGCACCTCCGCAGCCAGAAGCAGAGTTGGGGATTGTTGTGTCTGAGCAGGATCGTGCGGGAGGGGGGCAGCCTGCTCTCCAGCCAGTTCCCACGAGTAACGCCCTTTCCGAGGAGCCGAGCGCACCGCCCCCAGTTGATGCAGAGGACTTGTGGGGGGAAGCTTCAGAGACAGGGCCAGCTCCTCCTTTGCCAAGCAGTTCCCAGGAGGATTCCAGTGTGGCACCGACCCCTGACCTCGAGCCCGTTGCTCGGGAGCAGGTGTCTTCAGATGAGCTGTTGGATGCGCGTCCCCTGTCTCCTCGTTCCCATCGCCATGAGAAACGGACAGGGCAAAGACAGGAATTACGAAGGAGTCAGAGATTACGTTCGAAAACATTTCCTATATAAGCCTGCCGTTCCCAGTGGGGGGTCGTTGAGTCAACTTCCTTCACACGCTGCAGAGCATGTCTAGAGTATAGTTAGGGATTCTAGTGAGTTAGCGTAGGGTTTCCTATGAAGCGCAATGCCTTTGATGTATCCATTACTCTAATAAAACGAGATTTACTTGCACACACACTCCAGCCTCATTCTTTTGGCTCTGGACGGGACAGGAGGTCCTCTTAAGAGAGGATGCACCACTGCCTCCTTTCAGGCAGATGGTACCTCCTCTTCATTCAGTGAAGCATTAAACCACTCCCTGGACCCACCCAGTCAATCCCCTACTATTAGCTTCAAGAAGCCAAAATGGACAAGGGTCAAGGGAAGAGGGGGTCAGTCACACTTCTTTAAGCAGCTTGTCCACATCCTCAGACAGCAATTATTGAAACTGATCCAGTACAGATGGAACAGACAGTGCTCTAGATGCCTTCATTGGACTTGCTATAATTGTGGTATTCAACTCTGTCCGAATCTGAGCACTTTTGTCCTCAAAGTGCCTTGCAAAGTTGTTACAGCATGCCTCCGAAAGATGTCAGAGCAACGCTCTCTTGGCCAGATGACTAAAGCCCATTCACAATTCTGAAAAGCTCTGCTGATGTCTACTTATGGCCGCAATGGTGGTGGAAATGTAAGCTTTCTTCGCCATCACCACTGCCACATGGTAGGCATGATGGTGCAATCTTACCTGTTTTTGGTCAGGTAGACTAATTAGTCAGTAGACTAATCTCAAAGATAAACAACGAAATAATGGTTGTGAGATCTTAATCTGAAAGAAAAATTCTATAACCTACTGTGCATATGAAATTGATGAAAAACCTTTTGGCCAGATCAGCAACTAAAGTTCTTGTTGCCTCACCTCAAGAAGGGTATTGTAGAGCTGGAAAAAGTCCAAAAAAGGGCAACCAAAATTATCAGGGGATGAAGTGACTCCCCTAAAAGGAAAGGCTGCAGCATTTGGGGCTTTTTAGTTTAGAGGGAAGGTGTCTAAGAGGTGACATGATAGAAGTATAAAATTATGCACAGCATGGAAAAAATGGATAGAGAAACGTTTTTCTCCCTCTCTCGTAACACTAGAACTCAGACATCAAATGAAGGTGAATGCTGGAAGATTTAGGACAGACAAAAGAAAATACTTCTTCACACAGTGCATTGTTAAACTATGAAATTTGCTCCCACAAGAGGCAGTGATGGCCACCAACTTGGATGGATTTAAAGGATTAGACAAATTCATGGAGGAAAAGGCTATCAATGGTTAATAGCCATGATGGCTATGCTCTGCCTCCATAGGCAGAATGCTTCCAAATACCAGTTGCTGGAAACTGAAGGAGGGGAAAGTGCACTCAGGTACTGCTTGTGGGTTCCCCATTTGCAACTGGTTGGCCACTGTGACAAGATGCTGGACTAGATGGGCCACTGGCCTGACCCAGCAGGCTCTTCTTATGTTCTTAACCTGTGCACCCAGGCAAAGTCATAAATCTAGGAGTCTCTGAAAGCTGGATATCTGAATGATCAGAAATGCTAAATTGTATTGATGACTATGCCTACCCTTCTAAAGGTGACAAGGCTTGCCATCCATAATTTCAACTTTCTCAGAAACAGGGGCATCGAACTATCATTCTACTACACCACAGGCATTTTAATAGCAGCTAGATTGTTCATTTGCCAGTTCTTGGATACTGTAAAATGTATAGCCATCAAACTATTACTTCATTATCAAACAAGAAACAATGAAACAATGGAGGTGTTTTTACTAGCGTTTCTGAATGGTTTCTTTGAACTGCCTGACCCTGAATTTCAACGCCAGGTTGGTATCAGCTGACAGGGCAAAGGTTTCCCAAGTAGAATTTCCAATAAACAGACATGATCACAGACCTAAAGTGGCAAGTAGGTTACTTGTAAGATACCATAATAATTTTTTTAAATCCTATTAATTTTGGTCTCTTTAGATTGTTTTCTGACATTTTGGCAATTATCAGAAAGCCAGAGGCAAAACCAACAGACAGCAAGACAGCAGCAGTTCTCACCCTGACACCCGCCCTATTCCTGTAATGATGCCTCCTGCTGGCACCTCTTCATCGCCATATAGCTGGTAACCTGCACACTGGGAGAACTCCAGGAATGGAGACCTGAGAAAACATTTTAAAAAAAAATCTCTGTAAAGTGAGCCACATTAAGAATTTTGCTGCTAGTTAATATTTTAAGCAGACAATTTTTTAACCTCATGGTTTAATAGCCTGGCTCCAAACAACTTGTGTTTTTAATGCTTTAGCAATTTATTTTGGAAATTGTATTCCACTTTTCCATTCTGACACGTTCTCTATATCTTGTCAAATTGGTTTTTCTCATTAGGCAGTAAGAGCAAAGCAGAATATGCTTATGATACCATGAACTGCATCAGATAATTTTTCATGGAAGCTGCTAAAGGAGGAAACAGTTTGCCATTCTGAGGACCCTAAATTAAAGACCTTACATGTCAAACATTTGGTTTCTTCATGAACTCTGATTAAAAATATATCCAATGTTCATTTGTTCATTTGCTTAATTTATATACCGCTTCGTATTTCAACAGAAATATCCAAGTAGTTACAAATCCCAACAAAAAGGAATTAATGCAAGAATCAAGATAAGAAATAGAATACAAATCCCACTTTCAAAACCAAACAATGTTAGTACTGCTACGAGCAATAATAAAAGTCCATATTTTAAGTAACAAAATGAAATAAGTATCTTTTAAACAGAAAGTACATACAAAAAACCCACACGATATAATGTTGCTTTTCCAAGCTCTGTGGGCAGAGAGTTTCAACTGATCCAGATGGGGGGGAAATGAAGCTGAGAAGTAGAGTCAAGCAGGGATAGCCAATGTGGTGCCCTTCAGATGCTGTTAGACTGCAACTCCCATCAGCCTCAGCCAGCATGGCCAATGTTCAAGGAAGATGAGAGTTTCAGTCCATCATCATCTAGAGGGCACCACATCACCCACCCCTGCTCTAGTATATAAAAATGCATGCCGCAAAGAGTTCAGTCTTTAAGTTGTCACAGGACTCCTTGAAAAACTGGTTCTATTTTGTAATAAAATTTCCTAGAAAATTAAAACAAGCATCTTAGTGGCCAAATTCTGCATTTCCCCTACATTTTGTAGTTGTACCAAAAACCAGCATTGTAACTGGTGAATATTTTAACTTACATAGATATATGGGGGTGTAGAGAATAGCCTTAAATTTTTTAAAAGGGACAAACCTTGTCAAAAGCTGTGGAATTAATATCTTAAGTTAAAAATTGTAAAAAAACAGCCTACATAAAGCCTGAATTACAAAACCTAATCAGACAATAACTATGTTGATAAATTCATATAATATTACTATGCTACCATGATGGTAGTAGACTTCAGAGCTATCACTTTGTTATCAAGCCCAGCCACAATTTATAGACCCTGATCAAGATGGCTAATAAAACAATATAAATACATGTTAGCTGAACTCCATTCCTTTTTCCAAACGACAACATCTTATCATCTGAAATTATTTATCATTACATTGAAACCATAGATACAAAGCAGTCTATGTTATACATCTTACATGTTACAATATTAATAATGAACAAGAAAGTACCCACCCAGGATCTATAAGTCTGTCAATTCTTTCTCTAGGTAACAATTTTCCTCTTGATGTGTGACGATTCCGTGACTTCTCTCCACCACCTGTCACACACGATCTTTGATTATTCTACTTGCACAAGAAGCTGAACAAATAGCTCTCACCATTCAGCAGTCATCAATACTCTTTCATAAGCAACATCATTAGTAAAAGATATTTTCAAAAGTTTCTGTTAATTGTATTTGTTATATTTTGTTATTTAAATAGTGCAATTAATGTGCATGGTGCTTTATAAAACATCTAGACGACCAGTGACTACCCCAAGGAACTTACAATCTAAAATTCAACACAGGGGAGGTAACAGATGGAGGAGAGAGTAAACAGAGGAAGAATATGCATTGTTACATGCATTCAGGCTTGGTTTCAGTAGGAGATTAGAAGCATGAGGTTAGGCCATAGGCTTAGTAGAAAAGGTAAGTTTGAGAAGGGATTTGAAGGAAGAAAGAGAGGATCATAGTCGTATATATATTCTAAACGAACATTTTGGGCACTAAAGACAGCAAAGGAGAAAGACAAAGTTGTTTAAGGAAGTAGGAGACCTTCAGATAGCTGAAGGTGACAGAGCTGAAGAATGAAGGTTATAGAGAGCAATATATTGGGATTTGAGCCATGGCAGGCTTTGAAGGCAAGGACAAAGAGTTTATGGCAAATCCAGGAGTGGACAGGAAAGCAGTGCAAGGAAGGACATCATGTAGTCTGAGCGAGAGAGATTTCAGTGGCAGAGTTCTGGATATAGACAAGGAACAAAATCTGACAACAGATGGTCAAAACAGAGAAAGTTACAGTAGTCCAAGTAGAAGATGACTAGAGCATAAACCAGAGTCATCAGCACACTTGAATGCTCAATACGCAGTTACTTGAATAGGCATGCTTTTACTCTGGTTGCAAAATTAGTGTGAACATATACAGATACAGACTTGGTATTCACAATCTAAGTCAGGCTTTCCCAACCTTTGGGTCCCCAGATGTTTCTGGACTACAACTCCCATCAGCCCCAGCCTATATGGCCCATGGTCAGGAATTAAGGGAGCTGTAGTCCAGCAACATCTGGTGACCCAAAGGTTGGGAAAGGCTGATCTAAGTGGTTGCCAAAACTTCCCACTTATCCAAAAGCCTCCTTGTCCTTTCCAAACTACTACAATCACATACGTGCTTTGCTTACCACTTTGTCTATAGTAGTGTTCTTCAACCTTAGGTCCCCAGTTGTTGCTAGACTACAATTCCCATCATCCTTGACCATTGCTTAAGATGACTGGGGATGATGAGAGTTGTAGTCCAGCAATATCGGGGGACCCAAGGGTGAAGAACACTGGTCTAAACAACTCTTAAGGTTCTTCTTGATGGCACTCTCTTGAACTCTGGCTGATTCAGAATGCTTCTGCTAAACATGCATCTTCCCCTCTTTGCTGTGACTATATAACTGCTTTCCTTGATTCTTTCATGTGCTGTCTGCCATGCTCCCCATCAAGGTGAAGCACCCAACTTTTCAGATTCTGGTTATGAGTTGATTCAGTCATTATCATAGCAGCATTACTAATGCTGGAAATTACGTTTGCATGTTCAGTGCTCCACATAGCTACAGTAACATCTGAGGCTTGGCAATGGTGAGGGAATCTGCCTATTGATCCAGTCAACCCACATTGGAACCTGTTCCAGACATTATTGCCCATTCATTATTCACCCATTCATGACCACTCTCAGGTACAGCCATGCCAGTGGCTCGTCTTTTCTGTCTCCTTCTATGCTCTTTAACTGCTCCCTTCTACACTAATTTGCCTAATGTTAACTCTTAAGTCTCCTCCGACACCTGTCTATATGCTTCCATAAAAAGATCTCTTTTTTTTTTACAATAATTTTTATTCAAATTTTCATAAAACATAGAAAACAAAATCATAAACCATTCAAAGACAAAAAACAAAACAAAAATGATTAAACAAAAAAAATAAAATGTTGACTTCCCATTTGTTACATATCAAATCAGTTATAGGTCTACAATATATAACAATCCTGTCTCTTAAATCATATTATAAAATCACTTTCCTCCAGTAGTTATCTTAATTAATCATCAAATCTCATAAACATTACTTTATTCTTTCCACAAAAAGTCAAAGAGAGGTTTCAATTCTTTAAGAAATATATCTATCAATTTTTCTCCAAATAAACATGTCAATTAATCCATCTCGTTAATAATTATAATAATCTTATTGTCATAACCATAGTCCAAATAAACATTTCGATTAATCCATCTCATCAGAATCTGTTAGGTCCAATAATTTCAATAGCCATTATTCCATTATCCCTATTAGTTCCATCTTCCATCTTCAATAGTCCTGTTAAGTCCAGTAATTTCAGTGTCCAATCTTCCATTATCAGTATTCCATAATAATCTTGCTGTTGTAACCATAGTCATATAATAAGAGTCTGATGGGAATTTCCTCTATCCCAAATATTTTCTTGCCATCCATTCTGAATAAGTTGCTGAAATACTGTTGTAAAGTCATATCTGTGTTCTTCTTTTTTACAAAATGCACTGGCTCATCTCTTAAGAGTTTTTCCATTGTCACATGGCTGCAGTTAATTCCATAGATTTTCTCTATATCAAGCTCCATCACATCATTCCAGTCCAGAAGATTATCCAAGCCATTGATAACTTTATCTCTAATATCTTCATTAATTTCTTCAGAGATAACGTTAAATTCCAAACAGTAGATTTTATTTCTAAAATCCATAAACTCCAGATCTTTTTCCAATTCCACATTTGTTCCAATCTCCAGGGCTTGTATCTTCCCTTTATTTTTTCTTTTCTCATCTCTGATCTTATTATCCTCTCTCACAGGATCCCCTATTTCTTTAAGCTCCTGCGTCATTTTGCTCAGTTCAATTTTCAGCTCCTTACTACCCTGTCGCAGGGTTTGTTTCGTTATCTCAATCTCATCCATTATTTTCTGAAACATAGTTACTTCCAGATTCTCAGCCACTTTCTTGATTGCCATTTTTAAAACCACGAAAACAAAGCAAAACAAAAATAAAGAAGAACCACTTCTTATTTCAGCAACAATTGGGTTAATATTCCAGGCTTGATGACATCACAGTATAAACAGAGCAACCTGCCTTATCTCTCTATGTTCAAGAATGCAAAACAAATTTAGTTCCCAGCATCAAAACAGTTAGTGGCATCGTGAAGAAGCAGATTCGTCAAAATAAAATAGACCAAAAAGAGAATAGTCCCAGACAATATAATATTCCTGGGAATAGAAATCAGGAATAGAAATCCCTCTTCTGTTTATTATCTTTAGAATGCACTTCCAGGACAGCTTTTTGCGACAGAAACAGAGATAAGCTGTTAATTTCGTGAATAACAGAGAAGAGTTATAGCTCACCCAGAAGTTTTCCAAAGCCGATCAATCTGACAAATCTCCTTTTGCTGTAACAATTTAAACCAAGTAAAAAAAAAATAATAGAAAGAAGGGTGCTTGCCTGTTAGTCCGTTCTCTCTTTAAAGAAAAGATAAACGTATCGCTTAAACAGATAGAGCTTGTTAGAAAGTCCGTCCGGCATTGTTGGCTGGACCTTATCTCATAAATTAATGAAATCCAGTCCTCCCCATAAAAAGATCTCACAAATCACATCCCTCTTTTCTAAGAGCCTTAAGACACCCTTTCTCAACAAAGCCTCCAGTTCTGCATTCCAGACACAAGAGGGCAACATAATCTCACATGTCAGGTGTTCACCACATCTGGAGAATTGATATTTAGTGCTGTGGCACCTAGCCTTTGGAATCCCCCCTTAAATGCTAGACAGGTGCCATCTCTGTTATCTTTTTCGCGCCAACAGAAGACCATCCTCTTTCAACAAGCCCCACCGAGTATCTGGATTAAAATAATTGGGGCAAGAATAAAAAGAACATGGTGGTCGGGGTCTACTACTGACCACCCAATCAAGGATGAAATTTTGAAAAACAAATTGCCAATGTTTAGAGGCCGCATGATGTAGTAGAAATGGGGGGCTTCATCTACCTCAATATCTGTTGGGAGACAAATTCTGCCAAACATGGTCCCTCCAAGAAATTCCTCACTTGTATTGGTGATAACTTTCTCCTACAGAAAGTGGAGCAAAGAACTAGAGGATCAGCTATCTAACCAGCTATTCTAACCAACAGAGATAAGTTAATGGATGGAGTAGCAGTAGGAAAACTCTGGGGGAAGATGACCAGGTTTTACTTAAGTTCTTGATTTTAAAGGAAGCAAAAGCTGAGAGTAGCTACACACATACCCTAAACTTCAGGAAAGCCAATTTTAATAAACCCAGAACAATGATAAGCAAGGTTCCATGACAAGCAACCCTAATGAGAAAAGGAGTCCATGATGGGTGGGAGTTTCTAAAAAAGGAAATTCTAAAGACACAAATACAAACAAATCCAACAAGGAAAAGGCGTGGAGGACAGCAGAAGAAACTAATGTGGCTTCACAAAAAGCTTAGAGACAACCTGAAAACAAAAAAGCACACATAGAGGAAGTGGAAGGAAACCCGGGCCAGAAAGGAGAGTACAGACAGCATGGAATTGCAGGGATGGCATCAGGAAAGCTAAAGCTGACAACGAGCTGAAGTTAGCGAGGGATGCTAACAGCAACAAAAAAAGTTTCTTCAGGTACATCCATAGTAAAAGACAGAGAAAAGAAATAGTTGTACAGCTACTCAATGAGGATGGCAAAATTATAACAGTTTATAAAGAAAAGGCAGAAGTTCTCAATTCCTACTTTGGCTCAGTCTTCTCCCAAAAGAAGGTCTGTGACCCTCCTGGCAAACGTGAAGTACAAATTGAAGAGGCAGGATTTCAGCTTAAGGTTGCCAGACAAACGACCAAGGAATACCTATTAGCTGTTCATTAGTTACCAGGCCACGTTCAAAGTTCTGGATTTGGTGCACAAAGCCCTATACAGCTTGGGACCAAGATACTTGAAAGATCATCTTACCCTTATATACCAGTCGATCACTGCACTCTGCAGGTGAGGGCCTCCTGCAGATACCATTTTATCAGGAGGTCCATTCCGCACAACATAGAAAGCGGACCTTTAGTGTAGTGGTACTTACCCTTTGGAATTCCCTCCCCTTAAATATTAGACAAGCACCATCTCTGTTATCTTTTCGGCGCCTACTGGAGACCTTGCTCTTTTAACAAGCCTTTTAAGTAGCGACCTTATCCCAGTTTGCGTCTGTGTTGGAATTGCTTTTAAATATGTTTTAAAAGATTTTTTTTAAGATGCTTTGTTTTAATGTATTTTAAGGTCTTTTTAAAGATGTTTAGAGAGTTTTTAGTGTTGCCTTGGGCTCCTTCTGGAAGGACGTGTGTGTGTGTATGTATGTATGTATGTATTTATTTAATACTTTGAACAAGTTCAAATCTCCAGGGCCTGATGAACTGCAGCCTAGAGTATTGAAAAAAATGGCTGAAAAACCCCTGGAACCATTGTCTATTATCTTTGTGAAATTGTGGAGGATAGGTGAAGCATCAGATGATTGGAGGAGGGCTAATGTTGCCCCTATCTGCAAAAAGGAGGAACTGGGGAACTACAGACCAGTCAGCCTGACATCAGTCCCTGGGAAAATTCTGGAGCAGATTATAAAGCAGTTAATCTGTAAGCACCTTGAAAACAATGCAGTGATTACTAGAAACCACCATGGATTTGTCAAGAAGATATCCTGCCACACTAATCTTATCTCATTTTTTGACCAGATAACCTCCCTGGTAGATTGTGAGAATTCTGTGAACATAATATATCTTGACTTCAGCAAAGCTTTTGACAAAGTGCCCCATGATATTCTGATTAGCAAGATAGCTAAATGTGGGTTGGATGGAACAACTATCAGTTGGACCCACAGTTTGCTACAGAATTGTGCTTGTCAATGTTTTTTTCTCAGACTGGAGGGAGGTAATGAGCAGGATATGGCAGGACTAGGTCTTGGATCCAGTGCACTTCAACACGTTTATTAATGACTTGGATGAGGAGGCGCAGAGCATGCTTATCAAATTTACAGATAATGCAAAATTGGGAGGGACGGCTAATACCTCGGAGGACAGAAACAAAATTTAAAGTGATCTTGATAAGATGGAGCATTGGGCTAAGAACAACAGAATGAAATTTAACAGGCATAAGTGCAAAGTTCTACACCTAGGAAAAATAAACCAAATGCAGTTATGAGATGGGGGATACTTGGCTCAGCAATACTACATGCAAGAAAGATCTTGGAATTGTTGATTACAAGCTGAATATGAGCCAATAGTGTGATATGGCTGCAAAGAAGGCAAATGGTATTTTAAGCTGCATTAACAAAAGTATAGTTTCCAAATCACATGATGTATTTGTTCCCCTCTATTTGGCATTGGTTAGGCCTCATCTTGAGTACTGCATCCAGTTCTGGACCCTGCACTTTAAGCAGGATGCGTACATACTGGAACAGATTCAGAGGAGACCAACAAGGATGATCAGGGGACTGGAAACAAAGCCCTATGAGGAGAGTCTGAAAGAACTTGAGAAGAGAAGACTGAGAGATGATAGCACTCTTCAAGTATTTGAAAGATTGTCACACAAAGGAGGGCCAGGATCTCTTCTCAATGATCCCAAAGTGCTGGACACAGAATAATGGGCTCAAGCTACAGAAGCCAGATTTTCAACATCAGGAAAAACTTCCTAGCTGTTAGAGCAATACAATAATGGAACAAATTATCTAGAGAGGTGGTGGGCTCTCCAACACTAGAGGCATTCAAGAAACACTGAACAGCCAACTGTTGGGTATGCTTATCCCAGTTTGTGTCTGTCTTGGAATTGCTTTTTAAGATGTTTTTAAACATTTTTAAAATATGTTTTTAAGATGTTTTATTTTTAAAATATGTTTTTAAGATGTTTTATTTTTAATATGTTTTTAAGATGTTTTATTTTTGAGATGTTTTTAGTGCTTTGTCCTTTGTTTGCCCCCTAGGCTCCTTCTGGGAGAAAGGGCAGGATAGAAGTTTAATTAATAATAACAATAACAACAATGACAATAACTGTACACTGATGCTAAACAATTGTTAAATGATGCTATTCCTTTCTTACTACATTATGTCCAAAAGTACCATCATTTTACCACAGGGCAGAAAGCCAAACACAATCAAGCTCTCATTATAAGACACTCTAATTAAAGAAAAACAACATACCCAACCTGATTTTTTCAGATTGCTGTTGGAGTTCTGTTACTAATGCTTTCATTCGTTCATAGTTTTCCTGATGAGAGAAATAAAATAAGAGAATGTTTCAACAGCTTCATAGCTTAGTAAAATATTTAACTAGAGACAATAAATATTTTACAACGAGGCTTATAAACCACTTTCCCTAAACATGTTGCTGAAAGCCAGTTACTGGTTTATTAAATATATTTGAATTGATCCATTATTTTAACTGTATTTTCTTTCCACTAGTTCCCCTTATGTGTCTTTATCCCAGAGTTTCAGAGGTTCACTCACACACATATATACATACATTGAAGAAATACTGCTGTCTGTTGCTGTGTAGTAAGGTTATCTTCAGAGAGTGCTCTCACGTGCTCCCCCTCCCCAAGTTAAGGCAGGTGGTAACCAAAGAGCAAGTCCCTTCTGTGGAATGCAGGTAAGAGCTGGAAGAAAGGCTGCCACAAATGCAAGGAGAGGCTACCAACAAAGGTGTGCAAGTTAAACATGAAGAAGCCCATGTTGCCTTGTAGAATGGAGATCTACTTGGCCCTTATAAGCTACTATTTCAGTTTCAATTCCTGTGTTAGGCTTTATTCTCTCTCCTGATGAGATTTATACTGTCGAGTTACACTATTTTTATTTGTATTGTTTTATACAAAGCTGCATGGATCTGTATTATATACTTATTGACTATGATTATTTGTAATTGTTCTGTTTTATTAGTTTCATTTATTGTTGCTCATTTGATATACTGTGAGCCGCTTTGGCCACAGTACTATAGACAAATGGCATACAAATAAACAGATGCGGATGATATTCTTTTAAATAAAATAAATGAAGGGGGCCATGAAGCAAGCTGCCAAATGAAGCAGTTTTCACAACCCCCATCTCGCCAACAACAAACCAGCATGATGCTAGACAAGAAAGCACATGTGTGCCTGACCTTCTGGGTACACAAAGGAATTCTCTGGATCAAAGCTCAAAGAATTAGACAATGAAATCTTATTTTGATAATAAACGCTTTGGCTGTTCTACATTTTCCGTAGAGCCAATTCAGTTTAACATGTCTCTTGGTATTAACAATAACGACATCTGTAGGTTAAACATAACAGCTGAAATACTGTACCTGTTTAGTCACAGGAAGAGCAATGGGGGGAGGTGTGTGTTGGGGGAAGACAGAGAGATATGAAATCATACACAGTCAACAATGACTGTGGGTCAGTATCTGTCTGTTATTCATTCCTGAGAAGTCTAAAAAACCCCTACCTGTGCTCTGTGTTTTGGTACAAAATGAGGTGCTGATACTCATACGCTGATAAAAGTGCTGGTGGTGCCAGCACAAAGTGGCTGCTATGGGCAGCAAAAAAGAGGCACCAGTACTCTGTACCACTGAATACTGTCACAAAAAAGCCCCGCTCATGCTTAAATTATATTTTACATTCCATTACTAGATTAAAGATAGAATATTCTTACAGAATTTTAAATCAAAAGAATATGATGGATAAGAAACTTAATTTTTTTTCACTCCTACTAGTGAGGACTTATACAAGATAGGTAAACGAAAGCCCACCTGAAAGATTCAGGGGCATTCTCTAATCAAAAGACTTTTCCCTCATCAGCTTGGGAACTGAAAATAAACTGATATTGGTAGGAAGTTGTTGAAATGGCAATGTGAGAGAATATACACGTTAAAAGGAAGACAATGGGTTCCCAATCCAGCAGGTAAGAAGAAAGGGGGTGCCTATTCTCTAAAGGTCATTTAAAAACATCACACACACACATACACAAGCCAGGCTCTGTAAATCCAGCTGCAGTGAAAGCAATCTACTTAGCTCCTGTTCCTGCCAATTCTCCCTTATAAATCCCCCCTCCACTCCAATATCTGCATTACCGCATCTAACACTGATGTGGAAACATGCATTTATTTGCCAAGAGAAAGTACCATCTGTTTTTGTCACTAGTCCCCGCCACTGCCATAATTTCTATCAGGCTTAAAACTTAACCTGGTAACCTCTACATTTAAGCAAGGTCTTGCTAGCATTCTACAGGATCTTAGCTGGGGAGTGGAACATGCATGTTCATTCCTCTTTTTCCCCCCTTGCTATTATTTCACCTTCTAGAAACTATTACTCTGAATTGCAAATGCAACAAGACAAATATGCAGAACACACACAAACTTTTAAAGCATGTTTTCATACATTTTGGAATACTATAGAAGAGAATTTTAATTTGCAGAGCCATTAAATTTTTTATCAGTCAGTTAAGAAGCAAAAAAACACGTTATTCCTGACTTTTGCAATGCAAACGTCACAACCTGCTGGTCACTATTTTTCTCTGTTTGCTGTGTATGAGTATATCTAAATAGCCACAAACCGGATCAAATGACAAACAATCTTGTATGATACATTATACTAAAAATACTACTGATTTAGTATGAAGTTACAAAGCAGCAACTGTCATCTTTAGACTTTTTCTACAATTACTCTCAATTTTATCCACTGGAGTCGGGATCCAAAGAACTACTTTAGCACACTCAAGGACTTGTACATGCCCAGAGGAATTTTTGGCTCATTTTAACCATTTGACAACTGGTATAGCACAGTGGGGAGGAGAGCACGGCTGGGAGTCCAGAGTCTGTGAGTTCAAATCCCCGCTCGTGTTTCCTGGGTGTAAAGGGTCAGCTAAAGATCATCCCCACAGTGAGTGGCTCAGGGGTTACGTGCCCTGCCACCTGTGCAGCTGTGGGCAAGCTGCATAGTCCCAAGGAGCCCAGTTGCCCTCCAACTGGCAGTTGCGGACAAGGAAGGGGCTGGCTTGTGCAGCTGTGGCAAGCTGAGCAGGCCCTAGCCAGCTGGGGAGGACTAGCCTCAGAGGGAAGCAATGGTAAACCCCCTCTAAGTACCACTTACCATGAACACCCTATTCATAGGGTTGCCATAAGTCGGGATCGACTTGAAGGCAGTCCATTTCCATTTTTTTAACCATTTGAGCAGAAGGTTGCCATTTTATTTTATAAACTGTTTTTAAAAATGTCCCAAGTTTCAAACATGGCTCGCTATATTGAATCAAAGACTGCTGTTTGAGAATTGCAAATCCAAAGCTCCCTTGAGGAAACCTCAGACTTGCAAATTCCCTCCTCTGTTCGCATGCTCCAATTCCCTACTGTTTGAAGAGCAAATACAAACCAGTTTGTTGATGTGTAACAGCAAACTATGACTCGCCCAAAACCAAAAGTCAGCAAGGGAATCAGAGTGCCAAAGCCCAAGACTCATCATGCAATGGATAAACCATAGTTTGGCAATACATACAAACTGGATCTTTATGTTTAATTAATCATGTAGAACGCAGGAATCTTAAAACAAGTATGATCTTTATGTAGCCACAGCAAAACCGAACTGAAACCATTATTTTTTCCCCTTTAGTTCAACAACAATGGAAACTAGAGAAACAAGAACTGAATACTAAAAGTGTAATTATTAACACACAGGAAAAACAACTTCAGAAATTTGCTGCCAGTTCTGTCCCTGTGGCCTCATCTATTAGATTTCAGAAATTAAACACACTTTGTTTTACCAAAGTGCATTTCTATTTATCCTGCCTTGAAAAACTATCTTCCACCCTGTCTTGTTAAATCTGCAGAATGGACAAACAAAAGAGGTCGAGAAGGCCAACACTCTTCCTTTATCTGCACCTTTTTTTGAGTTTGCACAGTATCTCATCATGTTACATTGCTGGTAAAACAATTTGTACACATTATGACCTTCATAAATAATAGCTACAGCTGTGCAACAGCTAACAATAAGGCCCACTGTACTCCTTAAATGTTATACCAGATATACCCATGAAGCCTTGTTTATTAAGCATGCCTGGATACATCTGGCCTGTCTTGACCATTTACTTGAATCTTTCTCATAAACAATTAAAAAAGAATTACCCCAAAACTAATCAAGACTCACAATGAGATCCTGTAGATCCCCAGCCAGAGACTAATTTTGTGGTAGGGCTAGCTTGAGGAAGAAATAGAGGCTTCCCCCATATCCCCAAAATAGCCTTCCAGCAAGACACATTGCCACAGCCATCAATACACCTCTGTTTTCTCTGTCAGCTAGAGCTCAAATGATGCTCCTAAGAGGTCTGGGTATAACCTTGGGACACTAGTTATTGAAAACTTTTATGTGGGGCTACGATTATTATCATTATTTGTTTCATTTATGAATCAATTCCCATGAGTCACTCCACAGTGATTTACAATACAATAAAAACATATATAGAACAGTAGTTCATATAAGAACAATATATAGATATTTAAATTTAAAACAACAACATATGCATAAAATCAATTCAGATCTAATACAGATACTAACTGGGATAAAAATCTCTGCTTAGAAAGCCTGTTGAACGAGGAACTGCCTATACACAACCAAGTCCAATTCAAGGTGTTGATATTAGCATATAAAGCTCTAAACAACTTGGGACCCAATTGCTTTCCTCTATATCAATTGCTGGTTGGGTCAAGGCAATCAGAGCAAGTGACACCAAGTCTGAACCAGTTACACTGATTACCAATGAGTTTCCAGACCAAATTCAAAATCCTTTAAAGTCCTAAATGGTTTGCAACTGAGTTATTTGAAGGACTGCCTACACCCATTCAAGTGTGCCCTAGGGATAGAGATATGCCTTGGAGACTCTGCTTGTATGACCACTTGAGAAGTCAATCCAATTAGCGGGCATGAGAGACAGGGCCTTTTCTTTGGTGGCTCCCAGACTGTGGAACTCTTTCCCCTCAGCATGTGCATGGCATTGATGCTCTGGATTTCAAAACAAGTTTTTAAAAACCAACTTTATGAACTTCCTTGTCCTAAAGGCTTTTTCTACAAAACTGTTACATAATGTCTCTCCATGAAGCGCTGGGAAAGACCCCGGCCTAAAATCCTAGAAAGTGTTGCTGCCAGTCAGTGTAGGCAGTACTGGACTAGATGGACCAATGGTTTGACTCAGTATAAGGTATTTCTATGTTCCTATGTAATACATTTATTTCATTTTATTTTTTTCTTACATTTATACGCCGCCTTTCTTTCATCACAGAAACTCAAGGTGGCATACATGTGGTTCCCACACAGTCCCCCCATCCAGGGCACTGACCAGACCTGGACCTGCTTAGCTTCAGCAAGGTGGTGGCTTCATGCATCTTCAGACCCAGGACCATGTTTAGCCATGTTTCATTTTATTTGTAATAATTTTAACTGGCCTTTTAAATTATTGTTAATGCTGCTGCCTTTGTTGATTTTAATTTATTCTAGATTATTGTATTTATTGTGTTTTTAATATAGCGTGGATTACATTCTGCTTTCTCTGAAGCACCCTCTCAGGGTCCCAACATGGCCACTCTAGAACATATTTCCCTCCAAGGCAAAAATTGTCATTTGCGGAAGGCACAGGTCCAATGCTGAACATGCAAGAATTTTAAGATACTCAAGAATCAATTACTTTTATACAAAGGTCTTTATACCTTTTGCATACACATAAACATAAGAATTCAGGAGTGTACAGCGCAGCTCTCACCGGTAACAGTTTCTAGTGTGGCAGGAAACTCTCAATGAAGAATATGAATGTGTGCAGGAAACTCCCAATGAACAGTGTGAAGGTGTGTGCTGGTATGGCTAAAGGAAGCTGGCTTTCTCTATTCTAAGGTTGTTATCCTTAACAAGGTGGATTGCCAAAATAAAATGAGAGTTCTAATCACATCTACCTCCTCAGCAGCAGTGCCTATAGCAGCAGCAAGGTACTTCTCAGTTCCTTTAGATGGATTGCCAGCTAGTTCACTCTGGCAGCGCTGCAGAGTATGAAAAACTGAGTTGACTTGCAAAGCAGAAAATCCTGTTGCCTGTGGTTTAATATAAGAATCATGTGTAATGAACTGCAGCTCTGGGGCTTATTTTCAGAGAAATGTCATCAGCTGGAGCACCAGGGTGACTGATGAACCCTCCTTGCTCGGGTGAGTGAAGTAAGGGGATAACAAGACTTTCAAGCTGTAACTATCATTTGTAACAGGTTAGAAGTCACTGAATAAGGAAAATAATCAGAGGCTGGATACCCCTTTTGTTTGATAGGTTCCTGCATCATGCTAGCAGTCTAAATGGCAACACTACTCTGCAAGATTGTTTGCATTTCAGTTAGCTGAAGATCTTTTGTTAAAGCTCAATGTGTTTTACAGGTTGAATTTGTACAAACAGAAGTAAGCACCTCTAAGTTCAATAGAGCTTATTTTTATTTAATTTATTATTACATTTATATACCACTTCTTCAAGGAGTTCAAGATGGTATGCATGGTTTTCCCCCTTCCCCATTTTATAGCCTCACAACACCCTAGAAGGTAGCGTAGGCAGTAAGGTTAAAAACTGGAGCCAGAGAGTTTGATAACTGAGTAGGAACTGAAACTTGGTCTTCCAGGTCCCAATGTTACACTCTAACCACAACACCCACTTAATAATAAGTTATGTACATGATTGTCATCATGTCTGATGGCTGATCAGGGATGTGAAGCCAACTCTCCCCAGCCAAATTTCAACAAGCTAACTACTACCCCACTCTTTGCTAACTCACTATTCAGTAACTGTCTGCATATCTATAAACTGTTTGATAAGTAAAAGTTACCAAACATTATAAATTCAGTAAAACTAGGTATTATACTACTAAGAGCTGCTCTTGTTTGCGGGGGGGGGGGGTGATTCAGCACAGCTACCTATATTTTGCCACTCTCCTTGGAGGCATGGTTTGTTCCTGCAGCACTACACGTATCCCTTCAAAGTAGGCTGATGTGAGGTTCTTTACATGCCGTACACTGAAAGCACACATACCCTCCGAAGAATTCTGGGAACTGTAGTTTACCCCTCACAGAGCTACAACCCCCAACATCCTTTGTTGTTGTTATATGCCTTCAAGTCAATTGCGACTTATGGCAACCCTATGAATCTTTTTTGGATGCATTCATAGAGTTTTCATGGTAAGAGCTATTCTGAGATGGTTTACCATTGCCTTCCTCTAAAGTACCTAGGGCACTCAATATTCCCATGCAGTCTCCCATCCAGTACTAACCAGGCCTGACCCTGCTTAGCTTCTGAAATCAGGTGTGTTTAGGGTAGTTTGGCCGTATGCCCCAACACTTAAACTACAATTCCTAGGATTCTTTGGGGGAGTGCTTTAAATTGTATGAGATATATTCAGCCCAGGAGATACATCTGGGATCACTCCTGAGTCCTCCCTAAGGTGAGAAGGGCAAAGCACTGTAAGCGTGGCAGCTGTACTCTTTCAAGGCATTTGGTGCTCCTATGAGAGAAAGTGGCTCTCACGCAGGAATTTTGAGGCTCTGGAACAAGGCTACCATACTGAATAGCCTGGCAGCGTTGCCCACTGGCTTGAAGAACTACGTTACATAGCAGTTGGGAGAATTTTCCACCATATTGGAAAAAGTTTCACCTGCGGGCTTCCGCCTGCCAAGCAGCTGCCAAAAAGGCACAAAAGCCTCGTTGTGAGAAAGGAAAGCTCCTGCAAATTACAGCAAGCCCACTGCAGGAAGCACATGCAAACTACTGAACTTCGTAGAGTTCTTGCAAGTCTGCCAGAAAGCCCCTCCTCGAGCGCGGAGAGCCACGGCACGCCCCGAGACAGCCCGCGTAGCGGGCCCTGATGGACTACCTCCTCCTTTTTTAAAAAGCAGCTGCAGCTCATCCCCTCCTCGGCCTACCTGATAAACCGGGGAGGTAGCGTCGGGCTGCGAGCCCACAGTGGCCACCTTGTCCCCATGGTAAGCGCAGCTGACAGCAACTGCAGCCGCCCGCCGGCACTTAAACAGCAGGCAGAGGCGGCATTTCGGGCCCAGCAACATCGCTGGTGGGGTCGGCGGGAAGTGCCTAAGAAACGACTTTCCGGGCCTGGAACCAACCGCACGGCCTCTCCCCCCGCCTCAACCAATGGAAAGATGGAGCAGGCCTAGCGGCACGAGACCTTCCCCTCTTGAGGCACCGCCCAATTAAAGGGGCTGACGAAGGGAAGAAGAGGCGGCTTGTGGAAACCAACCCTCTGCGCCCCTCCCTTGACTTCAGCTACAGACTCCTCTCGGCTTGGAAGAGGCTGTCTTTTCCCCCCCGTAAGACTGCCCCCGTCTTTGCTGGGCAATGGTTCTCTGACTTTTTAACAGGCTACCCGCTGATGTGAACACGAGAATCTGGTGATCAGGATGCCTATTCATTGTTAATTTATTAAAGACATAGGACTTATGTCAGAACACGTTCTTTGCCTTTTCTTTTGTAAAGTTGGTGCCTGTTGAAGACGTTCCTCTTTCAACAAGCCTAAGAGGAGACTTTTATCCCATTTGGTATCTATTTTATTCTAAATTGACGTTTTAAATTATATAATTTGTTTGTTTTATATATGCAATTGTTCTGTATATGTTTTTATTGTATATCCTGCATTGAGCAGGAGGTTAGACTTGATGGCCTTATAGGCCCCTTCCAACTCTATTATTCTATGATTCTTACGAAATCGCTTTGGGATGCCTCATGGAAAACGATTCATAAATGAAATCAGTAATTCTTAAGGAAAAATATTCTATAGAAGTAATAGATTGGCAATAGATGAACATTTTCAGAGAGACAAATATGAAAAATGTAAACACCAGCAGCCTACAAAGCTAGCTACGGTGCTTATTCTGTTAACCTTCCAGAGGAAGAGAGGTACACCTGTTTTGTATTAAATTGTATAAATAGATATGAGGCCTATAAATAGAATGAAGTTTTCAAAATATTTGACCAAATAATAAAGCCACTGCTTACATTTGATGAGGCAGCACAAAGGGATTTTTTAAAAGTCTACATATTTATAAAACGTGTATGCTACATGTCCATAAAGTTAAGCTCACCCCTAAAGTGTCTGCAATTTGGATTAGGATGTATGTACAAGGCTATCAGGTTCCATCTTCCAAAATAATGTCATTCAGAAGAGATATAGTTGATAGATGAACTAGGCACAAATGTAGTGATCATCATCAACCTGTGTACATATTGACAAACCTGTAATGGTGAAAGTGGCCAGGAATTGGCAGGTACAGAGAACCTATAGAAATTTTGCCCACAGTCAGCACACAACGTACTCTTAAACATTGCCAACTACTGCTGCTAGGAGATGCTGCATCTGCTCTGATTAGTCTCAAAACCTCATCAGAACAGGGATTGCAATCGTCCACATGATTTATTTATTTATTTATTTATTTATTTAAACTTATATACCGCCCGACTAGCAATAGCTCTCTGGGCGGTGAACATAGATACAATAAAATACAATATAATACAAAAACTTCAGTCTAAAATCAAATTTCACAATCTAAAAACAGCAAAGGCTAAAATCAAATTACAAACATTACAATCATTAACAAAAAAATTAAAATGCCTCGGAGAAAGGTTTTAACCTGGCGCTGAAAGGATGATAGTGTCGGCGCCAGGCGAACCTCCTCGTGGAGACTATTCCATAGTTCGGGGGCCACCACTGAGAAGGCCCTTGATCTTGTCACTGCCCTCCGAGCCTCCCTATGAGTCAGGACCCGGAGGAGGGCCTTCGTAGCAGACCGTAGTGTACGAGCCGGTTCATAGTGGGAGAGGCGTTCCGACAGATATTGAGGTCCCGCGCCGTATAAGGCTTTATAGGTTAATACCAACACTTTGAATTTGGCCCGGAAGCGTATTGGAAGCCAGTGCAAGTGGGCCAAAACAGGTGTTATATGGTCAGACCGCTTCGTTCTTGTTAGCAGTCTGGCCGCCGCATTTTGCACCAGCTGTAGCTTCCGAACCGTCTTCAGAGGTAGCCCTACGTAGAGCGCATTACAGTAATCCAAACGTGAGGTTACCAGAGCATGTACTACTGATGTAAGATCCTCCTTACTCAGGTAGGGACGTAGCTGGGCTACCGATCGAAGTCGGTAGAACGCATTCCATGCCACCGAGGCTACATGAGGCTCAAGTGACAGGGAAGAGTCTAGAACGACTCCCAGACTACGAACCTGTTCCTTTAGGGGGAGTGTAACCTCATCCAGGACAGGATATGTATCCACCATCTGATTGGAAAAACCATCCACCAACAGCATCTCAGTCTTATCAGGATTGAGTCTCAGTTTGTTAGTTCTCATCCAGTCCATTATCGCATCCAGGCAACGGTTCAGCACATTGACCGCCTCACCTGAGGAAGATGAAAAGGAGAAGTAGAGCTGCGTGTCATCAGCGTACTGGTGACAACGCACTCCAAAACTCCTGATGACCGCACCCAACGGCTTCATATAGATGTTAGAAAGCATGGGAGACAAAACCGAACCCTGCGGGACCCCACATTGGAGTACCCACGGTGTCGAGCAATGTTCCCCAAGCACTATCTTCTGGAGACGGCCTGCCAAGTAGGAGTGGAACCACTGCCACGCAGTGCCTCCAACTCCCAACTCCGCAAGCCTCTCCAGAAGGATACCATGGTCGATGGTATCAAAAGCCGCTGAGAGATCAAGGAGAATCAACAGAGTTACACTCCCTCTGTCTCTCTCCCGACATAGATCATCAAACAGGGCGACCAAGGCCGTCTCAGTGCCGAAACCGGGCCTGAAACCCGATTGAAATGGATCTAGATAATCGGTTTCATCCAATAGCGCCTGGAGCTGGTCAGCAACCACTCGTTCCAAGATCTTGCCGAGATATGGAACATTTGCCACTGGTCTGTAGCTGCTGAAATCCTCTGGGTCCAGGGAAGGCTTTTTCAGGAGTGGTCTCACTGCTGCCTCCTTCAGACAGCCAGGGACCACTCCCTCTCACAAGGAGGCATTTATCACTTCCCTGGCCCAGCCAACTGTTTCCTCCTTGCCAGTTTTTATTAGCCAAGAAGGGCAAGGATCTAGTACCGAAGTGGTTGCACGTACCTGTCCAAGCACCTTGTCCACGTCCTCGAACTGAACCGACTGAAACTCATCCAACAAAACATGATAAGACTGTGCACCAGACACCTCACTAGGGTTAACTGCTATAAAATGAGAGTCTAGGTCCCGACGAATGCGTAAGATCTTATGCTGGAAGTGCTCAGCAAACTCATTGCAGCGGGCCACCGAAGTATCTACAGTGTCCTGAAGGCCTAGATGAAGTAGCCCTCGGACAACTCTAAAAAGCTCCGCTGGGTGGGAGAGAGATGCCTTAATAGTGGCGGCGAAATATTGTTTTTTCGCCGCCCTCACCGCTCCTATATACCGCTTGGTGAAAGCACAAACCAGCGTATAGTTGCATTCATCAGGAGTTCGTCTCCATCTCCGCTCAAGCCGCCTCCTATCTTGCTTCATTGCCCTCAACTCTGGAGTATACCAAGGAGCTGAATGAGCTCTGCAAAGGAGAGGGCGCGCAGGAGCGATCGTGTCGACAGCCCGGGCCATCTCCGCATTCCACAGATTAACCAGGGCTTCAACAGGAGCGCCGGTCCTATCAGCCGGAAAATCCCCCAGAGCCCTTTGAAAACCTTCAGGATTCATTAGTCTCCGGGGGCGGACCAATTTAATAGGTCCCCCACCCTTGCGGAGGGAAAAGGTCGCTGAAAGTCTAAACTTCAGCAAGCAGTGATCTGTCCATGACAAAGGGAGAGATGTAAAACTCCCCACATCCAGATCACTATCCCCATGTCCAGTAACAAAAATAAGGTCGAGTGTATGCCCCGATATATGTGTTGGGCCACTAACATATTGGGACAGCCCCATGGTTGTCATGGAGTCCATGAAGTCCTGAGCCGCCCCAGACAAAGTAGCCTCGGCATGAATGTTGACATCCCCCAGTACTAATAGTCTAGGGGATCTCAACAATACCTCCGAGACCACTTCCGTCAACTCAGTTAAGAAAGCCACTGGGCAGCAAGGTGGGCGGTACACCAAAAGGATTCCTAGTCTGTCCCTCTGGCCCAACACAAGGTGCAAACATTCCAGACCAGTAGTTGTATGGACATGGTGCTTGGTGAGTGAGATGGAACTCTTATAGACCACAGCAACCCCACCTCCCCGACCCTCAGATCTACCATGATGCTGAACCAAATACCCCGGTGGGCAAATCTGGGAGAGACTAACTCCTCCCTGTTCGCCCACCCAGGTCTCGGTTATGCATGCCAGATCGGCTGCCTCGTCCATAATCAAATCATGGACGAGGGGTTTTTTATTATGAACCGATCTGGCATTAAAAAGCCTACCTTCGTTCTTGTGGGATTTGCTAGGCTAGATCACCTGCAGTTTTATTTATTTATTATTTGATTTATATCCCACCCTTCCTCCCCGTAGAAGCCCAGTTTTGCAGAAAAACAAGTCCAAAAACGAATATAAGTCCAAACGTTTTTTTAATCATCTCAAGACCTCTACAGGTAGATCTAAGGGATGGACCTGATCCACAGTTGCTGACATTAGGGACTCCAATACCGTTCATTGCACTGTGAATCATCAATCTTTAAAAAGAAAAGCTTAACAAGTGGTACAAAATTATTTATTCACATAATTTACATATATAACACAACCGCTTTCTTTGAAACAGAAGGCTTGCACATGAATATTACACACTCAAAAAATGTATCAAACTTTCCTGGACATCAATCCCTTATCACATTTTAATGGAAAAGAAATGCTCTGTTCCTTACCCCAGCACATTGTTTGCTTCTGTCATTAATGCATACAATGGTCAAGACAGAAAAATCTGCATGTTCTAAAAATGTTTTCAGAGAGATAACCAAGAGAATATGGTTTATAGTAAAAATTTAACAGGATCAGTTGTACTTTCCATTTAGCAAGGAAAGATAAGGCACCTTACAGTTCAGCTTATCTTTTTTATGATTTCTAAAAAATAATTTGGTTTACTTTGTAATGTAAAACCGTTCCAGCAAATTATATAAATACATTTTTTCATTATTTCAGCAGCCCAGGCATACATTATTTAAGAGTACATTATATCTCCTCCATGTGATTATCATGAAGAAACATTTTCCATTCTGGAACTGTCACTTTAATTTTTCCACTGAAAAATGTTAATGCTTCTCTGAATCACTGATCTAAATTTACATTTGGTAAATTATCCACATTAATTTGGTCATTTTTGTTCTATTTAGGGCCCCAGATATTACAAAGCTAAAACAAAAATCAAATGTTCAAACCAGTCAGTCAGCATAGGTTTGTTAGTTTGATAACTGAAATATTGGGTAACATCCCATGTCATGCGAGTGGACTTTCACTATACAATGGAATTTCCCTTCCTCTCTTCCACACTGCAGCCCCCCCAACCCATCTGATTTGCTAATAGCTCTATCTTATTTTTCCTTTACAAGAAGTGAAAAGAATCTGATGCTTCTCTTCTCAAATTTAGTAACATCAGTCATGTTGTTTTGGGATGACATTAGCCACAAAAAATCTAGGAAAGAGAAGTTTATATAAAACTGTATGCACTACTGAACAATTGCAAGTTAGAACATTACTTCAAAGAAATTGCATATATTATTAAATATTTATGGGAAAATGTAAAACAAAGTTTTCTTCAGTTGCTTATTGTAGTAAAGGAGACAGCCAATATTTAGTATGCAAATCACTAGTTTAAGAAGACTGCAGAGAAAACCTCTCTCATAGGACACCTCTTTTAGACTGAACCATGTACAGGTTTTCCCAAAGATGACAAAGGGAAGCTGTGCCTTTTAGCAAAATCATAACTTACCAAGATTATAAACACAGATGGTTATGAGACTAAAACTTAAACAGATAACAAAAGTGGGGTGGGGAATTAAAAATACTCATGGTATTTATTTATTTATTTGTGATCTTGGGGCTGATCTTATTCTCATACTCCTGATTTTCAGTTGCCAATTTCTCCTTGCCAGTGGGTGTTATATGGGTTTTTAGCTTTTCATTTAGAATTTAGTGTTTAGAACTGGAGTAATGTTAACTTCCTCTTTATCTCCAGGACAGACAGAATTAACTTGGGGTAGTTAAAATTTCTATACATTAACTTAAATAAATATTTTTTTCAGATTTTTCTCTGTACATTTAAAAGAAATGAAACATTGCATTTTTAACAAATTCATTTGTTACAAAAATTCAGAAAAATAAGCTGACTAAAAATCAGAACTTTGCTTATTTTATGATCCCCATCCCATAAAGTTTTACTTCATAAAAAGAAGTAAAGATAATTTACAGCCCCATAAACATTATATTCAGGTGGTGGTCTTTATGGCACTTCTAATGTGTAGCCATGCATCTAGAAACTACTTGTACCACAATCAAACACAGATCAGTTGCTGTTCTGATCATGACTACTTTGAAACCTAATTGTGTTTTCTTCAGTCGTTTCCATCTTTCAGCAAGACTGACTATATTGCGTTAAATGTAAGGGCTACTTGTGACTGATCAAAGGTATTATATTCTTGCTACAGTGCATTCTTGGATGCCAGGCATCTTATAAGTATACAAGTTATTCTGTATCATCCACCTCCATAAAAATATCACTAAAGAAATATTCTGAGATCCTGGTTGGCTCTTCTTCTCTTTCCTGCTCCTTAGAAATGCCTTCATTTGCAGATAACTCTGAGAAAACCTACAAGAAAACCAAACAGTAATAGATGTGAAATACATAAATGTAAATTTTATGCCTATAAAACCAACATCTGCTAGGAGCAAATGTGATTTTACTCATCTATTTTAGAATATAATTTTCTACACAAATCATACTGCAGTAGCCATTCTAAAATATTTTTAAAAACCAATGGGTTGGATCCAAATGCTCTCTTACATTTACAGGAGGAGTCTGTCCATGGATAAGAAGGGCCTTTGATCCAGTGGAAGCCTCCACTCACAAAGGGGGCCCAGAGAAGAGAATTTTTAAAAATCAGTTTCAGTTCTTTGCTGCAACCCCCTGCACCACTTCTCATGCTGTTTTGGGGATGGGGTGAAATTGGTGGCTTAATTTTCTGTGAGTGAAACTCTATTCAGGGGAACTTTTGGTCCAACCAACCAAGAAGAGACTTGTAATTGATTAAAGAGATCTGGCCAGTTGCCTGTATAGCTTCACTGATTTAAAGTAATTCAAGCATTACGTTTTCAAGAAATGGAGCCACAGAGCATATGCAGGGTGTGTTCCAGCACCTGAACTGCACATAATGACAGACTTTCTTAGACTGCCTACTGGAGCATTTTAATTAACAAAAGCAAACATTTTTCTTACTCTCATCGTGTTAGCTTTTGACCCAGCTACAGGACAATGAGGTTTGGTTTCTTGATTTTCTCTTAGATGTTGGATTTTTTTTTTTAACAAAAATTAAACTTTATTTCCAATGCAAGCCAGACTTATACCATCATAAACAAACTAAAATGTAACCAATCAAAACACAGAAAAGCCATAAGTATTGTTTGGAAGTATCCCATTTATACCACAATAACAATCAAATTTCTGCCACCTAACCAAAGGTGGCACTCTCTGATTACATTCTCTAAATCTTACATAATAAGTTAATTTTGCCATCAATGCATACTCCCATATTTTATCATGCCACTCTTTTATTGTGGGAATTATCACCGCTCTCCATTTAGCTGCATATGGTATTCTACCAGCAGCAAACTTATAAGAATCTAATTCTGTACTGAGCTTTCTAATAATTTAATAAAAATAATACAGGATGAAATGGGATCTCATATCCCAAAATCCTTACTACATGAGATTTAATTTTCTTCCAATATGTCTTAGCCACTTCACACTTCCACCAAACGTGGAAGAAATCACTTCTTTCTTTCTGGCATTTCCAACAAACTGATGGATAGTTTTCACCGGAGTCATATACCACCTGGACATGATTTTATAGCAATTCTCTCTTATCCCCGAGTTCAATGAAAATGTATGTCCAGTTATCTGTAACTGGACCATTGGTCTCACCTGAAGGGTGATTTTCCTATGAGTACGGACATCACAGCGGGTGTTAGCTCCACCTATCGTGCGAAGGCAAGAATGTCTTTGAAGTCAAGACTAGGGGCGTCAGGCCCCTCCCACTCTCCAGTTCATTCGCAGCGAGTCTAAGGAGAAATATCTAAAGATACAAGAACAAGGCCGACTTCCGGGAAGGGTGATGACTTCTGGGAAGGGTGACTTCGCTTGTGCCTGCTTTTGAGACGGGCTCCCACCTCAAAAGAAGCTTATTCAGATATAAATCAGTCAGAACATTTTTTTTTTTGACTGATGAAATTTCTCCCGGGCAGGGAGAAACGTAGAGATCAACCTCAAAAGCCTGTTTTTGTTGGGAGGACTGGATTTCATTAATTTATGAGAAAAGGTCCAGCCAGCAATGCCGGACGGACTTCCGAACAAGCTCTATCTGTTTAATGCGATACGTTTATCTTTTCTTCAAAGAGAAAACGGACTAACAGGCAAGCACCCTTCTTTCTATTATTTTTTTTACTTGGTTTAAATTGTTGCAGCAAAAAGAGATTTGTCAAATGAATCAGCTTTAAAGAACTTCTGGGTGAGCTATAACTCTTCTCTGTTATTCACAAAATTAACAGCTTATCTCTGTTTCTATTGCAAAAAAGCTGTCCTGGAAGTGCATTCTAAAGATATAAACAGAAGAGGGATTTCTATTCCGAGGAACATTATATTGTCTGGGACTATTCTCTTTTTGGTCTATTTTATTTTGACGAATCTGCTTCTTCACGACGCCACTAACTGTTTTGATGCTGGGAACTAAATTTGTTTTGTATTCTTGAACATAGAGAGATAAGGCAGGCTGCTCTGTTTATACTGTGATGTCATCAAGCCTGGAATATTAACCCAATTGTTGCTGAAATAAGAAGTGGTTCTTTATTTTTGTTTTGTTTTGTTTTCGTGGTTTTAAAAATGGCAATCAAGAAAGTGGCTGAGAATCTGGAAGTAATTATGTTTCAGAAAATAATGGATGAGATTGAGATAACGAAACAAACCCTGCGACAGGGCAGTAAGGAGCTGAAAATTGAACTGAGCAAAATGACGCAGGAGCTTAAAGAAATAGGGGATCCTGTGAGAGAGGAGAATGAGATCAGAGATGAGAAAAGAAAAAATAAAGGGAAGATACAAGCCCTGGAGATTGGAACAAATGTGGAATTGGAAAAAGATCTGGAGTTTATGGATATTAGAAATAAAATCTACTGTTTGGAATTTAATGTTATCTCTGAAGAAATTAATGAAGATATTAGAGATAAAGTTATCAATGGCTTGGATAATCTTCTGGACTGGAATGATGTGATGGAGCTTGATATAGAGAAAATCTATGGAATTAACTGCAGCCATGTGACAATGGAAAAACTCTCAAGAGATGAGCCAGTGCATTTTGTAAAAAAGAAGAACAGAGATATGACTTTACAACAATATTTCAGCAACTTATTCAGAATTGATGGCAAGAAAATATTTGGGATAGAGGAAATTCCCATCAGACTCTTATTATATGACTATGGCTATGACAGCAAGATTATTATGGAATACTGATAATGGAAGATTGGACACTGAAATTACTGGACTTAACAGGACTATTGAAGATGGAAGATGGAATTAATATGGATAATGGAATAATGGCTATTGAAATTATTGGACCTAACAGATTTTGATGAGATGGATTAATCGATATGTTTATTTGGACTATGGTTATGACAATAAGATTATTATTATTATTAACGAGATGGATTAATCGACATGTTTATTAGGAGAAAAATTGATAGATATATTTCTTAAAGAATTGAAACCTCTCTTTGACTTTTTGTGGAAAGAATAAAGTAATGTTTATGAGATTTGATGATTAATTAAGATAACTACTGGAGGAAAGTGATTTTATAATATAATTTAAGAGACAGGATTGTTATATATTGTAGACCTATAACTGATTTGATCTGCGACAAATGGGAAGTCAACATTTTATTTTTTTGTTTAATCATTTTTGTTTTGTTTTGTTTTTTGTCTTTGAATGTTTTATGATTTTGTTTTGTATGTTTTATGAAAATTTGAATAAAAATTATTGTAAAAAAAATAAAATAAATAAAGATACAAGAACAAGGCCAACCGGCCTGGCAGCAGGAAAATAACACAATAGTACCATGCATAGTAACATGACTGCAACATAGCGGTATAACAGAACTAGAAGTCTTGACTTCACTCTTAAATTTAAATATAATAGCGTAACAGTAATATATAACACATTAGAAAATATATAGTCATCCTCCAACTGGGAGGGTCGTGATGTCCGTACTCATAGGAAAATCACCCTTCAGGTGAGACCAATGGTCCATTTTCCCTATGAGTCCGGCCATCACAGCGGGATGTACCACAGCAGCCCATACAGGGAGGGACCACCCACGTGTTAATCCTTATTAAGAACCTGTTGTAACACTCGTCTGCCGAAAGAAGCGTCAGCAGAGGCATAACAATCAATTTTATAATGCCTTATAAACGAGTGTGGGGTAGACGAGACTGCAGCCCTACAAATATCGGCAACAGGAGCATTAGTGGCAAAAGCAGCCGAAGTGGCAGCTGACCTGGTAGAATGAGCCGTTATACTAGCTGGAACTAGGGACTCATATGCTAAAGTAATGCATGCCCTTAACCAACGAGATAAGGTAGAATTAGATACTTTATGCCCCATAGACCTTGGATGAAAGGATACAAACAGAGACTCCGTTCTTCGAATCTCTTGGGTCCTAGACAGGTATGTCTTGAGAGCCCTCCGAACATCCAACGAATGCCAAGCCTTCTCGAGCGGATGGGTAGGATTCGGGCAAAAGGAAGGTAAAACAATGTCCTGGTTGCAATGAAAAACTGAATCGACCTTGGGACGGAAGGAAGGATCAGTCTTCAGCACAACAGAGTCCTTATGGAAGACGCAGAGGTGTCGAGCAGAAGACAATGCGCCCAACTCCGAAACGCGTCTGGCAGATGTGATTGCAATCAGAAACAAGACCTTGAAGGACAGCATACGTAACCGATGGACAACAGGCGGAGAGCGTAGGGCGACTCCCCTCAAAAAGCGTTTGATGAACGGATGTGAGGAAATATGATCTCCAGGAAAGGACACTGAGAGAATGGACGACAGAGTGGACGCATGTCGACGTAGAGTGTTGGGTCGAAGTCCCATCATAAAGCCGCTATGAGGAAATTGCAGCACCTGATGCACAGTGGCTTGGGATGGATCATGGTGGTGGGACTGACACCACTTGGAGAAAGGCCCCCAGGTATGTTGATAAATACGAGTGGTAGATGGTCTTCTCGAGGCCAAAATAATATCAATCACTGCATCAGACAGTCCAGCTGACCTCAAATGTCCCCGTTCAAACGCCACGCTGTTAGATTGAGCCAAGTAGGGTCCTGATGCAGTACTGGACCTTGGGATAGAAGGTCTGGCCTGACTGGAAGTGTCCAAGGATCCATCATTGACATTGCCAGAAGATCTGAAAACCACGGTCGGCGTGGCCAAAATGGTGCTATCAGAACCAGCTGTGCCCTCTCGGTTCGCGCCTTCCTCAAGGTTTTGGCTAACAATGGTATGGGAGGAAAGGCGTACAATAGACCGTCTGGCCACGGTGTTGTCAGAGCATCCACTGCTTCTGCTGTTGAGTCCAGGTATCGGGCAAAGTACCTGGGAAGCTGGCAATTGCGACTGGAAGCAAACAGGTCGACTGAGAGGGCGCCGAACCGACATTGGAGACGATGGAAAATGGCTGGATGAAGTTTCCATTCTCCCGGAAATACCTGTTGTCTGCTGAGCCAGTCTGCTGTCACATTCCAAATCCCTCTGAGATGTTCTGCTTTCAGGGATTGTAGATGTTGTTCTGCCCAGACAAAAATTAGGGAGGCTAAGTCCTGCAGGGGACGAGACCTGGTGCCCCCTTGTCTGTTCAAATGTGATCACGTGTTGTCTGTTCGAATGAGCACATGGTCCAAAGGGAACAGAGACTGAAAATGACATAGAGCTAAGTGGACAGCCTTTAGCTCCAGCCAGTTGATGCTTTGAGTTTGCTCCGCAGTGGACCAAACCCCCTGAACGTACTGGGAGTTGCGGTGGGCTCCCCAACCGATGAGGCTGGCATCTGTGGTTGCAACGGTTCTGCGGGGTTCTCTGAACGACGTGCCCTTGGAGAGGTGTTGAACCTTGGTCTACCAGCGGAAGGAGAGGCGCAGTGCGGGGCTCAAACGAACTTTGCGATGGTTGGTGCTGGCAATGTCCTGTTGAAACGGCAACAGAGTCCATTGAAGGTGTCGAGTGTGTGCTCGAGCCCATGGCACAATGTGGATGGTAGAAATGAACATCCCGAGCGTTCTGGCAAGAAGCATGACGTCTGCGGATGTTTGTCGCATCAGGGACCTTGTGATGTTTGTGATGGCAGTGATGCGATCTGGAGCCAAGAAGACCATTGCCTGCAGGGTGTCCAACATTGCCCCTAGATGTAGTAGGCGTTGGGTTGGTTGGAGATGGCTTTTGTCGAAGTTGACAAGCCAGCCGTAGGCCTGCAAAACATTGAGGGTGATCATTAAGTGATGATGAGCCAGCTCCTCAGACTTGGCCCGTATTAACAGATCATCCAGATATGGGTAGATATGAACGCCTTGGGTCCGGAGGTAAGCCACTAGGATGAGTAGCACCTTGGTAAACACTCTTGGAGCAGAGGAGAGGCCGAATGGCATCGCTCTATATTGAAAGTGCTGGTGGCCAAAAGCAAACCGAAGAAACTTCCTGTGAGCTATACAAATGGGCACATGGAGATACGCTTCCTTAAGGTCGATAGAAGCCAGGAAGTCTCCTTCATGCAGACTCTCCGTAATGGAATGGAGTGATTCCATTTTGAACCTGCGATATGTTACAAAACGGTTGACAAACTTGAGGTCCAATACCGCCCTCCATGATAAATCTCGTTTTGGGACAGCAAATAGGAGGGAGTACACCCCTTCCGACCTCTCAGTTGTGGGAACTGGCTCTATCGCCGCTATGTCCAAGAGGTGGTGGATAGCTGTCTGCATGATGTTGTGCCTGGCTGGTGCCCTTGGGCAAGGGGACGGATGGAATCTGTCGGATGGGGTTGCCCAGAACTCTATGGCATAGCCATAACTGAAAAGGTCCCTGATCCAGGAGACCGTAGTAAGGCGCAGCCATCGATCTCCAAAATTAAGTAATCTGCCACCTATGGGGAGGGCGTTAAGACTACTTGCGTAGGCGAGGACCTCCCTTATATGAGGACGATGAGTTGCCCCTGCGCCCTTGGTACTGACCTCTGCCCTGGAAGCGTCGGTTCCAGAAGCCCCTGAATGCGTTGGGATCATAAGATCTGAAGTCGCGGCCTCGTCCTCCTGGCCGCGTTCCTCGAAAGGGCTGGTTAGAACGGAAGGAAGGAAATCGCCTGAAGGGCCTGTGGTTGCTGTTCTTGACTGTGGCCAGAACCGGTTTGTGGGCGTCTTTTGGATCAACCAGCACTGCCTTTAGAGTTTCCTCGCCGAAGAGTAGAGATCCGGAGTAAGGAGCCCTGGACAGATTCAATCTGGCCGCTGAATCAGCTTGCCAGTGGCAAAGCCAGAGGGTGCGACGAGTGACTATTTGAGCCGTCATAGCTCGTGCCCCTAATTGAGTGGCATCCAAAGTGGCATTGGCCACAAAAGCTGCTGTCTTACACAATTTCAATAGTGCTCTTCTGAGGGCGACAGGATCAGGGTTAGCGTCCTCTAGAAGGTCATCCAGCCACATCATAGATGCTCTAGAGAAGATGGAGGCTGAAGCGGAGGCACGCATGGCTAGGGCAATGGCCTCGTGATTCTTGCGGAGGGCGAAGTCTATTCGTCGCTCAGTAGTGTCTTTTAGGTGGGATTCCCCTTCCCTGGGCAAAAGCGATCGTGAAACGAGGCGAGCGATTGGTTCATCTATGCCAGGGACATCTAACTTGGTGGCAAAGTCTGGGGCTAGGGCGTAAAGTCTGTCAGCCAGGTTCTTGAAGCGTCGAGCTTTGAGTGGATGGGCCCATTCTTCAGAGGCTAATTTGGCAATTGGGTCCGGCACCGGGATGTAGTGTTCAGTAGGTGCAGGGGATTTGAGGACCTTGGCCCCTTTGATAGCTGGGGCGGACGAAGTTGAAGGCGCTGTCTGGAGACCAAGGGTATTAACTACCCTGCGTGCCAGGGGCTGATACTCTGAGGCATTAAACAAGCGATATGATGTATCCTCCTCATGATCTGAATAGTCGCTCCAGTCATCTCCTTCAACGTGGTCATTGAAGGTTGACTCCTCCGCATATGAGGCTTCGTCAATACATCTGCCTCTGGCTACATCAAAGGGGTTAGGTGAACAGGAAGGGTGAGTTTCATGACACGCACGATGTTCCATGTTGAGTTGAGGTATGGCAGGAACTTGTGGTAGTGACTGCATTTGGGTAAAAAATGCCAGCATGGCTTGAAGTTGGGAGAGGAAATCAGGAGACAGCTGCAGCCCGGATGTGGCAGATGTATGTGCCTGAGGAGCTATTGGAACAGATGTTTGGGGCGGTAAATCGGAGGAAGGTTCGTTAGTCGAATACTGAGCGGGAAAGCCAACAAATTCTTCCTCGTCAGAGGAAGCAGCAGGGGAATGGAGAATATCGCTTATGTGTGCCTGAGTTGCTGTGGTGGTGGTTGGCACAGAGACGTAACGTGGGCGCTTTGGTTTGCTATGGCTGGAAAGATGTTTTGTCTTAGCCAGGGCTTTGGCGTGTCTGGTCTTAGTCGTGTTAGAATGTTGTGGCTTGGTTGTTTGTGGCATGCCTGGCTGATCTGGCACCATATGGGTTGATTGCGGCATGCCTGGCTGTTCTGCCATCTTATATTAACTTGGGTACAGTACACTGCCACGGAGGGGGCAGGATGTAAAGACCCGAACTGGCTCAGCGTACGACCACGGAGGGGGTAGAATACACTGGCAGATGGCGGAGTGCACTGCCACAGAGGGGGCAGGATGCACTAAGGTATTAGCGTTAATATGTTATAGGCTGTATTTAGACTTAGCACACTCAGATTAGTGCTGTAGGCTGGGTTTCAGGCGTGGTACACGGCCCCAGAGAGGGCAGGATATACCAATATAAATCAGATTTAGTACAAGTCAGCCACTAAGATTAAAGTTCCAGCCTTGATAATACAATCCAGCCACTAGGATTAAAGCTCCAGCCTTGATAATTATCATTCAGCCACTAGGATTAAAGCTCCAGCCTTGATAATACAATCCAGCCACTAGGATTAAAGCTTCAGCCTTGATAATACAATCCAGCCACTAGGATTGTAGCTCCAGCCTTGATAATATAATCCAGCCACTAGGATTACAGCCACAGTAAATTTGTGTGCAAGTCAGCCCTGTGTAAATCTGTTTGCAGCACCACAGTAAATTTGTGTGCAAGTGAGTCCTGTGTAAGTCTGTTTGTAGCACGTATACAGCACACATACGGATAGATAGCCTGCAGGGAAGGTATCCGATGGTTAATAAAGGGTAACAAAAAGGGCGGGAATTTTGAATTCAAAAAATGGCGCCCGGAAAAAAGGGCGGGAAAAACGATCAAAAAAGGCGGAGAGAGAAGGAGCAATGGCGGCCGTCTGGGGACGAAGTGGGGGGAAGGGCTGCCCAGCACAGACTAGCAGGGGGAGCCGCGGGGCCGATAACCGCACTAGCGGCTCCAAAAAACCCCCACAAAGAAAGTGCAGATAGAAGCCTGTGAGGGATAAGGCAGCAGGAGGCAAGCCGCTGCCGGCGCCGGGAGCAGGGCTAGCCGCGGTGAAACTAACGTGCCGAGAAAAGCCTGTGAGGGCTGAGGCAGCAGGAGGCAAGCCGCTGTCGCCGGCGGGAACAGGGCTCTCCGCGACGAAATAAAGGAGCGGAGAGAAAGCCGGATCGCCAGGCTCCAGGGAGGCAGAACCCTGGTAGATTAAAAAAGGTTGGAGGGAGCCGCAGCCGCAGGCTCCCGCCTCGGAGAAAACGGCAGCCGCGGTCTCTTCAAGGGCTCCACAGAGCGCAACTTGAGAAAAGCAGAACCGCTACGGGAGAGAAAAGGCTGCGATCTCCCGAAGCTCAAAACGGCCAAAAAACACAGAGCACCGCAGCTGCGGTCTCTGTGGGGGTCGCCAGACAAGCAGGAGAGAGAACGAAAATAAAATGTTAAAGCCAAATCAGGGAGAACCGCAGCCGCGGTCTTTGAGGGAAAAAACCTCAACAAGCAACAGAGGTAAGTGAAAGTAGGGAAAGAAGGACTGGGAAGACACACAAGCGACGCTGGGTTCGCACCCAGTCAAAACAAATAAACAAATACAAAAACAACTTAGCTAAATGCTACGCTATAGGATCTCAATGATAAGTTTTCCAATCTTGTTCGTACGAAGGCAAGAATGAACTGGAGAGTGGGAGGGGCCTGACGCCCCTAGTCTTGACTTCAAAGACATTCTTGCCTTCGCACGATAGGTGGAGCTAACACCCGCTGTGATGGCCGGACTCATAGGGAAAATTTTCCCACACCTTCATTGGTATATTTTCCCTGATGTTTTGGACCCATTTCACCATATATATTTTTTCTTGCTCATCATCTGTTTCGTACTTCAATAATACAGGCATACCCCGCTTTAACATACGCAATGGGACCGGAGCGTGTATGTAAAGTGAAAATGTACTTAAAGTGAAGCAATTATCTATGCATGTACTGCACTGCAATCGCCACTAGATGGCAGCAGCATCATGCCATTAAGTGTCCGTAATTGCCAAGCACGCATACGTTAAAGTGGGGTATGGTGGCGTATGGAGCATGTACGTTATAGCGAGGTGACGTTAAGTGAAGCGATGTTAAGCAGGGTCTGCCTGTAAATGGTAAATCTTTGCCAGTCAATGTTTATATTTAATACAGCTTTCTCAAATTCTGTTATTTCTCTGATTCGATTTAACCTTAAACTTTAGATCCAACTTGGAAACATTCAAACTAAGGAGGGTTATTGCCTTTCATCTCTTAACTTCTACATATGTACCCATTTTCTTGCATCCATATGAACCAATTTTCATAGTCTTGCAACCTAAACAACTTAAATTGTTTCCACATTTTGAAACTTGAAATATCACATCTCATTATATCCAACTTTGATTCAATAGGAGATGGTCTCAGGCTGAGAAGTCTTTTATATCAATCCCATTAGAGTTACCAGGTCTCCGGTTTATGGGGCCCCTCTCTGGCTAGCACCCCTTAATCTCCAGACTCTCAGCTTCAATTTTTTAAAAAAATTAAGTTTCTAGGTGGTCTGGTTCCCGAGATATACACCAAAACGTCAGCCACCCCCCTGCGACTGTTTAATCTATTTAACTGATACGACGCTGAAGTTGGTTCCTAGTTCCCAGCTCCTTATTTGCTTGAAAGTTCAAAACACTAAAAAAGAAAACTACAGCAACTTCAAACCAAACTTAACATGTCTCTGAACCACAAAATATATGTTGGGGTACCCTGTATGATATATCACTGTGATCGGGGGACTCTCCTCGTCAAGAATAACAATACATTTATGCAATCAAAATCATCAGGTTTCTGATATTATCATAAATACATAATGATGTCATAAAATCATAAAAAATAAGTAACTGGGGGTGCCCACCCCAAAATCTGCTCTGGGACAGGACAAATCATATACCCCAGGAAAGGGGAGGGTGTCCTCTACGAGATGCCACTGCGTACCGTCTGGCCCAGAGCTTCTGCTGGGCGCAAGGCACGGAGGAGGGCATCTATGCAAAATCAAAGCAGACCAAAACATACAGGAAAAAATAAGTAACTGGGGTGCCCACCCCAAAATCTGCTCTGGGACAGCACAAATCATGCCCCATGAAAGGGGAGGGTGTCCTCTACAAGATGCCACTGCGTCCCGCCTGGCCCAGAGCTTCTGCTGGGCTCCGGGGAAGGATGAGGGCATCTATGCAGACAGAAAGGGTAGAGAATCTTCTTACTCTTACTCATTTCTCAGACCTCTTTCTGAAGTGAAGGGTCAAATCTGTAAAGAAGTTTGGAGCAGCCACATTAAAAGATAAGGGCAGGGCATTCCAGGCAGGGGGTTGCCAACCCTGCTTGGATATGGATATCTTTGCAGAGGATCCTTAGTCAAGCTTTACCAACAGCACAATCCAAACTATATCTACTCAGAAGTAAGTCCTGTTAAGTTCTATGGGGGCTTAGTTCGTGTGTTTAGAATTGCAGCCTTCAGGAGCATCCATCTTTACTCCCGAATGCTCCCATCTCCACAACACTAGGCCCCTTTCTTCCTACAGTGGCCTTCTGGTGACTGGCCTGGCCTGAAGGCACTTAAACCCTTCTTGCCGAAAGCAAGTAGGCTAGATTAAATGTTCCCTACCCAGGCTCCATCTTTTAGCTAAAATGTCTAGCTTAATTTCCAGTCAGATATTTTTTTTAATTGTACGCTCCAAGCAACTGTGGTTGATGCTTAATGTATCATGCTTAATGACATCACTCGGGCCCGCCCCGTGACATCACTCGGGCCCGCCCCGTGACATCACTCGGGCCCGCCCCGTGACATCACTCGGGCCCGCCCCGTGACATCACTCGGGCCCGCCCCGTGACATCACTCGGGCCCGCCCCGTGACATCACTCGGGCCCGCCCCGTGACATCACTCGGGCCCGCCCCGTGACATCACTCGGGCCCGCCCCGTGACATCACTCGGGCCCGCCCCGTGACATCACTCGGGCCCGCCCCGTGACATCACTCGGGCCCACCCCGTGACATCACTCGGGCCCACCCCGTGACATCACTTGGGCCCGCTCCTAAAATCTCAGGTTTTGGGATGCTTCTGACCTGGCAACCCTAAATCCCATATGTTCCATATATTTGATAAGAAGAAGTTACTTTTTAATATTGCTCTTCTATACTTATATTCTCCCCAGAGGATGTGATGCAAAGGGAATCCAACCAAAGTTTGCTCAAATAGTACAATCCCTTCATATGGTTCTACAATCCAATCAGTTATCCAGCTGAAACAATTTGAAATATACAACAAATTTAAGGTTGGACCTTGCAATCCTCCTTTTTTTCTCATCGTATAACACTTTGGCTTTTAGTCTAGGTTTTTTATTCTGCCAAATAAATTTAGATACTAGCTGTTGCCATTTATTAATTATGGAGGGTAGTATTTTGATAGGCAAAGATCATAAAAAATGATCTTTAGTGATATACTGTATTCATTTTAACTGCTGCAATTCTTCATGAAAAGGATAAAGATAATTTTTCCTATTCTGAAATAAGAACTATGCACTCCCTAAATAAAAATTCATAATTATTCTTATATAAATCTTGTAAATCCAATGTCAATCTAATTCCCAAATATTTTACTGGACCCTTTATCCAGTTATATTGATATTTCTCTTTTATTTTCTGCTTTGTTTCGGTTGATCTGTTTAAACCTATCATCTCTGTTTTACCCCTACTGATTTTATAGCCAGCTAATATCTCATAATTATTAATGTTCTCCTCCACTCTCATTAAAGAAGGCAGCGGCCTCGTTATAATTCATACCACATCACGACACCAGAAGCCCAAGAAGGTTGTGGGGAGCCAATCACTATTTTGGCAGATAGATTAACACAAAAATTCACCAGCTGTTTATCGTAGCAGGATCTGTCTTGAGATGATCATGCAGGTCTACATTCTATTAGTCGTGTAGTAAAACAATTAAAACGTAAATATAGCCTAGTGACTAAAGCACCTTTCCATGTGCAACCTAAAAGAGATGAGGAATGCACTGATAACTGAAGAACTGAACAATATCATTGCAGAGTTTAGCACACTTTAACTGATAGAGCCCTGTAAAGATAATCATGCATACCTGAACAGTAGATGAGCTTTCATTCTCACAGTTTGAGGGTGATGAGATGGTTGATGGAAAGGAATTGTTTTCTTGAGTGTCTTCCTTGTTATCGCTTGTGAACAAAGTTTGATATCCAACAGTGTTTTCAGAGGCCAGTATATGAGATTTCTGGAGAGACTGTTTATTCCCTTTACTAGTTACCTCTTCATCATTATTATTTTTACAAATTAAAGGTAAAAATCCCAGAGATCTTTTAGATGACCTGTTCAAGACAAAATTAAAACAAGTCTTCCAACAAACTACAATGTCTGTACAATAACAACTCCTACTCCTACTGAACATTAAGACT